>NC_080022.1:131047750-131647750 GCF_030020395.1 Manis pentadactyla | reverse complement strand
TGCTTATATTCTCACTCTTAGGGTGCTGCATTGAAAAACCTTTTTGGGGAGCAGGGCTTCAACTTTTAGTTCTGTTCTATATAATCTCCAGCCCCAGTCCCCCAGGCTTCAGACCTGCATTTGAACTTGGTAATGAGAAATCTCCACACAGGAACTACCATGTCACCCTTTAAAAGGGACCATCATCCTGACTTCCCTACTTCTGCAAAGGGATCAACAGTGTGCTGGGTCTCTTGTGGTTTGAGGATAAAGCTTTTCCTTTTTCATTTCTGAAGGAGTGCTGCCTTTGACCAACTCTCATGGTTGGGGGAAGATCAACTGCAAAATTGATATATCAAAATATATGCAAAGGATGGTCCAGGGATGTGGAATGGGATTGGAGAGGTAGCCATGGCTGTAAGAAGAGGGTGGTAAATGGCAGGTCTTGGGTGGGGAAAGGGATTTACAGAGAGGGAGGTTGTAATATACTAGTAATGTACTTTCAAAATCCCTATCTTTCATCAGTCAGAATGCTGAAAGCATTCACTAAATAGGAAGAGGTTTATTTCAACAGGGCTGGAGTCTCCACCCAGAACTGGATGACCATCTGGCTATGTAACTGAGCCTGTTCTAGCAGCCAGTGGCCCAGAAATTCATGGGAAGGTTAAACTCACGAGACCTTTTGTCAATGTGATGGGCCCAAAGTAATTGGCATCCATGATCTTTTTGTCGAGCTCCAGAGAAATCTTATGGGCAGGCCCCTTCACCTTCATGCTGGCATTGTTGATGAGGATGTCCACACAGCCATAACAGTCCAGGACCTCTTTGGCCACATCCTGGACACAGCTGATGTCTGAGAAGTCCAAGAGAACCAGCTTCGGGGTAAATGTCTGCTGAGTCAATGAGAGAGTCAAGGCATGTGTGCAAATACCTCCTTCTCACAGACCTTAGGGGCCCCTCAATCTAACAGCCACCCCTTTTGAAATTCAGAGCACATGGAATGACTACCCTAAAAATGATGAGGAAGGCACAGAGATGACTCTGGGAGAAAGGAAACTGGTGGAGATTCCATTCTTGAGTATCAGCAACGACAATAATCCAGACATGCAAACATGCAGTAATAAGTCTGAACTTTTGTCCAAGGGGCCAGAACTGATATATCCAAATGAGTATTGCCCTTCACAGTGGAGGCTGTGCACTGATTTCAGGGATGATGTCAGTACTTATAGCATTTATGAGCTCCTTTTTGGAAATCGCTTTCCAAATTAGCTTATAAGCCCCAAGAGAACCCATCACAGTACTTAGTAGCCACATTTTGTTTTTGACCAAAATCATATACTCAACACAGTATTTTGGGGACACCATTTATGCACCAGGCATTGCATTCAGCTCTAGACCCTTGCTGTCATCAAGACTGTAATGGTCTAGAGGTGGGAACAGATTGGAAAATGGGTGATATCATATAGTAAATGCAATTCTAATGTTTGACAAACACTAGTCCTGAAAAGAGGGTTCCCAGTCAAATTTGTTTGGGAAACACAGACTGTTATATGTTCTTCTTGGAGATACTCAATGTACATTAGCATATCAAAGGCTCTGAAAAGGCCTGTGGTCAAGAAACCATGGAGACAAACTTCACTTTACTCAGAATTTCCCACACAATTGATCTCAGAACCTTGTTTTCACTCAATACCTAAGAACACCCCAAGACACACACCTTGGAGAATGCAGTGCTGTCCTGTGTCCTCCATTTTCTCAAATTCCAGACTTGGTTCTGAATTAGTTTTGGCTATTCTCAAAACCAAATTCAACATCAAGGACAAAGGTTTTTATTGTTGTTTTTTAAGTTCTGAAGAGAGCTCTGAGGGTAATTCCCTAAACAATGCCCCAGAAATGCTTTGAAAACTAGCAGTTGAAATAAGTGTTCACCTCCCAGGTGACTTCTTAGAAGGGGACTTCATTTCTCTGATTCCTTTGAAAGAAATATCATTTGAGGTTATTATTATTTTTTAAATCAAACAGATGTGTTTATAATCAGAGCCTATACTATGACATACCCTATCTTCTGAATCCTCTGAGTAGTGGGTGGGGAGGGTCACTGGCTAGAGAACAAATTTTTGGCATGATGAGTGGTCAAAACAAGTCAATCTTCATGACTGGCACAAATGCCTGTGTCAAGATTAGTGAGACCATTGCCTTATATTCCCCCAAAGCAATCACTAAGTTTCTCCCATTTGCTCAAAGAGCTGCCCTTTAACAACTAATGAAGGCTAAGAGTCCCCAAGAGCGCCCCCAGCCGACTGCCAGAAGGCCTCACCTTGCTGGGGTCAGCCACGCCGATCAACGCATCATACAGGATCTCGAGCCTCTCCCAGTCCTTTCCGCACAGCACCAGCCTTGCCCCGCCCGTGTGGAACACCCGAGCACACTCTGTGGGGAAGAAGGGAAGAGGGCAGGGTGTACTGTGTGGATAGAGCCACTGATGGGGAGCCCCCCTCTCTTAAGAAGTCAAACAATATTTCAGAAGTTTTAGGGCCAGGAGTTCCTTTGGGAGTCATTTCGTTCCTCCTCCTCCCGACACTGAAGTTTTTTCTCATGTTCGGCCTTAGCATGGCTGGGGAGCTCATACGGGGCAAAGCAGCCCTCCGTCAATGGACAGTTCTGATGGTAGGATGTTCTTCCTTAAACTGGGCAGAAAGATGACGCTGTCCATCCCGCCCCCCAGGACCAACCCCTAAATATTTGTCAACCTAAAGATATTAGAGACTGTCACCATGTGTTTTTCAGACCAAATATCATCCACTTCCTTCACGCTTTCTCTGTGGATCGAAGTCTAGCCAGGGTTCTTTTTATTTAAAAAGTAAACCTGCCTCTGTCCAGTTAACTTTATTTTGGACCTACTCCCAACTCACCCAATACAGGGCTTTCTCAACTGGGCAATGGCTAGTAGACACATAGCATTCTCGTGTAGCAATAATACTGATATTTAAGAACAGTAAAAGCGAATGTGTTTTTAGAACTTCCTTGTTCTAGGGGCTGTGAAATAGATTTACATATATTAACTCATTAATTCTCACGGTGACCCTATGAGGAAGTCTTAGATTGGATTCCCTAGAAGCAGAAGCAGATACAGAGATCCAGGCGGCCAGGATTTACTGCAGGAGTGCGGGATTGCTCCAGGGAGTAAGGCCACAGGGTAGGTGCCAGGCGAGGGTGTGGCCTCAGGCACAGTCTAGCCTTGGCTGCATCCAAGGAAGGCTCTGGAGTGTGAGCCCAGCTGCAGAGCTGTGCCACCTGGATGCATGTGGCCCGGGTGTTTTTACACCTGTGTCATCCAGTCATTGGGTATGTGCTGCCTCCCTGTTCGGGGTGTAACTCCTGGGCCAGGCAGCGTCCCCTGGCAGAGGGCAAGTCTGTGAGCAATGTCGCCAGCACTCACAGCACCTGGGGGGGTTGGACAAACTGGCCAGGCCCAGGGATCTGGGGAGGGCACCACCACCACTTACTATCGATGAGGTGGGGGTGGCGGGGGGAGTTACCTATTACTGTCCCATTTTATACCAGGCAGTCACAGGCATGGACTGACCAGATGCCAAAGGAGAGCTAGACAGCATTGGGTGCCCACTGGGGGCTGGATATCCTGAATGCAGTGGCTTAAAGTGTTCTCAGGGTTGTGCGATTTTCTTCTGCAAGGCTCAAAAGCCTGGTAGGGGTAGAGAGAATACCAGACTTAGTTCTGAATTATTTTTGGCTATTTCCAGAAACCAAATTAAACATCAAGGGCAATTTTTTTTTTTAAGTCTTGTGGCATTGGAGGGAGAGTAAGTTTAGGGTGCTGGACTGTGCAGTCTAAACCAGTTAGGAGCAGGAATGAAGGAGCAAGGGCTGCAAGAGAAAGAAAGTAGAGGGCTGAGGGATGGGAGGTCTCAGAGAGATCTAGAAATGGGTGGTGGGTGGGAGTGACACAGCTGGGGTAAGGAAGCTGTGCTCACTTCTGCTGATGGAGGGAAACGTGAATCAAGAAATAATGGCATTAACATTGACATCTGAAGTCTTAGGACCACAGAGAACGGACAATTTCTATAGCCATAGATGTTTTACTGGGAAAGAGGCTATCCCTGATGATTCTGGATGGCAAAATTCAATAAAGATGTCAGTCCATCTCCCAGTGAATTTGATGCAGTAAATCAAGATCCCAACATGTCTTAGAAAGTGACAGAAAGATTCCTAAACTGTATTTGGAATAATACATATGCAAAAAAAAACAAATAGCATTTTGGTAGACTTTAATGGGGATAGACTAAATCAGTTGTTAAAATACATTATACAGCTACAGAATTTTAAGCAGATTGTTAGTGGTTCAAGTATAAATAGAAATATTGATTAAAAATAGAGCCAAGTATTCATAGGAATTTAGTATACAATAAGGCACCTTGTTGAATCAGTGGGAAAAGAATACATTATTTAAAAAGTAGTTTTTTGGACTGCTGGGTAATTTTTTTGAGGATAAGAAAAAATCAAGAGGCAATATACCAAAATGTTAAATAGTTACATGTAAAAAACAGAAAAAGTTGATGAATACAAAACCTTGCTTTGGGGAAAGATCTTTTAAGCATGAGGCTGAAAGAAGAAATCTTAACAGAAATGACTTCTAGATTTTTTTCTCTAAAAATACCATCTTTACAGCAGAAAATATATATAAAATTAAGAGCAAGATAAATTGAGGGAACTATTTGTGATACATGTATCAGAAAAGGGTTAGTTTATTTGATCTACAAAGACCTCTTATAATCAATAAGAAAATAAGATAAAGACCCTAACAAAGAATAGGATATCAGTGAGCAATGTGAGCAAGGAGCTAATATACAGAAGATGAATTGCCAATGCCAATAACAAAGAAATGCAGTTTAAAACATGACATTAATTTTAATCTCTAAGATAATCAAAAACAAAATTGGTAATAGTCACGCATTCACTCCTGGTGGTAGGTAAATTGCCATGATCTTCAGGAACAAAAATTTGACAGTGTCCTTACAAGTATGGACTTTGACTGAGTTACTTTATTTATGGACATTCATCTTAAGGAGATAATTAAGAATGTCTGTATGGACATAGTTATAATATTGTTTATCTCAATACTATTATAATAGCAAAGAGTTGGAGATGACTGTAAATGTCCAATATTATAGCAGTTTGATTCAGTGGTAAATCTATATATTGAGTATTTTGAAGACTTTAAAAATGATGTTGCAGAAGTGGGTCTACTGACATGGGAAGAAGTTCACAATATAGTAAGATTAAAAAAATTCAAAACAGTGTCTAATACAATGCTGTAACACTTAACTCTGTGTGTGTGTGTGTGTATAATTGGAAGTTAAACTGTACATGTGCATATGTAACAGGATTTAAAATGGACAGTTTGACAGGCATCAAGATCAAATAGATATAAAATCCCAAAGTTAGTTGCCAGCCCAAGATGGAAATTTTCAGAGGAAATAACTAAAACCCTGTTTTATGAAGTTCAATACCCTTTACGCCAAAATAGGACACAAATGGATCAAGGAAGAGGAAGGGAGCACTTTGAAGGAGGGTATTTTTTTTTTTTTTTTAGATAATTATTTTTTATTGAAGGGTAGTTGACACACAGTATTACATTACATTAGTTTCAGGTGTACAACACAGTGATTCAACATTTATATACATGATAATTCTAGGTACCAGCTATCACCATACCAAGTTGTTACAATATTTTGACTATATTCCTTATGCTATACATTACATCCCGGTTACTTATTTATTTTACAATTGGAAGTGTGTACTTTTTTTTGGTTGTTGTTGTTAGGTCATCTCTCATATTTATTGATCAAATGGTTGTTAACAACAATAAAATTATAGGGGAGTCAATGCTCAATGCACAATCATTAATCCACCCCAAGCCTAATTTTCGTCAGTCTCCAATCTTCTGAAGCATAACGAACAAGTTCTTACATGGAGAACAAATTCTTACATAGTGACTAAGTTACATGGTGAACAGTACAAGGGCCGTCATCACAGAAACTTTTGGTTTTGCTCATGCATTATGAACTATAAACAGTTCAAATATGAATACACATTTGATTTTTATACTTGATTTATATGTGGATACCACATTTCTCTCTTTATTATTTTTAATACAATGCTGAAGTGGTAGGTAGATACAACATAAAGGTAGAAAACATAGTTTAGTGTTGTAAGAGAGCAAATGTAGATGATCAGGTGTGTGCCTGTAGACTATGTGTTAATCCAAGCTAGACAAGGGCAATAAAACATCCACATATGCAGAAGATTTCTCTCAGAACGGGGGGGTGAGGTTCTAAGCCTCACCTCTGTTGATCCCCAATTTCTCACCTGATGACCCCCCTGCGACTGTGCCTGTCTTAGGTTGTTCCTCCCTTGAGGAATCTTACCCGTCTCTGGCTAACCAGTCATCTTCCGGGGCCATACAGGGAAATGTTAAGTTGGTAAGTGAGAGAGAAGCCTTATTGTTTGAAAAGGTTAGCTTTTTATTTCTTTGCATATTTATGCCCTGTGGCTTCTATGCCCAGCATTTGTCTTGAGGTATCTTTACCACTTGGAGGAGTTATGATACTCGGTAAATTTGATATGAGGCACGAATTCTATTTAAGAATTCGTTGTAATTAGGAAGGAAGAAGAAAAGCTATAGAAGTAGCAGGCGGGAGAAAACATGGGAAGATTGATTATTTCTTTGACATATCTTCTTGTAGAGTAACTTCAGCATGTATAGATTTTAAGCTACTACTTAAATTGCGCACACACATTAACATAATAGGAGTATAGTTACATAACCAAAACATGCCTGTAATTACCAGCCATCTCCAGTGAAACCAAGAAAACCAGTTAGGCACCCTAGGCATTTGTGAAAACTTATCAATGATATGATGGTTATTATCTAACTGAATTTGAATAGTTTGAGAAAAATCAGACAAATTAAAACAACCCATTCCTGGGCACTGTTCACATCCCATATGTTCTTTTAACAGTAAATAGTCTGTAGTTGTAAGATTTTGGAGCGCTACAATTTGCACTTCTCCTAATTCTTGGTTGAGTTCCAACAGTATAGATCCAGTCAAATTTGTTGTTTTACTGTATGCACAGGCCAGCTTAGATATCTCCTTCATTCCCATGGCAAGTCCAGGAGCTGGTGGGATGAGTGCATCTACAGCTGTAGCAGTGCGTGGATCTTTGTTGGGGTTTTTTGATGATCATCTTCTGGCATGAGTCTTCCCGAGAGTGCTGATGTTGGAAGTTCTCTTTCATATCGTATCTTAGTTCATTTTCAGGGTAGCCAAATTAGGCTTTGATCCTCTGTATAAACACAAACAGACCCTTTGCCTACACTTTTATATGTCCTTTATATCATTGTGTAGAACTCATTAGAGGTCACCACATAGGAACTGCATTTTTTTTTTTAATCATTAATCTACACTTACATGACAAATACTTTGTTTACTAGGCTCTCCCCTATACCAGGTCCCCCCTATATACTCCTTTACAGTCACTGTCCATCAGCGTAGCAACCTGTTGTAGAATCACTACTTGTCTTCTCTGTGTTGTACAGCCCTCCCCTTTCTCCCACCCCGCTATGGATGCTAATCTTAATACCCCCCTACTTCTCCCCCCCTTATCCCTCCCTACCCACCCATCCTCCCCAGTCCCTTTCCCTTTGGTACCTGTTAGTCCATTCTTGAGTTCTGTGATTCTGCTGCTGTTTTGTTCCTTCAGTTTTTCCTTTGTTCTTATATTCCACAGATGAGTGAAATCATTTGGTATTTCTCTTTCTCTGCTTGGCTTGTTTCACTGAGCAAAATACCCTCCAGCTCCATCCATGTTGCTGCAAATGGTTGGATTTGCCCTTTTCTTATGGCTGAGTAGTATTCCATTGTGTATATGTACCACATCTTCTTTATCCATTCATCTATCGATGGACATTTAGGTTGCTTCCAATTCTTGGCTATTGTAAATAGTGCTGCGATAAACATAGGGGTGCACTGATCTTTCTCATACTTGATTGCTGCATTCTTAGGGTAAATTCCTAGGAGTGCAATTCCTGGGTCAAATGGTAAGTCTGTTTTGAGCATTTTGATGTACCTCCATACTGCTTTCCACAGTGGTTGAACAAGTTTACATTCCCACCAGCAGTGTAGGAGGG
This sequence comes from Manis pentadactyla, assembly GCF_030020395.1. NCBI lineage: Eukaryota > Metazoa > Chordata > Mammalia > Pholidota > Manidae > Manis > Manis pentadactyla. Next base: position 131,639,562 of record NC_080022.1, on the reverse strand, counting down.
TTCCCCTTTCTCCACAGCCTCGCCAACATTTGTTGTTGTTTGTCTTTTGGATGGCAGCCATCCTTACTGGTGTGAGGTGATACCTCATTGTAGTTTTAATTTGCATTTCTCTGATAATTAGCGATGTGGAGCATCTTTTCATGTGTCTGTTGGCCATCTGTATTTCTTTTTTGGAGAACCGTCTGTTCAGTTCCTTTGCCCATTTTTTAATTGGGTTATTTGTTTTTTGTTTGTTGAGGCGTGTGAGCTCTTTATATATTCTGGACGTCAAGCCTTTATCGGATGTGTCATTTTCAAAGATATTCTCCCATACTGTAGGGTTCCTTTTTGTTCTATTGATGGTGTCTTTTGCTGTACAGAAGCTTTTCAGCTTAATATAGTCCCACTTGTTCATTTTTGCTGTTGTTTTCCTTGCCCGGGGAGATATGTTCAAGAAGAGGTCACTCATGTTTATGTCTAAGAGGTTTGTGCCTATGTTTTCTTCCAAGAGTTTAATGGTTTCATGACTTACATTCAGGTCTTTGATCCATTTTGAGTTTACTTTTGTATATGGGGTTAGACGATGGTCCAGTTTCATTCTCCTACATGTAGCTGTCCAGTTTTGCCAGCACCATCTGTTGAAGAGACTGTCATTTCGCCATTGTATGTCCATGGCTCCTTTATCAAATATTAATTGACCATATATGTCTGAGTTAATGTCTGGATTGTCTAGTCTGTTCCATTGGTCTGTGGCTCTGTTCTTGTGCCAGTACCAAATTGTCTTGATTACTATGGCTTTATAATAGAGCTTGAAGTTGGGGAGTGAGATCCCCCCTACTTTATGCTTCTTTCTCAGGATTGCTTTGGCTATTCGGGGTCTTTGGTGGTTCCATATGAATTTTTGAATTATTTGTTCCAGTTCATTGAAGAATGTTGCTGGTAGTTTCATAGGGATTGCATCAAATCTGTATATTGCTTTGGGCAGGATGGCCATTTTGACGATATTAATTCTTCCTAGCCATGAGCATGGGATGCGTTTCCATCTGTTAGTGTCCCCTTTAATTTCTTTTAAGAGTGACTTGTAGTTTTCAGAATATAAGTCTTTCACTTCTTTGGTTAGGTTTATTCCTAGGTATTTTATTTTTTTTGATGCAATTGTGAATGGAGTTGTTTTCCTGATTTCTCTTTCTGTTGGTTCATTGTTGGTATATAGGAAAGCCACAGATTTCTGTGTGTTGATTTTGTATCCTGCAACTTTGCTGTATTCCGATATCAGTTCTAGTAGTTCTGGGGTGGAGTCTTTAGGGTTTTTTATGTACAGTATCATGTCATCTGCAAATAGTGACAGTTTGACTTCTTCTTTGCCAATCTGGATTCCTTGTATTTTTTTGTTTTGTCTGATTGCCATGGCTAGGACCTCTAGTACAATGTTAAATAACAGTGGGGAGAGTGGGCATCCCTGTCTAGTTCCCGATCTCAGCGGAAATGCTTTCAGCTTCTCGCTATTCAATATAATGTTGGCTGTGGGTTTTTCATAGATGGCCTTTATTATATTGAGGTACTTGCCCTCTATTCCCATTTTGCTGAGAGTTTTTATCATGAATGGATGTTGAACTTTGTCAAATGCTTTTTCAGCATCTATGGAGATGATCATGTGGTTTTTGTCTTTCTTTTTGTTGATGTGGTGGATGATATTGATGGACTTTCGAATGTTGTGCCATCCTTGCATCCCTGGGATGAATCCCACTTGGTCATGGTGTACGATGGTTTTGATGTATTTTTGAATTCGGTTTGCTAAAATTTTGTTGAGTATTTTTGCGTCTACGTTCATCAGGGATATTGGTCTGTAGTTTTCTTTTTTGGTGGTGTCTTTGCCTGGTTTTGGTATTAGGGTGATGTTAGCTTCATAGAATGAGTTTGGGAGTATCCCTGAAGGAGGGTATTTTTGGCAGGGAGAGAACTGTTAGGTAGGTTTTTGCCCAATATGTCCATCCTAGAGAGAAGGGAGCCGGTGGGGCATGTGTGAAGCATGCCATGAGTTCCCTGCAGCCAGGGGCCCAAGCTGATGTTGAGTGCCACCTGGGAAACCTGATGGGCCAGAGCACAGGGGACCCGTCCCTGCTCTGAAGAGCCCACCACACCACCGGAGGCCTCAGGGAAGCCATGCGTTGGTTGGAGGCTCTTTTGAATTCTGCCCGAGGACCTCTTAGAAGGTCAGTGAGATGCTAAAACAGAGGGCGTAGGTGGAGTAGACTGCCCCCAAACCAGGGGCCAAGCCGGGACTGAGCAAGGTGGTGCCACACTTCACGGACAGGGCCAACGAGCAGTCCCTGCAAAGGCCTCTGAGAACCAGCAAAACTGCCCACAAGGGAAAGCATCAGACTCAGTTTTAAACACGTGCCAGGCTGTGGAACTTGAAGTCATCTTATAAGAGTGTCAGGTAAGGCAGGGTTTCTCCTGCTTTGTCCGACTTCTCCACCCCCAGGGGGGTCAGAAAGAGCAGCAAGCGGTGGGCACCGTGCCCGGCTGGGGGAGGAACCGGGAGGGAGAAAGGAGCTTTAATCTCAAAGGAAACTGACACATTCACAGGACTGGACTAGGCTTCGCAACTGCTGAATCAATGTTATGTTTTTGGACTTATCATGACTAGTTTGTATAATCTAATAGTAATCAGAAAAGTCATGACTACCCGATTCCTCATTTTCAAATCAAGATGCAAAGGAAGACTGCCCTCGGTGTGAATTTGAGAGGGTGAGGTAGGCCGTCTCCCCACGCCCTGATCTGGGCTTGCTCACTGCTGGTTACGCATGTAAGCATCATATGGGAGCTGAAAGGAAGCAGGATGAAGAGCGCCTGAGTGGGTGGGTTCTAGGTGTGTTTTATGTTCTTTTCGTTGAAAAATCTTTTTAAAATATCGATGGCTTTTATAATAGCAGAATTCACTCAAAGAAACATCCTCTGGCGGGAGAAAGCCTGGCCTTCCCACATTCCAGCTGTCAGAGTGGCAGCCACACTGGGTGTGGGGCAGCCTCGGTGGCCGTGCTTTATAAACCAGAGGTTCAGTGAGTTGAAGTGATTCACCCAGCATCCCCCGGCTGGGGACAGGCAAAACCAGGAAATGTCCCCAAGTGGGGACTCCCTGTCAGGGTGCCTTGTTCTCTGCACTAGTCTGCCTCTTGGCCCCACACCACTGCTGAGAAAGGAGTGTGTTTGCGGGAGTATTGCTGTCCACTCATACCCTCCCTTGCATGAAGACAGGCACATACACTAGCTGAGATCCTGGGGCAGGTGAGGGGCCTGGGTCCTTGACCTCCTTGGGAGAGGCAGCTGGGAGTGTATTTACCATCACTGTTTCCCTTCTTCTTGGCTCACACCTGCCTTTCCTGGGCGAGCCCAGTGGTGCATCACTGCTCCGGCACAGCAGGCCTGAGGGTTCACTCCCAAATACGCCCTTTCTGTGAACGCCAGGCACTATACTCAGGTGTTCTTATTTTCATTGTCTATCAGCTCAGTTCAGCACAGCATTTATCTTGTGCCAAGAATGTTGGTACCAGGCCTTTTCTTTTTCATGCAGCAAACAAAAATTGAGCCCTTCCTTCCATGTTTCCCCAAGTCTAAGATGTCATCAGAGTGTTAGGTGCTTCCCGATTTAGAGATAGTAAAATGCCTGTGCATATTGTAAGATGCCGTTGGGTGACAGACAATCTGCTTGATTTCAGAAATATGTAAAGGTGAAAAACTGCATGTAGAGGTGATGAAGCCCAGGCAGGCCTTTGTGCCCTCTAAAGCAGTTCATGGGCAATGGCCAAGCATTTTGAGAGTCACTCTCACTGCAGACACAATGGGCCCGAGGTGACCCATTTCCCAACTTGGCTGAGTTGCGTGGGCTTTGGGCAAAGATAGAGGTCCTGATCTTTGTCTGATTTCCCTAGTAAATAGCTTGGCGCTGGGCTCCTCCCTGCTATCCCGTGCTACCCACAAGGTTCAGTCAGGTTCCGTGGGACCAGGGTGCAGCTACAGGCGGCACAGAGCCATCCGTGTAGGGCCCTCATTTTTGCCCTGCCTGGGACCTCAGAAATGGTGCAGCTGGAACCCGGAATCACTGTGGTCAGCAGCGAGTTTTGGCTGGGCGTTTATTTAAGGTCACTCATGCCCAGCTTCTCAAGTTACTTCTGCATAGCTGGACTTTATTTTTTTCTGCTTTGCATTTCTTTCCAGGGTGGGTCTATAAGATACAGTGCAGAAGAACACTGACATTAGGCAAGACAAAGACTAGACCATGTTACTCTGAAGATGCCATTTTGCCCCTGAGGTGTATTTCCTGGGCACTTGATTTATGTACAGAATGTGACTATAATTGGAACAAATATGCATCGCCTGACGACAGAACAGTGGTGCCAGGGAGTCAGACTGAAGCTCAGGGAGGATATAGAATATTGAGCCCCCCACCCCCACCAACAGGCCCTCATTGACATTTGTAGGACGTTCTACCCAACAACAGGGGAAATGCACCTTCTTTTCAAGCCCCCGTGGATCCTTCAGCAGGAGAGTCCACAGCCTGGGCCATTAGACACACCTCAGCAAATTGAAAAGAATTAAAATAATACAGTGTGTTTTTTCTGATCATATCAGAATCCAGCTAGAAATCAATGAAGCAAGTACAACACTTAACCAAATGAGTGCCTTCCTTCCTCAGATGGTCACTGTTAGACTATTTATGAAATAAGCATCTTTGTGTGCTTACTATATACGCCAGGCTTTGAGCTCGGTGCTGGGGACACCAGAGCAAGTGAAATATAGGCACCAGCACAGAGGAGCCTGTGTCTAGCAGGCGAGCAGAGAACACACAGAACTAGACAGTGTGAGATGTGCCCTCAGAGTGGTGTGTTCATACCAGGAGCTGCGGAGCCCAGAGCCAGCTCCTCACAGCCCATCCAAGAAGAAGGAGCCATTAAGGTGGCAGGGGAAGCTTCACAGTGAAGGGGTCTCATGTTAGCAGCCAGCCTGATGCTAGATAAGCATGTTTGATTGGAAGAATAGGTTCCCCCAAAGATGGGTTCTGGGTGTCTCTGGCTGGATGCCTGCTCTATTGCCCCAGGACAGCAGCTACTCCCTGTGGTGGTGTTTCTGGTCTGATTGACAAATGTGTGTGTCCTAGCTTGTTCCTGGAGAAGCTGCAGTTGGGGCCCCTCCCGTCTGAGCCCTGAGTCTCATGCTGCAGGATGTCCTCCTTGGGAACTGCTTCTGGGGCCCAGCTAGGACTGCACAGAGAACCTCATTTATCTGCCTCACCTTACACAGCAAACCTCAGCTGGTCACCCACTGAATTAAACCCATCCTCAAAGCGCACAGGTTGGCTCCCACCGGGACGCCCAAGAAAATTCCCAGACAGAAGGTCACAAATGTTCTCATGAGGGCAGCACCCGGAGGTGGCACTCAGCCCCTCAGGGCACATCTCAATGCCCGGGATGTAGTGAACACTCATTGGGCGACCTAATGAATGTTTGGCTGTGTGGCTTCTATGTTGGATTAAAAGTAACAAAGCCACAGCAAGAATTACCGCACAGCCAAATAAGATATGGGGCTGCACTACCATTGCTAGGAATGATAGAGCAGAATCTTACAGGCCTAAGGAAGTTTACTACCTCTCATGTCACAGATGCTACCCGCAGAAGGGCTCTCTGAGACCATCTACCTCAGGGGTTGCAGACATAAATGCCTTCAAGACAGGAGGTGATAGGGCTGAAAGAAACGCACTAAGTATGATAAATAGGGATCAGTGGGCTGGTGTCTTGCTGGAGGGTGCATGCTCTGCCTTAATTTGTTCATCATTATACCGTCACTAACACTTGAGTGCTTCTAAGTGCTTTCCATCTATTCTTTCACTTGGTCCTCACAACAACCTTATGAAGCAGAGATAACTAATACCCTTACATCACAGATGAGAAACCCAAAGCTAACAAGTGCTGTCACTGGCTAGTAAGTGGTGGAGCAAGGAACTGAACCCAGCTCCCACATCTGGGCTTATCATTAGGACCCCGCCCCAGCTGCTGGCTGTGCATTTCAGGATTCCTGGAAACCCCAGGAAGGCAAAACAGATCACCCCTAAAGGCCGGCGGTGGTGCAGAGGCCATGCGTTTGCAAGCCTAGATGTTCCAATGCCCTCATTTCTCAGGAAAGGAAGCTGCAGCCTCCCAAAGAGAAGACACTTGCTGGGTAATGAAAGACGTGAGGGAGGAACACAGCCCTGGTCCCCTCCCGCCTCACCGGGGTCTGCACAAGTGGAGGCAAAGCCAGCTTACCCTTGCCCAGTCCCGAGATGGCATCGGTGATCACCACCACTTTATTCTGCACGGCTGACTTTGACCACAGCCTGGACACCTCTTGGTAGATGAAGAGAAGGCCGCTGATGCCCAAGAGCAGCAGGGGCAGCATGAGCACAGCTGTGACTCCCATCTTGGTCTGAGGGAAAATGGTAGCAAGGAATCAGCTTTGCAAAGAGACAAGAGGCTGGGGGATGGCCAAGACTGCAAGATGCATTCCCTCGTGCATGGAGCCCGGAGCGTCCTGGCCAGGGAGCTGCTGCCAGCTGAACACCAGGAGGGTGTGCTAATCCCCAAATGTCCAATGAATAGGAAATTACTCACGGTGTCTCCAAAAGCAAACAGAAGCCAGGGGCCTGCCCTCCCAAAGGTTAATCACAAATTTAATTAAAATGGGTCTGCATTTTTGGAAGGAAATCCATGTGTTAAGGCCACTTGCTTGGGCCCTACTGACTATTTATAGCTCTCAGTGCTCTAAAGGGCTTTTCAGGATAAATATAGTGTCTACTATGATATTCAGGGACACATGCTGGCTGGGTCAGATTTCAGAGTTCTTGCCAGGACTTTTAAAGCGCTCTGGCTTGCCTGACAATTAGGGGTTTCCTCTGCAGTTTAGGGCTGGGCATTAGGGACCAGGACCTAGGATTTTTCAGCACAAACATCCTCCCCTTCAGTTATTGTGAGCCTCATATCAGGCAGCCTCCAGTTAGCTCAGACCAGCATAGCTGCAAGCCATTTGGCCTCTTTTAAAAGCATAGAAAAACTGCTCACCAAAATGGAGTCTGTTGCAGAATGAACCACTTGGAAGCGGGACATGAACTATTAGAGCAGAATTTCGGGCGTGTTTCTCATTAGCCAAGCTACTCCACCTCTCTGAGCCTTAGCTTCCTCCTCTGTAAAATGGGCTCAGTGGTCTTATCTTGCAGGACTGTTGGGAGGACAAAACAAGATACCGCGTAATAACCTAGCAACAGACCCTGGCTTACGAGAAAATAGCTATTGTTACCTTTCATGATTAAGAATACTAAGAATTTATCCTAAATGTTAAATATTTTAATCGCGTAAGGGAACTTAGTAGGATTAGCCATGGAGGGACATAAAAATGAAAACCCATTTCAAGTATTGAAACCATCAAAAACTGAGGAGCAATCACAGGGATGTCCTAATTTGTGTGATAAGGCTCATTGGGCTGGTCAGGAAGCAGGCAAGGTGCCGGGCCCCAGCTGTGCTAGTGATGAAATGGTATTTCTTCCTTAGAAATGAAGATGACCAGGAATCTTAAACAAAACCCAGCTTTTTATTGACAATGAATATACATATCAAAATATGCACATACCGTAAGTGTAGAGCTTCTATAAACTGAACATACCCATGCAACCAGCACCCAGATCGTGAAACACAGCTTTGTTGACATGCCCCCAGCAGTCTTTTCTCAGCCTTTAAGGGTGACTGCTCTCTAACTTCTAAAAGCGTATTTTAGTTTTACCTGTGGTTTAAAAAAAATTTTATTTTAATAGATGCACAAACTTGTTACCACGTGGCTGAACAAATGTTTGTGAGGTTCATCCATCTGGTGTGACTGGGGAGATCACTAATTTTGATTGTGTGAATATACTTCACATTTTTAATTTATTCCTCTAAGAGTGGGTGCTTGTGTAGTTTCCCATATGCAGCTATTACAAATAGTGCTGTTACAAACCCACAGAGCTTGGGTGAAAGAAGCACTATTTTAATGTGAACTTATTGGCCTTTTATCATTATTATATTAATAACATGATTATTATATTATTCTAATACAATAATATATTACTAAAATTATTGTATTAGTTACATTAGTGTTGTCATATTAATATATTCTCTTAATTATATTACTGTTAATAATGTAATAATTATGTTAATAAAATATTATGTTAATAAAAATAAATAATACGATTATTTCCATCTCATTTAGAGAGGATAATAATATAATAATATTATATAGTAATATAATTTATATGATTATTATTATTGACCAAAATCAGAAATTTTGGCTCTGATTATCTTCAGTTCTAAAGACATGGACTGAAAATGTAAAATGAGGAGGTAAAAATAAAGTGGAGCCCACTGCCTTAGCGGCAAGGACTCTTGAATTAGGTCCCTGGTGTTTCACCCCACACCCACAGGCAGGTCTGGCAGTATGTTTAAATAAAACTGAAAGGAAGGGAGCGACACACAGCAGCAATTCACCGGAGAATTCCGCTTTATTGGGGAAAGGCGCTGGGTTATATAGGAAGGGGCATGGGGTGTTTGTGGTGTTACTTCTACGGGGCTGGTGGCTACTGGCTAGGTGCTGGGAGTGGGAGTGGGGAGAGAGGTGATAGGTTTTTAGGTGGCGCCGTCGGGAACTGAGGACCCGGAAGAGAAGCCGGAAGTTCGCCATCTTACTGGTGGGGGCCCTTCATTCCCCCCTTTCTCCTCTATGGGGTTGTGGACGTTGCTTTCTCTCTGACTGCTTCCTGCTGAACGGGGGCGGAGAAGGAAGTGAGGGCTTGAGGACTGGGAGGAAAGGGTTGATAGGACTCCCCACAGTAAGGATGAGTAGATGTGGACTTCTTCAGGTTGGAAATCAATGAAGATTCCCTGTAACCATAGGTCGAGGACTTGTTGATTCCAATGGTGCCAAGAGGATACGGGTGCCAGAAGCCAGGCGTCTGCGGCCATTGTTTCCAGGAACAGTTTCCAGCGGAGAGAGGGGTCCATCTCAGCGTGTGGTGAGGAGGTTACGTGAGGATGAGGGATCTTCTGTGGCTAAAAGCTGGTAGTTCCTGAGTAAAAGCTGGTTGAAAGTTTGATTAGAGATTTTACTGACTTGGGATTTGATAGACTTTACTATACAAGGTAAGAAGAGACAGACGAGAAGAATGATTATTATAGGGCCTGCAATGGGCCACAGCCAGGTAAGGAGGGGGTTTGTTGGTATTGAAGAGAATGGGTTGGAATTGGAAGCAGAGTGGAGGCTGGAGGCAAGGTCGGTGAGTTTGGTAATGTCAGTTTCTACAATGCCGAATTCATTGATGTAATAGCAGCACTCTTCTCGAAGGAAGATGCAGGTGCTGCCCTTTTTGGCTGTAAGCAGATCTAAGGCCCGCCGGTTTTGAAGGGTGACTTTAGCTAGCAAAGTGACCTGTCTTTGGAGAGAGGCTAGGGAATCGGCAGTGGATGTCAGGGCTCTTTCAAGTTTGTCGTTGAGATTTCTAATTGCCCATAGAGAGTGACTCAAGGCTCCTCTTGAAAACCCTGCCCCAATGGCTGAGGTGGTCAAAGAGATACTGACCATGATGGGAAGGAAAGCAGCTCTGTTTGTGCACGAGGGCAAAGGAGGTTGGAGCTCAAGAAATTCTGCCATGCTGTAAAGTGTAAGCTGTGGGATTGGGGTGACGAAAATGCAGGGTATATCGGAGTTGGGAGGCAGTGAGTTGAAAAGACTGCCATTACACCAAAAGAAGTGTCCCGGTTGAGTGAAAGTCTTAGAGCCGGAGGTAGGGGTGTAGATAGAGAGGGAGTAAAGTGCGCTGGAGGGGGGTGGAGCTGGGCCTACACAGTGGTGGATGGTGAGATTATCTGTGTAGTCTGGTTCTCATAGGGGTATGTCTGCCAGGGGGCGGAGGGGTTGTCCTTCTGCATGGAAGGAGTAGTTGGAAATATTAAGGAGCACGGCAGCCAGCAATGGGCACTGTAGTGATGCGCATAAGAAACAATTGGCGGTGTTGAGGGTGTGGTTGAGAAAGATGGTGGTGTCTTGAATAAGCTGTAACCAAGAGTAGGAGGAATAAGAAGATGAAGAAGTGCTGTCAAGAGTTTGGATAATGACTTTTTCGGAATGTCCGATATCTGATGCAACTTGAGAGATCTTGGAGTGAGAGGGAACATACTCTCGAGAGATATGAAGGGTACCGTGGGGGGTTGAGGACCCCCCATAGTAAACTGAGGCTGTGACCCCGGCGGCCCATCGAGAGTCCCAGGGATCTGGGATTGATAAGGAGAATGAGCTGTTCGGGTATTTTATGAAACGGTTGGAGGAGTAATACTGTGGGTACTGGGAGTTACTCATGTAGTGAATGGCGCAAGACCAGTAGGGACATCCCCGTAGGTGTCTTGCCATCATCACCTGCAATAGGCTTGTCTTTGGTCATAGAGGAAGCAGAGGTAGGGAGAATAAAGGTAGCTGCTATTGAACACTTCGGTGGAGGGAGGAAAGTGGAGGTATAAAGGCTCAGAGCAGCTTTTCAGAGGGCAGTCTGATGTGGCAATGAGGGCAGTAACTTTTGTTTGATGCTGTGTGTAAGTCTGTCTGACTTTGAATCACCATACAAAGGAGGCTTGGGTGGCGGGGAAGACAATAGGAATGAGGGAAAAAAGCGAGAGAGAGCGAGGGAGCAGTAAAGGAGGAAAAAGTCATGATTCAGGTATGGATGGCAAAGGGGGTGAACGGGATTTTGGAGGAAAGAGGACAGTAAGGTCAGGAGTCTGGAGGGAAGGAAAGTCTGTAAACTTTTGTAGGTTAAAAGATCTTTTAGGTGATGTGGGGACAGAATGGTAAGGGGCACCCCGAATGTCAGTTTATGAGCTTCCTTCTGCAAGAGCTGTCCAGCGGCTAATGCCCGTAGGCAGGGGCTCATCCCCGAACTGTGGGGTCTAATTGCCTGGAAAGATAAGCTACTGGGGCAAAGGATGGGCTATAATATTGGCCTAGGACTCCTAGAGCTTGACTGGACTTCTCATGAATGTATAATGAGAAGGGCTTTGACAAATCAGGAAGATGGAGAGCTGGGGCTTCCACAAGGGCTCCATGGAGCTTAATGAAGGAGTGTCAGGGTGAGGAGGATAATGGTTCTTCAGGGGGGCCCTTGCTGAGGTCATATAGGGGTCTTGCCAATAGGGAGAAGTTAGGGATCTACGCTCTAAAATACTTAGCCAGGCCTAGAAAGGAAAGGATTTCTGTCTTGGTTTTGGGAACAGGCAGGTCAGAGAGGAGCTGTTTTCTGTCTAAGGTAATGGACTTTCTTTGTTGAGGTAGAAGAAATTGGAGGTAAGTGACAGAAGGGGAAGAGATTTGAGCTTTGACAGGGGATATGCTGTAACTTCTGGAAGCTAGACGGTTAAGTAGGGAGGCAGTGTCAAGTTGAGACTGTTCTTACAAGGGACTGCAGAGTAGAAGATCGTTCACGTATTGTAATAAGGTGGACTCAGAAGCTTTGTGGCAAAACTGTCCAAGTGAGTTGTTCATAATGTCTTGTGTATGGGTCTGTCCAGGTGAAGGCGAAAAAATCTTGGGAGGAGGGGTCTCGGGAGGCTAAGGCAGGGCAGCGATAAAAGGGTGTATGGATTTGGGACTAAGGGATGGATAGGGACGATGGCCATGTTGATGAGGTGAAGGTCTTGGATGAGGCGGAAAGATCTGTTGGTTTTTTTAACAGCTAATATGGGGGGTATTAAATGGGGAGTGAGTGGGTCTGAGGTAATTTTTGTTTAAAAGATCTTGAATGATGGGTTGGAGACCTATGAGGGCTGAAGTGGTTAAGGGGTATTGGGCCTGACAGATATACTGAGAGGGGTCACGTAGTTTGATAGAGGCAGGAGGACATAGAGCTACGGAGGGCTTGTAATGTCCCAAACTTTGGGATTTACAGGGTGTATGAGGGCGAAACTGGAGCTTTCATTGGGTAGAGGGGGGGTCGTCGGCTATGAGGGCCATCAGAAAGGCAGTACTGGGGGCTGTGGGAGTGGATATAGTTATGGAAACATGGAGGAGAGAAAGGATGTCCCATCCTAGTAAAGGGATGGGACACTGGGGCATAACTAGGAAGGAGTGGGAAAAAGGTATGGGATTGTCTTGGATTGTGCATAAAAGGGGGTGGGTTTTAATGGGAAAATCTGTTTACTTCCTACCCCGACTATAGGAGTAATGGCAGGCATGGTAGGGCCCCGGTATTCCCGCAAGACTGAGAAGGTGGCTCCTGTATCTAGGAGGAAGGAGATGGGGCGACCGTCTATTACTGAAGTAACCCTGGGCTCCTGTTTGGTGATGGAAATGGTCGGGCGAGAAGCCCCCGGGCCCCGTCAATCTTCTTCTGCCAGCCCCACTACGGCGGGCTTAGGATGGGGGTTGTTCATCCAGCCTCCCCTTCGGGTGGCTGGGCAATCAGACCTCCAGTGGCCCTTTTTGTGGCATCTGGGGCATGGGGTGGTAGGTGATCTGGGGGAGGGGCACGCGCTTGACCAATGTCCCTCTTTTCCGCACTTGAAACAAGCTCCTGGGGGGGGCTTGTTTGTAAAGGGGCGCCCAGGTTGTGGTTTTATCAGCTGGGCCAACATTTGGAAATTGGCCTGATCAGCCTTTTGTTTATGGCATTCTTTCTCCTCCTCCCGGTTATGGAAGACTTTAAAGGCCACTGTTAGGATCTCAGTCTGTGGGGGTAGCGGGGCCCTGTTCTAACTTTTTGAGTTTAGCTTTAATGTCGGGGTAGCTTTGAGCTAGGAAGTATGTCATAAGGACATGTCTCCCGTCAGGCGTTTCTGGGTCCAGGCTGGTAACTGTAATAGGGCTTGAGTGAGTCTGTCTAAGAACTCAGAGGTAGCTTTTGAAAATTGATTATTTATGAGCTGTTTTTTTCAGACTTGCTATTAAGCAGCAGGCGAAGATATCTCGAGAGCGGAGACTCACAGTGGTGTTATAATCTCAGTGTGGGTCTTGTTCGGGGACAGCGGTGGGGCCAGGGGGATAGGTGGGGTCAGTCCTGTGGGTTTTGGTGTCGTGCGTTTGGGCAAAGTCCCAAACTCGTCTATGCTCTTCAGGAAGGAGGGTATTGGCCAGGAGCATGAAAATGTCATGATGTGTGAGGCTGTATGACTGGAGGGTCTATTGAAACTCTCTGATATATGTTGTGGGATCAGTGGAAAAGGAACCTAGGCGTTTCTCCAGTTGGGCTAAATCTCCTAAGGAGAAAGGGACGTGAACGCGCACGATGCCTTCGGATCCTGCTACCTCCCGGAGGGGGGCGATCATTTTGGGAGGCCCTTGGGACTGAGTCTGAGGAGGACTGAAGGGTTCTGGCTCAGTCTGTGGGGGAGAAACAGGTGATGGGGGCAAAGGCAGAGGAGGCTCTTGGAACTTAGTTAGAGGGGGGCTGAAAGGCTCAGGCTTGATCTGCAGGGGGATGAGGTGGGGGAGGAGATGGTGGTGGAGGAAGGGGGTGGGGCTGTTGTAGGAGAGGAGGGGAAAGGGAGTGAATGGGAGGCTTTTGCGGGGGAGACAGCTTGCAGGCTAGGATAACTTGGGGGGAGGCGGGGGGAGGAGGAGGCAGCGGCAGTGAGGGAGGCGGGAGGAGGAGGGGGAAGGGAGTGAACGGGAGGCTCCATGACAGCAATCTATGCCCACTGAGTGAGTTTAGGCTCACGGGGGTCTGACCACTGAGTTCCCACTTCTTCATCTGGGGACAGCTTGTCTGTTCTTGCTCAAACACCTGAGTCAACTGACACCCTTCTTTACCACCCACCTCATAAGGGAGACACGACCCCCTGCCTCCTGTGTTCCCCAAGCCTGGGTGGGGAAGATCACTGAGGGCCATTGCTGGTTTTATCTCAGGATGGGTTTGTTATTCAGAACAGCTGACACCCTGGGAACTGTTTTTGTCTGTTGGTGTAAGAACTAGACAGTAGATGTGGACTGGTTCTGAAACAACTGACCCCAAACAGGCATTTTGCTAATACTAGAAATGGAAGAAGTTTGACCCCTTACTTATAGGAGAAATGGCATGGTGCCTGGAACATTGTAGACACTTGATTAAATCAACTGAATGGTTAGCTAGGGATAGACAATTTCCAGGCTGGAGGAATTGGCACACATTTGATTCTGGCTTTCTCTTTGACACAGTCACTGAGATTCCACCACTGCTTTCCCAACTCACTGGCAGGGGCTCAGACTCTCTTCCTTGTTTATTTATGTAATCATGGACCTGAGGCAGTGTTTTGCACACAGCAGATCCTGGCAGTTAATCCTTTCATTGTATTTACCAAGTGCCCAGTATTGTCCTTCTCACATCTAACACAGTTACTCCTCACAACCCTTTAGAGAGGTAGGATTATTTCTGATTTACAGATGAGAAAACTGAGGTACAGAGAGACAAATGATTTGCCTGAGGCCAAGGTAAGTCATTAGGATTTACATTCAGGCAGTCTGGCTCCAGAGTCTGTGCTCTTAATTGGATGCTATATTTCTTCACACAAAATGCTCCAAAAAAAAAAAAGAGTCTATTTGATACAGTATATATGTGTGGGGAAAATGGAAGTTCCTATGGCCAGGATCCTCACCTAACTCTAAACTACTTGATGATGTAACTGACCTACTGCTAGGCTAATGCTTCCACACCCACAGGCAATAAGCTATAATTGACTGAGTCACTATATAAAGAGCTCTGCCCAGTGCCCTGGCGGAGGCAGAGACGGAGGTGGATTACGGACCTGCAGACTGCTGGATGCAGATGTGATTCTAGTGCTCAAACTACTGCCATGAGAATAGAGCCAGGAAATAAACCCTTTTACCCGAAGAATGTTCCATTGTCATTTCTCAGTCTCACTGAATCCATAGTGAACCAGTCAGGGGCTGAAACCCTCAGGCAAAACAATATGCTTACTTGGTAGGTACTCTCTATATAGGCACACTCATAGGTGTGTGTGTGTGTGTGTGTGTGTGTGTGTGTGTGTGTGTGTGTGTGTTTTGCCAATCATTGATCTGTGGCAGAGAGAAGAGTTCTTGTCATAGAGAAATAATATACAATCTGTAAGAAGGGAGTAGATATATAATGAGGTTGTTTCAATCTACTGAAGAATTAAAATCCACCTGGGTCTGTCTTATAGTAAAGATAGATGGAAATGAGACATCTTGGTTCTGTTTCTTGATTTGGGTGGTGGTTACATAACCGAGTGAAAAAGTTGGCATCTCCACCTTCATATTGCATTTGTCTCTTTTGCTACCTTAACCTTTGGGCCAAAAGGGGAAAAAAGGAAACGGGCTTCTGCTCAGCCCTGCAGCTCTGCACATAGGCTTGTTGATCATCCCTAAGAATTTTGCTTACAGATCAAGATTGCTACAAATAGCTCCTTACCCAAAGCTTGCCTCTGCTAGGAGATAGGGAAATATGTGTGGATATAATGATTGCCTTTTCAGAGAGTTTAAGGAACACTGTGACCAGACCTAGGTCACAGTGAGAATCCCCTCACCCAGGACCTGGAGTTTCTCAGCTCTTCTCAGACCTGCACTGGCGCCCAGATGCCTGCATCCTTCAGTCACCTCCTAACCTGCTCTGCCTCCTGATCCCCTTCCTCTAGAATAAAAGAAGCTTGCGATCAACCCTGAGTGAAGATGGGGCTTTAGGACCTTAGTCTACCATCTTCTCAGCCTGCAGGCTTTCTGAATCAAGTGGCTTTCCTTGCCCCAACACCCTGTTCTCTTGACTTATTGGTGTGTCGTGTGGTGAGTGGCATGCTCTTGGACTTAGTAGAAGTTACATGGCTACGTTCGCTATCTGAAAATTCATTAAGCTGCACACTTAGGGTTTGTGTACTTTTCTCTATGTACATTATACTTTAACACAATCGGCATTTAAAATATTTTAAAGCAAGCAAAGTGCCTTGGGAACTCAGAGGCTGTAGTAAACAATAGGTTTAGACTCGAGCCTCAGGGACCAGTCGCCTTGGGTCCTGCCCCAACATCTAATTGATCACTGGCTCCTTTCTCTGGGCACCACCTGTGCCAGCCGATGATGTCAGTTTCCTCATGTGGCTCCAGAAAATTCATTTCTTCCTTGGCACTTTCAGATTCAGTCTTTACAGATCTGGTATTTTTGTTTGTTTGTTTGTTTGTTGCGAGAGAGAGAGGAATTTGATTAGAACCCCAAACATGCAAAAGTTAGCTGGGTTTTCCCTTATTCTGTGACAGCAAAATGTTACAGTTCAGCAAACGCAGATCAAGTGAGTTTATTTGAAGCATTCAGGTTTGTTTCAGAATTGATATGTTCACCAATCACATAAATACATCTTCTTAAAAATGAATCCAAGCTAGGACATATTTAGGGTCATTAGAACTTAGCAGTCCATTTTCCCCCTAAACCTAAATTATGTATCTAACAATCATGAGGAAATACGCAGCACACCACACTTCTAACCAGATTTTCACATTTAGTGATGTTTATTTTTAGAAGCAAAAATGCCTAGTGATTTAATTTAAGCACAACAACTCCAGCATTTGTTCCACTTAACTGTGATTATAAGATGTCATTCCATTTGACTGTTCTCATGTTTTATCACATGATTATCCTTCCAAAATAATTTTACTACAGGTAGATGTTAGGAAATTTTGAAGAAAAAGTATTTTTAAAGTAATACAAAACTGATTTTTAAACTCATGCCCTCTTGATTAAAATAAAAAGGGAAGTATGGGATAGTCAACCCATATATTAGTGTGTGTGTGTCGATTAAGGAAAAGAATTTCTGGACTTCGGTTAACAAGCCTATATGGGCAACACATTTTACACACTTTGTAGTTAAATTCTTGCTTTCCCCTTTCTTCAACTATTCTTACCTGTACTGTTCACATGCTCCTCCCACCCTTTTTTTGTTATCCTTATTAAATTCACGTTGAGGAAAGCTTGAGATGCTCATTTATACTAGAGTGTTGGTGTGATATCTTCTATAAGAGTTCCATTTAAAGATACTGGCATTTTAACAGGAATCAGGCTGAAGCCAAATGTGTTTAGTGAAGGGTGAGATGGTGGGTGGAATCATACCACAGTCCTGGACCACAATCTTCTGAAACCCACCCCAGAGATGTTCATTGTGGGCATTTGTGCCTGGCTTGTCTGCCTGTGCAGATATGGCAGCCACAAACACTGGCTAGCATATGGACACCTTGACACCTGGTGGCAGGTGCTCACATACACTCATGAGAGCATGCCCAGCAGGGCTGGAAGCAGCTTCTGTTCCCCAAACACTTTCCAAAGCCTCAGGTTCCAGGAAGTTGTGGTGAGAGTGCTGATTGCCCTTTTGTACCCTCTGCTTCTCTGTGGATTCCAGGAGGGCTGCTGTGTATCTGTCCATGGCAATGACTGACACAGTCATGCAGAGAGCAAAAGAACCCTACAGAAGGCTGTTAACAAAAGGCACAGTTAGGAAAAGGTTAGAGCTATGACTCCTGGCTTGATTCTTGCTGGCGGTCAGTCTGATGAAAAACCAACTCCTGGTTCTAGTCGATTTGAGCCTGGAGTTTGAATCACAAATCTCAGAGACCAGCCAGTCTGTTGTAGCCCAACAGTTAAGAGAACAGACTCTGTGCTGAGTTCACACTGTATCATATCTTATTACCTGTGTGACCATAAGCTGGTGACTTCACCTCTCTCTGTATCAGTATCCTCATCTGCAAAACTGGAATAATTGTGACTATGCACACAGGGTATTGTGAGCAATTCAGTGAGATAATGTATGGGAAGTACTCAGCATTGTATCTGCTCACCTATAAGTATTATTTCTGTTATTGTGGTGGTTGTTGACTCTAACCCAGAACACTGACATCAGCATTGTTATTTTTATATTCCCAGTCTCTGCATTGCCTATTGCATTCTGACATGATGGTCTACACTTTTCATCTTCCACAGAATCCAGAAGAGTGTTTGCGGAGAAAAGAACCTCTACAAAACTGAAGTTTGATATGTTTTCATAGGGTGAAATTCCCAGGTAAAATAGATGGTTCCACATCCAGTCACCTACAAAAAAAGCCTACTAGTAGATAAGCTCCAACCCTACTCCAGAGTTTCCAATCATCCTTAAATATGACCTGACAATGAAGGATATGAACATCTAGGAGAAAGGCCCAACAACAAACAGGGGGGTGGGGGGAGGGTGGAGAAAGGGAATCTAAAGGAAAGAGATAACACAGGAACAGAAGAAAACAGCAACAGGAAAAATTTTTTTGATTAATTATTTATTTGTTTTTATTTTTATTTATTTTGATTTGATTAATATCTTCAGAGAGATATGAGATGATATTGCATCAGTGAAGCAAATCAGGATATATGAAGAAAGAACAACTAGAAAACAAGAAGACTTCTTGGATATTCAAATAAGACACAAAATAAGAATTCAATAGAAAGGTTAGAAGTCAAATAGAGGAACATTTTGAGAAAGTATTACAAGATGAGAAAGAGATAGAAAAGGTAATGGACACAATGACATCTAGATTTTTAATACAAGAGATCCAATATTTAACTAACAGGTGTTCTCTAAAAAGAGAACAGAAAACTGAGAAATAAAAATAATCAAAGAAATAATACCAGAAAAATCCCCCAAGATACCAGAATTCTAGGACATGGATATTAAGATTGGAGGGCGCACCAAGCACAAGAAAAAAGAATGAATGTGAATGAATGAAGATCCCCTCCAAGGTATGTTTTCATGACATTTCAGAACATTGATAGTAAAGGGTAGAAACAACAGGTCCCCTACAGTGGGGCATGAATTAGAATACTATTGGGCTCTTGACAGAAACAATAAATTCTTGAAGGACTCAGAGCCACATCTTCAAAATGCTAAAGGAAAATTATTTTTGACAGATTTTTATACTCTGCCAAACTATCAATCAAATATGGAGCTTTGAACAAGTACATTTCCAGATATGCAAGGAATAAAATAATTTATCTGTCATTGAAACCTTCCTTAGGAAGCTACTGGGGTATGTGCCCCCACAAAATGTGAGTGTAAACTAAGCAAAATAATGGCATGGGCCCTAGGAAACAGCTCTCTAGTACACGGGAGTGGCAAAGTGAAGTGTCACGTTGACAGCTCTGTGGCAGGCCTGGAGAGCAGTCAGCCCAAGTGGAACAGGAAGAGGGATGGCTTTGGTGTGTGTAGTGCTGGTGACATCATCTCAGAACCAATGGCACCTATTCAGAGGGAGGCAACTGAAGTGACAAATGGGTCAAAGCATTTGTTAAAGAAGTATTTGAATACCAAATGTGTAACTTCTTCAGACTGGGAAGACAAAGACTAAGAAGAGGTCAAAATGCAATAAATCATGAAGCTGTGTGGATAACAGTATCACAGACAAGTTCACCAAACTCTAGAATAGTAGGATGGGGAAGTGAGCCATGAATGTGTTATTTATTTTACAAAGAAGAAAGTAACATAAGAGATTGTTATACAGAGTGAATATGTGAGTATAAGTGTATATGTATGTGTATGTCTATCCATACACACTTGATCAATATATATGAGTACATATACATATGTGTATACATATATTTTTAAAGATGTGATTATGCTTTGCAGGTCCATATCAGATAGAACCCTGTGTTCTTGTATCACATGGCTTAGTCATTCTCTTAGAGACTGAACTTCTATATCAAGGCCTTGTTTTTCCATTAGAAATGGGCTGGATCTCCCATCATTGAAGTATGTATTATGAGTTATAGCTCAGTTAAAACTTTTTCCCCCTAAGCTGTGTATAAGAATGTGATAATATCATTATATCGCTTTCTTGAGGACTTGACTTTGTGCCGAGAATTTCATAAACATAATCTCTTTGAATGCCCATAAAAATATTTGAGAAAGGTATCATCACTTGACAGATGAAGAAGTCAGGCTACATAAAGGTTAAGAAATTAATCCGAAGTCACAAGATTAGCAGGTAACAGAGCTATGACCAAGGTTGGTAGTCCTAGAAAAGCTGTGTGCATCCCTGCTGGTCCGTCAGAGGCTGAGCACCACTGGCAGTGACTCAGCGGTATGACCAGCCATAGTTCCATGTCTAAGGCCTCCAATCTTCTGGTCCAAGATTCATAGTGATTTCAAGGACACCAATTACATGTATGTTTTAATTTAGTAAATATATGGTAAGCAGTGGCCAGTTAGGGATCAGCTTTAGTGATCCAAATAGAAATTATTTTTAATTGGTGGGGGAAATTATTTATGTACTAATGAGGATGTCTAAAGTCCTTATGGTGTATCTGTCCTTATAAATCCTTAAACATTCCAGCTGGCAACGTACTCACAGGTGGAACTGAAGAGATATCCTGAAAGAGGCCTACTCATGATCTTGGGGGACCTTGAAGGATGCTGGGACCTGGGCCTGGGGAGGGGTCTCTAAGAGTCCATGGTCTAGCTTTTTGCAGTGAAGATCTAGAAATTGGATTTTAGCATCCTATTCACTGATGATAATACTTGAGAAAGATGCATTTCACGTATCAAATGCAGAAGTGATCTACCAGTAGGATTGATGCACTATTTGCTTAACAGGTATTTTTTATGTATCAAGCTAAAGAAATGAAGGAAATCATTGGTTCAGGAGTCTTTTCTTGATGGCAAGGCCCACTTAGGAGACCAAACCAAGTTGCTCTATAAGTTGCTTGGAGAACACAGGAGTAAGACCAAAAAAAGAAAAGAAAAGTTCTTTATTCTTAGGAGATATTTACACCAAACTTGGATAATAATTTTTAACAAGCTACCACTTATTGCATGCTTACTATATACTAGGTGTATTCTTATTTAATCATCACCATAGCTTTTGAAGATAGCTAGCTTGGAAAAGTCAAGTAACTTGTCCAAGTTCACACAGTCATTAAAAAGCAGAGATGTGGATGCAGGCAGTATTTCTCTAGAGATTCGTGCCTCACCACTGTACTAAATTAGTCAATTTTTGATCTCAGAGTCAGTGCTATCTCCTTCTCAGGGTTGTGATAAAGACACAAGAATAAATTTTATTCTTCATCCTCTGTGTCTGTCTCTTTTCTTTTCATCAGTCACCCAAAGTGTCATGGCCTCCCTCCAATGGGATTAATTCAGTGACTTCTCCAGTGGACCAGCTGTCCTGCTGAAAGAGCCAGCCTGTGCTTTGGCAGTAGGGACACCTAGCCTGAAGCTTTGTTAGTCCCTCTGGGGCAGGCTGTGGGGAATTTGCCAGATCTAATGATGCTGTTGGGAAGTACCTGCAAGTGAGGGTAGCTATATAGGCATCCACCTTGAGCCAGTGGAACCCAGAGCTATGGTAATTCACTCCGGAGCCCAGAAGGATGGCCCTTGACAACATCAGAAGGATATACAGGATCTCAGCCCCGATGGACAGCCACAAGACACCTGCAAAACATAGGATGACAGAGATGCTGGGCATTTAGAATTCAGAAGTACTACAATGTTCAAACCTTTGCTTTAGTTCACTTCTAAAACAAAAAACAAACACTCTGGATGGAAAAAAGCCCTAATACCTCTGTTGCATCTTGGAAATCTGGCAAGGAAAGAAGGCTTCCCAGATCTTGAAAGAGGAGTTTGTAGTTGGGAGGGGGAAAAACTAAGCAAAACTGTGATGTGAGGACATGAGAGATACAAAGGGTCTCTTTTCCCCCCATTCAAAATTAATGTGTTGTTTTGATTCCACCAGAGGACGTTATCTTTATCTTTTTAAAGAAGAAGATGCACAAGCTTAAACAGGGAGAGAAAGGAGTCCAAGAGTTTAAGAGCCCTGGTTAGAGACACCAAAACCTTATTTGTTTCTGTGTGAGCCAATTGTTTACCTTCTGGACGGGATCTCACCTGCAGCTTCAGGGAACTGTGTTGGATGTAGATGGGAATGAATAAAGGGAACAGGAATGGAAACTAATATTTGTAAAAGGCCTCCTACAAGGCCAGTTAGGTTCTGAGGATGCAGCAGTGAATGAAACAGATGTGATCCATGCCTCAACAAAACTTATATTCCACCTTGGAAAACAGATACAAAGACAGCAGTTATAAATTTGATGAGTGTTATAGGGAAGGAAAAGTCCTGTAGATTGTGGTGCCCATCCATCTCTTCCCATTCACCTTGCATGGGTGTTTAAAATTGGCTGTGGTGGGAGTATTTACACCATGGAAAGCAGTGAACACTACCCATCAGGTCCTCCCCACCCCGCCCCACCACCACCACCACCAAATATTAAATGGTTGTTTAACATTTTCCAGCACCACTGACCACAGGGCACAGGTAGTGAGTCAGTGGTTCTAAATTTTGGACTTGACTTCATGGAAAAACCATAAATAACTCTCTCTCATCTTTCCCCCCACTCCAATGAAAACAAGTAACCCAAACTGTGAGGCAGACTGGTGGATAGTACATGAATAAGGTATTTACCTCGTCCTTCAGCTGGTATTATACTCTGAAAACTCCTACACTTTTCACCTAGGAGATAAAGAGAATATATTCATAAATAGGAATAACCTTAACAATTAGGGGTAAATTGTGTTTCTAGCTCTGTAAGTGTATCCAGGGTCATTTTTTAAAGATTGGTGGGTGTGACAGACTTTTATTGTGCACAGACATGTGGTGCCACCTGCAGGAACATGACTCGGTTCTGTCCTGGTGAATCCAGGCTTGGCCATATGACTTTCTTTGGCCAATGAACTGGGAGCTAAAGTGAGGTGGGTCACTTCTGGTCAGAAGCTTTAGGAACCAATGTATTGTCCACCCAGTACTCACACCCTTGCCCTGTGATCAAAGAAGCAGATGTCTGGAGGGAGCCTCCAACAGCCTGGGTCCTTAAATGGCTACAGAGAAAAGCCATTTAAAAAGTACATGTAGAATGAGCTAGAAATGAATTTGTCAATTTAAACCACTGGGATTTGGGGGTTTGTTATTGCAGCATAAACCAGCCCATCCAGACTGATAGTGCAAACCTTAGATGAGTGGTTCTCAACTTCCCAAAGAACATTCATTATGATATGAGTTTCAAATAACTTGTTTTTGGTTAGAGGGAAAGCAACAAAGTTTGTGAAAAGTTTTTTCAAATGAATTAGAGCAGCACTTAGTATCTCTGTTATGAAGTGATCCAGCTACTTGCATTCCATCCTGCTTTCTGGAGTGTGAAAGGGAACGGAGGAGTTAGTGTGTGTGCCCCTAGCAGCAGGCCCCACCGCCAGGCTGACTCCATGCCTCACCTGTGAATACCATCTGTCATGTTGCACACATGGGCTGGGAAAGCATGTGTCGCTACCTAGGTTAGTAGTTCCCATGAAAGAGCTGAATCCACAAGTATCCACTTGGTGTATAATGCAACCAAACTTTGGTTTGGGGGTGACAGACGGAAGACTGGGACCACAGCAATTCACCCTCAGGGGTCCTGTCCCAGGGGATGCCTCACTCTCCATTACCACTTCAGCTCCAGATAGAATTATAGACCGTAGAGTGGGAGGAGCCTGGCGATCACCTGCTTCTTCCCTGAGCAGTGTAGAGGTGTGGCTCCAAGGACCTCTGCAGGTAGATGACTGGTACGAGCCAACAGGTAGAGGCAGTGTCAGCGTTAGGACTCAAGTGCACAGGGAGCTTCCCAATGCTGTCCCCTGTCATCACTGACATGAAGCAATCCAGCAGCCATAGAGAGGGTGCAGGGGATGCAAAGATGCCTGGGATGTGAGCTCCCAGTCTGGGCTGGTAGGAACTAAAACAGAGCAAGGTGGGGCATACATAGATCTTTGATCCTTCAAAGGAATGGCTTTCTTGTTTCTAAGAAACTCAGTAGTCCCCACATTAGCTTTGCTTTGAAGATTAAATGAGATAATAGATCATGGAAAGCATTTGGTGATGTATATAATTTTTTAATCACTCTATTGTATACCAGAAACCAATAAAATATTGTTTATCAACTATACTTCAATTTAAAAAATAGGAAAAAATACATGTTTTTCAAAATAAAAAAATTAGATTATATATTTAAAATTCACTTAAATCTTGTTGGAATAAAACGAGTTCTATTGGGGTCTTAGGTCTGCATATGATTAGCATAAATCATTATTTGTTCCTAGACTGTAAGTTCCCTAAGTCAAGGATCTTGTCACCTACCTTTTCTGGAAGTTTTCAGGGACAGAAGTAAGCTTGGGGTAGCATCTTTAGACCTCAGAAAACATTTTTCTTTCATAGGAGAAAAAATTCCAGGTGGGATTCCTATTCAAGAACTTACAATGGTTCTCTCTTCCTTCAGCGTCAAGACTAAATTCCTCTTCTACGTCCTCTCTCTGTCAACTTGACCTCCCAGCACAGAGCCCATCTTTCTGTTTCCATAGCACATGCCAGCATTCACCTTCTACCTCCTCCAGGTCATGTGGAAAGGCCCATACGTATGAACAGGTGCACATGGCTAAAGGCCATAAACTTTATGATTTGCCATGCTTGTCTTCATACAACCCAAGTGCCCTGGGGCCTCACTCCTTCTCATCTCTGCATTGCCCCTCTGCTAGGCTATAGGAAGAAGAGAAACGAAGGTTGATTTTATGATACAGCTGTTTGTTGAGCCGCCCTGCTGGGTTAACGTGCTGACTCAAATGTGTGCAGGGATTCATTTGTCACATGACTGTCCGCAACAAGCTGCCTGGAGGAGGACAACAGACTCAGAGACCTGGCTGCTAGTCTTTAGTGGCAGTGGCCTCTTCAGCCTTTTTATGACGTCCCCACTAGGTTAATGCAATAGGACATTTTTCCTGACTGACTCTGATTTGGCAGTCACAGTAGTATTATGGTCACAGCAGCAAAAATTTGTCCGAGTTCCCCCAGTTCTACCAAAGAGGTAGAAAGAAGTCATTTACCCATAAATCTCTACCCTTACCCTCTGCCCCATCAAAGAGCTGCTGATTTTTCACATCATCTCCTAAGGTCCTCACTACAATCTCTGAGTCAGGTCGGCAGTGAGAGCAGCAGATGGATGTCATGGACAGAACGGGGCATTTAAATCCGAAAGGCCTGGTTCTGCCACGGTCAGTAATCGTAGGAAGTTTCCTGACCACTCAGAGCCACCTTGCTTTCTTCATCTGTAGAATGGGAATAAAAAAATTTCTCCAGTGAGAAAGCTGTGAAAGTATGCTGTGAACTGCCTTACACTTTTGTGTGTGTTTAACTATTGACAGAGGCGAATACAAACAATAACATTTTATGGATTCGGAGGCCAGGTTCAGTCAGGAATTGAAACTGGGGTTTCCCACCTGAGACTCAGTAGCTTTTTCTACATCACCACCTCCATACCTCATGCACGGAGGACTAAGGGCATGTCTTGTCTTCTGAAGAGGCTGCCTTTTCCCGCAGGAAGAAAGAGAAGGCGAGATGCAGTGCCAGAGGCAGGGAGAAAAGAAAGTGAAGGCTAGCCAAGGAGAGCAAGAGAATTCACAACAGCTTAGAAGGGTGAGGTTAGCTTGGGTGAAATAAGCCAGGCCACAGTGACCTCCTGATTAATATGAATCCTCTGAAATGGTGCTCCTTTTGAATAAGGCCAGAAGGATTAAAAGGAAAAATCTTTATAAATCCTATGAAGCCAGGGAGGCAGGTGGTAGATAGCTGCTGCCGAGTGGTGCAGTGAGCTGGCCTGGGAAACGGCGTCCGAGGGCTCCGTGCGGGACTCTGGCAGCCCCCGCCTTCTTGTTCTCCACCCTCCTGGGGTGCCCAGTGCCCTCTGCCTTTGAGCTTCCTGGGCTTAGCAAAACAGCTTAGAATAAGAAATCGACACATTTATTGACCGATTGAACTACCTAAAGGGAAAAGCATTTTGTCTAAGCACTACCTTATCCAGGAATTGTCCTTTCAAATTGTCATTTCAGAGCTTGGAATCCAAGGTGCTGTCTCCCCTCAATGGCACTGTAGGCATTAGGAAGCTAGTGCAGAGCTAGTCAAGGTGGCTCATGCAGACAATGTCCTGAAATAACACTTGAGGTCAGGGGTCCCCTGGAGGGTCAGCTTTTACCATCACAGATATGGAGCTGATTCAGAGGGAAAATATCCAGCGAGGCCTCAGGGAGCAATGGAGCTGCAGAAGGTTGGACACGTGGAGGCCTCTTTCCTAGGTTTGCTCAAGGCAAGGAGCGTCCTCCCCAGGCTGGAGTCTTTGCTGCCAGGTCTCCTTACCTCCCCCTCACCCCTGAGCCCCTCTCTAAAGCATTGTCTGGGTCCTCTCCCATTCACCCACCATTGCAAAGCTGCTTTTTCTCATGTCCCCATCTTTCAGTCACTCATGATAAATTAAACTAAATAGCAGACATGTGCGTGGAGTCATCTCCAGTGGGGGTCCCCAGCCTACTGTCAGCTGTAGCAGGCTTTCTTGGGCCTAGGCAATGTTTTCAAGATACTTTAACATTGGGAAATTTCACTTGGAAATTCAGATATCTTCCTTCCCTCAAAAAATCAGAGCATCTGACCACATTGAGCTCAGAAGCCCACGTGACCATAAAGCTGAGCTGAGCAGAAGGCTGCCCCCTTCACCTGAGTGTGGGTTTTCAAGGTCATTGGCAGCCTAGGCTAGCCCTGCTTCCCTGCCTTTGTTACCAGCTCTGGTAAGCATTTATGGACAACCTCTGCTATTCATCTGTTGTTTTATTATCTTACATGTTGGCTATTATTTTAGTTATTATTTAGAAACAATTTATTTCTAAACTTTTTGCTTTAGAAGCATCTTGTAGCCCATGAAGGTGATGTTTCTCTGGGGAAAAAAGGTGCTCTGGAGAAGGTGCCCTCCTTTCCTCCTTCTTAATAAAGTGATAACAATGCTTAAAGACCCTGGTTTATCTGGATGACCTTTCATATTAGAAAATGCATGAAAATGTGAGCAGAGGTTTCTTTAAATTGATGGACACAAACGTATTCGTTGACCATGGGAAGATGATTGCCCTTCAGTTCAGTTTTGGGCACTGTGGGGTCATAGGGAGAGTCCGGTTAAGAGTTAAGAAATTTGAGTTTCACATCCAGCCCCATCAGTATCTAGCTCTACAATCTTCAGTGGGGCATTTCTTCCTCTAGAACTCAGTTTTTCCATCTGTAAAATGTGTCGATTGTTCTAGATCAGCCTTTTCCAAAGAGTGTTCCACCCAACTCTAGTTTCACAGAATATTAATCCTTATTCCAGACATTTTTTCCCTATGGCCAGCTAATCTTCGGAAACCCTGGGAAATGTAATGGTGAACAGGTTCCTTTATCTATAACAGTCTCAGAGATTTTGATATGCTAATGTGCATTGTGAATTTCCAAGAAGAAAAGGTAATATGCAACATTTTCCAAATTTGACTATCAAAACTCTTTTTATTAATTTTTATGAAGAGCATCTCAGAAGATACCTCTGTGGGGTAATCTTTGAGAAAACCCAGTGAGGCACTTGCTAAAGTCTGTTTCTGGCTTAACATCAAGTATATAAGAGACACATAAATCAGAAAAGGGTCAAGAAACACACTATTTCCACCTGGCTTTGTCCACAAATCATTGAGAGCATCAACCCTCCTTAGGCTTCAGCATGGGTCCTGATAATATATTTAAAAAACCTGTCAGTGGTGTGATCCTTGAGAAGGTGATATGTGTGTGTGTGTGTGTGTGTGTGTGTGTGTGTGTGTGTGTGTGTGTAAGCACCCCATGGTTTCTTGCAAAAGTACCAAGGAGACTACTGCTCTCTAGAGGAAGGAGCCTGAAGGAGCCTCACACGCCCTTCACTGTGCTTTTGGGCCCTGTCTTTTTTAGGGTGAAAAGGACCCCTTCGTCCCACCTGGGTAACAATTTTCATCAGAAATCTTGGGGACAGTTCATGTCACCCATCTGCACAGTGTTTGTGTGAATATGGGAGGCACTGGCACATGCAGGCAGGCGGTTTGCAGCTGTTTCCGGGCCTCCCTGAAGCACCCAGCTTTGACATCATCTGGAAGTGAGGTGTCCAGTCCCACCTTCTCCTCAACCCCAGCCCATGGAGAACCCTGGTCACTGGGGAGCCATGTCTCATTTTCTAATTCTTGTCCTCAACTTCAGGTTCTGCTATGGCCCCACCTCCCCTGATGTTACAAACAGTAATGCTTCTGATTTTCTCCAATTAGGCTTTTCCTTTCTAGGGAACGTTGTCTTGCTCGGTTCCTTATCCTAGAGTGACTGTGGCTTTGTGTTGCAGGAGAAGATACCTCAGGTGCCACTGAAGAGCCATGGGAGTTACTTCTTCTGTAAAGAGGCTTTGTGGAGACCAGCTCCACATACCAGCTGAGCCTGAGAGGAGTGGGTGGGGAGATTAAGAAAACACAGAGATAGCAAGAAAGACATAGAAACCAAAATTGGGATCAGGAGGTTCACTGACCACTGGTGGTGGACCAGTGACGCAGTTTTATTTCAGAGCACTACTTATATACACAGGCTCACTTCCTGTGACCTATCCCACAGTGATGTCACTTTCGGTGTCATCACTTCCAGCTGACCTCACACCCGGTGACTTCATTTCCTGCCCTCCACATTTCCCCCTTTTTTCTTTATTAAAAAGCTTCAGTGATAAAGAGAGATATAATAAAGAGTACAGCAAATAGAAGGTGCCCCAACACAGCCCTTCCCTACAGCTGCTGTTGGTCAGGTCTCTGTCTACCACCTGGGTCTCGATCTGAGCTGAGCGTGGGCAGCAAAGCAGCCATGGGGGCAGAAGACCTCTCTCAGAGATGGTGATGGTTCAGGCCTCTGCAAGGCTGGGGGGGTGAGGATCTGAGCCCCACCTCTGTTGGCCCCCAAGTTCACTCCTGATGGCCCCTCCGCGACTGTGCCTGTCTTAGGTTGTTCCTCCCTTGAGGAATCTTACCCGTCTCTGGCTAACCAGCCATCCTCCAGAGCCAAGCAGGGTGATGCAAGGCATGTGAGTGAGAGAGGAGCCACGTCCTTCAAGAGGGTCAGTCCTCTGTCTCCTCGGTTGTTTATGCCCCCATGGCCTCCACGCCCAGCACCTGCCTCAGTGTGTCCTCACCTGCAGGTGGAGCCACAGCTCTGGTCACATGTCTTGGGGGACCCAGGTTTTACTTCAAAGAGGGTTTTTGACATAAGGCGTGTGTGGGAATTCTAGAAAGGTCTGTGTTTAGGAAGGAAGAAGAAAGGTTACAGAAATAAATCTGGTGGGGGGAGTTCTCTCCCCTCTTTCTGTAATTGAAGCCATAGTTGATGTAGGTTCAATCTGTCTGCATGGATTTTTTTCTTAAGGACTTGCCAGCCAACTAATAATAAGTAAAACAAAACAATTATCACAAACACCAAAGCAATCAAGTATGAGAGGGTATGTTTCAGCATATTGAACAGGTTAAAGCCTTTAAGATGTTCCAGGACTTGTTTTGCTAGATCTCGAAGATCTATCATATCCACTCGGGTATTTTGGATGTCTGATATCTCTTGATGTAGGTTATGCAGATCAAGGCTAAGAGTTGTATGTTGCCTTGCCCCTAGGAGATGGCTGCGAATTTTGTGCCATTCCCATCGGGAACTGGTATAAGGTGCATTGGTAACACAGACGCTTTTAAATGCAGCATGACATCGGGTGTCAAATGTCTGGAGGAGGAAGGGTTGGCATCGTCTTGAAGGATCTGGAAAAGAGGTTGTAACTGTCCTGTGGTAAGTTTTAGAAAAGGTTGTAACCAATTAGTGTCTCCAAGTAATTTTTGGAAATTGTTCAGGGTATATAAGTGCTTAGTTCTTATTTCTACTTTTTGTGGCTGAATGATCCTTCATAAAATATGAGTTCCCAAATAGAAGAATGGAGCTTGCATCTGCACCTTTTCAGGAGCAATATGGAGTCTATGGGCATCCAGTTGTATTTGAAGCAGTCCATAAAGCTGAGACAAAACTGCGGGGTCAACACGGGAGCAGAAAATGTCACCATATAATGGATAATTTATGCTTCCAGATATTTGTCACATAACACTCAAGTGGCTTGTGCCACAAATGTTTGACACAAGGTGGGGCTGTTAGCCATTCCTTGAGGAGGGACTTTCCAGGGGTATCTCTTCATGGGTTCTTTAAAGTTAATCGAGGGCAAGCTAAAGGCAAAGCGTTCCCTATCCTCTGGATTAAAGGGATAGAGAAGAAACAATCTTTCAAGTCAGTAACAATGAAGGAGTGTTTCCAAGGGATCATGGTGGGGGAGGGCAGTCCCGGTTGGGCTGCTACCATTGTAACCATGACAGCATTACTTTTGCCGAGGTCCTGTAGGAGCCTCCAGTGACCAGCTGTTTCTTTTTTTATCACAAAGACAGGAGTGTTCCAAGGACTAAGAGACTCCTCAGTATGTCCAGCTTTCAATTGTTCGGACACTAGCAATTTGCAGTTTCTCCTGAGTCAGGGGCCATTGGTCCACCCAGATGGGCTTGTCAGTTAACCATTGTATTTTAGAGGCCGTCAATGTTAGGGAAGCAGGAGATACCAAGGCCCCTAAGGCAAATTTGGATGGTACCCTAGGCCAGACCGATCTTGGCGGGGCTGAGGGGAAATTGGGAATGGCCTACCTTGGCCCTCACTTCCCAGACCAGTTCCGGGTACATGCCCTTGATTCAGCATCATCTGAGCAACTTGAGGTCTAGGGCTGTAGAGTAAAAGTGACATTTGAGCTAAAACATCCCATCCCCATAGATTAATAGGAAGATGGTCAAGGATGAAGGGTTGGAAAGTACCTGTATGTCCCTCCTTGTCTGACCAGGTTAAAGCCCGAGAACTTTGTAGAGGACCCTGTGCCACACCAATACCTTGCAAATCAGCCATAGCCTCTTGGGTGGGCCAAGTGGTGGGCCAGTGCCGTAATGAAATGACAGACACATCGGCTCCAGTATCCACGAGGCCTTCAAAACATTTCCCATCAATCCGAAGAGTTAAAGTAGGTCGTTCAAGTCCTACTCGTTGGATCCAAAAGGCATCTGAGGAACCGAAGCCTCGGTTCCCTCTCATCTGAGAAGACTGACTCCAGCCAGTTTGTATAAAAGGCAGCACAACAAGTTGAGCTACACGATCAGAGGATAACATTTGAATAATTCTGAAAGGTGAACAACATATAACTTTAATTTCACCCATGTATTTGGAGTCTATGA
This sequence comes from Manis pentadactyla, assembly GCF_030020395.1. Classification (NCBI taxonomy): domain Eukaryota; kingdom Metazoa; phylum Chordata; class Mammalia; order Pholidota; family Manidae; genus Manis; species Manis pentadactyla. Next base: position 131,608,381 of record NC_080022.1, on the reverse strand, counting down.
CTCCAGGCTGCACTTGCAGTCCTTTTAAATTCCAGCTACTCCTGCCTAAGATAAGGCCTACTGTACCAGGAGGCAAAGGACCATACACCCCGGTGGGAATAGCTTGAGGTCCTATATCAGGAGTTAGTATGAATCTGGAGGAGGGACTGAGATCCAATCCTGCGCTTCCTGGGGTTGCTCGACAAAGCTATTGGACTGTTTTGCGTGAGGAAGGACAGTTGAAGGAGTCATGGACAGGGCCCCCATTATTTGTTGGGGCCGGGGTGGGCCCCACTGGGAGTTTCCCGACAATGGTAGACCCTGAATATCAGTTTGTGACTTACATTCATTAGCCCAATGCCTGCCTCGGCGGCATCGCGGGCAAATTCCAGGAGTTCTATTTGGCTTTTCCCTCGGAAGGTCTTTAGGATAAGGGCACTCTCGAGCAAAATGGCCGAATAGTCCACAGTGAAAACATCTACCTTTAAGATGAGGTCTTATTCCTAATTGGGGGCGGGGCCGCTTTGTTGGGCCAAATGTTTTATGTAATTTGGTCGCCAGTGCTGCACCCTGTATGTAAGAAGTTCCCACGTCTGCACAAAGTTTGATAAAGTCAGAAAGAGTTCCTTTTTTTCTATAAGGCCGAATTAGATCCTGACATGTACTGTTGGCATTTTCATAGGCTAGTTGTCTAGCAAGAACATTTCCAACCTCAGAATCAGAAAATACTCTGGATATGGCCTGCAGTAAGCGAGACACAAATTCCTGAAATGGCTCGTCTGGGCCTTGCCCAATGCTGCTCAGCTCCTCAGTTGTAGCTCCTGCGGTGGGCAGGCTCCTCCAAGCCTTGCTTCCGCAAATGTTAATTTGCTGATAAGCCTGTAAATGGAACTGAAGCTGATCCATCAAGGGAGAATACTGCCCTTCTCCAGTCAGCATATCCAGACTGATGGGAATGTTATGCATTTGATTTCTGTTGGCCTGTTGTACACACAAGTCTACAAATTCACTCTTCCATAACAAATAATCACCTCCAGTGAGACATGCCTTAGCAAGTATTCTCCACTCATTAGGAATCAGAGCTTCAGTGGATATTACTTCCAAGCGAGTGAGGGTAAAAGGAGCAGTTGGGCCATATTGAGAGCAGGATTGCTTGAGCTCCTTCAAAGTTTTGAAGGGGATAGGATTATAATCTCTGACATTTCCATCTCCGTCCCTACAGAGGGAGTGGAACTCAGATGTGTCCTCACCCCACCTCTGGGCTTCTTGGATGCTATGCTGCAAAGCTGAGCCACTAGCAGGACCAGGAGTCGCTCTGATGATACAGGAATGGAATGTTCCCGGTTAGACTGATGACTAGGAGGGCATGGAGGTGTGGAGGAGTTCCCTGCTTGCAATTTACGGCTCCAAGGCTGATTAGGGCAGAGTGGTGATTGCAGGATTTTAGGGGAAGACACTTTTAGTTTTTGAAAAGCAGTCAAAACAGATCCAGTGTTGGAAGGAGGTGTTAAGGTGTTAGAGGATTTTGTGTTGCCCTCTCCTTCCATCTCAGACTCGGAGGAGTCAAACTCCTCCTGCTCACAATATAAGTCTTCCTGGCCGCCACATTGGACGCCATCGTCACCATATTGGACGCCATGTTGCCAATTCCCAGGGAGCTCCTCCTCACACTGCTGAAACTCTGTTAACAACTTTTGGTCATATTCAGGAGGTGGTGGTGGTAGCTCATTGTCTTGTTCATACTTGGGAGCTAATGGCTCACAGTCCACAGGTGCTGTGGCATTAGCCAAAGCCTCATAACCAGTGAATGGTTGTTTTAATTGCTCGACTATAGAGCCTCCCTCCAGAAGTCTGTCAGGCAAATGGGTAACCTCGGGGGATGGATCCAAACTTTCCTTCACTAAATTCCATAAAGCAAATGTTTCCACAGGAAAGTCCCGAGGCCCATTCAGGGTGAAGTGCTGTTTAAGCTGTAACCCCACTTTTTGCCAAATCTGCTCATTTATGGTTCCCTCTTCAGGGAACCAGGGGCAGGTTTCCTGCACAAAGGCAAGAAAAGCTTCTAGCTGCCGGCTGCGCACTCTACTACCGTGAGCACGAAGCATAGCTTTAAGCATATGTACAAAAATTTCTCGATCCTTTGACCCACACTGTCCCATGTTTATACCTTTAAGCATATAAACAAAATTTTACAGTCCTCTGACCTGGACAGTCCTTTGACCCTGATTGTCCCAAGTTTTACTCCTGACTCTATTGCTCCCGAACCTCCCTCTGGACAATGTTATTGCCGTACCTTGTGTTTTGACACGTCTGCCCCTCGGGGAGTCTCCTCACCTAACTCTCTGGCCGCCTGCAGAGTTGAGCTCTGCGGAACCTGATATTCTTCAGGTCCCCGTCACTCCGTTCTCAGGTCCCAGTTCGGGCGCCACCTGCAGAGACCAGCTCCCCAAACCAGCTGAGCCTGAGAGGAGTGGGTGGGGAGATTAAGAAAACACAGAGATAGCAAGAAAGACACAGAAACCAAAGCAGGGGTCAGAAGGTTCACTGACCACTGGTGGCGGACAAGTGACGCAGTTTTATTTCAGATCACTGCTTATATACACAGGCTCACTTCCTGTGAGCTGCCCACAATGATGTCACTTTTGGTGTTGTCACTTCCGGCTGAGATCATACCCCGTGATCTCATTTCCAACCCTCCACAAGGCTTCCTTCTTCTCCTCTGCCTTGTGTTCTGGTGCAAAGGCCCTGGGCATGATCTGGACACATGAGAGGGTAAGGCTAGGCACTGCCCCTTCACGGCCACCACTGGGGCAGGGATGCAGAGGGACAGGCAGCACCTCAGAGGATTCTGTCCTCCTGCCTTTTACTTAGACCTCAGGAATACACAATGAATGCTAGGAGAACAGGAAAAGAAAAGCTGTACAAGAAACTAAGCCTGAAGTCAGGAGAGAAAAGGGGCTGGGAAGGGGGCGCTCTCCTTTCCACCTGGAGGGCTGAGATTTCCCAGCAGGAAGGGGAGAACGTCCTGGCCCTGAGTGTGGGCTCAGGTTTGCAGCCAGGCTGCCTAGCGCTAAGGAGTCCAGTTCTTCCCTCCTCAGTTCCCTTGGAGGTCAAAACACTCTTTTCTGAAACGTGTATTCCAAATATTAACCCTTCCCTTCCCTCTTCTCTCTCATTTCGCTCACCAGTCTGCCAAATCCACAAGAGTTCTGAAGATGCTGTTGAACCAGGACTGTGCAATATAGTGAGAACGGGAATCTCCTTATTAGCTATGTGATCAGCCTCAGTTTCCTCATTTGGGAGCTGAGGAAATGATATTTACTCTGAATGCAGCCTGCTGCTTTCGAGGATTGCCTAAGGTAAAGGTCTAGTTTGTTAAGGGTTTTACTTCCGGTAGGTGCTCTGTAAAGGGGGTCCCCTTCCCACAGATGATGATAAAAGTCTGTTCTCATCACACACTGTTACAAGTGCCTTATGAGAACCCAGCCATTTAATCTTTATAGTAACTCCAGGAGATGAGTGCTGTTAGAGATCCTATTTTATAAGTGAGACAACTGAGGCCAGAGAGGTGAGGAGACTTGCTCAAGGGTACACAGGCCATCAGGGGCAGAGCTGGGATGTAAACCCAGGCAGTCTGACTCCACAGGTCCCGCTCGTGGCCCCCGTCCTGCACCTGTCACCCCCCAAACCTGAGGGCTGTGCTCACCTGCACAGCTGAGGCTCTCTTGACAGGACTGAGCCCCACGTGGAACCTGCGCTGGATGAGCTTGTCATCCCCCATCTCCCGGATGTCCTGGACAGCCTGGCTCCCATTGTCCCTCCTGCTACCACCACCATCCCTGCTGAGCTGGATGCTGTGCAGCCCCCCGAGATGGTCCTGGCACAGCGGCTGTGCCACCCTCCGGGTCCCCTCACACCTGTGGCTGCCCACAGCGGGAGGGAGAAGGCGAGGGCAAGGCAGGTGGGGAAGAGGGTCAGCGCCCGCTGCCGCCTGGCTCCATCCATGGCTGAATGAATGGGGATGTGTAGTGAGGCCCTCCCCCAACTCTCCACCTGGCCATGGCGCCCACCCCTCCTCAGCCCTCCACCTGGCATCTTTGTAGTCCTCATTCTCATCCCTCCCGGGAATCCGGGTACAAGCCCATGGCGTCCACGTGAGTGCCCATGGCCTGAGAAGACCCCGGTAGAAGGCAGGAGCTGGGACGGTTCCCTCACAGTGCTGGCCCTTCAGTCCTGCCCAGGGGGTAGAAGTGCGGAAGGATGGCTGCTTTCTGCTTTTGTCTTTCTTTAGTTGGGGCAAATATACATAAGATAAAATTTGTCATGTTAATCCCTTCAACTGTAAAGCTCAGTATGTTCACATTGTTGTGCAACCATCTCCAGAAATCTTTTCATGTGCAAAACTGAAGCTCTGTTCCCATTAAACAAGTCCCCTGTTCTCCCTGCCCTCAGCTGCTGGCAGCCACCATTCCATCTTCTGTCTATGAATTTGATAGGTACCTCCTATAAATGGAATCATACAGTATCTGTCATTTGGTGGCTGGCTCACTTTACTAGCCAGGCATCAGAATTCCCTTCCTTTTTAAGGCTGAAAAGATTGGGCGTGCTGCCTTCTGTCTATCCATTCCTCTGCCAAAGGGTGCTTGGGTTGCTCCCACCTTTTGGCTATTGAGGAGGGTGATGGTTTTTGACTGAAGACTGGGGTGGTTTGGGTGGGTATCTGGGTGAGACTGCCCCACCCTTGCCTTTTGCACTGATCAGGGTCTTCAAGGTTGGGTTCCAGAAATGGGGAACCCAAGGCTCTCACAGCCTGTTCTTCCCATGGCCCTGCAGAAAAGGGACGGCCAAGGACAACTCCCTGGTCCAGGGACTCAGAGACTCAAGGAACAAGCACCCTGCTTGAGGGACTATGTCCTTGCAGAATAGGGGAAGGCAGTGTGCACCCCACATGGTGCAGAATTCAGCACCATCCCAAGGCCTCAAACGCTGGCAGGCCGAGCCCTTGGCACCATCACCCATAACCTCGCCAGGGGGCACTGCAGAGGTGGTGACGCTCAGGACGCTTCAGCTGATTTTGGGCAGAAGGCTCTGATGAAGCCGTGAGAGGAGTGACAAGATTCCACAGGGCAGCAGAGATATTCCATGAGGAGCCTCCAGATATAACCGAGACTCCACCAGCTTGGGCAGCTGGAAGAACAGGGCACTGCCAGCTGGGTCTGCCTGTACTCCCCTGCCGGTGAAGCCGAGGACCTGTGCCCTGCGCCATCAGCTCCTGCTCTGCGTGCCTGTCATGGTCTGTCGCCCGTCTTGTGGGAAGAGGAGTTACCGTGTTTCATCACTAGATGGCATCCGCCCGACGGACAGGGAAGCCGTGTCCCTTCAGAGAAAGGATGCTTCTGAGAAAAAGTTCAAAGAGATTGGATAGAATAGTCTTTCCAAGCAGGCACGTCCTTTGCCAGCATGCACCTTGGAAGATAATCTGTAATGGGCAGTCACAGAATAGTTTTACAACATCTCAAAAGGATCGCAGCCCATCACTCCCTCTGTCACTTCATTCTAGTCTCTGTTGTCCCAAAGAGACAACCACACTGAGTACAGAGGTCACGTCGTTATAAGAGTAAATTCGAGGGTCTTTGTTCATTATGAGCATTTTTCCGCTAAGGTTTAAAATCTTGCCACATGGGGTTTTTAAGATCTCCAAGGATTTCTATTATATGATGCTCACTTGTTTTTGCCTAACTGTTCAGAATTCACCCAGATAAGTTAACCAAGATGAGCTCCTGTGGTTCAACTTGAATGAAAAAAAAAACGAAATGAAAATATGATCTTCTTATCTCTAGCTGACCTCCATTTCAACCAGTCAGGACATCTTCCACCTGCGCCTGGATTCCAGAGGCTGGGAAGACTTAGAAGGGGAATTTGGGAGCTGGACAAGGAGAGGTAGGGAGAGAAGGGCCATGCAGAGCCTTTCCTAGCCTCCCTAGAGAAAGGATCTCATCTAGAGAGTTAGGATAAGATATGGGGCCTTACCAGGTAGACCATTCTGGTCAGAAGACCTGGGGACCCTGGCTTTGCCAGTTACTTGCTGTGTGGCCTTAGGCAAACAACCTAACCTCTCTGAACCTCAGTTCCCAGATGGGTAGTGGGGAAATTATCATACCCTCACAAGGCTATTGTGAAGATGAATGAAATAAGACATTGGGTGCCAGGTTTTATAAATGTGAAGTGTGGTGAGAAAATAGGTTAGTTAGCCAGTGATGGATCGGGGACTCCAAAAAAGGATCAGCCAGGTGGACAGAACAACATTTGCTCACAAGTGGACAATCAAGAGGAGCGTTTGCCTTCAGCATGTCGTTTTGCTCTTGTGTAGACGGAACTTGAGTCGCTGGTTACAGCTTTGCTTCAGGCCCTGGGGTTGGGAGCTGCTCCCTCTTGGGCCAGGCAACTGTCTCTCTTGAAGTCTTGGTATAAACAGGGCCCAGAGGAGGAGGCCCTGCCTTTGTGGCTGGGCTCAGCCTGGCCTGGACAAGCTTAATGCCTTGTTGAGAAACGTCCCCTGTCGTGCAGATGCCCACCTCGAAACTGGCTTGAGGCCCTTGCTGTCCGGTCAGCTGTTCCTAGGCGGCTCCGACCTGAGCCTGCCCCGCCCCGGTCTTGTGCACTGAGCAGGGCTTCGTGGGTGGAACCCACTGACCGCCCTGCTTTTTCTCCTTGGCGGCCTTTGCCGAGGAAGTTCCAGGGACACAGCTGACTTGAGGGAGGTCTGGGAAAAATCTTCTCGCCTTTGGGGGGGCCGGGGCGGGGGACGAGCCACTGTTGATGAGAAACTGTGGAGATGCAGTAGACTGCTCTAGACCGGCTCAGAAACTCTCTGAGCGGCGTGGAGAGAACTGTGCAAACACTTCCTCACTGTACACAGAGGAATGCGAGACAAGGCTGCCCGTGGTACATCTTGGACCGCCGGAGGGATGTGCCCACACTTGTGAACGTGCAGCGAGGGAGATGAGGCCGGAATCGAGCAGGACAGCACCCAGGAGGAGGAAGGGGAGGCCTCTGCCTGGAGCTCACATGCTGCCCACGGGCACCCCTGCTGCCCGGGGGGCCTGGCCTCTCCTCCGCCACAGCAAGCATTCCCTCTGGACCCCCGCGAGGCCCTTCCATGCCCTGCTGCTGCTGGTTTCCGTCAAGCAAGTAAGAGCAATTTATTGTTATTAGTATTGTTATTGCTATTCTATTTGCTATTGTATCAGTTCTGCACAGTTTGGAAAACAAAACAGTCTTAAGACAATAATGCAACCATAACCCTCGTGTTCAGGAGTAATCACTGTTAATATTTTGGCATGTTTTCCTCAAATCCCTTTTCTAGGCATTTTGTTTAACAGTTAACATTACGATGCCTAAAACATTTTGTATCCTGGCTCCCCCTTTACATCATAGTACAAGCATTTTCCTGTGTCACTGTGAGCTCTGTAAGTAGCAATGGACCTTGTGCATCTGACTCCCTATCTGCTTTACCACTCACTCAGGTTTGAGGATTTAGGTGGTAAGGATAGTGTTTCATTTTTCTTTTTCTTTCCTTCTTTCCCCATTGCTTCCTACCTTCCTTCCCTCCTTCCTTCCTTTCCTCTTAATCTGAAAATATAGAAAGCTTATTGTTTAAGAAACAAACTTATAAAATCTACAGAAAAATAAGTACTAACTACAGAACACTGTAACCCCAGCACCTAGAGATCACGTATGTTCACCATTTGGGGTTTCTACTTCCAGACATTTTTCTACCATTTATTTACATATAGTTTTTTAAAACAAACCTAAGATCTGCTATGAATATTATCTTGGCACCTGCCTTTTTCTTAACAAAATACACTAACACAAGCTAACATTTTTACTGAACACTTACTATGTGCTGGGTCTGGTGTCAGGAGCCTCCCTTGTATTATCTCATTTCCTGCCTTCTGCTACCCTGCAAAGGAGGGTCTCCTGTCAATCCCATTTTATAGATGAGGAGCTGAGTCTTGGGGAGGTGGAGCCACATTTTTCTATGTCAGCAAATGTAGCTCCACGGCATGATATTTATAGTCCTCAGGGATGTGTTATGATGTACATAACTATCGTTTTTAGTTGGGCATGCTGGTAGTTTGTTTTATTCTTATCCAGGAGAATTAGACCTTTGCCCTTCTTTTTTCAAGGTTCCATTTTTATTCTGGACCATGATGTGAAGGAACCCCATTTCCACTCATCTGAGTAAAGGAAGTGCCCTGAGGAATGGTTCTCTTCTTCCCTTGGTCCGAGGACTGAGTTAATCCCTGTTTGCAGCCTCTGAATGCTAAATCCCTCCTGCCCCCATAGAAGGGACACTGTGGCACCAGAGCTCATTTTGTTCACCTTCTCAGCCTTTCCTTGGTGCTAACCCAGGACTAGACAGGCAGAGAAAACCCCTACCAAATTCTTTGCATCCAAATTCTCCCCAAGGCTGTCTTCAAGCCCTCACCCACCATAGAGGTGAGCCCAGTCAGCAGTTTCATGGAATTCTTGCCAAAATGGCAACCTCTCGGTGAGTGACCAGAACATTCCTGAGGGGCAGCTGGCCCTGAACTGCTGCCTGCCCCAGGACTGAACCGGTCAGGGGCCGACAGTTGTTGTCAGGAGGGTTGATATAGGGATCTCACCATTGCTTCAGTTTTCAGAGTGTCTCATATTAAAACCGAATATATTCAGCTCCTTGTCTGGTTCCGTTCACCTGCCCACAACCATGTAGTGATGGCCTGTTAGGGACCAAGCCTCGCTGCAGCACTTTGCATTTTACTCATCTTGCTCCAAGCCTTCACTCTGGCATGTTCAGACTTAATAATGTGCCTGTTAGCACCATCCCTCCCACCACTGCCACCCAGAACCACCTGTTTCCAGAATCCCTTTGCTCTCTCTGTCTTCCCATGTGTGTCTATAATCCTGATGACACTCCTGTTGACTCGCCATCATCAACCCCTTTTGGTTCCTCTTGGTTCCGGGAAGACATTGCCGAACCCATTTTACAGGCGGGGAAATTCGCAGGAGTTGAATGATCGCCTGAGGTCGTGTAGCTCTTGAGCAGTGGAGCCATTGTGTCTACCCAGGCTACTTGAAGTCCTGAGCTCCTTTTCCTTAGCATTCCTTGGAAGCTGTTGACATAGGAATATTTATGTCACAACTGCAAAATCTGCAGTGCCTCAGACTTGCTCAGGAAGCTCACAGAGCCACACCTTGCCCTTCACTCTGGCATGTTCATAATCAATAATGCGCACTGTCCCCCCCAACCTCTGACCCAGAACCTGTTTTCAGAGCAAATTTGCTCTCTCTGCCCTCCTGTGCAGATCTAAAATCCTGATGACACTCCTCCTGGTTCCCCATCTTAAAACCCATATTCTTTCTCCAGTTGTTTATATTACAAGGCTTTGCATAGACTTTCATGATGAATTTTGCTCATAGATGCTTTCCCTGCATGGAATACAAATGACCGTGGCGTGCTTTCTGGCAGGAAGTCTTCATAAAACTCACTTAATGAGAAATTCTCAGGGATAGTTTAGTTTCTAAATTCAAACAGGGAACTAGTGCTATTCTCCCCACCCCCTACCTGTGCTCATTTAAGTTAATTAACAGTTGCTTCGGTATCAAAAAACATAAGACTCAAGACTTTGAGAAGTGAATTTGCAGCTCTTTCACATACTGTTGATGGGAGTATAAAAAGGTGCGTATTTTAAATTTTTTAAATTTTGGCAAGGATAGCTGGGCAGTACATTATCAAAGCCCTTTTAAAAAGTGCATACTTTTCTGACCCAGAAATTCCAGCTCAAAGAATTCCTCCTGAGAAAATAAAAATGTGCTGAAAGGTTTAACTGAATATTTTCATCACAACATCATTTATATTAGTAAACATCTAAAATAACATAGATGTTCAAGGCTAGAGGATTTAATAAATAAATTATATCACATTCATTCACAGAACATTAGGTAGCTGTCAAAATGGTGTTTTAGAAGGATAGTTCTTGAAATGGATCTATATTCACATATATTATGAAAGAAGGCTACAAAACAATATGATTTCCTATTTGGTTAAGATAAAAAAGAAGAGAAAAAGGGTGTATGTGTACAGAGAGGAGACTCTGAAAGGAGATGGGATTTCTGAGTAATAAGATTATTATTCCACTGTCTCCTCCTTTTGCTTATGTATACTTTTTATTTTATTTACAGAGAACTGTATTTCTTCTCTAACAAAGGGTAGTAGATTTATTTAAAGCAAATCAACAGAAGGCTTTCCCCCACATTCTGCAATCCCTTCTCAGCCAGGTTGGTCATTGATGCTGGTTGTCTGTGCAAGGGAAAGAGGCATCAAAACATTTTCAGTTAGAAAACCTCCCCTCAGCTATCCCCTTTTCCCCAGTACTTAATTTGGATCTGGCTATGACTGAGCTTGGATTTGCCTCTTGGGTTTTGGCATCTTTAGGACAAGTATCCGAGGAGACAGTTTGGCCCCCTGGACTCACCAAATCCAGTGCTTTTCAGGTTTTTTCTTCTGCTTTTGGCCCTGGCCACTAGTTATATCAAAAGGAAGGGGATAGGATAATATAAGTCCAGGGACAGCTCATGTATGTGACAGATCTTATTGTCCCTTCAGTAGCCCGTTTCAGTGAGGTCCCTATGGGCAGAAACAGTACTTTATCCAAGACAGAATCTTACTTTGGTGACTTGGAGGATTGTGAAAGCTTACCTGCAGAATTTGTAAAAATAATGTAGAGTCAGTTGTGGTCTCATTAGGATGTTTAATTCCTTAAACAATGTGTTAATAAACTTCCTCTTGCCTCTTGTGCCATAACTCAGAGAGAGACAGTATTAAGGGAGACTCACAACCCATTGGAAGCTGAAGCTGATACATGCCAGTTATTTCATCATCATCATCATCAGTGTTTGTTGTCTAGTCGCATGGTTCCCACACTGTGCTCTCTGATGCCGCAAGGCACTGCTGTGAGTTCACAGGGGTGTGTCAGATATTTTAATTTCTCGAGGGAAGCAGAGTGACACATGACGTGTGCCAGACAGTGTGCAAATTATCATGCTTCATTTCTTCTGGTGGTGTGGTATCTTTGCAAAGCTGAGTTTTCTGCAGTTGCTGTAATAAAAAGCAAGTACCATGCAAAAATCAGTGTGCAACAGAACGAAGGTGGTAGTGTCCAACCTGATTCTCAGGTTCAGCTCTAGCCTAATGACCCCTGGTCATCTTTGACCACCCCTGTCACTGATGTCTCAAGCTAGTAACCCTTCTCTTTAGTGCCTGTGACCCCACACCCAGCTCTTCTCTGACACATTATTGAGCCTCTCCTCATACAATGCTTCTCTTTGTGGGGTCCACGTAGTGTAAGGGCATGCAACTATTCATCTGGTAGTGTGTGAAACTTAGGGATGAATATACCATGTCCTCTTGAACTGTCAACCTCACTTGAAGATTTTGAAAACCAATTTTTGTATTTGTATTAAAACCAGTAAGATTAGATTAGGGGATGAATGGAAAATTTGTGTGTATCTTCAAGATAGAACATGTGATGCCAAAGAAATTCTGTTTCTTGGTGCAGGCCGTTAATGGGCCCCTCAGTGGGAAAGTTTGAGGGAATGGTGGTGTAAGATGAATATGAGGCCACCTCTGTGTTTGCAGCTAACTGGGGTCACCATGGTTGTTTCTGTTCAGGTAACAGGATCTCTTCTTGAGGAGACAACTCAGAAGTGGGCTCAGTACAAGGAGAAGTGCCTGAAAGATTTACTCAAGGAAGCTTCTGGTAAGCACATGTGTTGGGTATCTGTGGCTACATGACAAAAAAGCTCCAAAGCTTAGGGGCTTAAAACAACAATAACAGTCATTTTTAACTCTCCCAGTTTCTGCAGATCAGTAATTCAGACAGGGCACATTAGGGATGGCTTGTTTTTGCTCGGCAATGTCTGTAGTTTAGCTGGAAAACTCAAAGGCTGGGAGCTGGCCACATCGGAAGGCCCCTTCACTCCCACATTTGTGGGCTGCTGCTGGCTCTCAGATGAGAACTGAGCTGGGGCTTTTGGCCGTAACACTTCCATATGGCCTCTCCGCATGGCCTGGGCTTCCTGCCAGCATGGCCGCTGGGATCCCTGGGCAAGCCTGCCCAGGGGCTATGTTGCCTTTTATGACAAGCCTCAGAAGCCATTTGCTCCATGTCCAGTTGGGCCAGGAAGTAACAAAGGCCTATCCAGGTTCAAGGTGAGGGGAGATAGGCCCCTTCCTCTCACTGTAAAAGAGTGTGTGAGGCGGGATACGCATGGGTGAGCCCATCTCTGATAAAAGCCGTCAGTCACTGCGCACTCAGCGCCTGATCACATGACATGAGCAACATGAGATTGTCCTGGGTCTCCACTGGGGGGGTGGGTAGGGGTCCTCAGTCTCCCAGGGTGTGAACTGGATCTCAGTCCTAATGCTTGTCTGGGTCTCTGCTAAACTTAGAGCATTCGTTAATAGTTTGGTCAGTCCGTGGCCTCTCCTGCTTACATGCTGACTCTGCAGGCATCTAGATTTTTTTTTTTTTTTTAAATAAGGATACTTGGCCCATTGCCTCTGAGACTGGAGACTGTGGATGCAAGCCGGCCCCTCCTTGTCCTCCAAGCTTCTTCAGGATCATTTCATTCAGTGACCCAGAGGTTGACAGGATATCACACACTCTGTGTTCCTTTTCCTGACCCAAAGGCAGTCCCAGCCTTCAAGTCATACCCTCTCCCACTAAATATTCCTTCAGCCTGGGCAGGTGGCAATCAAAGCTTGCTATCCATTGCAAGAACCATCCCCCCCACTTTAGGGAGCACTGCTTCTGAGTCAAAGTAGGCAGGTCCTTTTTATGTGGAATCACGCTGTGAGTGGGACAGACAGGTGAGCACCACCTCCCACAGACCCAGTGCTGACACTTGGCCGTGAGATCCACAAGGCACCCCGGGCCAGGTCGTGACCTCGCACATGTGCGTTTGGTGGTTCACCGCAAGTGGCCCCAAGCTCCAGCCCTAATAAGGAGGAGAAAGCAAGGGAAGTGATGCCTGGTTTCCAAGAGTGAGACACTTGCAATATGGGCATTTGGGACCCTGCCTGAAACCCCATCATAAGGCTGTCTTATGTTTATAGCTTCTCATTGCCACCTTCTAGGGTGTAAATCATCCCCTGGGTCTGTGATGGTCTGAATATTTCATAATGATCACTGGGTTAGTCCTCAGATGGAGAAGTGTGGCCTGATCACGCTGTGTCTGATCCATGGGACCAGGAACCTCAGGGCGGCAGATGCCCTCCTGCCTGCTGGTCCTTCAGCACATTTCACAGGAAGGGTGTTCCAGGATCTCACTTGTGAAGGTTTGACAGTAATTTAGTTAATTGTGGAAGATAAGGCACTGCTGAACCTCCACGGGTCCTCCTCACCCTGAATTTCCGTGAGAGTTCAGTTCGTGTGAAATAAACCAATGTCGGCGTGACGTGCACAGTGACGGAACTGGTGGACCGCTGCCAGAGGTCAGGTCGGGCAGAGGAAGCCACAGTGCTTGGGGCTGATCAAGCATTCCTGTCCTCCCCAAAGCGCTCCTCATCCTGGACCCATCTGGAGAGTGGGACTCCCGTGCTGGTCCCTGCATGGGTTTTACCGGCTTCCCATACCAGAAAGCTGGCGCTGGGCTCCTGGGACCCCTGCTCCAGCAGAGGACTTGGTGCACCAGTGCTGCTGCTTACTGGAACCCTATTCTCTCTGCAGGCATATTTTGTAATGGGACCTTTGATCAGTACGTGTGCTGGCCTCATTCCTCCCCAGGAAACGTCTCTGTTCCTTGCCCTTCATACTTACCATGGTGGCGTGAAGGTAATGAGCCTTATTTTACCATTTTCTGACAGTTTCGTTAAAGACTAGTCCCTCCTGGGTAGAGAGCTCACTCTGACCACACTTTTCTCCTGTCCTCTTCTCCCACAGGTCTCCTTCTAAGCTGTCAGGAATATAGCTTCTGTTCTCTCTCTGCTTCTCCTCTTGTCTCCTTGGAGCTCTTCTGTGCCTGGATGTTTCATGAATATAATAGTCCTCTTTTCTTTCAAGATTACAGAGTCCACTGTGGCCTCTTATTACACTGATGGACAGTGACTTCAATGGGGCATGGGGGGGACTTGACAATATGGGTGAATGTAGTAAGTAATAACCAGTGTTTTTCATACGAAACCTTCATAAGAGTGTATGTCAATGATACCTTAATAAAAAAAAAAATCCAGAGTCCAGGCCTGGGTACTGCAGAATTTGCTGCAGTGTGGGTCATCATAGGGGGAAAGATTGGGAAGCTCACATCCACAACTTCTGGCTTGTCAGATGAGGAGGAGAGGTGTCAAAACTACCCCACAATAGCTTTGGAGGGAGGTGGTCTTGGAACAGGTGTTTTTAAGCTCCATGCAATGAGGTTGGAGAATTTAACCATTCCTGATCCTGCTTCAAGGACGTGACCATTATTTAGGACTCCAGGGTGATAGCCCACCGCACCTGCCCCAGCAGCCCCGCCTCTCATTTGCTTTATTCTGGAAGGGGAGGGCCGCAGTTACTGGTTAGAACCCTTCTGCCTTTGACCAGAGACCAGCTAAGAAACAGGTAAAACTATTCTCATGAGATATAAGTAGTTGCAAAGTTCCAGGTAAAACAAAGTGAGAATGGGTTTCTGAGAAGGGGAGATGGTGATATTTTGTATTTCCTTTCAGCCCAATAAATCATCACATCAGTTAAAATTTGGTGCCCATGTTTTGAGGCCTCTGGGAGAGTTTTGCAGGAAGATGCTTTTCTGGATGGAAGAGCTAGTGACACATTATAGGGAAGCGTCCTTTGATGAAATCCAGTGAAACCAATCCAGGAGGTGGGAGGACATGAGGTTTAAGGGAAGGTGGAAGGGAAGATGCTAGAAAGTTTGCTGCTCAGAAAGGATCTGGACGACTCAGGCAAGCAGCCCCTGTGGGTGCCAGCTCAGTGAGGTACAAACAGCCCTGGGTGTAGCAAGGCTTAAGCCCATCCCTCTATTTTACACACTTAGATTTTGGGCAAGTTCCCAGAGCCCTCTGAACGGTGATTTTCTTGACTGTAACATGAAGTGAATAATAGACAACTTTTAAGGTTAAGTTGAGGAATGAACAAGAAAACAGGCACAGAGTCAGCACACAGTGGGTGTCTCATAAATGGGAATTGAGGCTGAACCCAAGGTCAAGCCCCTTGATTCCTTCTGGTCTCTAAGGATTCAAATGTCCACAAGGATCCCTCAAGGGCATAAGAAACAGACACTACCAGCCAGCCCCACTGTCTGCCTGTTCCTCCCCAAGAGCTAAAAACACAAGTCCATTCCACTTAAAGAGAAAAAGTAGTCAAATATCTAAGCTTACAAAGAAGTTGAATTAAGGGCTTAAAGAACTGTGAGTCAGGAGAGGGGGTTCTGGGTTTCTGGAGTGTCCTAAAGGGGGTAGGATTCACAAAAGGTAGGAAGTCACTCTTTCACTCAACATCTTGTGTATTAAATCTTAGAATCCAAAAGGGTCCCTGCTGTACTGAGAATGTGGAACCAACAGAGAGTTTAGAGGGGAGATGGTAGGCAAGAATGCTGTGGCTGTTGCAGTAACAAGCATAGGGCATGGAATGGGGTGTGTGATGTGAAGACAGGTTTCCTGATTGTGCGGAAATTGTGTGTTACACAAAGGATTTAAAACTTATCTCTGGAGAGAACGGTTGCATGGAGGCGCTGAGGCCCAGGGACAGAGTAAGACTTGTGGTCTAGGGAGATGACGTGGCTAGCCTGTGGCTGTTGGATTGAGGAATGGCGGCAGGGTGGGGAGGTGATTTTGGAAGCTCCTGCAGTGTCCAGAAAAAGAGGTGATGAGGTGTGGGTTCAGGAAGAGGCAAGAGGCTGGAAGAAGAGGGAAGAGGAAAGAAAATCCTGGAGGTGGGACAGTCAAGACTCGTCATCACACGAAGTGGGCATTGAGGGACAGAGAAGAGGGGCCACTGGACGAGGGTCACCATGCTCCATCCCACCTGGCCTGCCCACACTCACCCCTGCTGCCCATCCCCACCCCGGCTCCTCCCCGGCCCCTGCCTCAGTGGAGCCCCTTCCAGCCACCTCCACAACGCTTTCTAAAATGCACCTTGGATTCTGTTGGCCCCACCACCACCACCTCTCAGTGGTGGACAAGACCTCCTGCCACTCGGCCTCTCTGACCTCTCCGGCATTTTCTCCCACGTCTGCTCCTGTCAAACGACAACTCCCAGGTTCTACACCTGCCCAGCTATTCCCACCCAGGGTCTGCGCTCACACTTCCCACCACTGTGTGCCTCAAACTTCTACCGACAGCTTCCTATCTAGAAGCCCAGCTTTAATTCTCATCTCAAAACGTTCATTCTTCTAGAAAATTTCTCATATTACTCCCCGTGAGGACATCAGCCCCCTGCTTTCTGAGGCCTCTTATGTACCTGAGCCATCCTCAGCATTTACAACACCTTATGGCACTTCTGTTTGCAAGTCTCCTCCCCCCACTAGACCTGGAGCCATGCTCCTCCGGCTGTGCGTGCCCAGCACACAGCGTTATGGCCAGCACGGAGATCGCAAGTGTCAGGTGACATTACTGTCATTCACTCATTCAGCAAATACTCACTGAGCACCTACCATGTGCCGGGCATTGTTTTAAGTGCCTGGGATACATCAGTGACCGGAACAGAATAAAACCCTCTCCTTGTGGGGCTCACATTCTAGCAGCAGAGAAAGGCAATAATCAAGAAACATCACAAATAAGTAGAGTAGAGAGTATGTTTGAATGTGATAAGTTTTAAATAAGATAGAGTGGGTGGGGGAGGGAGAGACTGGGAGGGCTGCTGTGGGGAGAGGGGTTACCATTGTAGACTGGGTGATCATGGAGGGCTTCATGACAAGGTGATGCTTTGGTGAAAATGTAAAGGAGGTGAAGGATTTAGCCAGTAAGGGAAGAGTGCTCAGCAGGGAAGGAGACAGTGAAAATTGTGTGCTGTTTGGGGAGCATGTCTGGTGTGTTTCACAAAAAGCAAGGAGACCACAGTGGCTGGAGTAAAAGGCAAAGAGAAGCAATAGGGGTCTGGGTTAGTGGGGGTTGGGGCCAGCATTTATAGGGCTTTGGGGGAGGTCGTAGAAGGACTCTTGCTTGTTTTCAGAGGGCCTGTGGAAGATTTTGAGAGGCATGACATGATGTGATTAGCATTTCACTCTGCCCGCTGTGACTCCTGGGTTAACTGTAGAGTACTGGAGGAGTCGGCAGTGATCCAGGTGAGAGATAATGGGGGTTCCAGTTAGGCTCATAGCAGGAGGTGAAAAGCAGCGCTCAGATTCTGGATTTATTTGAAGGTAGAGCAGACAGGATGGCTGATGGATACCAGATGAAAAGTCTGAGATACAGGAAGAAAGAAGGCACAACTCCAAGGTCCTGGGCCAGAGGACTGGGAAGATGGGTTTGCCATCAACTGAAGTGAGAATACATGTGGGCGGAGCAGGTGTGAGGAGAAGATGAAGAGTTTAGTGTAGGGCGTGTTGCTTGAAGAGTTTAGTGTAGGGCATGTTGCTTGAGAGATCGGTTGGACACCCTAGTGAAGCTTTCAGGTAGATGGACGTACAATGTGGGTGTCCATCAATCAAATGCAGCCAACAGTTACTGTTGGCCCACTATGTGCAGGGTCAGGAGTAGGAAGTTCCAACAAATTTCCATTTCTCTTTAGCAACTCCAGTTGCTGATCAGCCAGGTGGGAGTGGATCCATTTGCGGAAGGGTTCCTGGAATAATAGATGTGACCATGTTGCAATAGCCATGATCATGGTAGAGCACTTTGTCTGTCACCTGCCCCCCGCAAACACACACACATTATGCATCTCCTCCAAACTGCAGAGAGTCGATAGCATTATTGTCCCCAGCTCCCAAAGAAGAAACCAGAAGGCTTAGAGATTGTGCTCACCCCACGCAAGGCCACAAAGCTCGCAGGTGGCAGAGCAGGCTTCGTCCACCACTTCCTCTTCTTCATCAGGAAGAGATGCCCCACTGAGCAAGTGCCAGGACACCTCAGGCCTGCGTCTCCCAGCTGGCCTGCACCTTGGTGGGGTAGCACATCTCTGAGTCACCAGGGACTGTTCTAGCTCCTGACACTTTGAGTAAACACAGCAGACATTAGCGGATCATGGTTTGTTATGAAATGTAGAGGTTTCCGTGTTTTTCTTTCCATCCCAAATAAACAGTAGGGATGCTAATGAGCTCCGCAAAAGGAAGTGAAAATGCCTTTTCCCTGGGATTTTCCACAGCTTTGCAGTGGGGACTGGGGCCTTCCCACGTGCTCGGGGCGCCGGCTGCGTGTTCTGACCTTCTCCCGAGCTGTGTTTACTTTTAGAGAACTCAGGAAAGGCCTACAGACACTGCTTGGCCCAGGGTGCTTGGCAGACACTGGAGAACTCCACAGATATTTGGCAGGATGACTCCGAATGCTCCGAGAACCACAGCTTCAAACAAAACGTGAGTCTGCTTGGCTCAGTGATAAAATGCCTCAGGGCCCCAAATGCTCCCTGTCTGGACACCCCCAAGACCAGTCAGCTTTAGGGGTCACACAAAGAGCCTTCTCCCAGCTTGTCTGCCCCAGACTCACCTGGGGAAGGTCCACAGTCATATGAAACAGCAAGCCCTGTGCCAGCCACTGAATTTCTTCTACTGCTAGGGTGAAAGATGAACCCCAAGGGCAGTCAGCCTTCCAGCAGTGGTGCTAACCTTTGCACTTGCTGTTCCCTCTTCCTGGAACACCTTTCCAGCTCTTCTGCAGCTTCTCCTCCTCATCATTCAGGCTGCAGTTCAATGTCTTGTTCAAAACGAAGCCACTCATCCAGAATGGTCTCCGGGGAAATTTCTACCAATCCCCCTGCCATTCCTACTTAGTTTCTTCACAGCGCCTGTCATTCTGACACTGCGTGCGTTAGCCTATGCTTTGCCAGTCCCCTCATTAGAATGAAACCTCAGTGAAGGGACTTGTGTGTCTTGAGGGAACACACACCCAGCACTGGGGTTGCAAGCTCAGGGCTGAGAGCCTGGCAGCCTGACTGCACATATGGATTCTTTGCTTCCTAGCTCTTCATACACAGACCCCTCACCTCTCTGGGCCTGTGGTTCCCCATCCATCCCCTGGTCCTGTTGATTGCATGTGATTACTGTGAGGATTTAAAGAGCTCATAGTCATACAATTTGCCTGCAAGAGCCTGACCCCTACTCAGCACACCGTAAGTCGGAGTGACTTCTCTGTCACCAGGACCCAGCGTCATAACTGGGCTGTAAATCATCGTAGCTGCTCAGCAAATGTTTGTCGGACGAACAAGCAAACCTATACCTCAGACTTCTCTCCACGCATCTTCTTTCCAGGGTCCTATTTTGCATCCCCTCTGGCACAGCTCTCTCCTTTTTCTGGTTGGTTGCTTGCTTTTCTACCCAAAGACCTCCAGTTTGTACAAATCCCACCCACCTTCCTTCAGAGTGACGTGCAAGAGGTGGCAGGGACAGGGAAAAGGTGTTTGGAAAGCAGACAGTTATCCAGAGTCGTGTTTTGGTCTCTTTCATATTCAGACAGGCTGTGAAGCACCTACTATGTGTTAGATTTTTTGCACTAAGCATTGAGGTAAACAGTGAGTAAGACACATACACTGCCTTCAAGGAGCCTTGAGCCTCAGGGGGCATAGGGACAAGGTGGAGACCTGAAGACTTGGGAGATTGCACAGCCAAATAGGGAGGTGGGTATTGTCAGTAGGCTTTGAAAGGGTAACTTCAGAAGCTGGAGAGAGGGTCCCAAATGGGGCCAGGCTGGAGGCGAGGGCAGGGGAAACAGGCAGGAGCCCTTGCAGTACCTCCACCCAGATATGGAGAGCATGCCAGCCGGGGTGGAAAGAAGAGGGATGCTGGATTTCCAGATAACCAAGGAGGTGCTGGGGTCAGAGAGAGGGGAGAGTCAAGGGCAGCAGAGATCTCAGGAGACCGGCTTGGGTCCGGGCGGAGCTCTGAAACGCCCTTTGTGAGGCGGGGATGTAGGACGAGTCCTCACCCTCTGTCTCTCCTGGGTTCTAGGTACTTCACTACCTAATTCTCTGCCCTGATGTGAGGCTGCAAACCATACCCCTCCTTCCCGCCCCCCCCGCAAGTTATGGCTGATTTCTTTCATAATTTAATTGGATTTTGAAATTCCTTAGTATTCTGAAGTCATTTTAACACTTTCCCATTGAATGCTAAAGGCAGTATAATAAAGCACTGTGGGTAGGGGGAAGTAAGGAGGGTAGTGTGAGAAACACCATCTGTGTGACGTAAGCCACACCTCTGCAAACATTCAGGAAACAGGGGTGATGACGCCATTGGTGCACAGGCCCCTGGTGAGGCTTGTGCAGGGCAAGCCTCGAACCTTGGATGTGGAGTGATTCGTTCATGTCCTGGCACCTCAGTTGCTCGATAGTTGCGGTGACTGCGTTTCTTGTCCTCAGAATGTCTTCCTTGGTCCCCGAAGGACACAACGCTCCACCTCCCCGGGCCTCCTTCTGGTCCACCCCTAGGGCTATGATCACAGTTGGCTTGTCTATGCCAACTTGGGTGTCTGGGGGTGGTTTTCTGCAGCTGCTACTTGGGTTTATTTTTTAAATATATAGAATTTCGTTTGATTTTCAAAAATAAATAAACTAGTTTTCTGTTACATGTGTATATGTATATATTTTATGTATATATACATGTGTATAAAATTTATATATGAAATATGCAAATATATTAAATACATAAAATATATTGTACACATGAAACATATATTTATATATAAAGATATATATATATATATCCAGTAAATTTTAATACTTTCAAGGTGGTCTTCGATTAATTTTTGGTGCCACTTACAAACTACTGTTTCAATGCCTTTTTACATTTTAAGTTGCATTAATATATTTAAGATTTTAAATGTTTTATCTATCTTCAGTGTTCATTGGAACAAGCAACTCTTCTTTAATTCTTAAATAATTCTAGGTCACTGAATGCATCGAGCTTCTCTGGTGACTTAAATTTCCTTGAATAAGTCAATACTATTTTTATGAAATTTCCTATTTAAACTTCAAGTCAAATACTTGTTGACATATGTCCTATTGGAATCACAATGCTAATACTCATCTGGTAATCTGTTATATCCTTTAAATGGTAATACCAATTACATAAAGATGGTGCAAATAATTTTGAAAACCTCTATGTGAGGGATGGATAGAAGGACAGATAGGTGAGGACACCTGTGAAGTGTGGATGGTGGGATGCAGGTGGTGGGAACATGGGTGTTCTTCAGAAGGTTCCTTCAATTGTGCTGTGTGCTTGACTATTGGGGTCGTAGCTCCCTCCTTCAGGTCCTCTGGGCGTTGGCATGTCCTTGCTTCTCCTGAGGATATCATACCCTCCCATCAGGCACAAAGAGCCTTCGTTGGATTCTCTACATCCCCAGGTTGGGATTCTTTCTAAACCTTCTTTAAAGTCTATTTCTTGAGTTGAAGTGACAGAGTTCTGTGTTCCTTATACAGTTTACCACGTGACAGGTCACTCCTCATAAAGGTATTGAAATGCTATGTGTGGTTGGCTCAGATTCAGTTTATCTCAAGAATTTGTCTGACTTTTGTCAAGGCCCCCAGCTCAGGATCATTGCATGCCCTGAATTAGGCAAATTCTAAATATTTCTCATCTCCCTTCCTGGACTAAACTGATTGAAAACAATGCCAAAGTCACGATTACATCAGAATGCCATCCACCCTTGGCCTAAGACGGGATGCACAAAAGGCTTTACATACAGTGGGCACTTTATATGCTGAATGGATTTTTCACAGTTGGAGTCAGTGGGTCTGGGGTGGGGCCTAGGAATCAATACTGGGACTAAAGTTGCCAGGAAGATTCTAAGTGCAGCCCAGCCTGGGGACTGAGGTGTCAGTGCAGAATTCACTGCAGGAGTGAGGGGCCTGCTGCTTTCTCTGGGCTCAGGTCTGCAGGGACCCAAGTCAGCGGACGGGGATGTCAAAACAAGATTTGGAAACTGCCCTTTCCAAGATAGGAAGTAAAGATTTCTCTCTTTAGAAAAATGAGGACAAGAGCATTGCCTCTTCTCTACTGCAAATAGCCATGGTTCCAAAAATTCAATTCAAATACTTAAAAAATTAACAACAACTTCTGGCCATGTTTACCTGTGTTTCTAATAGAGGGTTGAAATACTGCCCAAAAATGGTTAGTGTTAGTAAATCTTCGCCCTTTAGAGTTTTGGCAAATGCAGTATGTTATGTTCTTCCAACTGACTACACACAGGGGGTCCTTATGCACATTAAATGGTACTTTTAAAGGAGATTGTGTATGTGTATGTGTATGTGTGTGCACATGAGTGTGTGTGTGCCTGTGTGTGCATAAGCATTAACAAGTATGTTTAGATTTCCTGGTATAGAATTGTGTTTAATACTATTGAAATAAATTGAAATATCTTACCTTACTTTAAACTGTTTTCTTTGCCCTTAAAAAAGTGCTTTCTAAGTCTCAAATAGGGACTTTCATTGACATATATGAATATAATTTTGATATATGCAATTTTAATGATACATTTTAAATTTTAATATGTAATCAATTATGTATCAACTATATATAATATATATCTTCCCCCCACACCCAACATTTTATTTTGAAATATCCCAACATGGAGAAAAGTCAAAAGAATAATAAGCACTCATAGATCCACTAGATTCAAAATGTATTAACATTTTGCCACATTTGCCTTCTCTCTGTTTCTTCTTCTGAAATATTTGAAAACAATTTGCAGAGTTCATGAGATTTCACCCCTAAGGACTTCCTGAGATTAAGGGCATTATTCCACATAAGTACAATACCATTATTTCAACTAAATAAAACTAACAGTAATTTCATCATTATCAACTAATGTTTCATCCATATTCAAATTTCCCTAATTTTTATAGTTTTCCTTCCCTGGACCAGGATCTAACCTAGATATTGCATTTAGTTTCATATCACTGAACTATCTTTTAACAAAAAACAGTCCCCTCCTCCTCCCCTGATACTGGCTTTTTGAAGAGATCAGAAGAACTTGTAGAATGTCACACAGTCTGAATCTGTTTGACTGTTCCCTCATGTTGTCATTAAATGTGTGCTTCCGTCTATGTTTTCCATAAGCTGGAAGTTAGGATTGGAGGCTTGGTATGATTCAAACTAATCCTCTCAGGGGCTATATACATCCTGTAGCATCACTTCAGGAGACAAAAGTATCAGGTGTGGTACTGTAATGATGTAATGTTTGCTCACTTGGTCAGGTAGCGCCAGTCAGGTCTCTCCACAATAAAGGTACACTGCCCTTTTGTATTTGGTTGGTTGAGGGTGGGGTGATACTTTGGTACCATGTGTTTACCTTGCTCTCTAACCAACCTTCATCAGTATTTTAACCTCATTGAGGATGCTTGTTTGAATTGATTCAAGCTTTATTATTCCTTGTCATTTACTAGTTGTTGTTCTTCTGGAAAGAAGACCTCCTCCCCTTTCCCTCCTTTTTTGAGTATCACTATGGATTCACAGATTGTTTTGTGCACTTATACTTATTATCCTTTTTGATGCTCAACATTTTCTAGAATCAGCTAATGAAATCCCTTCAAACTAGCTCCCCTGTCCTTTTGCTATAATCCCATCAGTCTTCGAGTACTTCCTTATTTTCTGGAACAAGGAGATGGTCCAAGCTCATCTTGTATTTTCCTTATTCCAGGACCAAGTCATCTATTCCTTCAAAGAGTCCTGGATTCTTTAAGTGGAGGAATGATCTCAAAACCAAGATCTAAATGCTAGGTGTTCTCATTGCCCCTACAGCTAGGTTCGAGGACCTTTTAGTGTAAAGACTTAAAAAAATATATTTTTTTAAGTCAAGACTTCATATTGATAATTTTGATTCAAATTTAACATTTAGGATTTTTGCTTATCTTCTTTTACTCTGTATTATGTATCTTTATCTTTTCCCAGTGAAAAATTTGCTTCCTAATAATATTATCATAATTATTTATTTACCTTTTCCTACCATACATGTAAAATAGTTTCAACCTTAAAAACTTTAAATTGCCACTAAAAATATACACCTGTTTGGCAAAGTTACAGATTTCTTCTCAGCTCTTTTTGTCCTTAGACTATACCCTGTGTTCAGAATACTGTGTTCATAATTATTTAAAATCACTATTTTCTCTATGTGGTCATGTTATTAATTGGACATGTAGTTTTATTAATTTGTTTCTATTAGTGCTAAGGGTTTGCCTTTTTCATTCTTCTCCCTTTGATTTTATTTTTTAATAAATAAAATATTGGCAGGTTTTGAAAGTCAAGACTATAAAAAAGTATACTTGGAGAAATCTTGTTCTCATCACTATCTGTACCCTGTTTCTACCTACCCCCATAGATAACTATTTTTATTATTTTCTGGTTTAACCTTTTGCTCTTTTTTCTTTACTTTTTGTTAAATTATAATATATGTCTTATGTGGGGGTTTTTGGCAAAACCGTACACACAGATAAATATGTAATTTTCCCAGTTTTCTTACCCAGATGGCAGTATACGAGGTACCCTATGCTACATCATACTTTTTTCACTGACTCTGTCTTGGAAATTACATCAGTTCCTAGAAACATTTCTCTCCTTGTTTTGTTCATGGCCACATAGTACTCTACCATGTATATCTACTACAGTTTATTAAGCCACTCTTCTATGACCTTTTGGGTTATTTTCAAACCTTTGTTACTAATGATGGCAACTTGAATAACCTTGTATGTGTATGATACTTTATATTTGTGGTGGTATATCTTTTGGAAGAGTCCTAGAAATGGAACTGCTGGATTAAAGGTAGGTGCATAATGTAATTTTGGTGCAAAATTGCCAAATTCCCCTCCCCAGGGATTGTACTATTTTGCCCACCCTCCATGTATGAGAATACCTGTTTCCTCAGTTTGGGTGCATATTACACACTGACTATGAAGCTCTTCATAAAGTTGTCTAAGTGACATAGGTTCACTTGTTATCACTGAGAGTGAGCTGGAGACTTTCCGGGTGTTCTGGGGCCCTAGGGAAGTAGCCAAGTTTTGGTAGAGCCCTAAATGTAGAGGTCAGTTTGAGAAACTCCTCTAAAGGAATGCAATTAAACCAACTGCTCTAGTTGCTATTGGTGTTCCTGTTTCCCCTTGCCCTAACACCTGACTAACTTATTACAACAGGTATGTGCCTTTCTTTTCTGGTTCTCTGGCTCTAGAACCCATTTTGTCTCTGAAAGGCAGGCCAGAAGTACCAGGGCATAATGCCCCCCAGGAGTAGCCCTCAAACAATGACTGGCAGGAGTTAGTATATAAATATCCCAGCTCCCTTGGTCCCGGGGTGGTTAACATTGAGGTTTCCAGAATTTCCCCAATGATATCAAGTTCCAGTCACTTGGTGGTGACTGTCTTGACACTGCACCCTTTACTTTTCCTGTCTAATTTCTCCTTCCCTTACTGATGGTTTTTTTCACATTCCATGTAAACTATTTGTATTCCAATCCTTGTCTGAGAATCTTTTGTTGAGACCCAAACTAAGACACAGATAATTGAAAAATGAGCATTTCCCCTACATAAGACACAGACCTATGTTTTTAAAAATAATAATTCAGAAACAGATTATTAGGTTATTTAATTAAACATGATAGTGTCCTGTCTCCAATAAAATAATGTTAAAATGATTCCCTAAGGTCTAGATATGCTACCTGAATCATCAGTTTAAAGAAATCACACCACTTTGTGTGCACTATTCCGAAACACTTCTCTGCTTTCAAGAGATTTATAGCCAATCTAGAAAGACCAGACAACAGAAATCAACATGTTAGTGGATAATATAATTAATGCCCTAATTTGTGAAACAGACCACAAGTGCTTTAGAGGTTCAGAATTGACAGTATGCAGACTGGCATTCAGGGAAGAGTTTTTGCAAGAGCCAGGTTTGTGCTGGTCTTAGAATGATAGATTCTGTTTCAAGGACAAGAGAGACTAACAAGAGCAGTTAGAGACCTGACAGGATTTTAGAGATCTTGATGGGGTCCATAGAAAATAATTCTAGATAGAAATTTAACCAGTGAAACTGGTTTTGGACTTCTGAACTCCAGAAATGTAAGACAATAATTCATGTTGTTCTAAGCCACCAAATTTGTGGTAATTTGTTACAGCAGCCACGGGAGATTACTATTAAAGAATATATTTTAAAAGTTTGCGGCTAACATCTTACTAATTGGTAAAAAAGTGAATGCTTTGCCCTGAAATCTTTAACAAGGTAGTAAGCCCACTCTCCACTTCTATTCAACATTGTAGTGAAGGTCCTAGCCAGAGCAACAAGGCAAGAAAAAGATATAAAAAACCGAGTTTGGAAATGAACAAGTAAAGATGTTGTTATTCACAGACAACATGATCATCTATAGGAAATCCCAAGGAATCTACACAAAAGACTAATAAGTGAGTTTGGCAAGTTTGCAGAATACAGACAAATCTATAAAAATTAATTATCTTTTTATGTTCTAATAATAAGCAATTGAAAATTGAAATTAAAAAATAATAATTTAATAAAACAGCATTAAAAATATGAAGCACATGGGGATAAATTTGACAAAAGATGAGCAGGACTTATACACTGAAAACTACAAAGAACTGTGGACAGAAATTAAAGAAAATCTAAATAGTGTTTGTGGACTCTAAACTGATCCATAGTTTCAATGCAATCCCAATGAAAATCCCAGCAAAATTCCTGTAGAAATTGATAAGTTGTTTCTAGAATTTATATAGAAATCAAAAAGACCTAGAATAACCAAAACAACCTTGAAAAACAACTAAGATGGAAGACTAACTGATTTCAAGACTTACTATAAATCCATAGTAATCAAGACAGTGAAGTATTGGCATAAAGATAAATACACAGACTAATGGAACAGAATATAAAGTCCAGAAACAGACCCACACATATAAAGGCAATTGATTTTTGACAAAAGTGTCAAAGCTAGTCAATGGGGAAAAATCAAGCTTACTGAACAATTGGATGTAAAAAAAACTGAACTTCAATCCTTGATCCACACCATAATAAAAAAACATACTAGAAATGGGTCATAGACCTAAAAGTAAGAGCTCAATCTATTAAGCTTCTAAGAAAAAAACATAGTTGAAAATATTAAGATCCTTGGGTTAGGTAAAGACTTTAAAAATAGGGCACAAAAACACAAACTATAAAAGAAAAAGTTGATATATTGGAGTTTTTCAAAATAAACAACTTCTGCCCTTCTAAAGACTTTGTCAAAAAAATAAAAAGGCAAGCCACTGAATGGGAGAAAATGCTTGCAAAACAAGTATCTGAGAGGAGATGTATATCTATAATATCAAAGAACATTTACAATTCAAAATTAAGACAAACAATTGAATTTAAAAGATGGGCAAATATTTGAATAGATGCTTTACCAAGTAAGATGTACAGATGGCAAATAAGCACATAAAATGATTCTTACCATTATTAGTCTTCAGAGAAGTGCAAATTAAAACCACAATAAGATACTACTACACACCCATTAGAATGGCTGAATTTTAAAAGATTTATTGTATGAAGTGTTAGTAGAGTCTAGAGCAGATGGAAATCTCATTCATACACTGCTGGTGGGAATGTCAATTGATACAACTTATCGATGGTTTGGCAGTTTCTTAAGAAATTAAAGTATATACTCTACTACCCCACCATTCTATTTCTAGATATTTATCTCAGAGAGAGAAAAAACTATGTCCACATAAAAACTTCTACAGAAATTTTCATAGCAACTTTATTTGTGAAAGCCAACTCTGAAAACTATCCAAATGTCCATCAATAGGTGAGTGGATAAATTGTGATATATTCACAATGGAATACTACTCAGCAATAAAAAAGAATGAACTATTGATACATGCTATGACATGTATGAATCTCAAAATAATTATTCTGACTGAAATAAGCCTGACAACAAAAGAGTACACATCATAAGATTCAATTTATATAACATTTTAGAAAATGCAAACTAATCTCTGATGACAGAAAACAGACCAGTGTTGGCCTGGACGTAAGTTGGCAAGGGGCAGAGATGTATTATAAAGGGTCACAAGTCACAAGGAAACTTCTGGGAGGTGATGGAAACATTCATTATCTTGAAAGTGTTGATAAAATCTCAGTATAGTCTTGTCCAAATTCATCAAGGTTCGTACTTCAAATATGTGCAGTTTATTGTACACCACTTATAATTCAATAAAGCTGATAAAAGATATTCAGAGAAGTTTAAAATATAGTTTAGCATATAATTAGTATTTACTGTGGGTTCTTGTACAAAAATTTATTTAGAAACAGAACCTTCACAGTGATATGCATGATGGATTGAGTAAGAAGGCGGGATTCTGTTGGAAAATTACACTTAATAATACAGAATTTCCAATAAATTACCCTCTGTTCACCATCAGGCTATTCTGGAGCTCTGAGAAAATATTCCAGTATTTTATTGGGTCTTTGTCTTAAAGGTCATCTATGAAAAGTCATTTTAGGAGGGAGACCCTCAGATGGACACCTGACCCCATTTCCCCATCAGAGGGACCCCTATACTCTAGGGACAGCATGCTCAGGGACAAGGAGCCTGTCCACATTCCCAAGGTACCCTCTTGTCCTGGGCACAGTTCTTCTTTAATACTGTGACTCTTGGTGCATTAAAGCTGGGCTGTGGGACCAGCCATGGGGGTGACGCTCACTGTGGGCTTTTCACTCATCAAGCCCCTTTGGCCTCTGAGATGTGCCAGAGAACATTCTAAGCTACCCCACTTGGGTGTCAACAAGGGTAGAGTGCATGTCTAGGCCCCTGGCAGTCCTGGGCATGGAGCTGGGGGTTGGGGACCATAGGCACCTGGCTTGGTGGTCATATCTGCTCTTCCTCTGTGTTTAGGTGGAACACCATGCCTTGCTGTCAACCTTGCAGCTATTGTACACCGTGGGGTACTCCCTCTCCATCGTCTCCCTCCTCCTGGCTCTCACCCTCCTCTTGTTTCTTCGGTAAGTGGAATTTCTGCCAGCATGTGTTCAGGCAGGTGCCCTGGAATTTGCTCATTGGCTGCCTCCAGAAGGCAGTAGAAGCCTGGCCTGGATGATGTCACGGCTCACCAAAGCTAGAAAGTGTCTGAGAGTCTCCAGACCACACATCCCACTTTTCAGGTGAAGGAGAAAGAGATCAGGGTGCAGTGAGAGACGCTGAGTCATCCCACATCACAAAGCATAGCAAAAACTGGAATCTGGGACTTTTAACTCTGCTTTAGCCTCTTGTGGGTTAGATAATCTCTTGTGTGCCCAGCTCTGATATAAATTTCTAATCATGCCATTGCTACCACAGCCCATTCTCACTACAACTCTCTCAGAGGCATTACTTTTACAGAAGAGATTAAGAAACTTCCCCAAAGCAAATTAGTGAGCGGTAGATTGGGATTTTAATCCAGAGTCTTCAGATCCCAATTTTCTATCAAAACATTTGAGTACTTCCTCAGCCAGGCTCTGTTCTAAGCACATTACATGCATTAAGTTGTTTAAATCTCTAATCAGAATTAAGATTGAATCTAATCCTAGGAGATTAGCATTATTATTACCTCCATTTCATAAATGACTTCACTGAAATACGGTGAGATCAAAAAATTTTCCCAAGATCACACAGCTGGTGAGTGATGAGCCAGAATCACAATCGTTAGCCCAGGGCCTGAGCATTTCATTCCCTTACACTGTCTTTCAGAATCCAAAGCTTGAGAGCATTTTACAACTAAATCAGGTTTCAGAAATCACCCAAGTGAGAGATTTATGGACCTCCTAGGAAGCCTTCCAAAGTGGTCTCTCAGTCTCAGCCCATTCAGAACATAACTGAGTATAACTTAGCAGAATGAGCATTTGACACAGCTGCAGGAGACCCTTGAGACGTGGATAGTTCCAGAACAGCTCTCCACTTGACTCTGCTAGCCCTGGGCCTGGCCCCATCTGCCCCTTCAATCCCAGGATGTCCTATGGCTTCCGGGGCAGAATCATGAGCATCTGCCCCACTGGGAAAGCAATTCTTGAGCAATGGGAGGATTCCAGAGCCTGTCCCCACTGCTATCCCTGACCACTCACCTTTCCAAAGTCCCGGAACCAAGGTAGGAGAAAATAATTGCCTGGTCCTGAAAGAAGTAACTTCAGCTGAGCCTTGGTTGGCCACATCCTGTCCATTTTGCCTCAGGTGCTGGAAGGAGCAAGACCCAGCCCCTGCCCTTGGGTAGCTCCCCAGTCTTGTTAGGGAAAAGGAAGCATAAATCATAAAACACAAGGACCTGCCTCAATCCTTCTTGGATATTAAAAAAGTGACAATAGCTCTAAAGCAAGGGAGGTGTGTGCCACATAGAGGCACAGGCAGGGTGCAGTGATGGAAAAGGGTCCTTTCGGTTGGAGAGTCCAAGGATGCATCTGTACATCAGCCAATACAAGAAAGAGGCTGCAGGAGGCTCCAGGTAGGTGAGGAAGAGGTGATAAGAGCTGACATTTTCTGGGCACTTATTATGTGTCAGGTACTCAGTGAGCACATCACCCATTAACTGGTTGAATGCTGAAACACTTTGTGGGTAAGAGTTCACGCTCTCACAGGTGGCAGAGCCTTGGACAGGCTCTATGCTTTGGCCTCAGAGCTTCTGGGTCTGAATCTCAGCTCTACCACTCACTGCTGTAAGACTTTGGACAGGTGACTTAACCCTTTTGCCTCAATTTCCCCATTTGTATAATCAGGACGATATTCAGTACCTACTCCTCCAGTAGCTATAAAGAATAAGGATGCCCATAGGTCATGTAAATGCCTTGGAACACAGGCTGGCATATTGAACATCTTCTATAGGTGTTAGCTGTCATTATCCCCATTTCACAGATGAGGAAAATGAGGCACAGAGAAGTAAGATCTCATGACCCTGCCCTTCAGCTCTGGAGCCTACACTGTGAACTTCTGCCCTTTTGTGATAGATACACAGGTGTTTCAGGCACATGCCTGTTGGTCTGAGCCATTCATTGCTGAGGAAAGGCATTCGGTTTTCTCTTTGCACAGAAAACTCCACTGCACACGCAACTACATCCACATGAACTTGTTTGCGTCTTTCATCCTGAGAGCCCTGGCTGTGCTGGTAAAGGATGTCATCTTCTACAACTCTTACTCCAAGAGGCCTAACAATGAGAAAGAGTGGATGTCCTATGTGTCAGAGGTATGTCCCTCCTCACCATTGGCCTCCTGCCTGGTGGATCAGTGCTGGAAATCAGAGGGCAGGAAGATGGGGACAGGGAAGAGGGAGATAAAGGGGTGTTAGAGGTTTCTGGTTAGAGAGATGCCATCTGACTTAAATAACAACCTCCCAGAGTGGAGCAGGTAAAGGAATCAGTGGCAGAGGGGTTCACTGTGGGGCTGTGGTAAAAGCCCTCGGGTGGGAAACCTCTTCATCTGTAAACAAAAGAGTTGAACTAGATCCACCCTTTTTACTATTATTATTTTAAAGCAGCAGAGCTTTTCCATATTGATGTCTGCATCTGATGAGGTAGTTTTCCCTTACTCTATCAATAATGAATACAGTAAGCTGTTAAACTAACCTTGCATTCCTAGAATAAACCCAACTAGGTTCAGATGTATCATTCTTTCTCTTATATTGTCAAATTCCATTTGCTAATACTGTGTTCTGTTTCGCATTTCCTTATCTACATTCATGAGTAGTTTTCTTTTCTTGTAATGCCTTTGCCAAGTTTTGAGATATAGTTTATGCTGACTTCTTAAGACAAATCAGACTTGTTCCTTCTTTCTCTATTCTCTGGAAGAGTTGATTTAAGATGGGTATTATTTCTTCCTTTAATCTTTGGTAGATTCCACCAGTGGAGCCACTTGGACCCAGAGATCTTAGTTATTGATTCCTAGCTTAATTAAACTGAGATTGGAGAGCATACCCTTTAGTTTCCTTTAAGGAAGTTGCTGATGATAAATTCTCTGTTTCTGCTTGTCTAAAAATGCCTAGAATGTCAAGGAAGAGACTGGGATTTAAAAGCTGTGAGAAGCCCTCGGTCACATTTTCATATTGCTGCCAACTTGTCTGAGATGATCAGCAAGGGTTAGGGAGAGAGGGGAATAAAGAGGAAGGGGATTGTATGTGGGG
Organism: Manis pentadactyla; assembly: GCF_030020395.1. Taxonomy (NCBI): domain Eukaryota; kingdom Metazoa; phylum Chordata; class Mammalia; order Pholidota; family Manidae; genus Manis; species Manis pentadactyla. The sequence continues at coordinate 131,576,105 of NC_080022.1, read as the reverse complement.
AGGCCCTTATCCACCCGCTTGGAGTCCAGATGCTGAGAAAGCCTAGGCTCACCCTCAGGTGCTCTGTCGTCTGCAGATATCCACCTCCTGCCGCTCAGCCCAGGTTCTGCTGCACTACTTCGTGGGTGCCAATTACTCGTGGCTGCTAGTTGAAGGCTTATACCTTCACACACTGCTGGAGCCCACAGTGCTTTCTGAGAGGCGGCTGTGGCCCAGATACCTGCTGGTGGGTTGGGGTGAGTGACCTGAATCCCCAGCCTCTTCTCTTGGCACCCGACATAATGTGGGAGTCCTGTAGAGCCTTTGGTCAGAGTTAGAGACCCAGCTGGAGGGAGGGCTCTGGGACAGATAATTCCTCAATGACAAGAGGTTCTGAAGAGAAGGGTGTGTGTGTGAGAGAGATGGAGGGGGTGTGGGGAGAGAGACCACATATGCACAAGTGCTGTAGACCCAAAGAATATGTTCAAAAATTGAGATGTTTTTTTGTAGAGTCAGATGACATTCCTCCGACCCTGTCCCCAACTGTATTGGTCTGCTAGGCTTGCCATAACAAAATACCACAAGCTAAGTGGCTTTAATAACAGACATTAATTTCTCACAGGTACAGAGGCTGGAAAGTTTGAGATCAGGGTGCCAGTACGGTGAAGTTCTGACAAAGCCTCTTCCTGGCTTGCAGACAGCTGCCCTCTAGCTGTAGCCTCCCCTGTTCGAGAGAGAGAAAGCAAGCTCTCTCTGGCCTCTTCTTAAAAGGCACTAATTCCTTCATGATGATCCTCTCCACACCCCCCACTCACCCCCCACCCCCTTTTCCAAACCTAGTACCTCCAAGGGTCACATCTCCAAATATCATCACATAGCGGGTAGAGTTTCAACACATGAATCTGGGGAAGTGGACACAAACATTCAGTCTATAATGCCAATGAAATCTTCAAAACGGGGTCTATAACCCCCATTGCCACAAACTCTTGGAGAATTTGAGGCTGCAGAATTCAGAGGAAATAACATTGGCCTGTGACTCAGGAGATTCTCGTTAATGTCTTTGGATTTATTCTAAACTGCCTTGAGATGTGGCAAATCCAGCCTCCTCTCTGCTTCCTGGTTTGTCTGACAGCAAAACAATGGCTGGGCCCCATGTCACCCTAGATCTCACAGTCCAGGAGTCTATGATGCTTGGGTTTCTGTAAGTTTTAACCAGCTGTGTTTGCCTATCAGGCTGAGGTGGGAGGCAGGCAAGTTTAGACCCCGGCTTCTAACTGCATTTTCCTGTTTTCTCCTCAGTCTTCCCGCTGCTGTTTGTTATACCTTGGAGCATTGCCCGCACACAGCTGGAAAACACAGGGTAGGTAATTCATCTGTTTTTACCTTGCATGAGCCAATAATTCCCAGATATGCCCCAATACAAAGATATCTACCATTTTCCCAAAGAGAACATCCACCCCCTTCCATCTTGGCCATCTAGAATATGCTGAGGAATGTTGATAAAATAATGAAAGATCTTTCTTAGAGGAATTAGTTTACTAACTTAGTTACACATGCAAATTCGCACAAAATTAACACAGATGAGCACAAAAATTGGCTGCATAGGTTAGCAGTGGCCCTAGGTACATAAGGATATAGGTACAGAATGGTTATTGCATCAACATTCACAGTGGGGAGAAAAAGACAAATTGGAATGGGTGAAGGTACAAACTTCCAGCTATAAAATAAATTCTGGGGATGTTATTCCCATGAAATAAATTCATGGCCAGCTAACAATACTATACTGAATATCTGAAAGTTGATAAGAGAGTAAATCTTAAAAGTTCTCAACAAGACAGGGATGCCCACTCTCCCCACTGTTATTTAACATAGTACTGGAGGTCCTAGCCATGGCAATTAGACAAAACAAAGAAATACAAAGAACTCAGACTGGTAAAGAAGAAGTTAAATTGTCACTATTTGCAGATGACATGATATTGTACATAAAAAACCCTAAAGACTCCACCCCAAAACTACTAGAACTGATATCGGAATACACCAAAGTTTCAGGACACAAAATTAACACACAGAAATCTGTGGCTTTCCTATACACTAACAATGAACCAATAGAAAGAGAAATCAGGAAAACAATTCCATTCACAATAGCATCAAAAAGAATAAAATACCTAGGAATAAACCTAACCAAGGAACTGAAAGACCTATACCCTGAAAACTATAAGACACTCTTAAGAGAAATTAAAGAGGTCACTAACAAATGGAAACGCATCCCATGCTCCTGGCTAGGAAGAATTAATATTGTCAAAATGACCATCCTGCCCAAAGCAATATACAGATTCGATGCAATCCCTATCAAATTACCAACAGCATTCTTCAATGAACTAGAACAAATAGTTCAAAAATTCATATGGAAACACCAAAGACCCCGAATAGTGAAAGCAATCCTGAGAAGGAAGAATAAAGTTGGGGGGGATCTCGCTCCCCAACTTCAAGCTCTACTACAAAGCCACAGTAATCAAGACAATTTGGTACTGGCACAAGAACAGAGCCACAGACCAATGGAACAGAATAGGGACTCCAGACATTAACCCAAACATATATGGTCAACTAGTATTTGATAAAGGAGCCATGGACATACAATGGGGAAATGACAGTCTCTTCAACAGACGGTGCTGGCAAAACTGGACAGCTACATGTAAGAGAATGAAACTGGATCACTGTCTAACCCCATACACAAAAGTAAATTCGAAATGGATCAAAGACTTGAACGTAAGTCATGAAACCATAAAACTCTTAGAAAAAAACATAGGCAAAAATCTCATGGACATAAACATGAGTGACCTCTTCTTGAAGATATCTCCCCGGGCAAGGGAAACAAAAGCAAAAATGAACAAGTGGGACTATATCAAGCTGAAAAGCTTCTGTACAGCAAAGGACACCATCAATAGAACAAAAAGTTATCCTACAGTATGGGAGAATATATTCATAAATGACAGATCTGATAAAGGGTTGACATCCAAAATATATAAAGAGCTCACGCACCTCAACAAACAAAAAGCAAATAATCCAATTAAAAAATGGGCAGAGGAGCTGAATAGACAGTTCTCTAAAGAAGAAATTCAGATGGCCAACAGACACATGAAAAGATGCTCCACATCACTTGTCCTCAGAGAAATGCAAATTAAAACCACAATGAGATATCACCTCACGCCAGTAAGGATGGCTACCATCCAAAAGACAAACAACAACAAATGTTGGCGAGGTTGTGGAGAAAGGGGAACCCTCCTACACTGTTGGTGGGAATGTAAATTAGTTCAGTCATTGTGGAAAGCAGTATGGAGGTTCCTCAAAATGCTCAAAATAGATTTACCATTCGACCCAGGAATTCCACTTCTAGGAATTTACCCTAAGAATGCAGCACTCCAGGTTGAAAAAGACAGATGCACCCCTATGTTTATCACTGCACTATTTACAGTAGCCAAGATATGGAAGCAACATAAGTGTCCATCAGTAGATGAATGGATAAAGAAGATGTGGACATATACACAATGGAATATTACTCAGCTATAAGAAAAAACAGATCCTACCATTTGCAACAACATGGATGGAGCTAGAGGGTATTATGCTCAGTGAAATAAGCCAGGTGGAGAAAGACAAGTACCAAATGATTTCACTCATATGTGGAGTATAAGAAAAAAGGAAAACTGAAGGAACAAAACAGCAGCAGAATCACAGAACCCAAGAATGGACTAACAGTTACCAAAGGGAAAGGGACTGGGGAGGATGGGTGCGGGAAGGGAGGGATAAGGGCAGGGAAAAAGAAAGGGGGCATTATGATTAGCATGTATAGTGGGGGGGGCATGGGAAGGGCTGTGAAACCCAGAGAAGGCAAGTAGTGATTCCATAGCATCTTACTATGCTGATGGACAGTGACTGTGAAGGGGTATGTGGGGGGGACTTGGTGAAGGGGGGAACCTAGTAAACATAATGTCTTTCGTGTAATTGTAGATTAATGATACCAAAATTTTTTTAAAAAGGGGGAAAAGAAAGTTCTCATCGCAAGAAAAATGATTTATAATTATTTGTAGTAACAGCATATGGTATACTTACTGTGGTGATCATTGACAATACACATGTATGGTGAATTATTATGCTCTACACCTGAAACTAATTTAATATGCCAATTATATCTCAATTAAAAAACAACAATAAAACCACCAAACAAAACATGTCTGTCAGTATAGGAGTCCATGAACAAACTGTGGCATACCTGTGTTGTGCAATATCATGAGACAACTGAAAAAGCAAGTTAGTTGTGTAACTTTTGGCTTCTCTAGGGACTAAGTCTGGACAGCACTTTGTTAAGCCTGCTACTGAATAATGTATAGCCCATGATCCCACTTTTTCCTCCAAATAACTACCACCAAAATTTCCCCTGTATAACTAAGAATTTAAATTTGTATGAACACGGAGAGAAGTGTGGATGGATGCGCACCAAGCTGTTAGCATTGAAGAACACTGCACTGGTAAGAAAAGTCAGTAGTACCGTGCCACTAGGAAAGGGTTGTAGTTCTCTCTTCTGCTCTCCCAGCCCTGGGGAGAATGATGTATGGAGAGTAAGTCTTGAGTGGGAGCATCCTTCTCCCGAATGGCATGAGGCTTTTGCATTCAACCTCATCATGATTTTAAGTCTTCTGCTGCGTGCTCTTTGCTGTAGGTGCTGGGTAACCAACAGGAATAAGAAGGTCTGGTGGATCATCCGAGGACCCATGTTGCTTTATGTGTTGGTAAGGACCGCCCCAACCACCCTTTTTCCTCTCTGAGCTCAGCAGCTGTGGAGAACCCGGCTGCCTCTCCCCAGCGCCCCCATCAGATTCTCTGACTCAGAACCTGCCTGGGCCAGATCCTTGAGAAGGAGACGTTGAGCCGTGAGTAGGGTCTGCTGAATAAGAAGAAACAGGTTAGAAATGCCTCCTTGTTCTGGTTCAGGACCTGTAAAATCAAGGCTGCATTGCACACTCTCATCTCTCAGGGTCCTCCGAGTACGTACAGGAACCTGCAATCAGTACAGCGGCCCGGTGGGGAGTGGCTGCAGTGGTTACAGGGCCCTGGGGATGCAGGTGTCTTCACCGACTGGCAAGCCCAGGGTATGGAAGCTGTTGGCTTGAATTTTAATGCTATTAGCAGGAGAAAGGGGAGACTAAGGAAGCTGCTTTTGGAGGAGGAGGACATACAGTCAACATTAACCTAAAGCTGTAATGAGGTTAGAGTCAGGAGATGATGCTACTCTGAGACCTTGAGGAGGAAGGACCTTCACCCCTTGTGGTCCAGAATTTTGGGGCTGGGGAGGGTCTGACTGACCCAGAGTCATAAGGCTCCTTTAGATGGTACTGTGTGAGGTGAAATCTGCCAAAGAAGCTTATGGGAAAGGACGGGGAGTTAGCAAACTAGGCGCTGTGTTCCGTACTCTGCCCACCCTCTTCCCCACGGGTTGCCAGGTGTTCCGTTTCTGCCATTTTGTGTAAATAAGCTGACGTTTGTGGTTTCATGAAAGAACAAAGCTTGTTTTCAGGGAAGAACATCAATGTTTGTCAATAACAGAAGGCAACTCTCCACCCAAACCTTGGCGGCACACACACTGCCTCTTATGTCCCCTCCAGTCTTTCCATGCACAGCTGAGAGTGAATGCTCAGTGACGTCCTACCACACACGTCCCAAGGCCATGGGGTGAGCTCTGCCCACGCCCACCCACTTTCACTGTGCCACAACCCTGGCCTCCCCAGCCACACTGCCCAGCTGTGGCCCCAGCACCTACCTCCTGCCTGCCACCCCCACTACTGCCCCGTGACATTTACTGACCACCTCCTACATACCAGCACCACTGTAAGTGCTTTGCATATATTGACTCATTTAATCTTCCCAGAAAACCTATGAGGTAGGCACTGTTATGATATTTCTGTTATTGGTGAGGACACTGAGAAAATGAGAAGTTACCTACCTAAAGTCACAGCCAGTAAGTGAGGGGCACTGGATCTCAGCCCAAAGGGTCTGATTGGGTGATACCAATGCTTATAACCACAGCACAGTGCAGCTGTCCCCTAATGCTTATTGCCTCCACCCCACGTGCCTGGAGTAGCAACTGCTGCAGGCTTTTCCTTTATTAGTACCCAGCTTTAGACCCTCCTCAGGTTTGAGCCCCCTCCTCTGCCATCTTATCCACCTGACTGCCATACCTGAACAGCCCCATCACCAAGTAGAAATGGTCCTGTCCTCCTCTGTGTCCTTCCAAGATCCTATACAGACTTCTGCTGCAGCCCCAGAATGTTTTATTGCAAGTATTTGTCCCAAACCTGTCTGCTACCTCCATAAGCTCCATGTTGTATTTATCCTGGTGGCCAGCCTGAGCATACGGAGGGTCCTACCTGAACTTACTCAGCCAATGCTTGTGACTTGCACTCCCGGGCACTGGAAGGGTCTTGCTAACCAGGCAGAATAAAGCAGGAAGGAGGCCAGCAGGCACCCCCTAGGGTGGAGTTCAGGCTCGGCCCAGCCGGACCCCTAGAGCTTACCCTGCATTCTTCAGGAGGTTACATCAGTAGTCCTGATGTAGAAGGTAGAGCACATGCTCTTGTCCAATAGGGGAGACCTGTCTTCAAGATGAGAAGATAGAGCACATGCTTGAAGACCCTTCTAATCTTGGTTGGTCTTAGAATCACCTAGGTGTCTTCAACAATTTTCCTTGGGTCTCACATGCAGAGATTTGTGTTTCGTTGATCACAGGTGTGTCCTAGGGAATCTCATGTGCAGCTAGGCTTGAAGAGCACTTTGCTACACCCTCACCTGCCGCTCAAAATGTAGTCACCTGAGCGCTTGCTATAAACTCAGGTCCCCAGGTCCCACCCAGACCTGCTGAATCGTAATCTGCATGGCAACAAGACGCCCAGGTTTGGGGTGTACATTAAAGTCTGCAAAGCTGTTGCCCACACACCAGTGGTTCTCAAAGCTGGATGTGCATTAGAACATTGTGGTGGCTCATACTCCTGAGGACCACGTCAGAAATTCTGGAGGTGGAGCCCACGCAGTTGTGGTTTTAAAAGCTCCCAAGTGATTCAGATGGCCAGGGCTGGAACCATGTCTCTGGACCTTCCTGCTTGGCTGCGAATGGCTGGCTGACCTGTGTACTAGCTTCTCCTGGTGCTTCCTAGCTCCTGAAGCCACATTCTCCCCTATTGGACAAGAGCATGTGCTCTATCTTCTCATCTTGAATGAAATGACCTTTATATGCTCTTGCTTCTAACTCCAGTTGTGTCCAGTTACACAGAAATGGCCAGGGTCACCCACTGGCTCCTCACCCTCCTATCCAACCTCCCACCCTCCTGCTTGCCCCACCAGCAAATGCCACCACCACCCACCCGCCAGTCCCCCAGCAGGAAGCCTGGGTGTCCTCCTAGCCTCTATCCTCTTGCTCCCAGGACCGTCTGCTCAGACTTCAAGTCTTATCAGTTCTTTCTCTAAAGATCTCTCCAAGCTGCCTCCTTATGTCACTGTCACCATTCCTCTTCAGTCTCCTGGGATTTCTCTTGCAGACTTCTGCGGAAGTCTTCTATTTGGTCCCCCCTTTTCATTCTTGCCCCCAGCAATCCAACCTTTTTTTATAGCCAGAGATGTCTTTCTTGAGGAAAGTTTGATTATGTCTCTTCTCTACACGTGATTTTTTAATGGCCTCGGGCTTGGTTCCAAACTCCTAAGTGCAATAAGTATTGTCATTCCTTGCCTACCCGCCCAACCACAAGTACCCCATGCTCTCTCTATATGGAGAAACCCACGGTTCTCCACATGTGTCCTAAGGTTTTCTCCTCCCATGCCACTGCCCACATTGTTTCTCTGCCTGGAGTGCCCATTTGATAACCTCTTTTGGAGACAGAGCTTTTTATTAATCTCTCTATCATGCAAATTAAGCCAAGTCAAATGACATGACTGGAAGGACAAGTTCACAATCATCCTCAGGTTCATGAAGGCCTCACAGAGGAATTGCTGAACTATCATTGTCTGGGTCTTTGGGGTCTGGACAAAAGGAAATGGGCCTGAATAGAAATGATGAAAATTCCACTTAATCACAAGGAGAAACATCTGAACATGAGCTGGCGAAACACTGACATGGACCACAGAGAAAGGCTTTTGATTGACCATCTCTACCAATTGCCAGGTGGAGACCCTGTCCTGAAGCACAGGGAGCTGAACCCAGTGCCTTCTCAACCTGTTCACACATAGGATTCTGTGGTTCTGTGCCCTGGTTTCAGGCTCTCAGGAAAGTGGGGCTTATGTGTCCCATGAGACATGAAATGAAACAGAAAGGCCGTGCAGTGATGTAGGGAGTCTGCCTGAGAGTTAGGAGCCTGGGTTTCCTAACTAACTTGTGTGCCCTAGAGACAAGTGAGCCAACCTCTCTGGGCCTCTGTTTCCTCATCTGTAAAATCAGAGTTGGACTAGACCAGTAGTTCTCAGCTGAGGGCGATTCTGCTCCCTGGGGGCATTTGGCCATGTCTGGAGCCATGTTTAATTGTCCCAACCAGGGTAGAGGTGGGGGTACTACCTCTATCTAATGGGTAGAGGCCAGGGATGCTACTTAAATGTCCTACAGTGCACAGCACAGCCCCCACCACACAGAATCATCCTGCCCCAAACGTCAGCTGTGCTGATGTGGAGGAGCCCTGTGCCGGACGTTGGCTGCATAGTAGAACAAATGTCAAGGTTTAAAAGAAAAAAAAAAAACTCAGGCTGGACTTGACCCGAGATTGATGGAAACAGAATTCCTGCCATGTTGGGCTTCCTCAGGACTGGACTGGAACCGTGCTCATTCCCTCTCTTGTACCTTCATTTAACATTTAATGAGCACTTGCTCTGTGCTTGGCTTAGTGGTAATTTCTTTCAGGGGCAAAAAGATGAATGTCCCCAGAATTTCTGCCCTCAGGGAATTCAGAGTCTAACAGTTATTATTCTGAGGCTCATCAGATCATGCCTGAACCAATATTTGCCTTCATGTTTGGTCTAAGACCACATGTTACAGTTTTCTACTGACCCGAGTAGAGAGAACCCTAGAATTCCTTGAACCGCACATGGAAAGAGCCTGGGTCCTGAGTGAATGCATGGAGCAGAACTCCCCCACAGCTTCACTAGATTGTTTCAGGAGCAACAAAGCAAATCTTTATTGCACCCCCCCACAATAAAAGAATTTCTTGATCCACATATTTTCTAGTTCCACTGTAGTGTTAAAAAGTAACAATCATTAAGATCTTGCTGGTAGCTTTTGGCATTTCAGGGCACTTCACAATCTTCTTTCATCTTGGCCAATTTGAGGGTGGCACCTATTTTCTGGAGCATGGAGCAGAGGCTTCTGGGAAAAGCCAACTGTGTCAGTGAACAAAGCAGTGGGACCAAGGAGAGTCTCCCATCCCAGACTTCCTGGTGAGTGTCCCTCATTATCATTGCTGACCTTCCCCTACTACTGCCCAGCCTCAGTCTGCATTTGCTGATCAGCATCTGGGTGAATGTGAATGTACATCATGCCAGATTCCCAGACATATCAGCTGACTGCATCTGCTGCTCTTTTTATTCTCTGGATTTCACAAATAAACATAATGTGACACCCTAAAGACTCCACACACTCTGTGGTTCTTTCACCAAACTCAGAAATTGTAGAATTCCCATTTCCTTCAGGATATAAGACTCCACTGCTTAGATTAACCTGTTACCTTTGAGTGTACACTTAGAAGAGAACCATACTGAAGCAAGTCTCCTCTACTTTCACTAGAAAATCCATAAAGCCTTGATTCATCCAGCCTTCCAAGGATAGCCTTCCAAAATAAGTACACTGAGTGAAAGTGTTCTGTCCCTATCCTAATTCCCAGAGTTAAAAATCCAGCCAGACTGAACATTCAGTTGAATGGCCTTTTTGAGCCAATGAATTGAATGAACCATCTACTGACTTTATGAAATCATTAAGTCAAATGCCTTCATTCACTCTTACTGAATCTTCTCTGATAACCTCAGGACTTGGGGAAGCTGAGAAATTAGTCAAATTAGTCTTCATTGACCTTGTCCCTTTTTAGGTCCCCTGCTTCAGCAGGAACCCATGGGCTTTCTGTCACCCTGGGTTTCCCAGGACATCTCCTCACACCCATATTGCTCTCCTCCTCAAAGTGGTGATCTCTCCATGCCCAGTACTTTCCTACCCCATCAAAACACACCTTTGCTACATCTCATCTTCTGCTTTCTGTGGTCAAAGTCACACCACAGGCATTTATTGGATTCTTCATTGTTATACAAATGAACAAAGAATGAATGAGAGACAGAGAGAGGGCTCCCTTTCTCCTCTCCCAGTTGCTCTTTCCCCTCTATATGATTTGTGCCCTTAAGCAGGGCTGAAGGGATTAAGTATTTTAACCCAAGGGGTAGCTCTGATGGCAGGCTTTTTTGTCCACACAACAGGCCAGAGGAGGAGGGACTGGGGGCAGGTGAAAGAGTTTAGGAGTAGATGAAGCCTACCTCTGAGCCCCCGCCATGCCAACCATCACCTCTGCCTGCCTGCAGGTCCAGGTCTGAGCACAGGAGTTGAGGTACCAAAGAAGCGTGACCAAGAATGTTATATCTGATCATGCATTCTGTACTGTCTAGGACTTGAAAGGGAGCCTTGGTTGTTTAGGGTCCTAAGTACCCCCTCTTCTGGTCACAGAATCCAAGAGGAGTAGGCTGGGTTATTGAAAGTTTTCCTCATTCAGCCCCTTTCCTGCTTATTGCACAAATGAGATGTAACTGCTGACTCTTGTCTTCTGAGATGCCCAGATGAATGGAGGCTCCAAAGTCAACCAGGCTGGTGTTTCATTCCCTGGCAGTAAAGAAGTGCTTCCTCATATGGCCCGTTGGTTGATGTCCATTTTCTTGAGTCTGGTCTCTGGAAGACACAAAAAACATCAAGTCAGCATGCTCCTCATTATAACTCTTCAATTCCTAGGAAACAGTCTGATTGAAATTAATTTGTTGAAATCTGTGCCTTTCCCCTGCTAAGCTAACTTTGTAAGAAAAATGCCTGAGTTCAACAAATCGCTAAGCCAAGGACATAACGTTTTCTCTTGGTGATGAAAAACAGATATCTCCCATTAAAAGGGATAAATTACTTGGTTACATTCAGTTTGTATTTAAGTGTTCTGTTACTAAATATTTTTTGGCTGGGAAGCTCTGTCATTCTTGCTGGCTTGTGGATTGGATAAGTAGCCTCTTGCCTGAGATTCTAGCCTCTTAGCTTTCAGCACTGGTTCTCCTGAGGTTCATAAGGAGTCATAACAGGTACAGGTTGGATTCTGCAGCTCGTGTTTCAATGTGTAGTTAAAGGGTTTTGTTTCTCGACAAGGATATTAGTTCTGTGCTGGCTCAACGTATGTAGAGAATTTATTCCATAATCACCTGATCGTGGTCCCTGTCAGCATCTTCTCCATTGCATAGAGGCATTCTTAAGTCTTTTCCATTTAAAAAACAACTGCAACCAAAAACCTCTTCCAGCCCTGCACATAAAAGTAAGGAGCCGTTCTCTCTGTGTTGCATCCCTTGTCAACTACTGTTGTGCCATTCTGCTTCCCTTCACAGCCAAGCCTCTTAAATGCAGTCTACACTGGCTGCCTCTCTCTTCACACATCATTCACAAAACAAAGCATTGCAGTCTATCTTGTGCTTGCACCTGGTGAACTGCAGCTTCTCTTAAGGAGCTCCTTGTTGCTAAATGCAGTCTTAGTTTGCTTAAATTCCACAAAGCATCTGAACCCTCTTAAAATACTTCCCGTTGTGAGCTGGCAGGATACCACTTTCTTGTGGTTCGCTCCAACAGCTACTTCTCAGTCTCCTTTGCAGTCTCCACTTCCTCCACCTTTCCTTTCATGGTAGGTTGATTCTCTTAACCCTGTTTTTCTCCCAGTCTACACAACCTCCCTGCACAGACTCGCCTACTCCAATGGCTCTGTGCTCAGGCTGGGACCTTTCTGCTGAGGTCCAGATATAAACATATCGCAGCCTTGGGACATCTCTTGTGTCCAGAATTACTGGACTCCTTCCCCTTCTCCCTCCAATGCTCTTCCTGCTCCATGTGGTCACTCTCTTGGTGAATATCACTGCCACATAATTGAGATCTACTGAGAAACTTTGTGGTCATCTTTGACCTCACATCCAACTGATAACAAAGGTCACTTGACTCAGACAGCTTAATAACTTTGAATCCATCTCCTCCTCTCCATCACTGATGCACCAGGGCTGTTGTTTTAGTTCACCTATTACCCTTCCCTGGGAACCCTGAGACTGCCTTTTAGAGGGGAGTGTCTCCCCTCCTCCAGCCTTGCCTTCATCCAATCCATTCTCCACAGTGCTGCTAAACCGATCTTTCTGAAATGCAGAGATGCAAATCTGATCAGGTCACCTGCCTGTTTAAAATTCATCACTGGCTTTTCATGACTTTCAGAAGAAATCCCAGACTCCTCAGTGTGACCATGAAAGACCCTGTAGGAATGGGCTCTCTCTTTCTAGCCTCACTTCTCACAGACCTTTGCTCTCATTCTCCAAGTGCTACCCACACCAAGCCACGGGCCAGCCACTTCTCCAGGAGGTTCATGATCCTCAAGCTGTTGGCCACAGTTGCAGCCATCTGAGGGCCTACCTGGGGCTGGAGCATCAGCTTTTCAGGTGCTTACACACACAGCTGCCAAGTGGTGCTGGTTGCTGGTAAGAGGACTCAATTCCTCCACAGGGATCCCTCCACAGGCTGCTTGAGCGTCCTCGACAACATGGCAGCTGGCTTGCCCCCGAGTAAGCAATCTGAGAGAGAGAAAAGGAAAAAGAGGGGGATGGAGGAACTAAGTAGAAGCCATCCTTTTGAGGACCTAGCCTCAGAAGTCACATAGCATCACTTACACCATATTCTTTTCATTAGGAGCAAATAATAAATCCAGCTCACGTTCCAGAGGGAAGGGGGAAATGAGGCTCTGCCTTTTGAAGGGAGAGTGTCAAAGAATTTGCAGACTTTATTATAAAAGATTCCTTATAAAAGACTTAAAATATTTAAAATTTTCTACCAATGCTGACAATGAAGGGCTGAATTTTCCCAGACCATGACAGTTGTGGAAAACAATCTAGGGAGCAGAGAACGTGTGCTTTCCAGTAAATTCCATGGCAGAAACAGGACCTCCAGTTAGACACCGACAGAGCCAGAGTTCTTACAGAAGGGGGCAGTGTGGCATTCTGTTTAAGTGAATGGAAAGTGATAATCAGACAGAGCTGTATTTAATTGCCGGCTCAGTCACTTACCAGCTGTGCGGTGTTGAGAATTGTACCTTGTCTCCTCTGCGCCTTTGTGTTTTCATGGCGCAAAAACTGTGTGGCTTCCTCAGAGGGTGGTTGTAAGGATTAAATAAAATAAAGAATGGAAAATTAGCCCAACGCCTGGCACGGTAAGTACTCAACAAATGTTAGTTAATAATAATAATGTAAATGTCCATCTGACTGTCTCCAATGGCTATAGAGGTGGGTCTCCCTGAGGCAGAAGAATAAACTAAGGCTTCTCAAGATCCCTTCCAGACTTTCAGGTGAGATGGCCTCAGGAAGAGTGGGCATTACCATGAGCACGTCCTACCTGACCGCTGACTGCAAATTGCCCCCTGGTTTATGGACAAGGTGCCGATGGCCAGGTCTAGGGTGACCTTGATCCTCAGAGCCACATGGAGACCATCACTTACTTACCCATATCTGCTTTTTTTTCAAGGTAAATTTCTTCATCTTCCTAAAAATTCTCAAGCTTCTCATTTCTAAGCTCAAAGCCCATCAAATGTGCTTCAGAGATTATAAATACAGGTGAGTGACCTGAGGTCAGTATCCAATAGTCCAAGATTGTTTTGACCTGTTCTGGCTGTTCTGGCTTATGTTCTGAGTTACATGAGGGTGTCTATCTCCTAAGACAAGGGTATCAGAGGGTCCCTCTGAAAAAGGCGTCACAGGACCACGGAGGGCTTTTGCCAATGGTGAGGACATTCTGGCCCCATGGAAGGGGGTTTGTGGAGGGAAAGCTTCTAGTCTGGCCCTTTAAGGCAAGTGACTTGGGCTAAAAAAAATCATTATGATTAAGCTCTTTTTTTCCAATGTGTCTAAGATAATAGTTTTGTGGGTGCCCTGAATATGAGTCACCTTTGCTGATGTAGTTAGTTTTAAATCAAGAAGCAGCTCAATAGTAAAAAGCAGTCATTCCCAAACGTGGCTGCTTATTAGAATCCTATAGCGAGTCTCTTCAAAATCCACATTCCCAGGACCCGACCTCCAGAGGTTTTGCTTCAGGAGGTCTACACTGGAGCCCAGTGTGTGTGTGTGTGTGTGTGTGTGTGTGTGTGTGTGTGTGTGTTTTAAGCTCTGTAAGGAATTTTAATAGTTAGCCATGTTTGGGAACCACCAGTATGTGGTATGGAATGTTTGGTCCCCAGCTGTGCACTTTGCACGTGGATGTACAAAGGCATGTTGGTCTCTTTGTGTAGAACGCATACGGGAGTGAGCCTCCACACCACACTTATTCCGAGGAGGATCAGTTTCTCATTTCCCAGAGCCCCTGCCATCACCAGGGTTGAGGGCTGATGGTGAAGCCCTGCATGGACTGTCCTGAGTGTGAAGTCGGAAGCCCCACTTCCAGGCCTGGATATGCCACTTGGGGTCTGTGTGACCCTGGGCAAGTCATTCTCTTTCCCTTCTCAGGCTCAGTAAAGCTCTGTCATTGAGCATCCTGAGCAGCAAAAGAAATAGAGGCACCTGTCAGTCAGATAATAGGAAATTTGTCAACCCTAGTCCAGGGGTAGTGTCCCAGGGTGACAATCACATGCGTAGAAATCTACCCACTAGGCAAAATGTTAAGATCTACAGGTGTATCATGATCTGTAGTGATTCATTCATTCATTCTACTCATGCTTTCTGATCATCTGCAGTGAGGCAGGTGTAGGAATGCATCAGTGAACAAGACCCCACCAGCCCTGAAGGCATTAAATGTGTAGCCAAGGAGACAAACTGGAAATCAACTCTTTATTGATATGATAAGAGCTACAACAAAGGCAAGCAGAGAGCAGGAAATGTTGGCTGTTCCCATGTGGCCCTCCTGACAGTTCTTTGTTTATCATTTGTAGATTGGCAAAATCAACACTGGTCCTCATTCCTTTATTGGGTGTTCATGAGATTCTCTTCTCTTTCATCACTGATGATCAAGTTGAAGGATTTTCAAGAATTATACGACTCTTCATTCAGCTAACGCTGAGCTCCTTCCATGTAAGTAGGTGTCTGAACCAGGGTGCCTTGACTTTGGAGAAAACCCAGTGCACTTGATCCAAGCAGGCTCAGAACTGAGAGCTCACAGATGGAAATAGAGTTCTAGGATCAGCAGGCTTCATCGGTGGGGCCTTTGGGATTAGAAGCGTATGTAGTAGACAAAAGTGTTGCCTTGATCCTGCCAGCAGGACATGATGACTAAGAAGGGAGAAGTGATCTGTTTCCTGGGCTACAATAATTGGTGTGACTCACAATCATATTAACTGTGAGTGTCAACAAGAAGCCTTTTGTTAAGCGCCTATTTTTGCTGGGTCCTCTGCAGAGCACTATGCATAATGAACATTGTCTATGCTTCAGGTGACTTACTCAGAAAACAACACAACTTGCGTAGGGAACCAGTGAGTCAAGACCAGGAGGTAGTTGAACACGGACAAATGTGTAGAAGCTGAAACTAGAAACAGGAAGCCAGCTGTGGTTAATTTACCTAGGTATTTTAGCAATTCATTGCTTAAATCTATTACTCAGGAGCTTAAAACAACAATAATTTTTATTAGTTCTCATTATTCTGAGGGGTCAGAAATCGAGGTAAGACATAGTAAGGATGGCTTACCTCTGCTCCATGTGATGTCTGCTGGAATTTCCAAGCAGGCTTCTCCTCTCACATGTCTGGTGCCTCAGCTGGGAAGGCTTAAATGGCTGAAACTGCTGGAGTGGTTTTATTTGAGTCCTGTATCTATTTGAGGGGCTTTATTTCTTATTGTCAACCACACATTTCTAAGTTCTATACAGTCTTAGGGCCTCTCACTTACTGCCTGGTTTCTCTAGCAGGGTGACTGAACTTCTTACGTGGCAGTTCAGGGGTCCCATGAGGAAGAAAGCAGGAGCTGCCAGGCCTTCCAAATGCCCAGGCCTGGAACTTTCTCAGTGATACCTCTGCTGCATTCCAACATTTAAAGCAAATGATTGAAGGATTGAAGGGGAGGAGACTGCATAAAGGCATGAATACTGAGGGGTATGGTACAATAGCAAGGGCCACTAATGCAAAAGGCTGCCGCAAAAGTGTGGACACATAAAAGCCCCATATAGTAGTAATCTTGGAATTAGTAACCTTAAAATACTAGGTTAGGGGCAGGACTTCTAGAATGTAGGAAAGAAGAGCTTGGCCAATCCTCTCCCAAAAAAACAACAATAAGATCAGACAAAATCGTCAGTAGCAATCATTTCGGGACCCTGGAAACCAACCAAAGGCATGCAAAACAGTGGGAAGTGTTCGAGAAAATCTACTAAACCTGAGTAAGAACAGTGGGAATCTGTGTTGTTTGTGCCTGGGACTGCTCTTGTCCTCTAAGCCCTTCTCTATCAGTGAGGAAATTTTAGTGAAAACTAGCAGTTCACTGAAGAAGGGGGACCATATGATATAGACCAGAGAGCAGAAAAAGCCCACACCCCTGGGCATTGTCAGATATAGCAGCGATCTTAATGGCAGAGGACAATGTTACAGCCTGAGGTTGTGGTCCTAGTTGAGACAAGAAACAGACTGGTGAGCTAGTCAGAAATTTAACAGGGATATTTGAGGGATGAGACAGTCATCGTGGGCCTTGATAAGCTCCCGCATTTCTCTGCTGGATTGGAAGCTTATGCAAGTGTGCAAGGTAGCATACACCCTGAGGAGAGACCAGAGAGAATATACACACATCCCTGGCTGAACATGAGTTCCTGCATGCATACAGAGGAGATGTGGGAGGTGGCAAGTAAAAGCCAGAGAAGACCTGTCAGCTGTGTGAACTTTGAATGTGTTCCCAAGCCACACACAGAACCATTGGTAAATGGTGTGGAAGCCTTACTGGCTCAAGGTGTTTGAGAACAACTTTTGACCACCCATTGGCTGATCACCAAGCTTTTATAAACAGGTAAAGGGGACCAGACTTAAGCATAAAAACTAAAAAAATTTAAATGAGTACAGACAGCAGCAGCTGTACACCACAGGGAGAAAGATTCCACAGAACTAGTAATCTGAACAAGATGCTAAACAAACAATAGCAACCATGCCAGCAGTTGGAGAGGATGGAGTTGGATCCCCGAGCTGTTGTAATATATTATCAAAAATGTCCAGGTTTGAAAAAAAAATCATGAAACATGCAAAGAAACCGATAAGTGTGACCTATACTCAGGGGAAAAAGCAGTCAATAGAAACTCTCTGAGGGGTCCAGATGTTGGATTTAGCAGACAAAGACTTCAGAGAAGATATGTAAGTATGTTCAAGGGATTAAAGGAAACAATATTTAAAGAATTAAAGGAAAGTAAGATGACAATGCATCAGCAACTAGAGAATCTCAATACAAAGAGAAAAATTATAAAATAAGAGCCAAATGGAAAATTTCTGGAGCTGAAAACTGCAATAACTGAAATGAAAACTTCAGTAGAGAGGCTTAATATCAAATTTAGGTGGCACATAAGAGAGTCAGTGAACTTGAAGATAAGGTAAATTGTCATCAGCAAGTCTGAGAAACAGAAAAAGAATATGAAGAATGAAGAAAGGTAGAAAGATAATAGAGCTTCAGAGACCTGTGGAATGTCATCAAGCATACCAGTGTACACATGCGGAAGTCCCTGAAGAAGAGAAATAGAAAGAGGCAGAAAAATCATTTGGAGAAATAATGGTTGACAACTTGCCAAATTTGATGAAAAACATTTAATCTATGCATCCAGGAAGCTCAATGAACCCCAATAAAATAAACCAGAACTTTCCACCTAGAAACATTATAGCCAAACTCAAAGAGAAAAATCTTGAAAATAACAAGAGAAAAATGACTTATTACATACAGGAACCAAAAATGCAATTTGCATCTGACTATAACCAGAAACAATGGAGGCCACATGCAGTGATAGGATATAATCAATACGCTGAAAGAAAAAATAACCAGATTCTATATCCAGCAAAACTATGCTTCAAGATGGTGAAATAAAGATATGTTCAGATAAAGACTAAGAGAATTAATTGCTAGCAAAGCCTTCTTACAAAATATGTCAAAAGAAGTCCCTCAGGCTGGAAGAAAATGACAATAGCTGGTAACTCAAATCCACATGAAGAAATAAAATGCATTAGAAAAGGTAAACACATAGGTAAATATGAAAGACATAATTGTATCTTTTTTCTTCTTTCAGCTGATTTTAAAGACTGTGGTTATAAAAAATAATTACAAACTGATTTTTTTAAAGCAAATGATCTCTCCTAAAGTCAATATTCAACAATGGAAAATGAACTACATCAATCTTATTTTCTGTAAGTGGCTAACTGCTCTTTTAGGAATTTCAAAGTAATTGGTAATATACATAAGTCCAGTATCACTGATTCACTTCAGTTCTACAATTTAACAAGACAGAAGAAATGGAGAAGAATGCAAGAGATTTTCAGGAGAATGTTAGGGAGGGTTGGGGTAACACTTCTCTTTAGTTCTACACTCAGGCAAGATGAGATACAATGAGTGATATCTAACAGGTTGACTGTGCATATGAAGTGATATCCTATCATCACACGTAATTTTTCCCATGAGTTTCACTTTTCCTTTGGGCTGCAAAATTTCCTATGATCTTAAAAAATAAAGTATAGAAAGAAATGCTTAAATATAATATAAGTGACACAGACAGAAAGAAGAAAACAAAATCGTTGTCCTAGTCATTATATCACCACTATACACATTTTGGTCTATTTCTTTCTAATCATTTTTCTTATGTATAAGTTTGAAATTTTTTAAACAAATTTAAATGGCACAGTTGCTTATGTTATACTCCTTCTACCAATATTTATTTTCCAGAGTATTAAGATAGTGTCGATAAGTACTTCTCATGGCTGAGTATTATTCTGTAAAATGCACTACCACATTAAAAATCGAAAAATCATCAAGAAGTCTAATATTTTAACAAAGTGAATCCTGATAAAGTATCTTAGCGTTTCCTATCATTTGAAGGTAACATTTTGGGAAAAGTGTTTTCATACTTTTTTTCATGTTTCTATGAAGTCTTACCATATTTAATAATAAACTGTATTATTTTTACAAACTGTACTATATAAAGGCCTAATATAGTATGACAATAATAGCACAAAAGAGGAAGGAGGAAATGGAGCTATATTAGAGGAAAGCTTCTATATTTTGCTAGAATGAAGTTAGCATTAATATGAAATATATCATGATATGTCAAGATGCATGGTGTAATCCCTGGGACAACACTAAGAAAATAACTCAAAAAATATAGTAAGAATGCGGGTAGAGGAATTAAACTGGTACACTAGAACGTATCTGTTTACCCCAAAACACTTTCAATCTCATTGAATCCTCACATCATCACTGTAAGGAGAAATGATTATACAGTGTTAAAGATGAAAGATCTGAGGCTCAGAGAAGTTACCTATGATATTAAGTGGCAGAAATGAAATTTGTATGTGGAGATTAAGCCCTTGCTTGTGGCCATTATGCCATAGTGCCTCCCAGGGTCAGAACCAGAAGACACAGCATTCCCTATATCAGTCTTAAAGCCTCTGGTCAGGGGGCTGAGATTCTGTGGACAGGATGGAGAGAACGTACCTGCCCACTGCATGCCACCAAAAGCCAGACCCAGAGGTACGGCCTGGGCAGCTGGACAACGGCTTTTTTCTTTCTGTTAGAGCTGAATTGCATGTGGCTTTGAACTGAGACAGAGGCCCCATTGATAACTTCTTTCATTATCAAACCATGCTTAATTTATTTAATCTTCTGGGGGATCTCAAAGGCTAAGGTTTAGTAATCTGGGTGTCCCATGTTGTTTTGTCTTAATTTTCTTTAAAAAGTGATGCAAACTAGAAAATAACAAAACAAAAAGCTACAGCTGTTTTGTCAGTTGTATTTGGTGGTCTTTTCTCCCCTGAGGGCTTGATCAGTCATGTGAACCCTGGATTAGCTGATCTCACACGCCCAAGACACGCCAGAGACCATACTCAACTCCTGCAGAGCCATACGGGTCAGATTTCTGAGTAAGAATCGCAGCCTACCAGACTCTTCAGGCAGGGGACGTGTTTTGGTCACCTATTAGTGGTAACAAACTACCCCAAAACTTCATGGTCTAAAGCAGTAACCACATTATTATCTTTAACAATTCTAGGAGCTGGGCTATCTGTGCTCAGCAGGTGACCCTTTTGATATATGTAATGTTTTAATGGTGCTGCAAACATCTGAAGGCTTGACTGGGCTGAAATATTAAAAATGGCTCATTTACATTGCTAGACATTGACATACGCTGTTGGCTGTGAGCCCAAATGCAGCTATCAATTAAAGAGCCTCAGTTCTCCTCATGCGGCCTCTCCATGGACGCACAGCTTGGCAGCCGGACTCTCAGAGCATCCCAAAAGCAAATGTTTTAAGAAGAAGGAAGTAGAAACTCCCCACCCTCTTAAGGCATAGGCTTGGAAGTGCCAGGATGTTATTTTTACCACACTGCACTGGTAGGAGGAGTCGTAAGACCATCCCAGATTCAAGGGGAGGGAAACTAAGGCCCACCTCTTGATGTGAAGATCAGCATATGCCTACAGTGTATGGCAGGTGGGGGTTCTCGGGGCCAGCTCTGGAGACTGCAACACTGGATCATTAGTCCTAGAGGTATACTCAACCCCAGGTTCTGCTGAGGAATGTGAGGAATCAGAGTGCTCTGCAGACTGCGTCAGAAAACCCACTCAGAGGGCTTGTGCATGGGCACAGGTGAACTCACGGCTGGGCTGGTGGGTGGGCACGCATTTGGTGAGCCATACCTTAGGGAATCAGCCAGAACCAGCGTAGACCTAACATGGTCCTTTTCCTGCTGCTTTGGTGGGTCTTTTATTCTTCCAAGGGCTTATTGCTTAGAGAGTTTCACCAGCTGTCAAGATCCTGCTATCAGGTGATCTTTAGAGAGACCACCAAGTGGAGGTGACGTACGAAGTAAGAGCTGTGTGTTCTGTGGGACTGTTCCCTTCACACTTGCTTTTTTAGAATGAGAGTTAACCAGACTCCAAGATGTTCCTGAAACACTGAATCAAGAACCTGAAGAAGCGAAAGACATGTTTGTAAGGTGGAATCCTATTTCAGCCAACTTGTTTGTGAGAATTCTGACATGCTAAAAGTCACCCTTTCTAATATATGCCTGGAGACAAATATCACCTGTCCCGTCAGCTGCACAGGGTTGCTGTGGACCTCTACTGCGACTGCATGAGTGAGAATGATGAACTGGTACCACCATACCCTCCTTTAGGCGTGACAGCCATGGAAGAAAGGGTGCATAAGAGAAGGAAAATTCCACACTGGTGGAATCCAAACTTGTGACTTGTCACGATAACCAGCATGGAGCTCTCTGGCTTCGTAAGGAAGGGCATAAAATTCTTCCCTGAGGGTAGCATTTTAAAATTCCTTTTTAATTTCATAATTGAAATTTCATAATTCATTTTATAATTCCTTCTCCGTTCTCCTTCCCCTTACTTACCAGCAACAGAGGGTAAGAGAGATGTTATCAAGAGAGATGAGAGAGCCAGCACTGTGACCTTCACTCGGTAGCTGGAAGCACGCCCTTTCCTTGCCGGTCCTGGCATTTAATGAGATTCTCCCCATAAACACACAGATACTTGGGTCCCGCACACATATGCAGCTCCCAGATATCCAGACATACAGCCCAAGTCCCACAGAGCCTCACATCACAAGGAGAGCCACGGCATGCAGGTTACCACATGTGGCTATTTAACAAATCAAGAAACACAGGAGTCTGGGAAAACAATGGAAACAAACATTAACTAAATCATATTTGATTCCACATCTCTGGCAGTTAATCAGCAAATCCAGAAAAGTTTGCCAACATCCAGAGACTATCCTGTACTGAAACTTTCCCAACACAGATGCTTTGTAAGTGGAAATGCAAATATAAAGGTGGCCTGTTGTATCCCTTGGGATCCTTGTGTTCACAATTCTAAAAACTAGGAAGAGAACTAAAGGAAACTGTGCTGGCCTAATTTAGAAATGGTCTGACACTGCACAAGGCAGGACTCTCTTAGTTGTAAGTGACAGAAATATGACTCATTCATTCAACAAACATCATTGAACTATTATGTGCCAAGCATTTGTTTCAGGTGCTGGGGATATGGCAGTGAAAAGACTAGATAAAGATGCTGGTCTTGCTGGGAGGGGAAGAACAGATAATAGCCAAGTTGACAAATAAATAACAACATAATACTTGGTGGTGTGAAGAATATACAATAGATAACTGTGACAGGGACTAGAGTGGCCACCAAAATTGAGTGATCAGAAAAGACTTCTCTTTTAGGTGATGTTTGAGCCAACACCTGAATTTCGAGAAGCCAGGTAGGCAGAGCTTTGACGGAAGAATAGTCCACAAAACAGAGTATGAAGGGACCTGGGGAAAAAGTGAGGTGTGATAGCCAGGCTCCAACACAGCCCCCGAATGATCGTCACCTGCTGTATTCATAGCCATGTGGAGTCCCACCAAGCAGGGCTGACCTGTGTGACTATATTACAGTGGACTGTGATGTGCAGCTCTTGAGGCTAGGTCATAAAAGGGGCTGTGGCCTCCACCTTGCTCACCTGCTCTGGGGACAGCCAGCTGCCATGTCATGAGGACACTCAAGCAGCCCTGTGGAGGGAGACGGAGGCCTCCTACCAACCAGCACCAGCTTGCCGGGCATATGAGCCATCTTGGGAGCAGGTCAAACCTTCTGATGACTGAAGTTCCAGTTAACACCTGAAGGATGACCCTGAGTCGGGATGCCCAGTTAAGCCACTGCCAGATTCTTGGCCCACTGGACATACATGAGATGATAAATCTTTATTGTCCTGGTCCATCGCTCATGCTAACTAATACATGAGCTTGAGATGCTGGAGGAAGCCAGAAGACCCATGTGGCTAGAATATAGTGGCTGAGGGGAAACGCGGTACAAGATGAAGTCAGACATATAGACACAGAACCCAGATCACTTTAGTGCCTTCTGAGGTTCAGAGATTTTATTTTAATCTAAGTGTGATGGGAAAGCATAGGTGGGAAAGGATCCGTCTTTTCAAAAGAAATATTCTGACAAGAGGAAGGGGTGTTTATTATCTCACATAAATGAAAATCTCAGGATCAGATATAGCTGGATCCAGGTGCTCAGACAATATCATCAGAAATCTGTCCCTCACCATCTCCAGCCTCTGCTTTTTGGTGTGTTGGTTTCACTGTCAGCTGGGCTCTCTCCATGAAGCTGGGAGGATGCTCATGAGTATCTCCAGGCTTGCTTTGACTTTAGCACCAGCAAACACAGGGAAGGGAGGCAACTCTCCCTCCTTTCCCAGGGAAAAGAACTCGGTTGGCCTTGTGTGGGCCACATGCCCATTTGGGCTGATTATTGTGGTGACGTCCATCCTAGAACATAGGGACCACAGGACTGACAACCCTGTCAGAAGCCCAGGGAGTAGGGGAGGCTCAGTTTCCAAAAGGAAAGGCTGAAAGTCAGGCAAAAAAGAAAATTAGCCAATGTCTGCTATGGACCAATAGAAATGGGACAGTGGCCTTGAAATGGAATGAATGATAGTCTTTGGGATTCAATCATCACTGACCTATGAGCACCCAAGCAAACACCTAGGCTGATATGGGTAATTGGCATCAAGGTAAGAAAAGAGGCCGTAGAAATCCAAGTTCACATAGGCAGCATGACTAACTCTAGTTAGGGTGAGCGATGTAGTTAGCTGCCTCTTCTGGGCACCTGGCCTTTGGGCTTCCCAAGTAACTCCCAGACACACACGTCTCCTACCGAGTCAAACTCCATACCACCTCTTCTTTCCTTTCCAGGGATTCCTTGTGGCCCTGCAGTATTGCTTCGCCAATGGAGAGGTATGTTTTCCGTGCTGTCATCCCAGCTCTCTGTAAGGCTGGGGCTGGCATTTTTATTTACCTGATGGTGCCGTGGGGGAAAGCACAGCCACCAGCCTGTTTGGGGATGAACTTGGACTGAGAGCATCCAGTGGAGAGAGAAGGAGGCAGCTTTAGATAAAGGGAAAAGGTGTCGGGGTGAGTGTAAAGTGGCTCAGAACCCAGCCCCGGCTCTGAGGAAGACATGCAGGGAGGGTTAAAGTGTCATGGAGTGAACAAGCTTGACCTTTGGAGTCCAACACTATGGACTCAAGCCACAACCCAACCAGTTAGGAACTCTGAGTTAGAGCACTGTAGCTCTTTGAGCCTCACTTTCCTCATCTATAAAATGGGAATAATAACTGTCCCTACCTTATAGTGTTACCTGGGCATGCTGAGTTCATGCCAAAGGCCCAAACCCTAGTAACTATGATGATTTTATGATTAATATTATTGCATAGCTCCATGCAGCTGTCTGCTCTCCCGGAAAGAGGCTTCAGTGGGGAGGGGCAGAGACTAGAACAGCGTTCTCCTGACTTGAGGAGGAGGCAGTACTGCCAGCCCCTTGTCATCCTCTCCTTCCCCCATCCCAAGTTTTAAATATTAATTCCTCCTACTAAAATGTAAACATCTTTACAGCAACCCTCTCTTGCATCTTGCTCACAGCTGCTTCTGTATCTTCACATGGGGGCCCCTTATACGTCAGGCGGGTCTCGAATGCCACCTCGATGCAGTTCTTTCCTGAACACTGTATCTCAAATTGTTGTGTCTAAGGAGACTCTAAGTAGTCTAAATCAACTCCAAGGCAGTAACCCTGCCTCTTCTCACCTGGCAGGTGAAGGCTGAGCTGCAGAAGCACTGGGTCCGCTTCTTGCTAGCCCACCACTCAGGATGCACAGCCTGGGTCCTGGAGAAGAACTTCCAGTTCCTGGGGAAATGTCCCAAGAAGCTCTCCAAGGGAGACAGGGCCAGGGCACTGCGGAGGCTGCGGCCCCCACCTGGCAGTGGGCAGCTCCTGCACCTAACGGGACAGGGCCTGGAGGAGCTGGGCGCCCGGCTGCACGGGTGTCATGCAGACTGGCCCCGGGGCAGCAGTCTGTCTGAGAGCAGCGAGGGAGACTTCACCCTGGCCCACACCATGGAGGAGATCCTCGAGGAGAGTGAGATCTAGGCCCAGGCCACTGCTCTGGTTCTGCTCCTTGGGGACCCCTGAGAGGGGGAAGAGGAGAGGAGGCCAAGCTGGTTGGAGGTTGGGGCTGCAGAGTCATTTCTCTCCTCGTGCACCATGCCCACTCTCACATGAAGTCTATTTCGAGGTTTTTCATGCTCCAGACCCTGAGTGGAGGGTGTTTCTGGAGGCTGAGGAAGGCCCAGGCCATTGGGGTCAGACTTAGTGAAACTATAAGGCAAGAGGCTGAAGGACAGTCAAAGGAAGGACATTGTGTGGAAACAGGGTATTAATGCCCAGGAATGTCACCTGTCTAGTGTGTAAAATGCATGTGTAATGTAGGTGGGATATGTTGCCACAGGACTAAATACCACCCTATCATTAAGGGCAGGGGGATGATATGATACTGATCAAGTAGGGTTGCCAGATTTAGCACCTGAAAATATATAATGCTCAAATGAATTTGAATTTCAGATAATCTTATTGTGTATGTATATGGGATATACGTTATCTGAAATTCCACTCTAATTGCACAGATTGTATGTTACCTGGCATCTCCATTGTCAAGGATACTTTGCAACAGGGGAGGGACTACGATGAGGCAAGTGAGGCCAGCTTCATGCAAATGCAGCTTCTGATCCTGTATTTAAAGTTTTGATATTTTGCTCATTATGACTTTTTAACGTTAATTTTATTTTTCAATGATTGCACCAAAGTGTTCTTTATCTTGATGACTGAATTTTTTGCCACCACCAGCCCCTCTTAAATTTTGCACGTGAGGCAAGGGCCCATCTTGCCCTCACTCCAGTCCCAGCTCTGCTTTACAACAGGGAGACTGAAGCAAAGGCATTTGGCGAGTGTGTAACACAGCAAAGGTTTCTTTTTTATTGTCCAGATTATACGGAGTTCAATCATTAAAATACGTCCTTCCAAGTTTTCCTTTCTGCAAATGCCCCTGTCTTTCTCTCATCAGCCTATTAGCTCCTAGGAAGCTGGGGACATGGCGTTTTCCCAGTTCTTCTGAGCACAGCTGGTTCTGAGCAGGTGTTTGGTACACATTCATCAAATGAGATGACACAGAAATGTCTTGGGAGCATCAGATGCTGTCAGGGTCAGTAATCCAGGACCTGGCCATGAATAGAAGGAACTTTGTTTTTGCAAAGCATTTGTAAATATGTGACCCCAACCCTCACTCCACAGATAAGGTGGCACACACTTACTCCTTGCTTTTGTCCTGCTAATGATTAAAGTAACACATTTATTTAATGTGATTTGTATTTTGTTAATTATTTTACATTTGTTTCTCCTTGGAGCTGAAGGTGTCTCACACCCCCTGAGAATCTGGTGCACTGTTCCTGGCCAAAAGTGGAAAAAAGGGCTGTGCTGTAAGCCCTGGGACCTGGGTGGTTCATTGTTTCAGGGACCAAGAAAAGGGGGCAAAAGGGACAGAAGCAGAGGTCAAAGGTCAAAAGAGTGGATGGCAAGTGTTTTTGTCTTCTAGACCACCTCCTAGATCATTTGCTTTGCTTGTTGGCTTGAAGGTCCAGCCTACCGGGTCTAAATCCTGGCATTGCAATCCCCTAGGAAACGATCTAGAACCCTGATGGCTGGGTCTGACCTAAAGATTCTAATTGGGTTGGTCCCAGTGGGCCTGCACATCAGTATTCATAGAAGTTCCTGAGAGTTGTGTGTGTGTGTGTGTGTGTGTGTGTGTGTGTGCAGTAAAATATACATAAGATAAAATTTACCATCTTAACCATTTTTATGTGTACAGTTCAGTGCTGTTGCATTTACATTGTTGTGTACCCATCATCACCAGTCATCTCCAGAACATTTTCATCTTCCCCAAATGAAACTCTGTTCTCCCACAGGCCCTGGCAACCACCGTTTTACTTTCTATCTCTGAATTTGACCACTCTAGGGACCTTATATAGGTGGAATCACACAGTATTTTGTCTTTTTGTGACTGGCTTACTTCATTTAACATAATATCCTGAATGTTCATCCATGTACTAAAATTGCATTCCTTTTTATGGCAGGTTAATATTCCAGTAAATATATATGCTACTTTTTAAAAATGCATTCATCTGTTGAGGGACACTTGGGTTGCTTCCACATTTTAGCTGTTGTGAAAAATGCTATTACAAACATGGGTGTTCAAAGATCTGTGAGTCCCTGTTTTAAATTCTTTTGGGTAGATACCTAGGAGTGGAACTACTAGATCATCTGGTAATTCTGTTTAACATTTTGAGGAACTGCCAAACTTTTTTCACAGCAGCTGCACCATTTTATATTCCAGCAATGCACAAGAATTGCAATTTATCCACATCTGAGCCAAGAGTTATTTTCCATCTTTATGACAATTGCCCTCTTAATGGGTGTGAAGTGGTAGCTGCTGCAGTTTTAATTTGCATTTCCTTAATGACCAAACATGTTGAGCATCCTTCCATGTAATTATTGACCATTTGTATATCTTCTCTGGAGAGGTATCTATTTAAGCCCTTTGCCTGTATTTAAATTAGGTTGTTTGGTTTTTGCTGTTGTTGAGTTGTAGGAGTTCTTTATATATGCTGATATTAATCCCTTATCAGACATGTAATTCACAAATATTTTCTTGCATTCTGTGGATTGTCTTTTCACTCTCTTGATAGTGTCTCTTAATGTACAAAATTTCAATTTTGATGAAGTCCAATTTATTTATTTTTTTCTTTTGTTGCCTGTGCTTTTGGTGTCAGATCCACCTGACTGGCTTTAATATATGACCAAGGTTGAGAACAGTGGACAAGGCTTCAAGGCGAACCTTCCCCTGGAAATAGACAATACCTTGCTGAAGTCCAAATGACCAGGTCTTCCGTTTGTGTAGCATGTAGAGCTTAGACATTCTTCCATAAGAAAAGCCTTAACTGATTCTCAAAACTCTAAGTGAAGATCAATTTAGATATAGTTTGTCCAGTTTTGTTTTGTCTTGTTTTATTTCTTTTTGAGAGGTGGGCATCCCCTTCGAGGTCCTCAACTGAGACCCAGACCTATCTGAGTTCATCTGCTAAATTTTTGTAAACTCCAAGGGACAAAAATAGAGGTGGAGAGAGCAGCATGGTGTCTGTCCCCATCTGGTTCCATGAACAGTGTCTGACCCTGGTAAACAAAGGAGCTGCAGACAGAATCTAAAAGAGCTGTTTCTGAGAGACAATGGTAAGAACTGTTTCCATGATACATGCTACTCCTCACAGATCTCCTCTAACAAACTCTAACCCAGAAGGCTTACCAGCAGGCCAGCACACAGCTTGGGTATGTCAGGAGCACTGTAGCCTTGACTGTGATGGGAATGTGAAGCCTGGCAGCAAAGGCACTTGGCACTAGAGGTCATTTCGGTGAATCTGTTGGGGACACTTCTTAGGGATGCTAAGAAACACCCAAGGGGCACTCAGGAGGATGGGGTCCTGTGAAACCATTTGGATTATTGTTCTTGATGAGACCCATTTCTGCTCTTGAGTTTACAAGTACATGAAGAAGCAGAAATTCAGACACATAAACTGACTTACCCAAAGTCTCTTCAGTGGACATCTATTTTTACAATTCACCTCTCTTACACTAATAGCACCCAAATTCTCTCTTGGAAACTACATATCTCCCACTCTCAGTCCATGAAGTTTGCGTTGTCCTGACTCCACCCTTAGCCCCAAGGATGAGAATGAAAACCTGCTTGACCAATCCAAACATGACACCCTCCAGGCTCCAGATATCGGGTCAGGGATGGCTATATGACCAAACAGAGCCAATGAGAGACAGTCTTGAGACTTTGTGTGAGACTCTTGGCAGAAAGGCATTTTTTCTTTTTTGCTGACATTTGAACCATGAAAAAGCAAGCCTGCATCTGCTTATGCCCATCTCGCTAGCATAGGGGGAATAGCCTGCCGGAGAACAAAGCCGCCACAGCAGAGAGCAGAGCTAGGAGATGGAGGAAGAGCCCTGAGACATGGCTGGAGCCTCTGGATTAAGCCAGACCCAAAGCTAGTACTACTCCTAGAATTTCAATTATATGAGTCAGTAAGTTCCTATGTGTATCACAACCGTTTGTGCTGGATCCTCTGTCCCTTGTGTCTGCAAGTGTCTTGATGACATACTTCATTACCATCTCTACCTCCTTCCCTTCACTTCAGTCAAGTTGGACTTTATACTGCTTCCAGGTGCTCTCAGCATCCTCCCCAGAGACTGCCCTATAGCTATACAGGACCACAACCCAAGTGGCCAGCAGAAGACCCAGTGGCAGCTTTATATCTCTACTCTTTTAGATTCAAGTGACATGGATGCCTTGATCCCAGAGAGAAGTGAAGAGCCCCAACCAACCAGGTTCACTCACAGAGGGTGGTGTGTGAGGTGGTAGACAGAGCACCAGAGTGAGGCACTGAGCCCTGTGGTTCTATCCACCCCGAGCTGGACCCAAGGTCCTTCTTCTCCCCCAAGCTGGATCTTGGGTGACCCACTACATCTGATACTGGAGGGGAGTCTTGGACAGGTGATTCTAATAGTAACTCCTCCTCCCAGAACCTCTAGACCAGATGCTGTGTAGCTCCCCACCCCCTTCCAGCTCCCATGCTGTGCAGTCCCACAGTTCTCTGTCTTGTCATGTCCTGGTCAAACTATGGAAGCAGCCTGGTGTAATCAAAGGGACTCTGGTTTAAGTACCAAATCCTACTCTCACTTCATGGCCTCAGTGTCCCCATCCATACCATGGGGATAATAACACCTCCCTCAATCAAATAGTACCAGGCACCTAGCAGGATGACTGGCTCACAGGAAGTGCTCCACACCTAAGGGTATGATTGCTTTCAAGTTTTCCCTCCACAAAGAGCAGTGCTTTCTGGCGGTGATGATTGTGCCATCGCTGTGATTGGAGCTGGGAAGGGAGGATCACCCCAAAACCAACAAATGGAGACTTCCTTGCCTCGGAAGGTTGCACACAGCCAGTCAGGTGTCCAGGACCTCTGCATATTTTTATGATCTGATTCTGGGACTTAAGACTGGAGACTAAGTGGGACTTCAAAACAATGAAAACAATGAATGATCTTGAGAACTGACTGGTGGAGTCCCAGGCCCTGGAGCTCTGATAAGGCAGTGTAGGCCAGTGGGCAACCGTGGCCTGGCCTCAGCTCATGAGCTGGCTGACCCTGGAAAGACTGCTTGCTGTCTCTCGGCCTCCCTTTCCTTGTCTCTGCAGTGAGGGGTCTCAGGGACATCTGTCTTCACCTCTCACCTTATCATAACTGAAGTTGTCATTATTGCCTGAAACCAGCAACTCCCCCTGGGTTCTCCATCTCAGTAAACAGCATCACTTTTCACCCAGCACCTATGCCATAAACCTGACTGCCATCTTTGCCCCTTCCTCCTCCCCCTACAGCCAGTCAGGTATCTCCAGAGCTGTCCCCTGTCTCTCCATCAGGAGGACCCTCCCTGATCTTCTGGGCCAGTCAGCCCCTCCTGTTATATCTTCTCATAATGTTTGCACGTCTCCACGGCAACCTCACCATTTGTAATGGTTTCTTCAAGGTCTGTAGTCCCCTCTGCACCTTGAGCTCCTCAAGAGCAGGGTCTGTCTCCTTCACCACCACAGCCTAGTACCCACCAGCACCAGGACTATCGCAATGGCAATACATTCCTGTCTTCGAGGCTGAGACGTAAGAAATCATTTCCTTTCCCAGTTCAAGAATGACCAGCCAGCTGGGTGCCCAACTCCTGTTGCATTTATTGGAACCTGCTTATCCAGCACTCCACAAAGGAGCTTACACAGGCTGTTCCAGACTCCTG
Source organism: Manis pentadactyla (assembly GCF_030020395.1). Classification (NCBI taxonomy): domain Eukaryota; kingdom Metazoa; phylum Chordata; class Mammalia; order Pholidota; family Manidae; genus Manis; species Manis pentadactyla. The sequence continues at coordinate 131,544,928 of NC_080022.1, read as the reverse complement.
TCACCTAATCCTGGGATTACCATGGAGGCAGGGCCTGTGGGCAGGGGCAGGGGAGGCAGGCATATGGGAGGGAGTCTAAGGGCAGGGAAGAAGGAACTGGTGGAGTGCTGTTGGGCAGGGAGCCTGCTGTGGGCTCAGAGGCCCCTCTCTTGGCCCCAGGTGTGTGTGAGCACATGCATGTGCATGACTGTGTTTGTGTGCATGGTGAGGGGAGGGAGGAGGGCTGAGCAGCTGGTCTCACGGTTTCTTTTCCTTTAGCCTTTCCTTCACTTTTTGAGGCTCGAATTGGATCAGTCGCAGAATTTCCTTATTCGCCAGGGTCCCCTCGATGAACTCTCCCTCTGTAAGTTTATCTGTGCATGGGAAAAAAATACTACAGTCAATTATTAGCTGTCAGATAATATTAACTGTCTCAAGTAACAGCAGGACTGACATTGGCCAGCATGCCCAGTTCGAATGTATCCATTATGACAATACTGAGTCTCCATGCCCCCAAGGGTACCCCCATACCCAACTCCTCCCCAGGACCTCTGGACCTCCCTGTGAACCAGCAGAAGAGGTTCAATGGCCAGCACTGCCAGGATGTATTCTGGTGATGTGTGCCTCTTCAGATTGGTTGATGCCTTTGTCTCGCTGGTTAGTAAATATTTTTAATATTACCCTAGGTCTCAAGTCTCAAGTTCAGGGGGCACTTGTGCAGGACCGAGTGAAGCAAACAGAATCTCAGTTGAGAAGCAGGGAACAGCATCCGCACAGAGAGCAAGGAGTGAAAAGTGAGGGGCCCAATGTGGAGGCAGGGAGGGCCTGGCTGTGGAGAGGTCTCCCTGCCTGTCACCCAGTACATGGGCAACCCCATGGCTCTCCGCTAACAATCCTTCCCCATGCACATCTGCATCCTGATCTACCTCCCCACGTGGGACCACAGAGAGCCTTGCCCCCAACTTCTGTATTCTGTTCCATCCAGTTAAATGCACAGTTCTGAGTCTTTCCTTTGTGCCAGAGCCACAGTGCATGGGCTCAGGTCTTTGCAGGCGCCAGAGGGCAGGGCATGGCATAGAAGGGAGTGAGATGAAGTTCTGGCCCCAGGAAACTCTTGGTCTGATGGGGAAGACAGTCCCATGTTAAAAACCTCTAGAATGAGACACGTGCTTCTGAGCATGAGTGCCCACTGGCCTTTCTGCTCAAGGTTATGCGCACAGTGCCTGCATGTAACAGATGCTCAACAAAGCGTGGCTGATCTGAATTGGATTTCCACTGGCTTAAGTTCAGGGCCTTTGGGGCATTCTGAGTCCCTCCTGGGTTAGGCTCCAGGCTGGTTCCCTGAGCAGGTCAGAATGGTGAAATTTGGGCTTTAAAGTCCCCACTGCCCTGTCAGCCTCACATAGAGCTTAAAACTCCCACCATCAATAGTCAATCCTTGTCTCCCAAGGGCCCATGTGAAAACACACACATCCCCGGGAAGAAGCAGCACATCAGCCCTCTGCCGCCGCCACCTGCTGTGCCATGCACATGGCTCAGTGTTTAGGTCGGCAGGGAGTAGAAAGGGCAACCAGCACATGACAGGTGTCATGAAGGGGTTAAATAGCCAGAGAGGTGGGGTGCCACAGGGAGGCATCAGAAGCAGCCAGGATCCATGCAAAGAGGAGGAGAAGGCGCTGGAAGGAGAGGTGATGTCAGGGCCAGGACTAGGGTGAGGCAGGTGAGGCGCCTACTCTGCAACATTTCAGTTGGCGCTCCCTTTCAGGGCCGCTTGAGCACAGGGTCAGCGCCTGAGCATGAGTGCTGCCTTCAGTGTGCCTTGGCACCTCCTTCCCTCACACCAGTTCAGGCTCAGTGCCAATGACCCTGTTGCTTCTCAGCTTTCTTCCTGGGCTGCAGATTAGTAAGGCCAGGGTCATCTCCACCTGCCCTTATTTAATGTCCTGCCCAGGCCTGTCCCCTGGGCCCTGGTCCGAGATCACAGAGATCACAAATGGGCCAACCCTGGCCCCTCAGATGTGTTTGAGCCACACACTGTTTCATCAGCTGAGACACCTCAGATTTTTAAAATCTCAATTGCTGGCTTCTCTTTTTAAAAAATCAGATGATGAGGTGCTAATGGACTCCGTATCCCCATGAGGCAACGGTTAACTGGAAGTCATCAGACCAGATGTCCACTCTCCACTAACAGCCAGGCCCTGCCCTCAGCAGGGTTACTGTCTACTTGCATGAGTTTACAGCCCCTGCCTGACCCCAACTCCCCTACTGTATCCTTCAGACACCAGCACGCAGCAAGCGGCTCAGTTCTGGACCCCATCACCGCTGTCAGTGAAGAACACTCTCCCCAGCGGCTGCTCCCAACCAAACACTGGTCTGGGCAAGGTACCATGACAGGCCAGCTCCTGGAAGGAGGGGCCTTGAAGAGGCCCCACAGGCTTTACCAAATGTTCTTAGAATGGCTTTGCAGTCTAAGACTTTTCTCACCTCACCTTCCTTGTGTCTCTGCCCACAGGGATCTGATCTGCTTTGTAGTCCGACGCTTTCCCAGCCTTCTCTAGATCCCTCCCCACGGCCCCTCCTGGGCCTTTCTGCCGATAGATCTCTTTCAATCTAATTTAAATCTAATCCCCATCTGGCAGTGCTTCTCTTAGAGCCCAAACAAACTTCATGAAGTAAAACCATGCAAACTGAGATCCCACTTACTTGGACTTGATGCTAATTTAGGCAGACACTGAACTAAAGTTTGCCCTGTCCTAACTTTGCAGAATATATTTTTTAAAGCAAATAAAATAAACCAAAGTATCTAAAAAATGGGCACTTTGCTGAAAAAGAAAATGGTTTGCAATCCCCTTAAACTCTCATTTGCACACAAACTGTGAGTGAGCTATTATCTCTACTTTTTGCTATTCTTTCAGTGTGGGCTAACTCTTATAGCAAAAGATGTGTTTCTTCAAAACCCCTCAGTTTAGAGCTTCCCTTCTCTCCCCTACCCCTGAGAAGCTGAGGCACCGGTGAGTTTTATAAGCAATGGGGATATGGCACTCTTTCCCATCAGCGGTGTGGGCTCTCATGCGGTGGCAGAACTGGGCCCTGCGGCCCATTCTCATTCCCCCCAAAGGCCCTCCAAACAGCCTGCAGTTCATGATGGGATGAGTGCCCTGTCCCGCCTGGCACTGGAGTCAGAAGGATGAGTCTGGTTGGGTCTCTGGGAAATAGCCTGTGACTAGAATCAAGGCTATGAAGAGGGAATTCACCATCATCCTTTTTGCCAAAGAACCCCCAGATCTTCTCAGTTCGTTTCTCCGGGGTGTTTTCATCATCTGGTAGGTGCTTCATGTCCTCAGGATTGATCATTTTGAAAATAGCCTGCACCAAAGCCAGAGGAAGAACTCATCAGAAGGAGCCATAGGGGCCAGCAACCCTGGGGAAATGGACATTGCTGACCAGGCAGCCTTGATGGCAGAGGTTAACATGCAGATGCCCAGGCCCTGGCCTGCCCCACTGCATCCAAGTTCCTAGGACTGGAGCCCAGAGCATCTGTATTGTTGAGATCCTCAGGAGGGACAGGGAACATGGGGGAGGACAAAAGGCCTTTCCTAATGATGTGGATGTGTTACTTCTATTTTATAAAGAAATGAAAATAGAAAATAAAAAGCTTTCTGAGGATAACCCCACAGCAGCCCTGAGGTTGCAGTTCAGGATCTGTTACTAGAACCCTACTGTCCCGGAGTTTTGGGATAGCAAACAGGGCTGCTTCTGGGTCCACATGGCACCTTGGCTGCCCAGCTGGGTTGGCTTACGGGAATAGTGGCAATATTTGTTGAGCGGTTAACACGTGACACTTGTCTAAGCATTTTTGCACATGACCTTCACAGCAACCTCATGTGGTGGGTCTTACTGGCTCCACTTCATGATGAGGAAACTGAGGTAACTAACTTGTTAAAAGTCATCCAGCTGGATGCATAAGAGCGGACATTCTAATCCAGACAGTTTAGTTCTAGAACTTCCATACTCGCACCACTTCATTCACCTCCTGGAGTGCCATAGGGAGCATTCCCCGGGCTGGGAAGGGAGCATGGGCCTTCGACAAGAACCTTCCAAAGGCCTCCCCATGGCGCAGGAAGCCCCTCATTGCCCTTCCGCTCTGGGAGGGGTCCAAGGGAGAGGGTTAGCTTTAGGCTCAAGGATCCTCCTCTCACCAATAAAGGAGGCGGATCTGCCAGGTGTGGCAGAGCAGCAAGCGCCCCAAACCTGTGATCAGGCAAAGGGACAAGGTGGTCTTGATGCTCTTCCAGCTCCAGGTTACTAGGGCCCCATCAGCTCAGTAACCACAGGGCTAGCTGGGCAGGGTGGACACTTCGGTGTTGGGCAGGCTTGGGGTGCAGGCAGGTGTGTTAGTGGCTGGGAGGGTGCCTTGGAGACACCAGAAACTCAGTCAGGAAGGGACAGCAATGCCTGGAGGGAAGGTCAACAGCTTCAAGAAGTCCCTGTTCAGCCCGTGTGCTACAACAAGAGGAGCAAGGAAGTTAAACCCAGCAGCTAGAGGCAGCAGCCTCGGCTGGCCACGCTCAGAGCCCGGAGGTCACCAGCAACCAAAGGGCAAGTAGCTCCTGAATGCCTTCTCTGTGCTGAGTGCTGAGCCATGGGAACCATGTGAAGGCCTGACAGCTACACCCTGGGAGTGACTTGGCTGCCTGGCCACTTGTTTCTCACACAAAGGACAGACTGTCAGGGCCTTGGTTAAAAAACTGAGAAAGAACCATGGAATCCCCACCCTGGGCCCTAGGAGGTTATACGATTTTACAAGGCCATACAGCTAGCTGGCAGCGCAGCTGCGATAGAACCTGCTCTGACTCCCAGGCCAGTGACCTTGTGAACAGCAGAGACTTGGCACCACCTTGCACGGCCTCAGCCATGGGTCCGCCCTCCCCTCTCCTCCCCTCCCTCCTTTCCTCTTTCCCTTTCTCCCTCTCCTGCCCTTCCTCCTTTGCCTCAAGAAGCACCACCGGCTTGCAAAGACCTCTGCTGGGCTTGGTATCCTTCAGGTAGTTTTGAGGACGTGGTCCCCGTCCCAGGCCCCCCGCCAGTCCAGGGCAGCTTGCTCTGCAGGTGGGGCCCAGACGCCAGTGAGGTCTCCACATAGCCCTACCCTTAGCGGGAAGCCCAAGCAGAGTCCACTGACCACAAGCTGGATGCTTGGCTATTTTGTTTACAGTTTCTCCTGTTAAGGATGGGAAAATCGTACAGATGAAAGCAGGTTTCAAATGCTTCAAAGTTATATAAAATATGAAAAACATTGATCCTCTTAACAGGGATGGAATTAGAGAAATAAAGCAAGTGGCATGGGTAGGAGAATTAAAAAAAGATCAAGTGAGAAGATACTACATGAAGGGAAATACAAATGGTACAGTAGCAAAAAGATAGAAACATTCTAATTCTCCAAAAATATAGGAATGGTTAAATAACTTTATGGCATTTCCATACAATGGAATTCTAAACAGGTATTAAATATGGTTTTGAAGGACATATCCTGATATGGAAAACATGCATTATCAAATAGTACTGAAAAAAGTATGATAAAAATCACATATGAATATGTTATAGTTCTAAAATTATTCTTAAATATATAGATAAAAGTCTGGAAAGGAATATACCAATATGTTGATGGCATTTTTCTCTGGATGGAATTAAGGGCAATTTTCATTTTCTTTTGCACATAGTTCTAAATGTCATGAGTTACTTATATAGTAAATAAAACTGTTTTCAAGACACCTAAAATCTTCACAGCAAATGATCTGATGCTGGGCCCAACTGGGCAGAGAAGAGCCTGGGTGCCAGGAGACATGGGCCTTAGGGGAGCCTGAGGACCCAGGGGTAAGTCTAGAACACATGATTAAGTCTAGGAAGCCGAGCCTGGCAGGGTGAAGTCACCTGTTCCATGTTATGAAGACAAGACTGGGAGTCAAATTTCATGTCCCCCAACTTTGGCCTTTTGCTACTGTTTATTTGAAACATGTGCATTTAAAGTTCATTGCGGAAGGATCTGAATATTTGCTGTTAAAGGTTTGGAAGGACATTTTAAAGAAAGAAAGGAAGGTGGGAAGGAAACCAAATAGGTAACTCATGAGAAATACCTGGATTCTTCTTTAGGGGGAAAATGAAATAGAAAAAGCACTCAGGCCTCTATTAATGTCTATTTTGGAGGCATCGCCCCCCCCATCATGCTTTCAGAGCCACTGAGTCACAAGGGCTGGTTCCCCACCCCTCCCTCCAGCCCTGTCCCCAGCTGCAGCCCTCTATGCAGCCGCCGCAGCAGGGGCCTAATCCCGGGTGATCTCAGGCGCATGCAGAGAAAGCTGACACTGACCGTGACAATCTCCAGCACTTCGCTCTTGCTAATGGTCCCGTTGCCATCCACGTCGTAGAGGGAGAAGGCCCACTCCAGCTTCTGGTCGGTCTTGCCCGCGGTGGTCATGTGTAGGGCGATGATGTACTCCTGGAAGTCCAGGGACCCGTCGCTGTTGGCATCGAAGCTGCGGAACACGTGCTGGGCATAGGCCTGGGGGTCGGCGTCGGGGAAGAACTTGGCATAGATGCTCTGGAACTCCTGCCGGGTGATGCGCCCACTGGGGCACTCCTTCAGGAAGGACCGGTACCAGGCACACAGTTCTTCCTCCGTGAACTTGGTGCTCAGCTGCAGTTCCTCCAGGATCTCCTTGGACAGGACCCCACTTCTGCTGTTCCCCATGGGTGATGCAGCGTGGGCCCGGCTGGGCAGTCGCCACCGGGTGGGAGCAGTGCTGTCTCTTGGCTGCCTGCCGGGGTCGGTGCGGCTGGAGACGGCGGGCTGAGATGCTGGGGATTAGGATTTGTGGCTGGTTCACCTCAGTACTTGGGGGAGGGGCCAGGAGCTTGGGGCGGGGGCAAGCTCCCAGAAACCCCTGAGATTAGGATAAAGAGCTAACAGCAAGTGGTCAATCCATCTCAGCCTTCAAGAGGTCAGAACCTTCAGAGCAGAAGCCTTGGGCCAAGGCCTTCCCCACTGCCCCTCATCCATACTCCCACCCCACCCCAACCCTAGTTCTCTAAGTGCAACCGTGTTGGCTGCCCATCTTTGCTCTAACTCTAAGGGCCTGCAGGCAGGGATGTCATTGAGCCCTGTAACACAGGACCCAGCCTGGAGTTCAAATCCCAGCTTTGCAATTTGCCAGCTGTGTGACCCCAGGCACATTTCTAAAGCTCTTTCTCCCTGGAATGGTTTTCTCCTAATCTTCCACTTCCTTCATGGCTTTCCTTAAATGTCACCTTCTGGGCAAGGCCTATTCTGACCCCTCTATTACCAAGAGCACACCCTCCCCAAACCATCAGCAGGCCCCAGACTCTTTATCCTGCCTTCTTTTTTTCCCTGGCCCCTACCTCCTGCCTTACTGTTTATTTATTCTGTGTGCTATCTGTGCCTGAGTACTGTCAGAATGAAAGCTTCGTATAGGCAGGGAATTTTCCTGTTGTGTTCCAGGCTGCATCTCCGTGGCCAGAATGGTGTCTGGCAAATTCAGGCCCTCACTGAATATTTCTTGAATGAACTGGCATAATAAAAGTGTCTACCTCCTCATCATTTTGAGGCTGAAATGAGTTACCCTGCGCAGCACACTTAGAGCCTGGCACACAGGAAGTGTTAAATCCTTGTCAGCTTTTGTTATTGGTCATCCACAACTGCCTACAGGGGACAGCAAGTGGAATGAGTGAGTAAAGGAGGTGGAACAAGGAGGCAATAGGGAGTGGGAAGGCCTGTGTCACGCACGGAAGGGGCTGCCAATGTTCAACTCCATTTGAATGTGGTCACGTAAGACTACAGCCCAAGGATACTAGACTTTTCCATTACTCAAGAAAAATGCAAATATCAGATTTTTAGATGCAATTTTCAAGCATTTAAGCATCAAGAGTTCATGCAAAGTTTTCAAAATCATGGTGTGGCTCAAAAAGACATAACCTGTTGCTCAGTTTCAGCCTGCGGGTTGTCAGTTTGCAACCAAGCCCAGTGTCTGCAGCTAGCAGACCATAATAATACATGCCTCTTGAGTGTGTGAGTGGATGAGAGGAGATAAGACACTCTCTAAGGGAAGTTTTCACATCCCAGCAGTCAGCTCAGTTATGAGTATCAGACACAAGGGGAACCCTAGGGAGTATGTATTCTACCTGAGTTCTCATCACCCAAAGGAAAGGTCATCAGTGCCTTGTATTGGCTGACATAATGCAGGAGGGCAACATGCCTGGAACCCCCAAATTGCCAAATTGGCTGGGAGAGATGTCTCCTCTTTGCTCAGGGTTTGTAACAGTGAAGAATAAACCCCACAACCTCTAAGGTAGGTGAATCGGGGTTTGCACCCTGTTTCATAACAGGCTACTGGCAGGGGACAGCAGGACCCCACTGCTGGGAGAAAGCCACTTCCCCAGATGTTGCTTAGGAAAGACTGAGAAGTTCAGGCACCTATATGCTGAGCCACCCTACCCGCTGTGGTTCCAGAGTATTTTCAGGAGGCCTGAATGTTAGATATGTATGTGTACTTATTTTTTCCCTTCAGTTTGTGAAAACATACTATTTCTTTATAGGAGCACTTTCTCTTTTTCTAGACTTTCCCTATCCTGTAGCAAGGCATTTGTTCTCCAGAGCAGTCAGAAATAGGACAGCCATGGAACTCAAAAACAAACAAGCAGACACAAAGCGAGGCCAGAGGCTTCCTCCTTGCTTTCCAGCCGGGTGCGGGAGGCGGCTCGAAGGGCCTTCCATGCTGAGGCTGCACATGAGGCAAGGCTGATGTTGGGGAGAAGAAACCCATCACCAAAAGGCATGTCGCCTGCCCGGGTCACACGCTGCTGACCGGGCAAAGCCAGGAGGAAAGCCCGGGTCTGCCAGGCTCCCCATTCAGGGCCCTTTTCACAATATTACAACTGTGTTCTTTCTCCAGGAGGCCCGAGCAGAGCGGACAAGAGGCCCCGGTGCAGGTGAGGAGCATCCATGGCAGCAGGTAAGGAGACGAGGCCCTGGGTTAACACGGAGGGCAGCCAGAGTCCCCAGGCTCCTCTGCCCTTTCCAAGGGCAAGGAGGGTGGAGCTGGGACCAGGTGGGAAGCAGCCTGGCCCTGTCCACATTCCTCAGGCTGTCTTGCCCAGCAGGGGCCCAGCAGCAGAAGGACAGGCGGGTGGCTGTGTTGATGCTGCTGAGGAAAAGGTCATGACCTGCAGGCTTGTTTGAAAACCTGCATAAACATCTTCTATCAGAGGGAGAGTTTACACTCCTCAGCCAAACAAGTTGTTGGAGATGATGTGTTGTGAGGGCATTTGTTAAGTCTGAGCCAGGGCTGTAAACTCTCCGGGAACCCCAAAGACGGCCTGGGGGAAGGCTCAGTCTCCAGTCCCAAACTCCCAGTTTGTGTCTCCCCCTCCTGGCCTGGCCTTGACTACAAGAAGCAGGCTCTTCCCAGAGGCTGGCCCCATCACACCCCAGGCCAGGAGCTCTTCCTGACCATTAGCCAGGGCCCAGCCCCCCAGCCCTCACCCCGTTCCTCCACCTTCCCCTGCTGTGTGTGAGTTGAAGGACAAGATGACCCTTGCTCCCCTGGCCTGGACCCACGCCTGCACTGAGAGGACAGGAAGGAGGCAGAGAATGGGAGAGACCGCCCTTCTCCAGCTTCTCCCATTGTCATGGCAACCCCAGCAGCTCACCCGCGGAAATGAAGCTTCTTGCCCCCTGGCTCAAGCCTCCCAGCAGTTGTAATGTAGGGGAAAGAGCCCTGAACAGGCAGCCTGGAAGACCAGGGCTTTCCTCTGGTTTTGCCACTTGGCAAAGCCCCTCTGCTGTGAATAGCACTCTGGCCTCTTGGTTGCTTGGACTGAAATCCTTGGCACTGTCCTCAGCACCTCTCTCTGTCACCACCCGCTCCAAACCATCAAGGTATCTTGGCGCTCCTACCTCGAAAGTTCTTCCAGAACCTGACCATTCTCCTGCCTCCACGGTGACCAACACCCACAGGCACCATCGTCCCCTGCCCAGCCCTGTTCAGCTTCCCTGTCTGCCTACTTCTGCCCTTATCCCCTAGTCATACAGCAATGAAGTCAGCCTTCTTGGCTCAAACTGACCCGAGTAAAGTCAAAGGCCTTGGATCACGGGCAAAGCCCTGCCGAAGCTGCCCCTTCCTACCATCCCTCTGCTCCTACCACACTGGCCTCAGACAAGTAGGTACCCCCAGGTCTCTAGACACTGCTTCTTCTGCCTGGAAAGTTCTTCCCCCAGGTAACTGCCAGACTCCCTCCCAGGTCTCTGTGTCTTTGAGCAAAGGCCACTTTCTAGATGAGGCCACCCCAACTACCTTAAGATCCCAACTTACCCACCCTCACCCCTGAAACTACTGATCCCCCTCACCTTGTCCTATTTTTCTTTCTCCCTTACACTTAACACCTACACCCATGCTGTAATTTTGTATGTCTTTTGTTTTTGTCTGTCTCTGCTAAAAGCTCCATGAAGGCAGCACTCTTTACAGGTGTGTCCCTGGCACCCAGAGGGGTGTCTGGCATATAGTAGGTACTCAGTAATTATTGCATGCTTGCATGAGTGAATGAATGGATAGATGAACAAATGAGGAAAGAAACAATAACCAGAAGTCCCTTCTGTTCACAGGGACGCAAGTCACCAGGGTAGGGGACTGGGGCCAAGGTCAAGTTTGTAGGTCCAGCAACACGTGCCCATCTGGAAGTCAATGGCCAGGTGCCCTTTGTCCCACTAAGTCATCAGGAAGAAAATTATCACCAATTCTGGGAGCCTGGGAGGAATGCTGAGACCATTTGTACAAAGGAGAATGTGGCAGCCTTCCAGGAGGGAGGGTCACCCAGTGGGACCCAGTGTCTCTGGACAGTTTATTTTACATGGGATGAATCTAAGCATCTCAAGTGTACACACAGCCAAAGTAAAAAATGACAGCATTTAACTTCCTGAAAACGCTTTATAATAATGCAGAACAATTATATATAGCAAACGCCTTCAAAATTTAAACCCTTTAAACATTTAATTCTTCAGCATTAATACACACAAACGCTATTACAGGGGGGTAGGGAAGGGCAGATTACAGCCCCCAGAGGGATCAGAGTTTCAACAGTGTTACTTATAAATTATAATACATCAATTTTATTTACTGATCTAGGCAGCCAGAGGATGGAAGGATATACAATGTGGAGTAAACACATTCATACTGGGATGAGGAATGCTGGCAGGAGACACAGCTTTTTAACATTAAAAATGTATAAAGTATTTAGCAAAAGTTACAGAAAACAGACCAAATAAGCAAGTTTATTCTGTTAGAAAATTCCACTTCCATAGGGTTTGCTGATGTGCTCATGTCTGTGAAAGGGCTGCCCCCAACCCTACCGCCATCTCCTCCCTAAGGGAAGGAAAGAGATGCAAGTTTGGGGCCTCCTTCACCAAGGATAGCTGATGTCCCTTTGAATGTCTGTCCCTGGGTCCACAGGGCTGCATGGATGCCACAGCTCCTGAGAACCAGTCTCTATGTGATGCTGGAAGGGGAACGTCCCCACTTGACAGGTGAGTACACAGGGGTCCTGGGAGGGGTTGTGACAACTTGAGGTTATGGGACAAATGAGACAGCAGAGCAGGGCCAGTCCAGTGCTCTGCCCTGGAACCATATGCTTTCCCTCCCTGTCCCCATGTCACATCATCCCCATTAGAGCACCCATGTGCCCGGACCCCTTGCATTCCACCATTGCAATCCCATTAGGAATTCCCCTCAAGCAGAAAGGGTCAGTGTCCCCCGAACAGTGCACGGAAAAATCCAAAGGTCCTCACAACCCCTCTCCCTCAGAGGCATCGCCCAGCAAAGGCTTGGGATGGAGCCACACCCCAGAATCAAGGGTTACAGAACATGGAACACTGGTTTCTGTTGCCCACCTTCTAACCCAAAGCTACTGCAACAGGAGTTGGGTCCCTCATGTTCAGCAAAGGCCCAACAGAAATAACACTTCCATGGGGGTTGGGGACACAGAGTCCTTCCTGGGAAAACCCAGCCCAGAGCCACCCTGGTGGTGTGGGATTCTGTGGACATGAGCGCGCATCGGGCCCACCTGGAGAGGTACCTAGCTGCCTTCCAGGGCTCACCTGTCACAGAGCAGGGCACGATCACACATGGTCCTTACCTCGGGATCATGCCCAGCCTGCCCTGCTTGAGGTTGGTCCTCTCTCTGCTACCACCAGCCCCGCACAGCGGGGTGCAGGCAGGGAGAAGCCGGGCTTGGTGTGACCAAATAAGCAAGTTTATTCTGTTAGAAAATTCCTGACCTCCAGCACAGCCAGGCGCCAGCAATGCAGGCGGCTCTGACTCCGTGCCTATCGGGGATCCTTGGAAGTGGACTTCAAAGATCCATGGACAAGACCCAAAGGATAACAACTGTTATGCTTGCTTTAGGGGTCCTGGGAGGAACTACCTCCTCCTCTCGGCAGCTCAGCTCTGAGACTCATAGTAAGAGCTCCATTTGCATCTAAGCAGAGAAGTACCAGGGTATCCCTCTCCTGAGGACACTAGACTATACCATGCCCTACTGTGCTGATGGGACCCAGATTAGGCATGACTGTGTGCATAGGGCACAAAACTGGAAATGAGATGGGGAGTAAATGGAGTAGCTGGAGGAGGCCCAAGCGACCACCTAGAACAAATACTTTACGTTTGCAGATGAAGCAGCAGAGAACTAAGAAAGGGTGGTAATGAGCCCACGGCCAGCCCCCTGCTTTCTCATCCACACTAGACCCACCCACCTTCCACACCCACTAATGCTCGATAAGTGCCAAAGCCCTTCCACATTGAAGTGAAGGCCCCCAGGAGGCAGTGCCGGCTGGTCAGACACAAGCTTCAGGCATCAGGGCACAGAAGTGGGAGGCAACTGAGACCCCACTTGTCCCTCCCCACAATCCCTGGCAGCTCTCTGCATTGCCAAAACCCTAAAATGGACCAAAAAAGGCAAGTGTGAGCCCAAGACCCACTCGTGGGCACAGCTGGCATTTGGAGGCGGCAGCTTGGGAGCTGAAAGCAGCAGCAGGCTGGAAATAGCTGTACAAAAAAGCTAACGACCCCGGGTCAGGAACTTCCGGAGCAAACTGCTCACTTTAAAAGCAAGGAAGCAGCGGGATACACCCATGCAATGGGGCCCTCTTGGCAATGCGAGGGACTGAGCTACTGACACACACAACATGGGTGACTCAAAAGCAGCAAGCCGAGAGAAGCCAGACTCAAAGACTACACCGTTGTGAGCCCATTTATATGACATTCTAGAAAAGGCAAAAACAATGGGGGCAGAGAACAATCAGTGGTTGCCAGGGGCTGGGGATGGGAGGAGCGGATTGACTACAGTGTAGCCTGAGGGAATGTTCTGGAGAGATGGAAATATTATGTCGACTTTGGTGGTTACATGTTCATCAAAATTCACTAAGCCATATACTTGAAAGGGTAAATTTTACTGTTTGTCGATAACCCCCAGTACTGTATGTCAAATACTTCAATAAACCTGGGGTGGGGGGGAGGCAATCAGCTTGTAGGGGTGGGAAGGATTATGGGAATTGGATGGTGTGCTAAGTAAGCAGGCTGTGAAGGGTGCCCCACTTAACATTCGTGAAGAGCTTTCCATACCTACATAATAGCCAGCAGGTTTGCAGAATCCTGTTTAAACTCTCCTTGTCAAGGCCACTCACAGCTGGAAGTAAAAGCACTTAAACAAGCCAAGGTCTTTGACGTCCTTTGAATTTTATGGCTTTTCCAAGAAGGAACTTGGGCTCAGCCAAGAATTTTATGCACCCATCCACTAATCTAATAATTGATTGGTTTTCACAAAGGGAATAGAAACAAACCCCTGGTTCATGAATGTAGGCACTCTTTCTGTTGGCTTCACTCATTAACCAGCCCTGATGAGAAGTGCCTCCCCTGGCAGAAATCCTCCCCCAGCCAACAGGCACTGGGTGGACGTAGTCAGGAGGCCCAAGGTGGCCACAGCAAAACCTCAGCACAGCTGTCCCTACGGCTCAGATGGCCAGCGCTTTGCAACGCTGATGAAAAGCAATCGAAAAAAATGGAGAGGAATAAGAGGCTTTCCCTGCAGGTTGTCATGGCTACCAACCCACTATGAACACTATTCATCTTACAGCTAATATTCAAAAAAAACAGGTTTTCACAGACAAAATTAAGTGCACCCATGTCTTCCAGGTAGAGGCAGCTGGTGGAAAGGGCTCACCTGTTTTCAGAAACAGCCACTGCATGTGCCCAAGAATCACCTAGCCTCACTCTGAGTAAATCCAGCCAAATTCTCTTACAAACATCAAAATCTAAAGAAAAAAAACAACAACCTGGGTCGAGGGCAGATCTGAAGTACACTTTTAGATATTCATCTTTATCTTGATTTCACCCAGAAGGGGAGCCATTAATAAGAACAGGAGGCCTGGACTCTCCACTCCAGCCCTGCACCCCATTCAGGGTGTTCATTCCACAGCACTCACTGGCCACCCTTGGGCTTCACTCTTCCTCTTTATAAAGCAAGGAGAGTTATTTAGAGTTGGATGCAGGCTGTGAGGGTTTAGCAATCGGGTGATTAAACTCTTGCTGTCTTACCTTCCATCCAGTGGGTAAATGCCACAAGGCCATTTAAATTGTCATTACAGGCTCCCAGTGGGTGACATGTGCAAGGGGTGCAATATCCTCGCTCTCCAGGAAAGTCTAAACATCCCCGTCTACATGGAGAATAGTGGGGCCCCGGGAGATTGCCTGTCTCATATGCAGCTATATATGCCTGGCTTATCCCACGTATCTGCTGAATAAGCAAACGAATGAGTGAATGATTGAATGCACATCAGCACAACACACAGTATCTCTGAAAACATAAATCCTGCAGAGTACCTGTAGGTGAACGCCAAGGTTACCGACCTGAAAGACCCCTGGCAGAAACAAAATAAGAGACCATGGGCTTCCCTGATGACAGGGCCTCATCTTGTTCCCAGATCTTAGCGCATCGCTCGGCCTTAGCTAAATGCTTGATGAATGAATAAAGGAAGAGAAAAAAAGCAGGTGAAGAGGTGAATGAGACTGAGGTGAAGGTCTGAGGGGGAGCAAGAATGACTTCAGAAAACAGACTTGTTCACACTGGTCCAACTTGGGCTACTCTGGAAGAGGCAAGAGAGCTCCCTCTGTCCCAGGGAGGAGCAGGTGACTGGAATCCTCAGGTGGAGGTAAGGGAACAGACTCCATGAGCCACACCACACTCAGAATATCTGTGTTGGTAACAAGGCTGTTGGCTCTCAATGTCTGAAAATCATCCACAAGTTAGTATACTAAGGCCCCAAAGCAACTACTACTAGTGCCCAGTTTTACCACAGAAGCCAAGAGGTAATACCCTAAAATCAGTAGCTGGTATCACAGCCTAACCCTAGTTCCAGAAGGATTGGTTCTCCAGGCCAGGGACAGATCCATCCCAAGAGCCTTCACGCTGACCTTTTTGGGTGGGGTGTTTCAGTAAGAAAAGTGACAACGTTCGGTTTGCTTTAGAATATTCAGCATTTTTCTACTATAAACTATGACAGCCATTCTGACTCAGTGAAAGGTCAAGAGATTCAAGATGAATAATCAGTTCCCAGCATGAGAGAAAGACCAGTGGCTGCGCTCTTAGAATTATGCCCTTGTGGGAGACGTGTGGGTCCCATAAACCCAAAGTAATCAATGGGAAATATTAACTAAGAAAGATGGGTTCTCAGGGTGTGGGTTCCAGCTAGAATCTGCCCCTTATGAGCTGCATGAACTCCTTCAGGGCCGTTTTCTTCTTCAGTCCCTTTGAGCTGATTCTCAAGATTTAACAAAGGTGGAGAACGTGTCTGCTCTGGTTGTATGAAGGGACAAAGTGATGAGTGAGGACCCAGGGGTAGGGCTAAATGCTTCCCAAGTCACACTCAGGCCAGGCCTTCCTAGGAACGGCGAAGAGGGCAAAGGGGAAGGTGGCACCAGCACCAAGCAGGCTCCATGCCAGGCTCTGGAACGTGCCGGAGTTGCCGAGTGGCCAAGGCGGTGGGACGCTGCCTATACAGTGCCCGCCGCTGAGACAGCGCCATACAGAGCAGTCCCAACACCCCCCACCCCCCAACACACACACACACAACAGCAGGTGGAGCCATTTAGGGGAATGATAAAGACTTGCCCCAACCTGTCTCCCACAGGGGACTGACCCATCCCCACTAAGAGCCTGGTAGGGGGCGGAGGTGGGAGGAAGCAGCAGAGGGTTGGGTAGATCGGGCTTTCCAGAGAGGAGATGTTACAGAGGATGCCTGGTCGAATAGGTAACACAATTCAATGCTCCGACTCGGGGCTAATTTGCTGAATGAGGTAGTTCCATCCTGACCTCCCCAGGCAGGGTCAGTCTGGGAAGACAGGCCTTCCTCCCAAGATACCCGATGATGCAAAGTAGCAGAGAAGGGCCAGGACGCAGGAGCCCAGAATGCAATGGGAAGAAGAAAGGGAGGGCTGCAAAGGATTCTGGGTGCAGGCTGTTGAGCAGAAGGCTGCCTTTTCTCCACGACTCTCATCCTGACATTGGCTGGCAGACAGAAACCTCCTTCCCCTGACCCTTGAAGCCCTGGAGACAAAGGGAGAGCTGAAGGAAGGGCTATGGGCTTCGCACAAGCGTGACACAGCCTGCTCCAGGGGGCAGATGACCCCTGCGGTGCTCGGCAGGGACTACAAAGTTCAAGCCTCAGTCTGTTCTCATTATGGCAAGTACAGCGCAGGAGTTGGGGGCCTTGGCCTCAGAGACATGGGCAGGGCTGCGGACCTGTCTTCCTAGTCGGGAACACTGGGGAGCTCCCAGAGGGCCATGCAGGCCGCCCTTCTGGAATCACCAGCTCAGTGGACCAGGAGAGTGCGTGTGAAGACAGCTCCACTCGGCATCACGGTGGGAGCCGCCCCTTCCTCTCCCTGGGACCCCCAGCCTGTCCTCGGCAGGACCCCCGGGCACACATGCCCAGCTAGATCTCCATGTCCACAGGGCGGATGTTGCCTGTCTTGTGCTCTCTGACCCACAGCTCCCTGTCTTTGGCTGGGTCCACTTTCCGAAGCAGTTGGTCCACAGGTTCGACTGTCTGCAAGAGACAGAGGAGGGAGCACAGTCAGAGACGGCCACCGAGCCAGGGCACTGCCTCTCAGCCAGTCAGGGCAGCCTCTCCTGGGGGTTGTGGGGTCCTGGGGGAGGCCCCTGTGGGGGCAGACATGCAAGGAGCCTAGAACTCTCATCTCCAGTCACTGGGTACACCTCCCCTGCAGACCTCAGGGCTGAGGCAGGGTGGCCCGAAGGCTCCAGGTCAGTGACCTCCTCCTTTTGTCCCCACGTTTAACACCGAAGAAAAGGTCAAATGGAACTTTTAGCTTTAGATACTTTGGATATTTCTAGGTTTTTTTTCCTTTGGTAAGAAATGTGCCAGAAGAGGCAGTAAGGGCTTCAGCTGCTTTAAGTGCCATAGGCTTCTTTCTCCTCAGGGTAACAGTTCCTGCACATCCCTACTTCATGCACTGGGATGGATTCCCGTGGGCATCCAGGATAACCTGCAGGTCCATCCCAAGGGGCCACCCAAAGGCCTGGCACCTGCCCACTGACAACCTTCAGGACACATTCATTTGTAGCAGCCACTTAACCTGCCACAGCACACTGCCAGGTGCCTCCGGGTGCCCCTGGGGTCCTGCTGGCCTCCACCTGGGGGCAGGGAACTCACGCTTTGGTTGAACATGTCCGTCTCGTGCCGCAGCTGTGTGTACTGGCACAGATGTTGCCGGATCATCTCCACCCTCTCCACCTCCAGCCGCTCCAGCTCCTGCCCAAGAGGAAGAGAGCTGAGATCTCAGAGCATGTCCCCTCAGCTTGGGGACCTTACCACCATGCAGGTCCCAGACCACCCTACAGGCCTGCTTAGAGCTGATCCCACCTGCCCCTGGGGCTGAACTCACCCAGCCAGTATCTAGGGGTGAAGGTCAGGCTGATGATTATACAGCAACTGCTACTTCCTGAATCCTGCTCTGCCAGGGGGCACTAAGAGCTTTATGTGTATTACTTATTGTCCTCATAATACATTTAAGAGGTAAGTTCTGTTCTTACCCGCATTTTCCAAAGGAATATACCTAGAGAGGTAAAGCACTTGCTAAAGTGATGGAATTATGAGAGAAGCAGGGTCTGAGCCAGGGTCTGTTGTGCTTTTCACTGTGATTCTGCACCAGTGCAGCCAGCCGTTCCCCAGTAGGGTGGAGAAGTGGGACACAGAAAGCCTGAGGGGAGGAAGGCAGGGGGTGCTGGGAGAGGGGTGGCCATTGTCAAAGGGAAGAGAGGGGAGAGTTTGTCCTTTGGTTTCTAGATGGTTCCACATCTTTGGAATGTAGGGGATCAACCTGCTATTTTGTGCACAACTGGGTCATGGCCCAGGTGATTAACTAGGGGGGGCGGGTAGGGAGGTGTGAGGAAGCAGGGTGCTCAATTAGGAGATTAACCAGGAGAAAAACTAGGTCACTGTCCCTGGAGGAGGCCTCTAATCTGCTCTAGGGGGCTGACACCTGGGGAAGACACCAGCAGAAGGCCAGTCCTGTGCCGTGTGGATGACGGTGGCTTCGGGTGGTGGGACAATGTGAGAAGCACCTGGCATGATGCCTCCTTTGTCATCCAGCCCAGTGGCCCAAGTGCCGACCATACTTCACTGTCCAGCCCAGCAGGTGCCAACTCAGGAGACACTGCCCTCTCATAAGAAATACTCAGAAAGGCAAGAAAAGGGGTCTGCTGCCTGCTCCCAGGCCCTGTGGTCAGCCCCCCATTACTCCTGCACAGCTACCCCAACCTTGCCCATTTGCGGGCCTTGTAAGGATCCCCTGGACTCTGACCAGCAGCTCTCCTGGGGGTGCAGTGAGGAGGGTCACACTTCCTATAACATGGCTATTTGTCCTAAAGGCATCATTACTCATTCAGTTGGGGGCATCCCCAGTTGACACTGACCCCTCAGGGGACAGTCGAGGGGGACAGAGCAAGACTCAACCTTGCTCAGGTTTGGCTAAGAAGAGTCACAGCAAGGATCTGAATACACACAGATGGGGCCCCAAGTTGAGATCTTCACCCCAACACCAGAGTGAGCCAAATGCTCATCCCCACAGTGCCCTCCGCCCTGTCAACGGCACACCTGCCGGCATCCACCCAGGGCGTCCTGAGCCCCAGGCCCTGCACTGACATGCTTACGCATCTCTCATCACTCACCAATGTCGTGGTCACCATCTCTTCAAACCACTTGGACTGGGCCTGGTTGTAGAGGTCCACACAGCGCATGAGATCATCTCCTGGAAAAAACCACCAGCCACCATCACACTCTGTCCAGTCCTTTCCATGGCTGCTCTCTCCCACCTGTGCCCCCCAGCCATGCCCTCCCCTTTCCCTGGAGTCGTGGAGGCCACTGGGAAGTGGGGCGGGGGGGGAAGAGCAATGGGAAGGGGCCATTACCAGGAGACCAGCCTCAGAATGTCCATCTGACCTTGACTCTGGACACTAAGAATTTAGGAATGGGGTTTCTCAGCCAGTGTGCATGTCCGGGGGGTTACTCCTAGGACCCCGACCCAACCCTATCACAAGTCCAAGAAACACTTCCTTCTCTAAAGATGGCAGTTTCATTTCACACTGAGAATCCTTCTTTAAAATACATGTCACAAGTGACCTGATACTAGTTAGAGTTAAAGGAGAGATGTCTGCAAATCCTGTGTGTGTGTGTGTGCGTGCACACGCGTGTATGAACACACCAGGATATCATTCTGAAACACAGAAGAATGTTTCTGATAGTTTATGACTCACTCACATGCAGTAATGGTATAAAAACATGCCCTGGAGTGCTACACACCACCCCAGCATAGTGGTTATATTGGGAAACAAAAGGGTAGGAGGGAACTGAGCTCCTTTTATAGTATTTTATTTCATAAAAGAGATCTAAAACAAACCGCAGTCTTGATGGCTAATATATTTCCTGTAACCATATGTACACTTGAAACATTTTGTAATTAGAAAGAATACAAACTGCAAAATAACGAAACATTACTGAGCATACCAGCTCCCACCTGAGAACCTTGCTGCACAAAACAATTCCAGGCCCAGAAGCACCGGTAGGTCCTGGCAGCTTGCTATCCCGGCACATACCCGAGACCCACTGAAACAGAACCTACATTTTCACAAAATCCTCAGGTTCTCTACATGCACGTCGCAGTCAGAGAAGCAACACAAGAGCACACAGCTTGGTCTGCATGTGGCTGGCTTCCTGATCACAGGGTTCTAGAGAGTGGAAGGCGTCAAGGCCCTTGCTCATGAAGGGAAGAACCCATGAGTCAACCCAAAGCTAACTGATTCACATTTTAAATCCAGTAATTTGAGGAGATTCAAAGTTACTTCTATGAAAACATCACCCATGCTCATGTGTATTCCAAAATGAAAGTGACAGATATGTCCACATGACACAGGGCCAAACTCAATCTCCCCTCTGGTGAACCATGCCACGAACCACGAGCTGGGAGATGAGCCGTGAGTGGCAGAACCCAAATCAAGGGCTGTGTTCATGTTGTTGCTCTCGGTCCAACTCAAAGGACTGGGCCATTGGTCCAAAAAAGGATTGAACTGGAAGGAAGAAAGTGGATGCCTTTCTGCAAATGCATTCCCACCGCAAGCCTGTGCCTGACCAAGAATGGGTCAGCCTGTCACCCTGTGGACGTGCAATATGAAAATTCCTGCAAAGCAAAACAGAAGGAACAAATAGCATTAGACTCACAGACACTGAGAAGTGACTAGCAGTTACCAAAGGGGAGGGAGGAGAATGGGCAGGGGTGGGGAGGGGCACTGCTGGACCACTGTAATGTACATTTGGTAAAATAAAGAAAACTTCCAAAGCCCTATTTGTCAATCCTGATCTTGAGAACCTGCATTGGGAACTTCTGCAGTATCTAGGGGCACTAGAGTAAGTAAAGAAGAGCATGCCTCTTTCTGTGCAGCCCAAGGCTTTGAAATCAGACCCTCTGAACAGTAGCTGCTAAGAGACATGGATACTGGAACCAGAATAACTGAGCTGTCACACCAGCTCTGCTGCTTATTAGCTGCGAGATCTTGGACAAGTCAATGAACCTGCCTGTGCCTCAGTTTCCTCGGCTGTAAAACGGGGATAATAATGGTCCTTTCACAGAGTCGTGGTGAAGATTAAATTAGTCAATATGCAGAATGTGCTCAGAACGGATGCTAGTACA
Source organism: Manis pentadactyla (assembly GCF_030020395.1). NCBI lineage: Eukaryota > Metazoa > Chordata > Mammalia > Pholidota > Manidae > Manis > Manis pentadactyla. The sequence continues at coordinate 131,523,623 of NC_080022.1, read as the reverse complement.
GAGTCAGCCCGGTATTAATAAGAGCTACGGTGGTGATGATGAAGATGACAGAAGGAACAAGTCCCTGAGGACCCCAATGTCTTCCCTTCCCGCAGCCTTGGCAAACTTGGAGGAGAGAAAGGTAAGGGCAAAGAAGAAAAGCAAAGCTGACATTTCCTGGGTGACAGGCTGTCCAACAGAGTGGTGACAAGCAGAGACTTTGGAATAAGAGAAGATGGGATTTCTGGGCCACAGCACTGCCTGACTGCGGTCTTGGGAAGGCCCCTCGTGCTGTCTGTCTCCACCTTGGCGTGCGCCTTGCATCTGCCCATGAAAAGATATGAAAATACCTCCCTACAGGAGGACTGTGGAGAAGAGAAGGATCTAAGGAACGTAGCCTGGTGCTGGGCACACAGAAAGGGCTTTAAAAAAGCAGTGGTTTTCAAAATTAGGTCCAAGGACCAGCCCGTCATCACAAATTCCTAACCACAGGATAAGAGACCGTATTATCTGATGGCCACGAATATAACGGGAAGCAAATAGCAAAAGACTAGAAACTACAGTAACAGAGCCCTAGTGACTGAAAATTTAAACGTTTTCTTTTAAATTTATCTCAAAGGATGGGATCGAAATACAAGCAGCAAAACATCTAGAACATGAGATAATTGAAAATGCTGCAAATCTGAACTTAAGGAATATGGTTAAAAGCAGGGATGTGAGCAGAAATAAATGCCTGGTGGGTTGAATACTTAGTTTTTTTAAAATCTGAAGCCAAAAAAAGTAAGGAAAAAAGTATTTAAAAAATAATCTCGAAGAAGGGAAGGTCCTCCTAAGTCAGTCATCAAACCTAGAACTCATAACGGCAAAGACTTATACAAAAAAAAACCCAAACAAACAAACAAAAACACAAGAAATAAAGTGCCCCAACCCCTGCCAAAAAAAAGGAGGAAAAGACAAACAACAAAATTAAAAGATAAATGACAACCTGGGAAAAAATATCTGCAATTCAAATGACAAAAGGTTAATTTCCTTACATAGAAATAATCCATAGCAATCAATCAATAAGAAAAAGGCCAGCTACTTGACAATGGGGACAGGATATGAGCTAGTCAGTTCATAGGGAAAAAGTCACATGATCTATAAGTCTATTTTTAAAATGTTCAACTTCACTCAATGAGAAATGTAAATTCAATTAACAAAATAGTGTTCTTCAGCAATAAAATGTAGTATTAAAAGTTAAAAAGTTAATAAGTAAAATAGTATTCTTTACTAGATGGCTACGATGTCAAAATGTGACAACACAATGCTGACAAGAATTTAGGAAGTAGGCGTCCAGAGATGTTTTTTGTGGGTACACCTCTCTGGAAACAATCTGGAACTATTCCCTCAAAATAAATACAAACTTTTGACCCACAAATTCCACATCTATATTCTCTCTGTATGCAGATTTAGTCTCACAAACATGCAAACACATTTACAATAACAGCATCGCAGGCTTGGCAAACACCGCAATGATCTGCAAGTCCTACAAAAATCAATTAAGGGAACGATGAAATCATTTGGATACAATCATACACAAGGACATTATTCAATCCTCGAAAATGAATTCATATACCATGAATTCATTTGAATGGGCAAATAAATGTACAGGCGATGGAACAGAGAGATCGCTAAGATTCATCAATTAAACATAAGTTCAGAACAGAGTATAATATGAGCTAGTAAGAATAAATTTAAATGTAAGAATTAAAAACATTTTTAAAAATTAAAACACTAGGAAGTGTCAATGGTTGATTATATCTGGTGCATAAGATTTTATATTCTTATGTGCTATTAAAATATTTTGCCAAGCAGCAATACTGTTTTGCAATATAATTTTATTTCTTAATAATTTAATGAACCAAACTATTTAAATATGCTTCTCCCCCTCCTGGGTCTCCCTTCCCAAACCCATTATGCATGTCTTCTATTTTTGGATCCAGTAACTGTGCACTATAAGATCTTCACATCAAATGCTGTATTACATTATTTTATTATTGACTTATTTTTATACCACCGTGTTTCAGAATGTTTTAGGCTGCTTGATTCTATAATGAATTAATTGTACCAGACTTACCAGAAGTTGAGGCAAAAAGGACCTAGAGACCATCTGATCCAAACCCTAACCCTACAGCACACATTTCAATTCCAGAAAGCAAAACGCACTGTCTGTGCATGCACTGAAACTTTGGCTTTTAAAAGAAGTATTTAGTACGTTTTTTTACGGCTTGTAAGTGGTTCTTCTCCCCGTTCTTTGTGCACTGGCTAGTTTTTACCACTAGGTGGAAACAGAAACCAACTCTCCGGGGAGTCCCAGAGAGCATCTGAAACCCGGTTATTTCATTCAACAACACGTGGGCCTGTGTTCCAGGGCAGTGGGAACCCGTCACCACAGGTGAGCCTTCCGTATCACTCCCTGGGGAGGTGGAACAGCATGGGCGGGTGGGGCGGTTGGCATTTCTCAGGTGGGCTCCACACAGGGATACAACCCCTGAGTTCTGAGTGGGTGGACGCGTTTGTCCAGGTCCTGGTCAGACATCCAGGTCTTAGGCAAGAGAACAGCCCTCTGCGGACAAAGTGAGGAGCCCAGTCCCCCACCATGGGCTGCAAAGAGCCTGGCCCGCTGCCTGTGCACGGCCCCGCCCACCAGCCTCAGCCCTGGGCCTGCCATCCCCCAGCCCTCCCCTTTCTGTACCCAGGGGAGGATGGTGGGAGGCGGGTGGAGGATGGTCCCTCACTCACCAGCCTGAGTGGACTTCCTCCGGGCCTTCTTGATGTCCTCCTCCGTTTTGTTGCTCAGCTTGATCTCCAACTGCTGGGTCTTCATCTCCAGGTCTCTCTGCCGCTCCGTGAGGGCTTTCCGGGCCTGGGGTCCAGCAACACCAGAGAGCTGTTCCCAAGGCTCAGAGCCAGGAGCGCCCCGTGGTTCCCATGGCCCAGCCTCCCCTTTGCTGGTATGAGTCCTTTCTTTTCCCTGTTCCTGTGGATGACGCCATCTAGCAGAGGCCAAGCTGCTAGATGAGCCTCACCCAGCCACTGGTGGCCATGCAGATGCTGTATCTCATCTCTGACTTGTTCAACTGCAGTCCTGACTTGGCCTAGCAGGAAGCCTCTCAGACCACGAACACATTCTAGGGACCCAGGCTAAAATCACAGCCTCTCTGATCACCTCCCAGCAGTGCTCAGTGGGTGGCAGTGCCAGCCACCCCATTCTGGGGCAGGAGGGGTCCTTCAGTGGTGGCAGCTGGCAGGGTCTAGGGTGCCTGCAGCAGAACCTGCCCCCTTTTACTGCGTGTCTGTCCAGAGCCCTGGAGTCAGCCCCCTGGGAGAGCCCTCTTCACTCCAGGACTGGAAGTCAGCAGCTCTCACGCCCCACAGAGGTCAGGCCTCCGGGAGGGGAGGGATTCAGTCAGGATGGAATCTGCCAAGTGAGGCCCACACAAAAGGGCCACGTACGGACTGGCAGCACCTCTAGGTTCAGCATCTCACAGAAGAGCAGGGGCACCTTGTCTCACTGCCCAGTGGAGCCCTACTCTCCCCCTTGGCAGGTGCAGCCTCTGCTGCTCCCACTGGCCCTCTGGGCCGTGGTCTCAGCACCAAGGGGAAGCAGCTCCTACTTGCCCTTTGGCTCGAGGCTTGCACTGTCCCCCCCACTCTGGACCCACCACGCAGGGACAAGGATCCCTGCCTGACACGCAGAGCCCCTGCTGGTTCCAGCCAGCCCCCTCCTGGGCCCCGCACCTTCTCTACTGCGGCATAGCGGCTGGCCAGCTGCTTGCGGAGGTCAGCGATGTGGTGGTCACACTTTTTCATGTCTTTCTTGAAATTCTCACGGAAGTTCATCAGGGGCTTCTCCACCTCACTGTGAAGCTGTGAAGGAGAGTGACGGGGACACGCTCAGGCCCCCGGGCCCCCAGCTGCAAGTGGAGGAGGGAGGGGCAGGGACGGGGTCTGGGGCAGTGGCCTGGCCTGCCCAACAGGAAGGTTAAAGGCCAGTGGCTCATCGGGTTTCTGTTTAGGAAGTCCCCTTAGTGGGCTAGGCCCCAGTGCTCACACCAACAGGTGGACAGGTTAGCATCTGGGGCTCTCCCAGTCCCTTCTTGGCTGCCTCCTCCCTCCTCTGAGCTCCCACAGCTTTTTGTGGGGCTCTGCTCAGGTGTCTGTCTCTCTTCCTTTCCAAACTGGGATATTTCTGGGTGCAGAAACCAAGCCATCATCTCGCACAGTGACTGCTGCACAGGTGCTATTTAATTAGGTGAGCTCAGGTCAGTTCTATTTACTGAACACCTGCTCTATGCCAGGTGCTGAGGTGGGACACATCTGGACTGGACATGGTCCAAAGCTTGAACTCCTGGTGGGAACTACCTGAGGTCCGGGGGGGAACGCACAGGGGCCCTTTCCTGAGCTTGGCCCAGGGAGAGTTTCGCCCCCTTGCTGGTCTGCATGGAGACAGGCACACTTACCTCCCACAAGAGGGAATCGACCAAACCCCAAGGGCCAGGGAATGTACTGTATGCTCTGAGAGGAGCTGGGTCACAGCAGGTTTTCAAGCTTTTTCCTCCTTATTGTTCTTTCCCTCATTCACTTTCCACTCCCTTTTGAAGGAGGACTTTTACTTTTTTTTTTTTAGCATGACCATGAGATACATTTGTTAAGAAAACTGATCAAACAGATCAATGTGGACCTGCTGTGGTCAAAGTCAGGGAACAGACTAGAGGCCAGATGACAGGTGCGCACGGTACTGCTCCCACCCTGACTCAGCCTCCCAGGGACCCTCTGCCTCCAGGAAGTTCCAGAAGTGCCTCCAGGAAGCACAGCTAACGTCCCTGGCTGGCAGATGACCTCCCAACTCTGTCATTTCTGCCCTTTTCCTCCCCACCAGACTCTTGCTACGTGACGTTTTCCTTTGGAGAGCTCGAGGACTTAGGTGTCCCTAGTTCTGAATGGCCGATTACACGTGACTGGGAGTTCCAAGACAGCAGAGGCCCCACTGGCTTCGCCACAGCTGTGTCCACAGCGTCCAGCCAGAGTTGGCGTGGGGCGGGTACCCCTTCCCCAATGGGGAGAGTAACAGAACCCTCAGTGCCCAATGCCTGGTGACAAGGCACAGACTTGCTGGATGACCTTCAAAGACCAGCCACCTCCCAGATGCCCGTCTCCCACTGGTATTAGTTGTAAATGACTCCCAATTACTTTTCGAGCCCTAGAAGGCTCCTTGTCTGGGCAAACACCGCCATCTGGTGGCAGCCTTGAGATGCTACAAACTCGCAAGCTGCTGAGAACACGCAAACTCCTCTCCGCACAAACTAGGTGTTTGCTAAAGAGAATGGGCTGCGGCATCATTTTGCTACTGCGGGAACTTGCTTCTGAGTGGGGCTCAGGAGGTCTAACAGCCTGTTGACTCATTTACTCCAAGGTCTCTTTCTGAGGGCCTAGAAAGCAAGGTGATCTCCAGACTTTAAGGTTCCTGGGAGCAGCCGTGCTTGGAGGGGCTTTGCAACATTCGGAATTCCTGGGCCTCAGCTCCAGGTCTGTGGTCTGAGGAAGGGCCCACACACCTGCCAAGATACCAGAGTGTTTCCCTAAATTGCAAATGATGTTCCAGAAACATAAGGCTATCTTTATCTATCAGCTGTCTGAGGTCATTCAATCCCAGAGATGAAGACCCGTGGATTCTCCCTCTATAAGTATTTTAAAAAGACTAATTTTTTTCTTTAAGAAATTGGCTGGGTTTTTTTTAAACACTCATTCTTACCCGTACACATCTTCGTTTAACAGGAGGCAGAAGGCCTTCCCAGAAGTTCGTCCTTGCGGACCCTTGAGCCAATCCGGCTCAGACAGGCCAGGCGATGGGGGCCATTCAATCTGCCTTTTCAAACTCCGGTCCTCCTGGCCTCCGCTGCTGCATCTCACACATCAGCAGGGAATAAGGGAAATCTCTGGTTGGAAGGGATTTCACAGACTGTCTGGTTCAGGGTTTTTCAAAGGGTAGGTTGCCAAGACTTGTGAAATTAATTGAGTGGGTCAGGACCAGTTTTTTGGTGAGAATAAACCAGACATGCATGGAAAATATCCAAGCACATTTTAGGTGGGAGGATAAGCCCTATTCCGTGAAACATTTGTTCTGGCTATGTATGTGCCTATCTGTATGTGGATATCTGTGTGTTTGGCATGGCCCTGTAAAACATACTACTGTGGGTCAGTCAAGTACGTTGCAAGTTGCTGATCTGGTCCAAACTCTTTGTAAGCCCAGAGATGCTAAGTGACTTGCCCAAGGTCACACAGCTTGTTAGTGATTAACACTGACATAAAACTCATGTCTCCTGACTCCCACTGTCCCCCTAAAATCTTCTCACTGAATGCATCACTTCTATGGCATGATCAGATTTTCTCCCATCAGAAGAAATTTTTCTATTTTCCCTTCCTCGGCTGGAGCCAGGTATAACTTCCTTTGTATAGAGCAATCTTATTTCTTAGGCAGTCTGTGGATATTAACAATGGCTTGAGCTAGTAGACTAGCAAAGCCTGAAAGACTGCCATAACAAAATTGCATTTCTTAAAGAGCTCTTACCCCCAACACAGAACATTCAGAGAGGAATTTCAATGGGCCTTTTGAAGCAGACAGTAAATATGGGTTTTGTGCATATGAAGCCATTATTATCCATGGCAGATGAATAAATCTTTGGAGCCCCTTTCCTTTCAAGGAATAGCCACACCACCACTGGGCAGCCATTACAATTGCCTGAGGCCACCAACACTGACTGACAGGCTGGAGACAGTTCTGGAAAAATGTGTTTTGTGTGAACGTTCTTCTTAGGCCTCCCACCAGCTGAATGGTGAAGTCAGCCCTGCTTCCTAAATACCTCGCTTAGAACATCCTGAGCATCTGGAGGGCCAGCCTGCATGACCCTGGACAGCCCCTAACAGAGGGCAGAGGGCTCCTCCTAATGGGGCCCTGGGCTTCCAATGCCACTGGTGCCCAAAGAAAGGTCTGGGGGTCAGGCCTCCAACTCGCTCAGCCCTCTCCTCTATTTCCTCGGCAGCTGAGCCCCCCTGGCTGTGTGACCGGGGGCTGCACTATACCTTCTCTGCCTCTGCTCATTTGTGAGATGGAGATGCTGTCTTGCACGGTGGCTGATAAACCCAAGGGGAAGGAGCTACATCCCGTGCACAACCATTTAGAACACTTACATCACTGTGACACAGTGAACAATGTGTGTTCTGGTCTTTGTCCCCGGCTCCTGGCCAGAGAGCCTAAAACCTCTGTAATTTCCTAAGTGACAGGGAGGCTAGGAGGATCTCTGTTACAATATTCGGTCTTTGGCCCTGGTTCCTGACACAGAGCTCCTGATCCCTTGGCATTTCCTGGGTGATAGGAGCCTCTTCTAACAAGGCAACTCTTGGTGGATGCCGGCATAGTTTCAGGACGGGGGCTGGTCACCAGAAAGTCTAGCCCATGATTAGAAGCTCGGGACTTTCAGCCCCACCCCTCCACCCCAACCTCTGGGGAACGGGGAGGGCCTGGAGATGGAGTTAATAATGATCAATCATGCTGATATGATGAAGACACCATAAAAAATCCCTAAACCAGGGGGTTCAGAGAGCCTCCAGGTTTGTGACCACATCCAGGTACCAGGAGGGTGGTGTCCCACCCTAATTCCACAGGGACAGAAGCGCCTATGCTCAAGACAGTTCTGGACCTCACGTTACATACCTCTGCATCTGGCAGTTCACCTGTGTCCTTTATTAGATCCTTTAATATAGAATAAAACTGTAAACCTAAGTATGTGTTTCCCTGAGTTCTATGAGCTATTTTAGCAAATGATTAAACCTCAGGAGGCCGTGTGGGAACCCCTTATTTGTAGCCAAGTCAGACAGAAGTGTGGGTAACCTGGGGACCTACTACTTGTAACTGGCCTCTGAAGTGGGGGCAGTCTTGTGGGACCGAGCCTGTAACCTGCGGGATCAGATGTAGGCGCTTAGTGTCAGAACTGAGTTGAACTGCAGGACACCCAGCTGGTGTCAGAGAATCAGTCGGTGTGGGAAAACCCCCCACATCTGGTGGCTAGAATTACTGGTGTTGGTAGTGGTACTAAAAAGACACAGGAGAACATTCCGTCAGCTCTTGAGTACTCTGTAAACAGTCAAGAATCGGGGTTCCGCTGATGGGAGTAAATGCCACCAGGATTCCTGGGGACCCAGCAGTGGTCTTTCAGAGGCTTGCAGATCTGGCTCCCACCCCGCCCCATCACAAAGGCAGTTTCCCGGCCCTCCCACCAGTCAATGAAGTTTCTGCCACCACACAGAAAGGAGCTGCTAGGGGCTAGGACGGGAGGAGGGAGACTGGAGGGAACACTACCCAAGAGCTGCAGCTTAAAAATAACCCCCTGCTTTGTATGCAAGGCACAAGAGAAGATCCCTTCTCTCCTAGTGCTTGAGTGGCAATTTTCTTATGAAGTGTTTTGTGCATGAGGTTAGGAGCCACTGTTAGCCCAGGAATTCTCTGGGTCTCACACATCTGGGTGTCCCCCACTCTCAGAGCACTTTAGAAGTGGGAAGCTCGTAACAGCCCTGTTTCCCCTCCTACCCCAGCTCTTTCTAAAGCTCCTTCATGCGTCTCAGCCACCTGAGCCATTCACCCTGCCCTCCGTGTGCAGAGAACCATCCTGGGGTGGGGTCGGGGTACCTGGGTACACAGCCAGGTTCCTGTTCTCACCCAGTGCATGTCCCATGGCAACCCCAAAGCCCAGAACTGCAGTCGCTGCAGGGAAAGCACTAGGAAAGAGAGTGGACCCGTGAATCCTGAGCGAGGAAGTCCTGGGAAGGGGCAGCCATCCTTGGGGGTGGCCACCTTCAAGGGGTAAAGGAGGTATTGTGCCCCCACCCCTTCAATTTAAAAATGGGCTCAGAGAGTTTAAGCACTTTGTCTAAGTGCCTTCCTGGGCTGCTGTGCCTGACTGTGGTGAGAGGGCAGAGGGAAGAGCATGGACTCCAGGAGGCCAAGGTCACCGGGAATGGTGCCCCTCTCAAGGGTCTGTTCCTTTAAAAAGCAAGCATGCCAGTGAACCACCCTGCCAGTCATGCACACTGTAGCATGAATTCACTTAGACCCCTCGTTTATTTTTCCTCTGAAAAGTAGCTGAGAGACAGATGGAATTTGGAGGTTATGAGCCAGAGAGTGGCGAACAGAGGGTCCTTTGTAAACATGGAGAAATCTTGAGAGAAAGTAGGCCTGAAAAGATGGGGCGGTGAGGCAGCAGGGTCAGGAGGAGCTAGTCAGAGGGCCCCACTCTTCATTACTTCAGGAAATATTTACTGAGCATCTACTGCGTGCTAGCCAGCACCCTGAGGACCCAGGGAGAGTGGACAGGATAGAAACATCACGTCCTCAAGGTCAAGGTGCTAGTCTTTAGATCCAAATGAAAGAAGGGTCAGGTGCATAGTCTGAAACTGTGTAAGAACAAATAGAACAAAACCAAAACATTCTCCCACTGGCCTAGTCCAGTCTCTCCTGACACCAAGGAGGAGAAAATGCCAGTATGTTCCTTTGAAAACCCCACAAGGCTAGAGGGAGTGTCACCATTCCGGGGCTCAACTGAGGAGCTGAGGGCTGTCCACCCACCCCCCAACAGACCTCTGCTGAGGCAGACCACACTGGCTCACCACAGCCAGATGTTAAATTTGTAGGAAGTTTGTGAGCTGGTTATTAGAGACAGCCAGTATTAAAAATTTCATGATCTAAACTTAAAATGAACAAATTCCATTAAACACAAAGATCATGAATACTCGGCACTTATCACTTCCTAACTATGTTTTACTATTATCCATGCTCTTGATGGGTATTTATGGGGACTGGTGTTCCGTATGGTGGGAGCACTACCACTTTTGGGTAGATCTTCCCAGACGCTTGAAATTTACACCAGGGAAATTGGCCAATGATAGAGACTGCAGAGATGGTTGTCAGAAGTCTGGCAGCACCGCCCTGTGAGACCAACCTAGAGGGGCGCAGGGAGGGGTTACCTTGGCAGAGAACTTGAGGTGCACTTCTGCCTCGTCTGCAAGGCTCTTCTTCACCTGGGCCCATGCTTCTCCAAGGGAGCTGCAACACAAGGAGACTGTCAGGCCCGCAGAAAGCCGCCCCAGTCTCGGGCCAGGGGCTACAGACCTTCCTGAGGCAGGATGGGGGTCTCCACCCTGAGTCTTGGGGAAGCATGTAACACCCGAGGTTGTGGACGTGGCTGAGGCTGAGGCCAGGCACAACACCAACATAGAGTAGCATATTTCAGCATATCCCAAACTGAGCTGAGGACCTCTGGGGCTGAGGGAACAGACCATAGCAGGCAGTCTGGGGAAATATCTGGAAACCCAGAGAACTGGGGAGATGCGAGAGGAAGGCGGGGTGCAGCCACAGGGAGGGGCTTGATCCCTGGCTCATTACTGTCCCCATGCCTTCCCGCTGTCTTGCCCCAGCTTGCTGATGAGGGGTGCAAATGCCTGCTGGTAAATCAAGGAAGGACAGAACAGGTGCCTTTTCAGGAAGAAACCCTTTTCAAAAGGAAGATCCCACACAGCCCTGTTTGCAGGTCAACCCTTCCGCGGCCTGACTGCCAAGAGGGAAGAAGATGGACCACCTGGGTCTAGGGACCTGAGCACAGAAGGCTCCCCGTCACCATCCTCAGAGCACAGCTCTTCGCTGCTGCTGGACTGTGAGCCTGGTGCTGACCTTACAGGAGAATGGCAGAGTCCTCTAAGCCATTACTTAGAGAAATAAATCACTTTTCCATGCCAAGGACAGGTTTCAAATAGAAGCAATCTCCTGAAGTCACCGAGACTTCTCAGTGCAGGCCCCTATGCTACAACCTCCATTGTTTGGCACTCTTGAAACCTTGCTGGCCTTCCCAATATCCCTGCACCCACGCTTGAGACCTCTCCACTCAGCCAGTAAACCCAGCCGAATGCTCAGCTGACTTAATTTCATCAAAAGGCCACTTCCCCCCAGAGAATTCATTTAACTTGAGTGGCAAAAGCTGATTAAATGACAGCATGCTACAAGGCTTCTGGGTTTCGAGCAGAGCAGCAGACAGCTGAGAATCACCCAACAGAACAGAATGGATCCCTCTGATCCCAGTCCAGGCCTGGCTGGTTGCAGTGCTGGCTCAGGCCGAGGTGGGTGTTTATGGGAAATGACTGACTGATTTTATCTAGCAGTCCAGCCGCAGAGAGAGGTCCCCTCGGGTGATCCTGGTTGGGGAGCCCACCAGGGAAGAAATGGAGTGAGAAGCAGGCCAGTCCAAGCTGTTGACGTCTGTCCTGGCCAGCAGGGCCTGAGCCCCTGGAAGCTATTCTAGGACAACTCTGGAGGTCTGGGGTGGGGAAAGGAGGGGTGAAAGCCATTGGGGTGGTCAGATAGAGGAACAAGAGTACCAGGTCCAGAAACAGACGCACACAGATACAGGAGACTGATGCACAGCAAAGGTGCCAGTATCTCAACAGGGAATGGAAGATCTTTTCAACAAATGGCATGGAGACAAATGGATATACGTGGGGAATTAAGGATCTTGAGTCTGACCTCAGCCATACACACAGATGATCTAAGACGGATCACAGGACCAAAGCGAAAGCTGACACTACACAGAAGCTTACAGAAGCAGTCCTAGAAGGAGTGGGCACTTGACTAAAGGTGACAGAAAGACGTCTGTCCCTGCAGCTGAGCTACACAGGAACCTGCCAGAGGTACAGACAGTAGCCCAGGAGCCCAGAAGGCCCTGGGTGGCGCCGAAGAGTTTGTAAGTCTACCGAGAGCTTGACTGTGTGGTCAGCAACGGGCCTAGTGGCAACTGTGAGGGCTCCTGGGAGGACAGGAGGCAGTATACCTCCATGCTGAGGGCATCATCCTTGGCCCCACCTCCACGCTGGGCCTTCACAGGGGGTAGGGTGTCACTGCAAACACCCAGACAGGCCTGCCTGCGAGTACAGCCCCCATGCACACCTCCCCCCTGCCTGACAGTCCAGGCCCCTTGCGGCCACTTCACTATTTAGAAAAAAGCAACTGAGAAATTATCTCACTTGGAGAGAGGCTTTTCATCTGATAAGAGGTTAATGAAAGAAATAAAACCTAAGATACATTTCTCTTCCAGTCTACAGTCGAATCCAAATGCACGTCACTGACAATTACCAACCAGGAAAGGCCAAAATCCCATCTCCTCTCCACACAAGAGCACAGCCAAAGGAAGGATAAAAAGCCGGATCCTGTTTGCTTGCCAATGTGCACAGATCCTTTGGAATGTAACTTGGACACTTTGCACAGCTCGAATACCCCCATCTTCCTGCATTGCCCCAAATTTCTAGGCTCTTGCACCGACACTGAAAGCTTCAAGGTGGCCTAGGCTATTGTCCAAAACTGTGCATCAACGCAAGACAGCGTTGCTGCATGTCGTGAGTAGGGGGCCTGTTGTTCACCACCACTGCCTCAATGGTGCCGCTGGAAGGAGGTGGGCATGGGGCTAGTGTGTGTGTGCAGTGGTGATGGGGTATGCGTGTTCATGCCAGTGAGGCAGGTGGGTAATGCTGATGCACATACGTGAGCGTGTCGAGTTGCCCATGTCTGTGGGTTCGTGTGTGTACGGCAGTGGGGTGGGCCTGACCTGTACAGCGGGGAGCGTATGCTGTGCCTGCTGGCAGGACAGAGTGTCCTTGGCAGCAGTCCAGGCGGAGGAGGTGGAAGCTGGAAGACCCTGGAGGAGCATGGCACTTACAGGGCATGGCGAGGCCGAGGAAAGCCCGCTTCCTGGCCCGGAAGGGTGACTCCCCCACGTGTCCCCTTCCTGCCCTATCTCAGGCCTGGGGCTTGGGGGCAGAAGGGGGCCGGAGGTAACCTCACTTATGCCCATGGAAGAGACACTGGCCCTACAGGGCCGCCCTGTGGCTCTCCGGGTCAGGGAGAACCACTTGGAGAAGGCCTCTTGGCTGCACAGCGGGCCCATGCGGAGGCCTTAATCAAAGCCACATTGGTTGGCAAAGCCCTGTCCCCTGAAGGAGTCAGGCCATGCAGACAGATTTGGACACGGTTAACATCACAGCCCTCTGACAACCGCAGCCATAACCACCCACGACAGAATGTCTTCCTTCCTCGGGGCTCTCTTCCCCTCGTAGCAGGAAGTCAGACTAGACAGAGGGGGACCTTTCAGCTCTATAATTTCCTGAGTCTTTGTTTGTTCTTATTGGGGTGAAATCCACATAATATAAATTAACCATTAAAGAGAACCATCCAGTGACATTTACTACATTTACCATGCTGTGTAGCCACCACCTTTATCTGGTTCCAATACATTTTAGTCGCCCTATTATGGACTGAACACTTGTGCACCCCCTCCCCACCCAAGTTCCTATGTTGAAGCCCCAACCCCCAGTGTCCCAGTGTGGCTGTTATCTGGAGGTGGGGCCTCTTAGGAAGTAATTAAGGTTAAATGAGGTCAGAGGGGTGGGGTCCTCATCCGAAAGGATTCATGTCCCTGTAAGAAGAGACACCGGAGACCTGCTCTTTGTCCTCATGAAGGACAGGCCACCTGCAGTGTGAGAGGAGCACTCTCAAAGACACCAACCCTGCTGGCACCTTGATCTCGGACATCCCAGCCCCAGAACTGAGAACTTAAATGTTTAAGCCCCCTGGTCTATGGGATTCTGTTTCAGCAGCCCAAGCAGATGAATGCACACCCCAAAAGGAAATGCCATACCCATTAGCAGTTACTCCCCTTCCCCTTTTTCCCCAGCCCCTGGCAACCACCCATCTTCATTCTGTCTCTCTGGATTTGCCTGTTCTGGATGTTTCTTATCAATGGGTGTCTGGCTTCTTTCATGTAGTATGTTTTTGGGGATTCACCCACATAGTAGCATTCCTTTTAATGGCTGAATAATATTCCATCATGTATATCCCTACGTCCAACACAGACATACCACAATTTGTTTATCCATTAGCTAGCTGCTTTTCCCACTTTATGGCTACCGTGAATCATGCTGCTATGAACACACATGTACATGTATTTGTTTGGTATCTGCTTTCAATTTGGGGGGGTATAAACCTAGGAGTGGAATTACTGGGTCACACGGGAACTCTATGTCTAGTTGTCTGGGGGCACTGGCACACAGCTGTCCAGAGAACATCATTTTGCACTCCGAGTGGCTGGCTGAAACTCTGTTAACAGACAAGCAGAGAAAGCTATATAGTTTTCCTCCCACTGCGACCCTTCTGTGGCTGAGAGGGGCCGCTGAGCCTCCCTCAGCCCAGGTCCCACCCATGAAGGGCTGGACTGTCATAGCTGGAGGGGGAGGAGAACCTGGGCCTCAGACCCGCAGGAGAGAATTCTAGACAAGGGCCAGGTGCGGAATCTGCTCACACGCAGCTTCCCACCAGCCTGCCCTCAGACAAAGAGGAGCTGGGGGTGGGCATCTGGGAGCTGGTGCCCAGCTACCCGGGGCCCAGACAAAGGGAGTCCTGACTTTCTCCAGCATCTAACGGGAGGCCTGTGGTCACTAAAGAGAAGACAGTGTGGAAGTGCCACCCCTGAGCCAGGCAAACGGAGCCTTCCCCATCTGACTGATCAGTGACCAGAGAAAAGGGACCTTGGAGGTGGGGCCGCTTAGGAAGTAATTAAGGTTAAATGAGGTCAGAGGGGTGGGGTCCTCATCCGAAAGATTCATGTCCTTGTAAGAAGAGACACCGGAGACCTGCTCTTTGTCCTCACGAAGTGTCCTTCCTGAGTGTCCCTCCTCCCCACTCCCATCGCCAGCCTCCCCACTCACCCCTCCTCCTGGGCAGCCAATGAGTTCTGAGAGAGCTTAGCTAAGTTCTTCGCATATTCTTCTTCAATCTTTATCCTGTAAAGAAAGAAAATCCACAGGTCAGCTGTCCAGAGCCAGACCTGCAGCCCTGCCACGTCTTAACCAGGTAAGGGAACCACTAGCCCATAGGCTCTGAGAGTATGTGCCTCTCGTCTGTCCTCCCAACACACAGTAGGTGCTTTGTAAATATGTGTGGAAAGAATGAGTGAACAAAATTGTCTGAACCTCCATCTCCTTATCTGCCAAATGGGTTACTACCACCTCCAGCCCCGACCCCTCGACGCTGTGAAGATGAAGTGCCATCTGGCACAGCTCCTACCATGGGGCTGGACACGTGGGACACCCTTAGATGAATGGATGTGACCGTGATGGCCACAGGGATGCCCAGTGCTGTCCACCTCTCCCCCTCCGAGCTCCAGAGCTCTGGGTTTTGACCCTCCAAGGTGGCATGGGCCCCTTGGAAGCAGGAATAGAGTCTCTCCCTACAGTCTCCCAGCCCCCTAACCACCAAGCCTGTGTGGCACAAGGATTCCATGGAAACCAGGCAGTGCCCAGAGCCATGCTGATTCCACTTCCCCAGAGAGGGAAGTTGCCTTGGATTTCATCCCCAGCAGGCAGGCACTTGACACACTTTCAAGGCAGCTCTCTGGGGAGTGATCTGTGTCATCTGGCACATCGCGTTAAATGGGTACTGCTCACTGCCTGAGCGGTCCTCTGGGCCGTGTGGGAGAAAGAGGGGCTGTGCTTCAAGGGCTGGAGCCCCGCAGGGCCCCGGTCCACCACTCAGCAAAAGGAAAGGCCCCAGAGACACTGCTGGGCTACAGCGTTTGCATCCCGGCTGCTCAGAAACTGACACCCAACAGGTGCAGCGATGTGCCAAGGGCAGCCCGACCAAGTCCATGGCTGCACAGCTGCTTCACAATTTGGCAGTGAGAGACCCAGCATCTTGTTCCTTCTCTCGCCGCTGCCTCTGCCATCTCTAGTCCTCTAGGTCTATCTCCTACCTCATCTTCCTTTCTGCCTTTAGCCCTGCCATCCCGGAGAGGACACAGACAGCCTGCAGCAGGTGGCCCACACATCCCTCAGCAGCAGATCTAACCCATCACACTCCTAGCTCCAAACCTGCAAAAGTTCTTCAATGACGACTACAGGCACCAGGCCTGAGGCCTACCTGCTCCCTGAGCGTGGCATCCAACCCAGGCCAGCATGGCCTCCATCTACTGCAAAGCACCAGCCATCTGCCCCTCCCGGCACGTGCCCTCCTCTGCTCTCTCCCACCAGCTCTGAAAGGCCCTCCCCACGAGATCCCAAGAAAGTTGCAGGGTCTGCATTCGTCAAGGAAGACCAGAGTGCTCTCAAATGGTGGATTTCCATTTCTTTCCCAACATGACATTTTTATGAATGTATAAACCCTACGTGTGTTCAAATTTTGGCTTTCCAGCCATTTTCCTATTCACCTGTTTTATACTATTGTTTTCTTGCCCCTGAGCTAGGCAATCTCTCAATCCTAACAGTTTAATGGGTCATAAAACAATTTGATCATAAAAATAGAAAATAGGCCTCCTAAGGAAAAGAGGTACTTTAAAATGCCCAGGAATTATACTGGATTATTGTTGTTATAATTTAAGAAGTTATTTTAAAAATATTACCCTTTAATATTTCATTCCAGCAGTTTCTAGGGACTCCAGATGGAAAGTTGTGTGTATGTGTGTGTGTGTGGCATATATGTGTGTGCAGGTGTATGTGTGCAGGTGTGTGAGTATCTGAGTGTGTGCTTAACAGGGTCTCAGAACTTGGAGAGACCCTGTTCAGAGGGGGAGACAGAAAACAAACTTCCTTGAAGCTTTTCCTATTTCCATCAGGTTGAATTTATTGCTTCCTCATCTCTGTTCAAGCAAACCATTTGTTAGACAAATTACAATTTTAATTCCTACACTTATCCTTATGGCCTTACCTGACTCTCCCCTTAGACTGAGCTCCCTGAAGGTGGGGATGGGAGGGTAGGGGGTTTCTGCATGTCCAGGCCTAGGAGGCAGTTTTAGTTCAAAGATCAACTGAAAGGTAACATTTTCTTTTTCTGTTATGACAAGGGAGAGTGTTTCAGGTAAGTAAAGGAGTCCAGCAGCTTGTGTAGGGAACAATAGGGAGTGGTGGAGACTGTGGCAAACTGGAGACACAGGCTCCCTCTTAGGGGCAGCTGTACTCAGATCTGGCCAATTGTGCTAAAGAGAAGCAGAGTCACTCTTGCCAGACTTTCTGCTTTCTTAAGAGATGCTAGATATCTTAGAGATGTAAAATTCACCAATTTAAAAAAAAATGTTGGTTCAAATATTTTAAAACATTACACAGGCCAAAACAATACATCTGCTGGTCAGATTTGTCCCAAGAACCACAAGTCTGAGACTCTGGTCTTATGCTCTCCCAGGTGCCAACCAAGCCCAGTACTGGGCATGCAAAGCTCATTCCTGCTGCTCCCTTTGCTCGGGCCACGGTGCCAAGGTGGGAGCCTTCACCAGTCCTGGGAGTCAGGAGGAGCAGGGTCTCACCTTTCCCGGATGAATTCTGACATTTCCTTCTGCATTTGTTTGCCTTTCAGTTGCTTCTGAAGGAGCAGTTCAAACCCAGCTACGGTCCCATTGCCTTGGGGGTCTTTCTTATCAGCCTAGAAAGGAAACACAAGCACAGGAGTTTAGGTCTGGAGCCACGGGGAACAAAGCATAGGGTAGACAGCCCTAGAAGGGACTGGGATGCCTGGGAACACCCCCCTCAGCCCACAAGGCAGGAACGTTCCAGCAGTCTGGGCTGCCCAGCTGGTGTCTCTCCTGATGCCCCTGCTCCCACGAGTTTTCTGATGCATAAGCCCTTACAGCTGCTGCCACCCCAGCTCCATGACCCTCAATTCTCCCAAGGTGGGACAGAAGAGGAAGAAGGGCAGGTGGCCAGCAGCACTGGCTCTGACGCCCAGTGGCCTGTTACTCCCAAGCAGATGGTTGCTGAGGTTAGCCAGACCCTCCGGGGTGTTTTGGTGTCCTGACACTAAGCTGTGACAGTCTGTGACCTTGGGGGCAGGTACCCCTAACCCCAAGCCATCCCTTCTCCCATCGGCCTCTCACACTTGGCTTGACAGTGCCATCCTGCAGTGCACATTTACGAAAGATCACAGTGGCTTCCAGGGTGAAACTGGATTGAAGGGCAGCCAGAGTGGAAAGGCAGGCTGTTGCACTGACACCCCAGCTGGGGGGCCTCAGGCAGGTTCTGCACTCACTCCAAGCCTGAGCCGCTTCAGCTGTGAAACTGGGGAAATAACCACCCACCTCGTTATGACCATTTCAGGATAAATGACATAAGGAAATGGATGTAGCATAGCCCTCAGCATATAGCTAAGTACTCAATAAATGGTATCTAATATTAGTTTTAAACAAGTCATGAATTCAGGAAGATGGCCAAGTCAATGAAAGGGGAAACGTAGTACCAAATTTACTTTGCAAGCAGATACCCTTAAATTTTCAAAATGAAATACATTTTTACATTTAAATTTTACTTTATTTTTTAATTGAAGAATAGCTGACATATTATAATAGATCCAGGCATACAACATAGTGATTGTACAATTATATATATTACAAAATTATCACCACAAACAGTTACTATCTGTCACCATGCCAAGTTCTTAAAATATTACTGACTATATTCCCCATGTTGTACCTTTCATGGAAGTTTGTACTCCTTAATCTCCTTCACCTATTTTGTACCCCACTTCCCCCCCATCTCTGGCAACCACCAGTTTTCTGTATTTATGAGTCTGTTTCTGGGCTACTCTTTGCTCATTTATTTTGTTAGATTCCACATGTAAGTGAAATCATATGGTATTTGCCTTTCTCTGCCTGGTTTATTTCACTTAGCATTATACCCTCTAGGTCTGTCCAAGTTGTCACCAATGGCACGATTTCCTTTCTTTTTATGGCTGAGTAATATTCCATTGAACAGTATATCACACCTTCCTTATTCACTCACCTATTAACGGACATGTAGGTTGCTTAGCTATTGGATGTAATGATGCAATAAACATAGGGGTGCATGTATCTTTTCGAGCTAGTGTTTTTGTTTTCTTTGGGCAAATATCCACAAATGTGTTTTTTGTTTTGCCTATACTTCCCCAAGGACACCTAAATAGCTCCTTCCTGCTCTCTCCCCTGCCACATCCGCTGCCTGGACCGCGCTAGCACGGCCTTCCCTCACCAGGAATCCAGAGTCAAATGCTTTGATACTTAATGGAAGGAGCTAAAAATACATCCTTTGAAATCACAAAGAGGTGAATCAATGAGAACCCTGCCCCAGGATCTGGAAAGACCCCAGGCTCTTGTCTCAGCTCAGCCACGGGGTGAGGTAGTCAGGTCTTTCTAATCCTAGGCTTTGTCCCTCCACCCCCAACCCTTGAAATAGGAGTGGGTTGCAACTCTTAAGATCCCTTCCAGAGCAAAAAAATTTTAAGAGAGGGTAATGGAAAGGGGTTGGTGATACTTGGAAAGAACCCTACTGACCATCAAGTAGATGTAAGGTTTTACAGCCACCTCTCCACTTCCTCCCAATGTGGGATCCCTTCCTCAGCTGCCCTGAGACACACCGTAATACCTCTGGTGACAAGGAGACCGCCACTACACTGGGTGCACCGTGTCATAGTGGGGCTGTGCTGGCCAATTTAAAGGTTTGTGCATTTGTGCATTTCACTGTACAATTAATACAACTTGCTAAAAAAGCAGAAGAAAAATTATACAAAATATTGAGCCCTAATCTGCCTCCCAAAAGGATGGATATGCTCAGCAATCTGTCCACACCTGGGAAAACCAGCCCAAAGAAATGGGCTTTAATGGTTATGTCAGCAGAGAAATTTCTATTAGAGGGAAAGGCCACAACGGTCAGGGAGATAACACCCTTGAGTAAGTAAGTATCAGAGTCCCAGGAGAGCTTGAGTGAAGACGAAAACTTATACACGTCCATCTCTTGGATGCTGCTGACCAGCGACAGGTTCACATGCCCTTCCCACCCTTCCAGCCCCTTGATACCCACAGGGGTCTCCACACGCCAGCCTCTGGCTCACAGGGTGCCCACTCACCACTCCAGCTGGTCTCCCTTAAGAGTCCATTTCCTGCACCCTTCCTTAGGGATGAGGTCTCCAAACCCAGCTATTTCTCTCCATCTCCCTGGCTGCACCATCCTTCTTGGTCTCCTGCTAACTTCCACCCCTGCACACTCACAGTCCTCTCTCATGGTGCAGATAAATCAGATTAGATCATGCTTAAACCCTCCAACATCTTCCCACTGCAAACAGAACACAACCCAACATGCGTACAGGGCCTATGAACCCTCCTACTTGTGACCCCTGATCACCCTCACCACTGGGCTCAACCCCCAGGGCTGTCTGATGCCAAAGATCCCTTTTTATAATGTCTGCTGCCTCTGCACAGATCTCAGAAGATCTAGAAGAAACACAGCTGGGCCCATAGGAAACTGCCCCTACCAGGGGGCTATAAGAATCACTGGATATCTTCTAAAGCACATATGATTTGGTGGCAAAAAAAAGCATTTTTGTCTAGTACCTGGTTAGAAAACCTAAAAAAGGGGAGATAACTCATTCTGCACAGTGGTGAAAAAGAAGCTTTTATTTTGATTATTGTTACTGTTCCTCAGGGTCTTTGCAAAAGTCTTTTCTTTTCTATTGAAGTATAATTCAGTGGTGTTCAATATATTCACAAGGTTGTACAATCATCACCATTACCTGTTTACAGATAAGGCCATCTGACTTTGAAAGTCACTGCTGACTTTAAAATGCAAATACCCAGGACTAGTCCCAGAGTTTCTGAGATTGTACATTTGTCGAAAGATACTTATTTAATTTTGGAAAAATAAATTAATATAGAATTTACCATCTTAACCACTGTTAGGTGCACAGTTAGTGGCATTAAGTCCATTCACATTGTTGTGCAACCATCAGCACCATCCACCTTCAGACTTTTTTTGTAACTTGTAAAGCAGTAGCTCTTTACCCATTAAACAATATCCAGAAGTTCTGGAACCACTGAACTCTTAGCTGGAGCTCCCAAAGGGAGTTGGACCCGCCCTTCTCCCTGACTTTGATGGAAACAGAGAGACCCAGGAGGCAAAGCATTTATGCATGGTCACCTGGACACCAGTCACAAGAGTGGCATAGCAGGTCTGCAGCACAGGACTGAAGTTGGTTCTAGTCTCTTGCCTTTACTGAGCAGCAAAGGAAGTGCCCCTTCAGCTTACCTGCATCCCAGCTGAGGTTTCCACATACCATGAATGAAAACCTGTTGATTCTGAGATTTATGGAATGATCTGACTCCAAGAGGGTCTCAAGCTTCAGCCTCAGCTGCTTAATTCTACCACCAGTCCTAGGTGTCAACAGGAGAGACCCCTCTGCTTTGAGCTCAAGACCCTTCATACCCCTTCTGGATGTCCATTCCTGGTTCTCAGTGCCACAGTGGGGGGGAAACTGAGGCACCACTTACCCAAAAATAGTCACAATAGCTCCACTCAGTAGGTTTCAGCAGCTGCTGTTCCGGCATCGTGTCTGGGTGAGGGAATGTCACGCAGTTTATCTGTAGGGCACAGAACAAGAAAATGACTTGTCTGGAGGGTTGGGAGAAGCTAGGAAGGCTCTGTTCCCAGGACACAGCACTGAAGAGGTCTCTTTGTAGGGCCAGCTTAATGAACACACACTCAGATTTTAGGATGCTCCTGTGGCCGGCATTTCAAATGAGCAGCAAGGCATGCTCACACCCACCCCACAGGGGCTGGAAGTGGTACAAACTCTCTGAAAGGCAGTGTAACAATCTATCAAAACTGCAAATGGCCAGAGCCTTTCACCTCATGACTATATTTCGATGAATCTATCCTGCAGATATGTGCAGTGACACATGTACCTGGTTTTTCACCAGGCACTGCTGGCAGCAGCAAAAGACTGGAACACAACTCTGTAGTTCACAGCAGGCAAAAGGTTAAAGTATGAGACAAGCATGTGGACCTTGTATCCACGGTGGAAGATGTAAGGAAGTTCTTATGTTCTGATAAGGGAAGTGAGCCAGGGATGCTATGGGGAGAGAGATAATAAGCCAGTCTTTAAAGTATGTTACCATTTGTGTTTAATAAACAAAAGAGGAGACAATATATTTACATTTGGTTATGCACAGAATACTTCTGGAAGCTGGCAATATTGCGTCCAAGAAAGGGAATTCTGTGACTGCAGATCAGGGGCTGAGAAGTTACCTTGTGAGTTTAATCTCATATGTACTCTGTGAACAAAGAGAGTTTAAAATGATCCCTCAAGGTGCATGCTTAGGGCTGGAGAGTGCAGTGTAGAAATTTCTGGAATGCGTCTCAGATTTTTCTGCCCAAGCATGTTCATGGTGCCCCCAGCTTTCCAGCTCCTTGGAAATGGTTTTACCACTGTTTCTGCTGATGTTGCTTCCAGCCCAGGATCTGCTCCTGTGCAGCTGATTGATTTGTGCTCTTTGTGGGTGCCGCAGAGTATTGGGGAGCAAGGCCTGAGCCCTGTCAGTCCTTAACCCCTCCTCACAGCCCAGCATCTGCTAAAGTGGGAGCTGTCAGACGTTCAAGGCAAGAACAGTGAACACCCCTGAGGGTTTGAACAGAGGCCACAAACTCCAACATTGGAAGCCACACAAACAAGCAGATGCTGAATGTCATAGAAACCGCAGCTGAGGTTGGGGGGTGACTGGCCTCTGCTTTGGGGAGGGGGAGAGGGGGTGGAGGTCTGTTTAGGAGGCAAAGACCTCTCAGCTCCCACCAAGTATTGTCAAGCCCAAATGAGTCCAGAGTTGTCAGGTTATGTGATGAATCAAAAGCTGAAAATCGGATTAATGAGGTGTCTCAGTGTTTAAATGTTGGCAAATAACTCAAGGTTAATAATAAAAACAAGGTCAACAGCTACCCTACCCCGTGTAAGCCAAGCCAAGCCGTCTGCCGGCTGAGTCAGGCCATAGGTCCCTGGCCATGACCTCTGGCTCGGGGGCTCGAGGGCAGCTGGAAGTAATCTAGACCCCAGGCTGCCCAGGGGCACAGGCTTCACTTGCAGTCTGGGGAAGCCAGCAGGGAAGGGAAGGAGGCCGCTCCCCCTGGATCCTGACATCTGGCTGAAGTCAGACCAATGAACCCCACTCCGGAGGGAAGTGTGGCACAGTGAGGACTGGAGCAGGAATGACTCAGAGAGCTCTGGAGATGGGGGCACTGTATTCTGCCAAATTCAGGGCAGAAGCCTGAGGGACCCTGGGGTTGGGGAGGGTTTTTCTCCCAATGCTGCACCACTCTCCAAAGTGTCTCTGGTCTGCAGGAGCCTGCTAGGCAGGGAAGGTCAGCCTCTCAGTGCCCAGCATCAGGCAATCATCTCCCCAAACCTTCTATCTAGGCTGATACCCCAAGGTGTGTCCTGAGGTACGTCTCCTCCCCAGGCTTCAGCAACCGGCTGCCATGTGGTCTTACTTGCAGCAACTATGGAAATGAGGGTTGGATTCCAAAGTCTCACAAAGTCCTTATGTCATGTTCTGGTTATTCTTGTCTCGACAAATAGTGGAAATTTCAGCCCATCTTTATTTTGCTTAATATTGTAGTCCATGAAGATTTCAATCAACTTTAGTGATAAATTTACTATGTCATTAAGTTGGGCGCTAAAGGAACTCAGGGTGAAGGTGCTCAGGCACAGGTGTAAATGTCTTCTGGAGTGGCCTGTAAGGGTTCTAGAAGGCGGGGGGCCCCACACATGGCCCTGTAATAACCACTGACACCAGCTGGGTGTGGGGGTGGGTGGGAGAGGATAAGGACTCGTTCCTCTTATTGTTTCTACCACTTCATGAGGACACCGGTCCTTGAACAGACTGGCCAGGTGCCCCGAGGCACCTGTCTCCACCCTTGTCCACTCTAGTTTGGGGATTTCTCACTCCCAGCTCCTCCCCAGGGATCTCCCAAATCCTCAGAGCCCCGTGCCCCCTGGTGGGCGTCTCGAGAACTGCACCTTGCCTGCCCCCTCCTGGGAGGGAATTGTAATGTTGTGGAATTCCTGGGGAGCCCTTCTCCGGCACCCTGCCGAGAGCTCTGTATTCCTCCTCACAAGCTGGGTGACACTGGCTTCATTTCATATGAGGAAACTAGGGATCACAGAAGTGAAGGATTTGAATCCAGACTGGGCTTACAGCAGAGCTCAAGCCCTTGACCACAACACTATTCAGTGGAACACCTGCTTGTCCACTATCCACACAAACATTTGTTGAATGGCTACTTGGTACCACGTGCTGTGCTAGATCTTTCCAGCACTTCATGCATGTACATTTATGATTATGTTCCTTGCGATTGTTTATTCAGCATCTGTCCTCCTTGCAAGACAGTCTGCTCCATGAGGGGAGGAAGACCCTTTTTTCCTAGCACCTGGTGCAGCCCAGGCCCCTGAATGCTGCTCAGCAAATGCTTCTTGCTGCAATACCCAGAGGCTAGAGATGGAGTCTCTGCCCTCTATGGTTTTTTGTCCTCATGTGGAAGGCAAATAAGTAAATAAGTAATTGTAATACTTTGGGATAAATCTACCACTGGAATGAGCATGCAATGCTGGGGCTACAGGCAGGGCCAGGGGCTCAGGGGAGGAGTCTTAGTGGGGATTTGGAGAGGCCAGAGCAGGAGGGGTGGGGTTGATGGGAGGTGAAGAGTGTTTGGGGGGAGGAAAAGGGCCTGGGGCTCTGAGGATACACCCCACCACTGGGGAACATGCTGCTCTGCATGGCTGGGACTCAGGGAGCAGACAAAACTGAGCGAGACCAGAGTGGGCCTTGCAGGCGTGGGAGCCGTGGAAGTGTGTGGCAAGAGAATGACATGATTGGGATGCTCTTGGGGTGAGTATTCCCGCTGCAGCATGGGATGATACCCCGGAAGGAGAATGCTGACCTCGGCCACCTGCCATTAGGGCAGGCTCCACGGTGACTGGGAGCCGTGACGGTGACTCAGAGCAACATAGCAGAGAGGATAACCAGACCACAGGACTCTGCATACAGACTCCAGAACACCACGAAGTTAACTCAGTGGTTGTCAACCAGGGATGATTTTGCTCCCTGATCCCTGCCCCCCGGTACATTTGGCAATGTGGAGACATTTTTGGTTGTCACAAAACGGGGCTGGAGGGGTTGCCACTGGCACCTGGCGGGTAGAGGCCAGGGTGGAGCATTAACACGCAGCAATGCACAGGAGGGCCCCATGACAAAGAGGGAGCCGGCTGGAAAAGTGAGTGGTGTGGTGGCTGAGAAAGTCTGAGTGGACTAGCTTGGGCAGACAGGAGCGTTTCCATGTAGTGTTTCCAAGCTACTGACAGGAAGCACGTCAGGGGTGGGGGACCCCTGATTCAGGAGAGAGCGATGCAGCAGAGGTGGGTGGTGAGCGCTGGCGGGGTGTGTGTGGGGACTGATGTCCAGTAAGCAATTAGAGCTCATATGTTTATTTGCAACCACCCAGTGCAAACTCATGCACAGATGAGCAAGCCAGGGCACCAACGGGTCAGGGCCCTTGCCTGCTATCGTGCAGCTAAAAATGGCAGAGCGAGGTCTACTGCCAGTTTCCCAATTCCTGGGCCACCACTCCTAGCACTGCCCTGGACTTCTATGGCCTCAGGCCTCACAGTCAAGGCTCCTGTGCCCCCACATCAGAAGGGCTAGAAAGAGGGAAGCAGCCCCCAGTTGACCACATGCTCCATCCAGCAGGGCTCCAAAGCCCAGAGAGGGAAGAGAAGGTGCCAGAGGCCTTTCCCCATGGAGACCTTCCTGTGTGAATGCTTGTCCCCTCCGGGGTGACGTTTTCCAGGCAGTTAACACCAGCTCTGGGACAGAGCTTGCCTCCTCCCAAGGCTTCCTGGGGGCAGTAAGACCCTCAGCCACATCCTCCACCCACATACACAGAGGACCCAAAACCTAACACGCCAGCCCCAGTTCTAAATGCTCTATATGTATCACCTCATTTAATCCCCAACCCTGTAATTTAGGTTGCTATTATTGTCCCCATTTTACAGACGAGGCAACTACGGCACAGAGAGGTCAGCAACTTACTCAAGATCACACAGCTTGTGAATAATGGTGGAATCAGGGTCTGAAGCTAGGCAGTCTGGCTCTTAACCCTACCTCACACTACCTTTCCAATGCACTGAGGTGTAGACATGCCATCCCTCTCCCACCCCCAGCAGGGGCTCAGGTAGGAAGGGTGCTCGACAGAGCAGGAGACGGAGAGCCTAGCCAAGTGCACTGTTGGGGCAAAGCTCCGGGAGCCACCCCACGCCCACGGGCAGCAGCACCTTTGCTCTCACACCAAGAGTTTACTTCACCCCTTGGATAAATGGAGAAACACGCCTACCCCGAGGCCCACAGCGCTCACTGTGCAGTGTGGTTCTGCCAGGACCATCCTGCGCAGAGGCAGCCTGAGCTACAGGCTGTCCCCAGAAACCTTCCATGAGGTCTCTGAGGGGACTACAGCTGCACTAAAGCAGCCGGCTGTGGCATGGGAGCCACTCAACACCGTGGGACCCCCCCAAGGGGCCTGACGTGGAGAGGCCCTGAGCACAATGCCCCCCACCCCGAGTCCAGGGCCAGCACACAGGCAGCCTGGAGGGCAGAGGCCATAGCTCCTTGCCCATCTACCTGGACAGCCACTGCAGCACAGAGGAGATGATGGCTTGACAACCAAGCAGGCCCCGAATTTTCTCCTGGAGGGAGGCTGATCGGGGTGGGTGGTGAAGGGGAAGAGCTGGGGTCCGTGGGGGCATAAAAGAAATGACCCCACCTCCAGCTGGGGCTCACCTCCAGCCCACGAGCTCCCACCCAGGGTCTGGGGCCCCCAACATCAGGAAGTGGTGACCAAAGACCACAGGCATCCCCCAAATTCCTCTTTTCAGAAGGTGAGTTTGGCGGCATGGCATTGGGAATCCTTTAGATCCTGATGTATCACGTTTGTGCCGAGGGCTGAGAGGTGTTGCTGGCACCCGTCACGTCTGGTCCAGCAGCCTGCTCCACAGCGGCCCTGCCCCGGGCCCCGCTGAATGTGTCCGCCCCTCCCTGACTCATACCAGGCTCCTCGGCCCCACCACGACTCAGACAGGGCCAGGCTTGCAAATTTCTACTCCGCAGGATCAGACAGGGTGAAGATGCTCACCTCCTCCTACACGCCAAGGAGAGGTTGGCTTGGACCCCACCCCTCTGGGTGTCTTTCCTTCCCTTCCTCTGAGCAGCCCTGCGGCATCTCCTTGGGAAACCCTGAGCTCCGGGGGCTCAGAACCCAGAGGAAAGGGCTGGGTTATGGGCAAAGTGGCACGTCCCTCTTCAGCTGCCTCCAGCCTGGGGATGCGTGGGGCCACCTGGGCACAGCTCAAATGCCAGGCTCTGCTCCTCACCTGCTCTGCACCCCTCGACCAGTCCCTCCCATCCTCGGTTTCCCCAGCAAAAATTCCCCAAGGCTTGGGTGTTTATTTAAAACCTCTGGGGTGGTGGTTACAAGGCAAACTTCCCAGCTGGGCCCCAGAGAGACCAATTGTAGGTCTAGGATTCCATCAAAGACCCTGTGTTTTAGACAAGCATCCCAGAGGCTTCCAGTGCCAACTACACTTGGCAGGCCAGTCCCTGAGCAGCACTGATGTAGGTCAGCAGGGAGGAGGAGAGAAGGTAGCGAGGCAGGATGGACAAGGAGTGTCATGAGGAGACCCTGGGGCCAAGCCCAGCCCCTCTGATCAAGCCTGGAGCTCTGGCTCGGAGTCTAGGTGCAGCATGGGACTCACGTCCACACTGCGGCTGGGCCCCATCCCCACAGGCCTTTCAGGCAATTCTGGGAGAACTCTTCTACAGTTCTAATACACCAGGGCCCTCCCACTTTCTCCCCTGTCAGGGAATTTCGGCAGCTCCTGTTTTGCTCCAGCCCTCTGGGGCATTCTGTGGCCATCTGAAGATGGGGACTGTGCCTCAGAAAGTCTCCCCTGCCCTGCCCAGTCCCATGAGCCCCAGCAACCAGGAAGCTGCCTAGGCCCAGGGCCACGTGGGCTGAGCCAACCTGACCCACCCTCAGGAGGCAGTTCCACCCAGGGCACTGCCCGTGGTAAGAGCCCAGGTCTCAGATCCTGCTGCTTCCCAGTGGTGTGACCTTGAAAGGGATGGCTCTGTGCCCCAGTTTCCTTATATGTAAGCAGGGTGACGAGAACACGAGAGTATACTGAGCACTTACTGAATGCCAGGTTCTGGTCTAAGTGCTTTCCCCGTAGGGACTGAGCTCTCACACTTCCCCGTGGCACAGACACCCGCCGTCTCCCCATTGCATAGACGTGGGTGCTGAGATACAGAGAGGCATAGGCACGTGTCCCAGGGCGTCAGCTAGTAGGTGTGGTAACTGACACTCCGGCTGCAGAGCTGAGGTTCACAATCCCCCCACCACACTGGTCCTACCCCTACACCTCACACAGTGAGCAGACAATTAAACGAGCTTCTGGGAACACTACTTGTGCATCATAAAAGCAAACAAAAGTGGCAGCCAATTATTGTTGTCACTGTATGCCTAACCCCCGTTTTCCTCCAAAGCAGGATTTGCAGCCTGCATGAGCCAGGGAAGCACACCCACTCCCAGTGTCATCTCCGTGGGGGTGGTCAGAATGGCTCAGAACTGTGTGTGACAGCCTCAGAGAGCAACTCCCCACTCCCAGCTCGGCTGCACTTGTGCAGACCCAGGACTGCACTTCTCACGTCTCCAAGTTATTGGCTATTTGAGCAGCTGGACAAGTCATTCACCCACTTGTGGTGGTGGGGTGGGGGTGCCACGGATGTCCAGCACCCGCTTCCCCCCAGGCACAGGGCTGATGTGGGTTGGGGAGAATTCTCCTCAGCCTCCACATGGGGGCTTGGCGGGCTTCTGGAAGAGCCCTGGGAGGCGGGTCTGGCCACTCTAGGCAGAAACTGCCTGCTTCCTATCAGGAACTCCCAGGAACTCTATTCTTAGGGCTCTTTCCCTTGCTTTTAACTTTGACATCTTCCACAAGTTACTCTGCACAAAAGCAGCCCTGCCGTGGCTGTAATTTACATGTCACATCACTTGCACGGAGCACATTCCCCCCCTTCACCCACCCCTGCCTGCCCTGCAAAAATGGTTTCTGCATCCTTCCAGCCACACTTCTTCTCCATCACCAGGAGAGAAAAAGTGAAATGTGAAATCAACAGAAGACAGACTGGGGTAGGAGGCAGGGGGAAACTCCCGTTACATCCAAGCTCTGGAACTTCCTGGATTCCGGGCTGGGTACCACTCAGCAGTCTGCATTGCCATGGCAACAGCTCAGCCGTGGCCGAACGCCCCAGCTTGCCACCCAACCTGTAAGCATTCCATGGGAGCCACTTACCGTGATGGTATTTTCCTTGCTCTGCTTTTTGCCTGGTGACGAGGATCCCAGGTTCTGCGGAGAGAGGCAAGAAACATCGTCAAAGCTGTTCTCCATATTGCACGTTTCCTTTTCCATTTGGGCGCCCTGAAGGTGGGGGGATTGGTTCAAAGCTTCGTGCTGGGCAAGTCCGGGCGGTTCTAGCTGCTGTTAACTCTTAAGTCACCATATTCTGGGAGAAGGCAGGCAGCAGTGCCCAGCCTGCAGATGAACTAGAGAAAGCCTCCAGAACAGGCTCTGAGGGAACTGCTCCGACCAGGTCTGCCTCCTCTTCTCCCCGTCTGTGATTTGGGGAGTTAACCCCTCAGCTGCCCTCTGCTGGTAAATGATTCCGCGCACTGCCTCCTGCCGGCACCTGCAGAGTCTCCCCAGGAGCAGAGTTAAGGCAGAGTGCCGGCTACCGCCTCCCGGCACTGAGGATTCAAAACATGACATCTTTGATACGTGTCCCACACATCAAACCCTGAATACGTGCAATGTGCACAGGGGCCACCTCCGTGCTCACCGCTCTCCCAACCCTGAGAGCCAAGAGGGATTTCGCAGCAGAGCCGTGTTTCAGCTTTCATTCAGTCTCTGGAATGCCTCTTTATGTCTTCCAGTTGCCAGAGAACCATCATGCCAAGTACCTCCGAGCCCGCAGGTCCTCAGCTGCCTGCCCATCCCAGGATGGCTCTGGTCTGGAAAACTCAGGATTGCCAGCTGAAACTGCCACAATGGCCATCAGAGCCTAAGGTCCCAAAGGGGAGGGTGAATTCTGGGTCTTCCTTGTCCCACTATTAGTGGTTACACTGGGATTCAGAAAGGTCCCAGAGCAGGATGTGTGAGCTGGGAAGCAGGTCACCCCTAAACCCCATGGGTGGCCACTGTATTATGTCCTGGGACTCACAGCCTTATTCTTTCTCTAGTGGACTGTAAGGAAGTGGCTGTGAGGACTCCAGAGAAAAAGCAGAAGGGCTTCTCCCACAGAGGGAACCGGCAGACACCCATCTCCTGGCCAGCAAAGCCCTGGGCCACCTGGCAGGATGATCGTCAGGGGTGGGTTCAGCCCCTGTCTTGGGAACCCACCTGCAAATCAGGCAGGGCAGGACACTTGATGGCATCCCTACTGACTGACCCATTCCCTTACTTCCAGCTTTTAACTAAAGCCAATGAATGCCAATGGTCTCAGACTGTGTAGCTGAAAGGGACTTTACTAAGACCATCTAATTCACAGACCAGAAAATGAACTCATTAGCCCTGACATCCTGCCAAGGAATGTGAGCTCCTTGAGTCTTGGTTTCCCTGTGTTACCAACAGGCTCAAGCTTTGGAGTGCATCAGAATTAACTGAGGAATCTGCTCCAAACTGAGCCCCAGCCACACCTCCCAGAGCCTCTGACCCAGCAAGTCTGAGGCAGGCCTGTACCTCTGACAGAATCTGGGGACTGCTCCTGGAGGCAGACTGATCTACGTTCTGTCATTTCACTGAGGCTCCCCTACTTACTGTAGCTGCTTTAGCAGCCCCAGCAGGCTCTGGGGCCCCATCAAGCTTGTGACCAACCACAGCTTCCAGAGATGTCTGTATGGCATTGACTCATCTGGCACACTCACCCTGGACTCTCCCAAGCTGTCAGTTCTACCCCAGGGCACTTGCCAAAACTAGGGAGGGGAGAGACAGAGGCCACATGGCTGGAGCCCAAGAGCTACTCTCCAGGGAAAAGAAAAGGTGCAGGGCTCTGAGCTCTATCAAAGGTTCATCCATTCAGAGACACTGGCCCAGCAAATCTATGCCAGGGAGGGATGTGGGGAGGGGAGCCTTTGGTGTGGATTTTGCAGTTTGCAGGGGTCACCCTGTCCACCCAGGGAGCTCAGGGTGGCCACCGTCCATGGCCACCCAGGAGGCTTAGGGGTGACCTGTCATGGACACATGTTGCCACTGTGCTCCAACCCCGGGAAGGGCAACCAGTGCTCAGGCAGCCTTGGCAACAGCCTTTGAGTCTGTACATCGATGTTGCTGATGGTGCTGAGGACAAGGAGGATAACCACCAGAGGAGGAAGCTCTGCAAGAGCTCCTTCCCAAGGGTGCTTACAAGGCAGACATGCGGCTAGACATTTGACGTACATCATCTCCAATCCTCACAACCCCTGCCCATGTTACAGATGGTGAAACTGAGGCTTGCAGAAATGACCTACTTGGTCTATGGTTACAAGGCAGGTAAATAGAGGAAATCAGAACTCAAGCCTGAATAACGCTTTTATCTTCTGTCATCTCTCCACTCGGAGACCTGGGACATGCTCCTGCTCCCCAGGTGTCTCTGCAGGGGTCAAAAAAGAGCTCCATCATCCATGATCATTCATTTGGGTACCACTGTGTCCAAGACTCCATGGAATGAAGCTGAACACAGAGGTCACCCTCCTTCCTCTAACTTGGGCCAGGATAGGAGCACAAGGAGTGTCTGGCACTGGGGGTGATATGCTCAGTGTGGGGTCAGCACCTTCCCCATCTCTGCTCTACTAGCTGTGCAGTTTCAGCCAGTGCCAGGTAGGGGGATCACAGGCTCTTCCAGGCAGTCTCCGGTTTGCTGCTCTGTGTTTGTTGCTGATGACCATGCCCACTGTGCCAACATCATTTATACCCATACACATGTGTGCACATCATACACACACACCCAGTAGCACTCCACTGAAAGGGCTCAGAAAGAAGGACACCTCAGTCACAGCGAGAACACTTCCTAGCTAGAAATTGGTTTCTAAATACCATTCCCTATGTAAAAAGAACCCAGGCTCCTTGGAGAAATGGCTAATTTCAAATGCCACATAGGCCTGGGACACCTTATTGTGCAAAGAGGTAAGAAAGTGTTCAAAGAATGATGTAACATAACCAAAGAACCAAAGACCAGCACAAAGGGGCCCCAACAAGCCCCATGTGGGGCAATTTGAGCATGGATATGAATGACTACAAGTGATTGACTCCAAAAAGCAGGGGGAGGGAGAGGACAGCATTTCTTTCAGGAAGAATTCCAATGCAAATGTAGAAGGAATTAGAAAATTACCATTTGCAACCGCCAAAGTCAAAATAGATTCAGGTCACAATCCAGGATGCTCAGAGTGCCAAGTAAATAGATTACTAGGGTACAGGATATGCGCATGGTCTCACCCCATCAGCCCACAGGTAACTGACAAATTAAAAAGGGAAAATATGCCTCTACAAAGGAGCAATCTGGCTGTCACATTAACTGGGAACTCAAACTCAGCATCCTGTGTAGGGTGACAACCTGGGAGTGTGTGTCTCCTGACTGCTGCAGTAAGAAGTACTCAATAGGCCCCCACTGGTACTCTTGTCCAAACTGCTGGCCCTGAATCTAAGCATAAGAAAACAATTAGACCAGGACTGTCAGTCATTGAACTGACCTGGACTCTCCATCTGCCCCTGCCCCACACCCACCAAAAGCCACAGTAAGGAAAGACAAAAGAAAAAATGTGTGGGGAATATAGTCTAGACCAAAGGAGACTAAAGTGATAAGAGGAAATGGTAAGTCTATACAATGGAATATTATTTGGCCATAAAAAAGCAATGAAGTGCTAATAGATGCCCCAATGATAATGGCCCCGGAAACATTCCAAGTGAAAGAAGCCAGACACCAAAGACCATACACTGTATGCGTCCATGGATATGGAATGTCCAGAATAGGCAAATCCAGAGACAGACAGCAGATGAGGGGCTACCCAAGGCTTATGGAGATTCTTTGGGGGTGATGGAAAATGTGGTGATGGTTGCCCACCTTGTGGCCACTGTGTTGTACATTTTAAATGGGTAAGTGGTACGCTGTGTCAGTTACATCTCAGTAAAGATGTTTCAAAGGACAGAAACTAAAGAGCTTCAACAACTAATGTATCCATATATGAAACTTGAATGGATCTTGGGTTGGGGAGAAAAGAAGCCATAAAAGACATTTTCAGGACAACTGGGGAGTCTGAATATGGATTATATATATTAGATGATATTACTGAAATAATGTTTTCTTAAATGCACTAATGGTATTGTGGTTATGTCTTCCCCTACAGGGATACATTCTGAAATTGTTTACAGTTAAAACAACGTGTCAGGAATTTGCTTTAAAGTAATCCCAGGGGGTTTTGGAGACTGTCAGGGGTAAGGAATGAGAATATAAATGCAACAAAATTGCCAAGTAATTGTTGATTATTGGTCCATGGTACTTTATTATAGTATCCCTTCTATTAAAAGTGGGTTTTTAAAATCTCTTTTACCTATGATTCCATAAAATTTTTCTCCTTTCCTTTTTTTACATCCCACCCCAATCTGGTTTCCTGACCTTGCCTGGCCACTCCACTGTCACTCAGAGGAGAGGACAACCTGAGAGTCGTAACATACAAGGCAGGGCTTGGCAGACTGCAGCGGGTCATGCACAGCAGTTCAGCAAGCCCCCACCCTGCATGTCTTCTCCACCACCTCACTGCCCTGTGAACAGTCTGGGTTCCACCCCCTCGGCAGGTGGGATCCAGTGTGAAACCTCTCAATGGCTTCTAGGTACTGTTAGAATAAAACCCAAGCTCCTCACAACAGGCCTGGGCGAACTCCTCCAGCCTCATCTCCTGTCCTCCCTACACCTGCTCATTTAGCAAACTCATTTAGCAAATCACAGCCCCACTTGGCCTCTATGGGTTCCTTGAAATCACTGCTCTCCTTCCTGCCTCCAGGCATCCACATGTGCTGTTCCCTTACCTGGCACACTGTTTCGCCCCACCCAACCTCCTTACCAAGCTAAACCCTTGCTCATTTTTCCAGTCTTAGCCTAAGTATCTTTTCCTATGGAGGCCATCACCAGCATTTCCATCCCCACCCACCATTACCCAGCTAGGTTCTCATGCCACACACTTCTAGCCCTATCACTGCTGAAATGCAATAATCGTTTAGCTCATGTCTTTCTCCAGCACCAGCTATATACACGTCCATCAAAGCAGGAGCTCTTCTGCCTATAACTCAGTGCCTGGCAAAGAACTAGATGTCAGTAGAACATGTATGACTGAATTGGGTGGGATGGGGATGGGGGGGGGCACTGAGTAAATGAGCTCTCAGCCTTTCACCTCTTCCTCTTCCTCAGACTCCATTCTCCAATGAGTCTCTTAAGTTTCCAAGCCCTTAACCTCATTCTCTTTCCTCCTTCCTGTGTCTTTCTTGGGGAAGTTCATGGGAAGCCAGAGCAACCGAAAAGTGGGCCACAAGAGGGCCTGGGTATGGTGGGCAGGTCCCTTGCCCTCCCTGCACCTGTGTAGGGATCAAAGGGCTCTCAACACAGCCCCGAGCAGGCAGGTGGGGACAGGCTAGGACATGCGTCTGCAAAGGCCAGCAGGACTACCAGCCTTGATCCCCACTGTGCCCTCAATCAGGTGACCCCCACTTACCCAGTACCCAGGCAGCCCGCCCCAGGGTGCAGACTTGAAAACTTCCACTGGGTGGCGCCAGATCACCACCGCCTGTGCCCCCCAGCCGTACAGGTGTCCCAGGGCTGGGGCAAGGGAGGGCAGGCACCCCAGGGGCTGCTGGACACCCAGCCCAGCCATCACCTTGCCCAGGACAGGGCAAGCTGGGGACACACTCCTGGTTTCCAAGAAGATTAGGTATGCCCTCCCCACCTCCACCACCCCAACACTCTCATCTTCCTGATTAGCTTGCTCAAGGAAGGGCAGCCAACAGGAAAAGAATGCACAGGGCTTTGAGCAAACCTTAAGCAAGCCTCTTGACCCAACCCTGACCCTGCACTTCAATTGGCCTTGTGTTCATTCACTCATTCATTCATTCTTCAAGTACTATTAAGTTGTAATTGTTACTGATCATGATTGACAGCCTGGGATAGCAGCGAGGAAAGGCTATGCATGCTGAATAGCACCTTATGCACTTTGGGGATCACTTGTGGGTAGCACTCTCTATAAATACCACACTGTATCCTACTTCTTCACTGGCCTCCAGCACCTCTGTGGACAGCCAGGTCCACAGCGCCCCAAATCCTTCCACAGCTGAAAAGAATGACATTCTACCTTATAGCTCTGGGAACTGTTGAACGAATGCTTATTTGCTCTCTCCAGGTGCTGTATTTTCTATTTTTCTTACTCTGATGACACTTCAACATTCAACATTATCATCCCAACCAGACACCCTCAACTCCGCCTGTCCCGTAAGCAGTTGATGCTTGCCCACCAGACCTGGGTCTCCAGACCTGGTCTTCCCTGCATCCCCAATACCAGTATCTTACTTCTAATTTCTTTTAAAAAGAATGCTCATTATACTGCTTTGTATAAAAGCAAGATGGGTCCATTTTAGGAAATTTGAAAATATAATCAAAAGTATGAAGAAAATAAAAATTATCTTAGACTAAGGTTTCTCTACTTCAGCTATGTTCGTATTTTTGAACTGGATTAAATCTTTATTGATGGTTGCTGTCCCTGTGCGTGGTGGAATGGTTAATGATATCCCAGACATTACTCACTAGATGCCAGCAGTTACCCCTCCCCAGCTCGACTGCCAACATGTCTCCAAAGAAGGCCAATGTCCCCTGATTGAGAATCACAGTCTTAGGTGTAAACAGTATCACCATCAATGTTCTGGTTTATTTTTCTTCCAGTCATTTGTTTCCATGAAGTACAGATTTCCTCCTCCCCAGTAAGACTATATGTTCTGCTTTTCCCACTCAATATCATTTTCTCAGCATTTTCCTAAATCATTAAATTTTCTTCAGAACAAGGCTTTTTAATGGCTTCATGGTATCACTGGCTGGATGAACATTCAGTGCCAAACATCCAGCTTACCCATGCCCTGCTGCTGGACAATTAGGTTGTGTCCAATGCTGCAGCGCTGTAAATGGTGCTTGAGTGGACAGCCTCACACATTCACCAGAATCCCTGAATGTATTCCAAGAACAGACGCTGGGAAGGAAATTCCCGGGTAAAAGG
This sequence comes from Manis pentadactyla, assembly GCF_030020395.1. Lineage (NCBI taxonomy): Eukaryota > Metazoa > Chordata > Mammalia > Pholidota > Manidae > Manis > Manis pentadactyla. The sequence continues at coordinate 131,487,350 of NC_080022.1, read as the reverse complement.
CTTACGGCACACCCTGTCCAATCAGCTTCTAGGAAGGTTCTATCAGTATACATGTTTTAAAAAATGGTTGACTAACACCTTTATAGTATTTTAAGGTTGGGGGAGACATATTCCATCAGGGAAGGAAGGAAGAATGATTGGTGGCGGGGGATTGTTTCCAATATTCTTGATGATGCCCAGGGTCTCACCAGCTTTTTCAATCACGTTATAACCACAGCAGAATGTAGGTTCATGTCTTCAGAAAACCCTGCTGTCAGCTGGCAGATAAGCCTCATTTCAAAGAGACTGCCTGAGGCTGGATCAAGAAGGCTAGTTGGGGGCTCAGCAGGAAGCGCATGATGCCAGCGCTCTGATGTGTGCCGTGACTAGGGGGTGGGAGGCACGCACACATGCTGAGCCTAGATCCTCGCCGTCCAAGGCAAGGGCAGCCCCCACCAGCAGTCTCTGGGTGCTGGTTGGAAACACGGAACCTCAGACTCCTTCCTGGCCCTCCTGAATCAGAAGGTGCGTGCCAGCAGGAGGCCCAGTTGATTCTGAAGCCCACCAAAATGTAAGAAGCCTTGGCCCACATGCATGTCCAAATTCTTTCCCAGCCTTTTAGCTGAACTGAACCGCAACCTCCTAAGATAATTTAATTAGTTCCCAAAAACGAATACTTTGACTGTATTAAAAGCTCAGAGTAACATTTTAGGCAGCCATAGTAACAGACCACAGGTCTTCCCCCGACATCCACAAGAGCATCAACACTGTCGTCATCACCATGGCCTGTGGGGCCTGGCACTTAATTCCTGGAGGAGACTGGTGGATTTTCAGGCTTAAGAGCATCTTCCTATATAATTTAGGGCAGGCTAAATAGGGCCAGTCCTCAGTTTCTTAGATGCAGTTTAAAGCAACTGGAAAACCCACTGGGCTTGGCATCAACTACTTAGTAACCGTGACAACCTGCACAAGTCACTTAACTTGTCTGAGACTCTGGCCCATCTGTAACACAGGCACCGTACTGACCCTACCACCTGTGCTTGCATGAGTGTCAACTGAGATGATGAATGAGCAAATAGTCTGGGAAGCTGAGAACATCCTCCCATGTCCTTCCATCCCACAGCTGTCTCTTTGTAGAAAGGGAAATGGCCTGGCCCTATCCTTCTTCTTAAAGTGACAGGAAGTCTAGACTGCATCAGGAATCCAGACGCAGGATGGAACCCACCCCACAACAACCGTAACAATCCCGTCACCATCGCACTCTTCAAACCATCCTCAGCCTTGAGAGAAAACCAATAAACAACACTGGCCCACCCTCCCCTTGTCATGGGGCACTGAATGACCCAGGTACACCACCCACTCTCCACTTGGGGCAGAACTGGGCTGCAGCCACCTGGACATGCCCACCTTAAGGCAGCTCCCTGGTCCTGCATAAAGGGCTACCCCACCTCCTGTAAAGGACCCCTTACCTGGAAATCGCCGGTGGATTTTCGGACACTCATGTGGGCTGTCTCGGGAGGGTGTGCCGGGGTCCCTGACACGTGGTATCCATTCACTGCAGGGAAAGAAAACGCTGCTCAGACTGTGCTGGCCACAGACGGGCACCTCTGGCTGCCTGCAATGACAGCCCCTTCTCCCGCTGCGTTCTGAGAGGTCTTGCCTGGCTAGGATCTTACCCATGTTGACAGAGCTGGACATGGGTTGAAAGCATCTCTCTAATCCCTGGAACCCAATTACCGAACTCTTGGGGGAACCAAGTTTCTTTTTGAACCAGAGAGGAAGGGGAATATGATTAAGAGGAGGTGAGGTCATTATAGTCCAACTGCCACCAGAAAATGCAGCGGTTGTAGTCACTGGTGAAGGGTCACAGCTCTCTCTGCAGAGCAGGCAGCCCTTCCCCGACCTTCGTGCGATTCCCGCTGGGGGACTTCGCTCACCCAAGCCCTCAGGGCTGTATAATGTGGGTATAAGGGAACAAGGACGGGATTTAGTAGTTTCCATGAAATTTGGCTTTGCCAGTTAATAGCCAGGGGATCATATGACACCCCTCTTGAGTCACATTTTACCTAAGTTAAAAAAAAAAAATCAAGACTCTAAAATTCTACCTCTGTGACACTCACCACTGTTCCTAAGGTGTGCTGACAAACCTGTTCTCCAAGGGGTGAAGGCAGAGCCCTGGTCTGCGGCACCTGCCAATTTCTGAGGCATACACATTTTCATCAATGCTGACTTAAAGCCCCCAACACCCCTCCGTGCTCCTGACATCACAAGTACACACTGGGGCCCGCGCAACCTCAGTTCCAGAGGCGATGCTGCTCTCAGGGAAAGGTATGTGAGCACAGGGAGTGGTTCCTCATCAGGGAGCCTCAGCTGCTGTTTCTGTAAAATGGGGATAACTCTACCCTGTCTCCAAACCTATTCTGTTGGTATGAAAGTCGAGTGATACTTGCAAAAGAATCTCTAAGTTATGAAGTACTTGATGAAAAAAGGGGAAGGGATGGAGAGAGAGAAGTTCACTGCTTCTGTTCCTGAATCTAGTCGCCTTGAACCCTGAGCCTGCCTATCTCTGGAAACCAGGAAAGCAAGCCTTCATCAGGTACCAGGTTTGGAGGAACGACCATAACACATATACTGTGCAGGTCAGACAAGAGACATATAAACTGATGTCCAACACACGGACCTTGTTGAGAAAGCTCTGTGGTGTGGCAGGAAGCAAGGAGGGTGGCTGTACGTCACTGGCACCTATGTATTTATGGGGCAAGGGCTGGAGGCAAGCAATGGCATGAGGAAGGCCACCCAACGTGGAACCATTTTCATGCTGGGGGATGCCCCCATTTTCTACCTCTTGCAGGGAAAAATCCAGGGCCACCTGTGAGCAGAGCCACACTCAGCAGATGCCTGTGGGCAGCTGGGCTGGCCTGACACTCTGAAAGAAGGGTGGGCACATTGGAGGACAACAGGAAACTGGGCACCGAGGTGGCCCCAGGGAAGCAACAAGAAACAACATATTAACCCTGCTCAGCCAGCCACAGTCCTCGTCTACAGTATGCCCCTCAGGCAGCTGGTCAAATTCTGGTACTCTCCATGCATCCTCCAGCTTAAGGTGGATGGGGAGCAGGATTCTGATAGCATCAGACAGTGCTGAGAGGGCTGAGGAGAATCTACTCATACAGGTATAAGCTATGCCAGGAAGGGCATTAGACTAATGATGAATACAACCCAAATGAAGGCATGATGTTTGAGAACTTTGATTTATCAACTAGCATAGCACTGAAATGAATAAAACACAAATGCCAGAGAATCTGAAGGCAACAGTAGAAAATCTTAGTACACTGTTTTCAGTCTATGACTGATCAGTGGCCAAAAGTGAGGATGTAGACTATCTAAGTAATTTAATTTAAAAGGCTTATTAAACATCATACTCAGAGATAACATCTTTTGCCAAGAAGCCACAGAACATCAAACAAAAAGTGGGCACATTTAAGCCACAAATAAAGTGTCAATAAATTGCAAAGACATAAATAACACAGGTGACATTCTCTGACTAGGAAGCAACAGAAGTAGGCATTAATAATGAAAGAACAAATATATAGCATCCCCATCCCTCCAGCTCACAAACACTAAGAAATCTAAGAAAATGCCCTTTTAATCTTAGGTCAAAGAGGAATTTAAAATTGTAATTACACAGTATTTAGAAAATAATAAGGAAGAACATATCAAAACAAATGGAATAAAGCCTGAATTATACTTGGAGGAACATCCATAGCCTTAATTATTTCATTACCAAAGTCCAGGGAATAAAAATAAATAGAGTAAACATCCAACTTGAGAATTTAGAAAAACATTTAAAAGTCAATAAAATAAACAAAAAAAAACATGAGAAAGGGATATAAATATGGCAGTAGAAATTAATGAGTTAGGAAACAAGATGATGTCAGCAATTCAAGCTGGTTCTCCTTGTGTATGGTGGGGGAGGCAGATCATAATAGAAAAGGCAGATCAGCCACCTAATTTGGAAGTGAGAGAGAACACAAATGCTCAGAATTTGGAATTAGGAAGAAAACATAAGGACATTCTAGAGATTTCTATTAAATGCAAGAACATATGATTTATAATTCTATGCTAATAAATATAAAACCTTCCATAAGATTCAAATTACCCAAAATGGTTTCTCAAAGGATGCTAGAAACATCAAAATAAGTAAAACCTCTGAAAATGACCTCCCTTCAAAAGGCACTAGGCACAGACGGTTTTACAGGCAGATTTGCTCAAACTCTCAACAAAGAAATATCTAGGCACGAACTGTACCAGAGTTTAGTTAGAAACTTGTGGTCAATTTCCCAGTTTATTAAGCAAATCCAACCTTATCATGACCCTAAAATCTACCAAAAAGAACAACAAACAGAATCACAGATCAGTTTGGCTACAAAAATGAAATGTGTAAGTTCTTACCTGAGTAGGCCTTAGTTTGGAATCAGGCACTACCCTTGATTTCGTTGGGTCTCTGTAAACCAAGGTTTCCTCAGCTCCTGAAGAGCTGAGGCTGCCCTACTGACCCCTACTTACTCCCTTCACAGCACCATTGGTAAACCACTATATTCTGCTCCCAGCATCCCCCAGGCTCCCAGCCTGACAGGCTAACAGCAGCCAGAAACTGCCTAATGCAAGGGCATTTTGCCCTTAATCCACCCTCTTGTCCTCACTTCAGTTCTGGGCTGTCAGCTGTTGACTAATCACTGCTCATGTCAAAACAATTACTGGGAAAGAAAAAATTTTCCATTCAACCATTTCTACCCATACAGAAGCTCTATCCTGACTCCATCTTGCTGCATTTCACTCAAACAGTTCCAGACACATTCAGAAAAGTGGCCAGTGGAGATCTGAACAGTGCAGATCACCCACAAGCATTCCTGATAAGCATTCCCAGTCCATGGGGCTCCCAGCTTACCAAGGGTTAGATGCAAGACAAAAGAGGCCACAGGGCGTACATCTGAGGTCTCCAGTTTCCAGGGAAAAATAAAATTAAAATTCATAAAGGATCACTCATACCCATAAGGAACATAACTCAGACTGGGGATACAAGAAGAAAACATAAAATGCCAAATTCAGTTGCTTTCCAGATAAGGAAAGGGAACAAAAAGCTCTATGCAGTACCTTTAGTAACTTCAAATGTAAATCTAAACACATGCACACACTTTACTCCTCTTTTAGACAGTTAAACAGACAAAAGGGGCAGGGTGGGTGGTGCTTGGGAGATGGATGATAAGAGGAGGGAACAGATTTCTGGGTAGAAAGGAGGAGGAGCTCTTAGGGGCCAGGGGAGAGTTAAGTGGGTAAAAATGGAAAAGCAGCAGCATAGAATGAGTTGCTGTGAGAAACAAAGTAACAAAGATGAGCCAGCAACATGTGCAGCTCAGAACTCACCCTGCACTTAGCTCTGCTTCCGCTGCTCAGCTCTAACCTCCAATATAGCAAGTTCCACCCTCCAAGCCCCATTGTCCAGGTTCCTGTTCCCTAAAGAACCCCAATGAGTGAAGTTACTCTGCCAAACAAGAAAATCATCCCTGGACACCCGCCTTCTGTCTCCTTGAGGTCCGGCCTGATCTGCTTTCTCTCCGGAATAAACACAGTAGCCTCTTTTCTCAAGGTCAAGAACCTTGGGAGCCCAAGGCCTTGTCCCTGAACTACCCCTCCCCGCCGCAAACCCACCTGCCCCTCCCCACCGCCGCAGCACCCCAGACGTGGCGGGTGTAATGTTTCCCTAGGCACAGGATACACGACAGCAGTTCTGCAGGATGCTTGTTATATGTGGTGAGCAGTGAAGGTAATGGTGAGGTAGGGCCATTACCTTCAATCTAAAGAGTTTGGGACAGATACCCCCTATATTCAGATTTAAATTGCTTTATTTGCAGACAGACTTTTAAAATACATACCAAGGCATACCTTGGAGATGTTGTGGGTTCATTCTAGGCCTCTGCAGTAAAGCAAATATCACAATAAAGTGAAATGAATTTTTTGGTTTCCCAGTGCAGATAAAAGTTATGTTTACACTCTACTGTAGTCTATTAAATGTGCAGTAGCATTATGTCTAAAAAAAAACCAGTACCCATACCTCAATTAAAAAATACTTCACTGCTAAAAAAATGCTAACCATCATCTGAGTTTTCAGCAAGTCATAATTTTTTGCTGGGGGAGGGTGTTGCCTCGATGTTGCTGGCTGCTGACTGATCAGGGTTGTGGCTGCTAAAGGCTGGGATGGCTGTAGCAATTTCTTAAATCAAGACAATGAAGTGTGCCACATTGAGTGACTCTTTCTTTCACAAAGGATTTCTCTGTAGCATGTGATGCTGTTTGACATCATTTTACACACAGAACTTAACTTAAAATTGAAGTCACTCTTAAACCCTGACACTGTTTTGTCAACTAAGTTATGGAATATCACTTGGTTGTCATTTCAACAATCTCCACAGCATCGTCACCAGGGGTAGATTCCATCTCAAGAAACTACCTTTGCTTACTCAGAAGAAATAACTCCACATCCATTGACACTGTATCATGAGATGTAACAACTCAGTCCCACCTTCAGGCTCCACATCTAATTCTAGTTCTCACATGCTTTCCACTGCATTTTCAGTTAATTCCTCCACTAAAGTCTGGAACCCCTCAAAGTCATCCATGAAGCTGGAATCAACTTCTTCCAAACTCCTGTTAATATTGCTGTTTTGACCTCTTACCATGAATCATGAATGTTCCTGATGGCATCTAGAATGGTGAATCCTTTCCAGGAGGTTTCAATTTTCTTTGCCCAGATTCAATAGAGGAATCACCATCACCATCACCAGCTACAGCCTTATGAAATGTACTTCTTAAATTATAAGACCGGAAAGTTGAAGTTACACTCCTTGATCCATGGGCTACAGAATGATGGTGTGTAAGCAGGTATGAAAATAACATTCATCTCATGGTACATCTCCATCAGAGCTCTTGGTGACCAGGCATATTGTTAACGAGCACGATTATCTTGAAAGGAATCTTTTTTTCTGGGCAGTTAGGTCTCAACAGTGGGCTTAAAATATTCAGGAAATCTTGTTGTAAACAATGTGCTGGCATCCAGGCCTTGCTGTCCCATTTACAGAGCACAGGCAAAGTAGCTTTAGCATAATTCTTAATGGCCCTAGGATTTTCAGAAGGGTAAATGAACACTGGCTTCAAATTAAAGTCGCTGGTAGCATTAGCCCCTAACAAGAGAGTCAGCCTGCCCCTTGAAGACGTAAAGCCAGGAACTGACTTCTCCTCTCTACCTATGGAATTCCTACATGGCATCTTCTTCCAACAGAAGGCTCTTTTATTTACACCAAGAATCTGTTGTTCAGTGTTTACCTTCATGAATTATCTTAGCTAGATCCCCTGGATAACTTGCAGCAGTTCCTACATCAGCGCTTGCTGCTTCATCTTGCACTTTTATGCATGGAGATGGCTTCTTTAAGCCTCCTGTACTGACCTCTGCTAGCTTCAAACTTTTCTTCTGCAGCTTCCTCACCTCTCTCGGCCTTCACAGAATTGACGAGAATCAGGTCCTTGCTCTGGATTAGGCTTTGGTTTAAGGGACTGTTGCGGCTGGTTCAATCTTCTGCGCAGACCACTCAAATGCTCCCGTATCAGCAATAAGGCCATTTTACTCTCTTATCATTTGTGTGTTCACTGGAGTAGTGCTTTTCATTTCCTTCCGGAACCTTTCCTTTGCATTTACAACTTGGCTGGCTGTCTGGCACAAGAGGCCTAGCTTTCGGCCTATGTCAGCTCCGGACATGCCTTCCTCACTTAAGCTTACTCATTTCTAGCTTTTGATTTAAAGTGAGAGATCGTGCGACTCTTCCTTGCACTTGAATATCTAGAGGCCACTGCAGGGTTATTAACTGGCCTGGTTTCAATATTGTTGTGTCTCACGGAATAGGGAGGCCTGAGGAGAGGGAGAGAAATGGGGATGGATGGCCAGTGGGGCAGTCAGAACACACACAACCTGTATTAATCAAGTTCACAGTCTTACATGGGCGTGATGCATGGTGCCCCAAAACAATTACAACATAACATCAAAGATCACTGATCATAGATCCCCATAACATATGTAATAATAATGAAAAAGTCTGAGATACTGTGAGAATTACCAGACTGTGACACAGAAACTCAAAGTGAGCAGATGCTACTGTGAAAAAAGCACCAAGAGACCTGCTCAATGTAGGGTTGCCACAAACCTTCAATTTGCAAAAAAATGCAGTATCTGTGGACAGCGATAAAATGAGGTATGCCTGCAAGTTCATGTGCTCTGTGAGTCTCAAGGCAACAGTGTGCGGTATTCCTTATACAGACCCAGAACCCATTTGGGGCAGGAAAGCAGGAATACCATGGAACCCACCTTGGGAAACACAGCTGTGGCTATAGGAAGGCAGGTTTTGAAGTCGGGCAAACCTAGGACAACACTGGAACCGGGTTTGTGCTCAGTATCTCTGAAGATGTAACAGGCATATCCCTGTCCCACTGCCCACCCCCCACAAGAATTTGGAAGGTCACTTGTCTACCATATTCACCTCATGTGTATATAGCATCCATCCTGGGCTGTTTAGAGGAGCAGTCTTACATGTATAGCCTTCCTGTCTAGAAATATCTGTCTGGCCACCTGGTCCTCACTGTTTCCCAATTGTCTAAAATGTAAACTGTATTCCTCCAAATAAAATGCACAATACATACATTTGTCCATGTGGTTGTAAATGGCTGAAAGCTGGTGGCTATGGTCCAGAGTATCAACAGCTAAAGAGGCCTTGGTAAGGTCCCCTGGGCCTCAGCCAACAAAAACAGTTAATCAAGGAGGAGAACACACAAGCCCCCTTCCAACAGGGGGTGTCATGGCCCTGCTGGGTGAGGTCACTGGTGAGGTCCAGCTGAGGGCCATGAAGGCCGCTCTGGGCCTGATGATGTGCTAACTCCACAGTGAGCAAGGGGCCTGCTTTGCTCCCACATGGGAGAGGACAGCTGTTTGGGGCTTCCTGATCCTGAGAAGGTGTGGGTGAGGGAGAGGGTGAGGCCTTGTGGTCTGGAGCCTCTTTCCCAGGGGCCTCTGCTTGGGGAAGCACAGCTGTGTGTTAGCGTACGCTCCTGGTGGCTCCACAGGTTCCAAGGCAGGCCCTCCCTGGCCTGCAATGGAAGATACTCACTTCCTTCTGACCTGGCTTCCCTGGGGCTGCTGGAGGCTGGTGGCTTAACTAAAGAAATCCCTCAGCAGGCTCAAGCCGCCAGGCTGGGAAAAGCCAGAATCAGAACCCAGGCTTCCTGACAGCTCCCACTCCCAAACAGAGAAACTCAATAAATTTCCTTCTCCATCTGTAGAAGAACACAAATGCAGGCTCAATGCACACCCCAGGCCCAGAGCTCAGAAAGGAAGTCCCTCCCCACACCTGCCTGGTCGGATAAGGGTGCTGCTGGCCGTGGGTGACCATTTCAATTCCAACAAATTACATCAAAATAAAACCTCAGTGCAGTGTGGGTCTTATCTGCCCATGACCACACTATGCGCATCTCCTAAGTTTTATTTGAAGGACACAGTTTATATTTTAGACATTCAGGGGGAGATACCGAGGACCAGGATACCAGGACTGGATCCTAGAACAGCAAAAGGGTATGAGTGGGAAAACCTGGAGAAATATGAATAAAATTCAGTTAATAATAGTGTACGGTGCCAATTTCTTAGTTTTGACAAACATACCACAGTTATGTAAGACGTGAACAATACAGGACCCCGAGTAAAGGGTTTATAAGAACTCTGTCTTTACAATTTTGTTTGGAGACCTAAAATTATTCTAAAATTTAAAAGATGTTAAGTTAAAAACTCTATCCCTTAGGCACCCAAGGTACATTTCACGTGTCCATTGGCCACCTGTGGCCGGCGGCTGCTGTACTGGGCAGGGTAGGTATAGAACATTCCCGGTGCTGCAGAACTGCTCTGTTCTGCTGTTCATTCTCCCCAGTGACTCAGCCACACAATTCCCAGAACCTTATTTTTCACTCATATTTTCTTTCCCTCTCACTGTTATCATTTCTCTCTCTAAATCATTACTTCCACACTGCATACTAAACCAGCCCAAAGCCAATCTTTAATATTTGCAGCCATTACTGAATAGAGCATTAGGTATTGTTTGAGTTTAAATGTTACTTACATGGACCTCACCCAGAACAGCAGGCCTTAAGTGCCTCTAATAAAGCTACCACACGAATACAGCCTCCACAACACAGCAAGGGCTGACCCTGAGCAGCATGCGACATTTGAAGAGCAGCATCCGATTGTAGGGGGCACGGGGCATGTCTCTGGGCCTCTCTCCCCAATGGGGAGCCTGGCTGGCTGTGCTTCCAGCATCCGACAGGGCTGCGCTAAGAAGGGAGAGCCAGCCTTACCCATCCAGAGGTGGCCCCTCAAAGCTCACAGAGCTACGACTCAAAGAACAAGAGAGTCCCATGGCCTTCCTTAGCCCTTTGATCATGAGGGTGGCTGCCGAAGCTCGGCTTGGCTGGATTAATGCCTGGTTCCCACTGACATTCTTCCTGACCTGTTTTTCCACGTTCCTCCTCAGAAGGGACCATACGGAATGTCCGTGGTCAACCAACGAGGTTGAGTTTTCTGCACTGCTCTCTCCCCCCACCCCCCTTGATGGTAATTAACCCCAACCCACCCCCATCACCGCTAACCAAGTGCAGTCTGGGCAGAGCCGAGTGTGTCTGGCTGTTTCACGGAGGCAGCTTCTCCTAAAGTCAAGGCACCTCTCCTCCACTGCATTTCTTTCTTACGCCCACCCCAACTGTCATGCTCCGAATGAAATTCCACCACCTCCCTCTGGTCTGGGGAGCCCAGCAGGCTCCATCCCTGCTGATTCCCCTCCTTCCTGGACTACCACTCTCCCTCTTGTCCTCAACCCCCCACACTGGCCTGCTTTGTGTTCTCAAACATGCCCAGCCCACTTCTGCCCCAGGGCCTTTGCGCTAGCTGTTCCCTGGCCTACAACACTTTCTCCACACACCCCCCACCCCACACGTCTTCTCACTATCACTAAGGCTTGACTGTCACTTCCTCGCTGATACCATCCCCGACCCCCCAGTCAGTCTGTCCCCGGCCTTACTTTAATTCCTTGTATTAGAACATACAGGGAGAATCTGATATTATTTTGCTTGTTGGCTTGTTTGTCCAACTCCCACACTACAAAGCAGGTTCCTGAAGGCAGGGAGCACACAGGTCTGGCTTGTTTGTGGCTATATCCCCAATACTGAGAACAGCATCTGGCACATTCTTTGAATGAAAGGTTTGAAATTCCAATGCTGTTGCTTTCACAGAAGCCTATGCAAAACAAAAGGGGCTGCGATGTAGGGCCCTGCGTGGCCTCCAGGAGGGGAGCCAGCAACCCCAGGAGTGTGAGGATGGGGACCGCCAAGGTCCAAAGCAACCTCATGTTCTCAGCAAGCCTCTTTCCCCACAATGAAATGCAACCTCCTGAAAGCTGCTTGTAAAACAGAGGAAGAGAATGGTTGAGGGGTCAAGGGGGGGACTTAGTGTTTCCCAACAGAGAGAAAAACCCACCTAGCTACTGTTTTACCCTTAAGATATGAGGTTTAGTTCAAAAATGAGAAGATGGGAACAGTATCACGGATCCTGCAATTGCCTTACTGCTGGGTTCCCCTCCCTTCCAGCCCAGACAGAGGATGGAGAGCTGGCGTGTGTTCAGGCCCCAGGAGAGCGAGCATCATAAACCAGGGAGGGCTGGAAGGACCTTAGTCATGGTCTCTCTCCAGGCCTTCAATCTGTAAAATGGACAAAGTGAGGCCTGGCAAAAGAAGTGATGCGCCTGAGGCCCCAGTGAGACAGGTGTCATTTCACAAGCCCAAGATGTCACTGATGGTTACAGGAAACCCTAGTTTAAGCACTACTAAGAGCGAAAAAAAGCTGCTTCCAATTAAACTAGGCTGCACCACTGATTGTGCAAGATATTAAAGATATTCTCCAAGAAATTAATTCCTTTTAATATCTTGCTTGGAAGATTTACTATTTACTCCTCACTTCCTAGGGTCATGTGAGTGCTGCATTCTCAGTCCCAGTCCCCAGAATGGGCTGGTCCCCTTCCTACCTGTCGTGTGACAATAGGCAGCTCCAGGCACTTGGCTTTGATGTTGCTGTGTTTTTAGAGGAATGTCAGTGTGAATAATGTGAGTGTGGCCCTCCCTCCAGTCTGGCTCTGGGCCGGCCAGACACTAGAAAGGAAACCCAGCTGGCTTTTCTGGCCAGCATGGTCCACGGGGCAGGACATGACCGCAGCACAGGCCTGGGCGGCTCTGGGCGTGTGAACTGCCTCGGCCTGCTCGGCTGCGGGGGCCGGGCCATTTCCCTCCCCAGCGGTGGGGGTGGGGGTGGTTGGCGGGGAGGTGCGTTCCTTTTTAATTCTTTTTTTAATTTAAGTGAAAGAAAAACAAAAACAAATATAAATAATATATATATATTTAAACCATTTAAAAAGCCTAGACCTTTCAGCAGGAAACACCTATCTCTCACCTCTCCCATGCCTCATCTGATTCAGAGATCAATTTTCCCACTGTTTTGCTTTTGAGTTCTGCTCTGGCAGTCTTCTATCCCTAAATAAATGTACTTTGATGGTGCTTTGATTTCTTACTGTATCAGTGGTAGAGAACAGCTGAAGGCTGCCCGCTGTGAAAGGCAGAGGTCTGGTCTGCGTCCGCCCTGCTGCCCCCATCCAAGGGCTAAGCGTCTTATATTTATTTCCTTATTTACTTCTTGGTGAGCTCTTCCTTCAGTCACCTGTGACGTGCCAGGTGACCTACTGACACGTCTGATGACTGTGTGTGTTCCATGAAGGTTACAGAGGCCCCCCCACTGCCCCACATGCTGAGGATGAAGCTGCGGCTCCTACTGCGCCCCCTCCCACGTGCCCCTCTCCTCTGTCCAGCTGCAGCCCGCTACCACATTCCCAAAGCTAGTAACAGATTCCCAGCTGCAACCACTACCAGGACTTCCGGGCTTTGCCTCCAGACTGATGCCTAAAGTCAAAAATCAACAAATGGGGTTTACAGGCCACATGATTCAACATGGAAGCCAGGCTCTGTTTGGGGACTGAGGATTGCACAAAAGCGAACGTGAGGCAAAGTCCCCACCCTCGGGGAGCTCACAGTCTAGTGTGGGAGAGCGACAGCCAACAGGAAAGAGTGCTCTGAGGGCAGGGAAACGGCACGCTGCTGGGACTCAGGATGAGGGCTGAGGCTCCTAAACAGAGTGGTCAGGGAAGGCTGCTTGGAGGAGGAGACGTTTACAATAAGGCCTCAACCACACAAAGTCAGAAGCTTGTGCTCCCTGCTAATGTGCTCTGAGACCTGCCTTCTGGGATCTCAGAACTAGATGGCAACTAAGAGTAACAAATCTCCGACCTTCGCTTGATCACCTTTGCAGATGGAGAACTCATACCCTCATAGGGAATCCCACTTCCTTTCCAGGCCATTCCCTGTGAAACCTGCCCTGTAAAAATCTGCCTCCTGTGACTTCTACTCCTTGACGCCTTCCGGAGCCGTGTGGAGAAGGCATGCCCCGATTGTGGGGCCCCACACGGGCAGATAGGCACCGCTCTGATGCCTCACCTCACCGGCCATCTCCTTTCTCCTGACAGAAGAGAGGAGAACCAAGGAGTCCACAAAAGCGAAGGAGAGGTGAAGTCCCTACCCTCAGGGAGTCTCCGGTGGCTGCCAACCCTGCCATGGAGATGTTGTCCTGGGGGCCAACAAGCCTGTAGGACCTCTTGCTCTCTAGACCCCTCCCCGGGTTTGGCCTGTAAGATCCCAGCCACGTTTCAGAATCCAGAGTCTTGGCCTTTCTGATGAAGGTGGGCATGTGGCCCCTCCCAGCTGCCCCAAAGCAGTGAGCGGACAGTACCTGTTGGAGGCAGAGAGCTCCTGTGAGGGCGGGGGCTGGCTGGTATCCCAGGAGAACTGCTGGGGCGCTCCCAGGTGGTCTCTGGTCAGACAAAGAGAAAAACACAATTGCTTTAAGACTTTCATAGGGCAGAACCTCAGATGGTGACAGAGTAGAACAAGAATGGTCAAAGCTGGAACAAATAGAGACTTGGCGTAACCCTGGGAAGCAGGAGCTTGCTTTGTGCTCCCAAGCCCACCTACCTGCCCACCTCCCGTGACAACAGAGCTTCATCTTGCTGGGAGACCTTCTCCATGCAGCTGCGACCCGACAGAGGTGGTCTTCCAGCTGGGATCTCTAAAACATGCGCAACTCCCCTCTCTTATCCCCTGCAGCTGCCAACTCACCTCCACTTCTGTCTTGAGCCCTGGAACCCAGCAACCAATGGGGCATTCCTCCCTGAACACCCACTGTCACCTGAAACCCCAAAGCACATGGAAGGAGTCCTGGCCCCAGGGTCCATACAGAGACCTCTGTCAAATGGGGGTGATTTCCAAATTCCTTCCTGGTTCTACAGTTGCACACCCTGCTGGCATTATAACTGCTGCATCTGACCGGCCACTTCTTCCTCTGATGCCCAGCTACATGGCCCAGCCAGAAATAAAGCTAACATTGCAGTTATATTATCGTCCCCTGAATACCACTTAATCTATTTCACCACTATGAGCATAAACTTCTCATAAAATTATCTAGTGAAAAAAAATAATGCTTTCTCACAATATATAATTTGATAATGTAGAAAAACACAAAGAATTCAAAAGAATCACCCGTAATGTCACAATTCAGAGGCCATCACTGTCAACATTCTGTCTATGTGGATTTTCTTTCAATGCCTACAGACATACATCTTTAAAACAAAGCTGTATGTTCTTTTCATGTACTGGCTTTTTGGAGTATCTTTCCAAAAACCATTAAAGGGGCTGGACACACAGTGGTTAGCATCTGTAACCGAGGCGATTCTAGAGGCAGACCACCTGCATCTGATCCCAGCTCTGCCTCTTACCACAGACTAAGCCTGGCCAAGCTAGTTCTCCTCTTGGTGCCCGGGATTCCTCCTCTGTAAAGTGAGCTCAATAATGATATCCACCAAGGCAGTGCCTGTATATGGGCATTTGGCACAGATTAAGCTTTTAGCATAAAATTATCTTTTACGTTAGTCCAAAATATGGATATATTATTTAATTAAGGATTCTGTTCTTGAAAATCGAATAGTCTCAAATATCAGAACAACAAGCACAAACTTTCAATAGCTCCTCCTAAGTAGGATTCAGAAGAACTGGGGTTTTCCCCCTTAGTTCTGTATCTAATCTGCTGGGCAAACTGGGCAAGTCACACTACCTCTCTGGTCCTCCAGTACGTTACCTAAAATGAAGGGGCTGGGCTAACTGGTCTAGGAATTTGGCAATAAGATGGTCTCTTTGCATCTGAAGGGAGGGAAAAAAAAAACAGAGCAGGAGGGCACATGAGGGAAGCAGTAGGGAGGACGTGACCAGAGGACAGCAGTGAGGTCATTCGTTGGAAGTGACTAGAAAAGCAGGCTTGGTGGCTCCCGAGGGAGGAGGCACATGCAGGCTGGCACTGAGTGTGGCCCCAGGGTCCATACAGAGACCTCTGTCAAATAGGGGTGACAGCAAGGCACCCCTGTCTGTCCGTCCAGACTGACTTCCCACTGACTTCACTCCAGCCTAGTCACCTCCACTTGTTGGTCTCGGAATGTGCCTTTGCTGAAGTTGTTCCCTCGCCCACCAGCTCCTGCCCCACCACCACCTCCAGAGGTCAGAATCTTGTGCATTCATCAGATCTCAATTACAATGCTTCTTCCATCATGCAGACCGCTTTTCTCCCCTGATGTCAAACCCCCACATTCTCTAGAATGCATGCTGTAGTCATCTCCCAGATGCCCCCAGCTGCAGAGGCTCACAGCTGAGTCCCTCTTGGGGCACTGCCCTCAGCCAGCGGGAGCTGCCTTGCCCAAGGTAAAGTCTGGGCAAGGGGCATGGGGACATCCAGGGGCTGGTCAGTGTGGCAGGTACCAAGGCCCATCCATCCCCTTGCCTCAAGTCAAATAATTCCAAAGAGCCATTCAGCTCAGAGGCGCCCACGGGCTGGCCAAAGCTGTTCTTGTGACTGCACAGCCAGGCTGCTTCTGGCCCCTGCCTGGGGGCTGCTTCCAGGAGTGCACTCCCTGCAGAACCTCCCGCACACAGATATGTCTCAGATCTGTCTGAGAACCTGACCTATGAGCCCCATGAGCCCCCTGCCTCCCACCCTCAACACACAGTCTTACATTCACACTCTATCTAGCTCCCACCCAGGGAATCAGTCCCACCTCTTAGCGTAGATCTCAACCTTGACATCCACCTTAACTGCTTGAGGGTCAAGTCTGTGGCTGGCTCCCCTTTCAAACACAACACTTAGCTTGCTGGATGCCTGGACAGTTGGGCAAATGGAAGGATGGACACTGTGATGGCACATGGTAGCTTCCCATTTGAGGTGCCCTTCCCCTCTAGGGGGACAAGCAGATAGGCCCCGTCTCCTAAAGGCAGGAAAGGTCCCCAATGAACTACCAACTTTGTCCTGATGCCAAAGACTTATTTCAAAGATGACCCAGTGGCTCTTTCAACCGCCTTGGAGCTTGTGGAAGTCTGCTGGGCACTGGATGGCAAGCAGGTCTGGAAGGCCATTGTGGCTGGCTAAGGGGGGTGGGGGAGGTCCTGGAACCAGGGGGAGCACACAGCTCTTCTTAAAACTGCAGGTAGTTATGCCCCAGATGAAGCTGAATTCTATTTGGGCAAGAGGTTTGCTTATGTGTACAAAGCAAAGAACAACACGGGACTCCTGGCGGCAAATGGAATGAACCATAGGAATGTGGGAGAGGTAACTCGTGCCATGGAAACAGAGGCAAGGTTTGTGCCAGATTCCGAAGCTACCTTCCTACTACGGCCATTGAATCTGAGTGATGCGGTACCCCATGCAGATTTAAACTTACTGAACAGTAAATAAATGTGTGAATTTGTCCTCTTCAGAGGGAGGGAGGGAGGAAACCCGACGTCAGGACTCTGCCATTTTATCTCGTGGGATAGCAGAGGGTCCCAGTTGATGTGCTAACTCACCCATTCATCCAGCCTGGGTGCTACCTGCCTCCTGCATGAGACCACCAAGCATTAGGGAGAGAAGCAGAGATGAACTGAAATGCTCACTATTTAGCTGAGAAGCTCCTGCTCCTGGTTCCCACCCCCCAGGCTTGAGTGTTCCAGTAAAGGGGACCATAAGCAGCAGAGTCCCTGGGAACGTGATGGGAATGTGCCATAAGCAAAGAGCAGCGTGCAGCTGCCCCTGTGGGTCCCACTCGCCTCCTCACTGGGAATCCTAACTACAGGGTGGAGGGGCCACATCCTCCAGCAAGTGGCATCAGGCAGCTCCAGGGTCTGCAGAGCAGGCAGGCTCTGAAATCAGTGGACATGCAGGCCTTGGTCAGAACCCCACTCTCCACGCTGGGTCCCGATGGAAGGCCATTTCCCCTGCACTCACTGGTCTGGGTCACTTTAGCCCCCAGACACTGGAGTCCCTTCTCCCCATAAGAACTGTTATCTCTCTACCCAAACTCTACCTGGGCTCCACCAGGGCCAATGCAACTGCCCAAAGGATTCAGCCCAGCCCACCTCATCTTCACCAGCTCTGACCAACCCAACACAAAGCCACTGCAAGCCTGGTGCAGGAATGGGTCAGACCAGACTGGACAGACATCTGGAGAGAGCCACCAGGACTCTGGCTGAGTGGCCTCACCAGCAGCAGGAAAAATCACACCAGATGACCACACTACCCACAGGGAAGGCATCATTTCCAGGTCTTTTCCAATAAAAAGACTTCCTGACCTACTTACAACATACAGGGCTCCTTGACCAAGCCAAAGAAAAACTGAAGTAGCAATCTGGGGCCCAAGTTACCCTGGATTGAGGCTCTTTTGCATTCTCTGGAGTTCCAGAGCTGCTGCCATGCAGGCTCCAAAGGCTGTAGGGGCACGGCATGGTCAGAGGGGAAGAACTGAGATGTGTTCTCGGAGAACCTCTGCTCATCCAACTCAGTTCATGAGAAACACATTTTTCCTAATGGCAACTCTAACTTGATTTGGACCTCTGCCACTGAAACCAGAGGCGCCAGACACACACAAATCAATTGATCCTGGATCAGACCAGCCCAAGGGAAGGTTGCTATTCTAGCCATCAATACTACAAGCCAGAAATTCTCATTTCCCCAACAGTGGGTAACAGTGGTTACCCACTTTTAAAGAGAGAGTAGTTAAAAGGTGGAAAGCAATGTACATCTGAGTTTCAAAGCACAGAGGGCTCCTCCTTAAAATAGTAATAATAGTCTTGGGGGCGGAAGATGGCGGCGTGAGTAGAGCAGCGGAAATCTCCTCCCAAAACAACATATATCTATGAAAATATAACAAAGACAACCCTTCCTAGAATAAAGACCAGAGGACACAGGACAATATCCAGACCACATCCACACCTGAGAGAACCCAGCGCCTCGCGAAGGGGGTAAGATACAAGCCCCGGCCCCGCGGGAGCCGAGCGCCCCTCCCCCCAGCTCCCAACGGGAGAAGAGCAGGCAGAGCGGGAGGGAGACGGAGCCCAGGGCTGCCGAACACCCAGCCCCAGCCATCCGGGCCAGAGTGCAGGGCCCTCGATACTGGGAAAACAGGGCAGCAAGAACAGTGAGCAGGCACTGGAGGCTGGGCGACAGAGGACATAAGAAAAGCGCGCGACCATTTTTTTTTTTTGCTTTTTTGCTGCTTTGTTTTGGCGAGCGCTTTTTGGAAGTCTTAAAGGGACAGGGACCCCAATATTAGGGAAACAGGGCAGAAAGACCGGTGAGCAGAGGCCTGAGGCTGGCACCGGAGAATAAAGAAAAACGAACGACCACCTTTTTTTTTTTTAATTAAAAAATTTTTTTTTCTGGTTTTTTTTTGTGGTCGTTGTTTTGTTTTGGCGGGTGCGTTTTGGAAGTCTTAAAGGGGCAGGGCGGGCCACTTAATCCAGAGGTAGGGAATCCGGGATCTCTGGGCACCCTAACCCCTGGGCTGCAGGGAGCAGGGAGGCCCCTTACGGAGATAAATAGCCTCCCAGCAGCTCCTGCTCCAACGCGACTCCACCATTTTGGAGTAGCTGCCCGAGCCAGGCCACGCCCACAGCAACAGCGGAGATAAACTCCATAGCAGCCGGGCAGGAAGCAGAAGCCCTGTCTGCGCGCAGCTGCGCAGCACAAGCCACTAGAGGCCGCTGTTCTCCCAGGACAGGAGGGCCACAAACCAACAAGAAAGGAAGTCCTTCCAGCCGTCACTCGTCCCAGTTCTGCAGACTATTCCTATCACCATGAAAAGGCAAAGCTACAGGCAGACAAAGATCACAGAGACAACACCAGAGAAGGAGACAGACCTAACCAGTCTTCCTGACAAAGAATTCAAAATAAGAATCATAAACATGCTGACAGAGATGCAGAGAAATACGCAAGAAAAATGGGATGAAGTCCGGAAAGAGATCACAGATGCCAGAAAAGAGATCGCAGAAATGAAACAAACTCTGGAAGGGTTTATAAGCAGAATGGATAGAATGCAAGAGGCCATTGATGGAATTGAAATCAGAGAACAGGAACGCATGGAAGCTGACATAGAGAGAGACAAAAGGATCTCCAGGAATGAAACAATATTAAGAGAACTGTGTGACCAATCTAAAAGGAGCAATATCCGTATTATAGGGGTCCCAGAAGAAGAAGAGAGAGGCAAAGAGATGGAAAGTATCTTAGAAGAAATAATTGCTGAAAACTTCCCCACACTGGGGGAGGAAGTAATCAAACAGACCACGGAAATACACAGAACCCCCAACAGAAAGGATCCAAGAAGGGCAACACCAAGACACATAATAATTAAAATGGCAAAGATCAAGGACAAGGAAAGAGTGTTAAAGGCAGCTAGAGAGAAAAAGGTCACCTATAAAGGGAAACCCATCAGGCTAACGTCAGATTTCTCAACAGAAACCCTACAGGCCAGAAGAGAATGGCATGATATATTTAATACAATGAAACAGAAGGGCCTTGAACCAAGGATACTGTATCCAGCACGACTATCATTCAAATATGACGGTGGGATTAAACAATTCCCAGACAAACAAAAGCTGAGGGAATTTGCTTTCCACAAACCACCTCTACAGAACATCTTACAGGGACTGCTCTAGATGGGAGCACTCCTAGAAAGAGCACAGCACAAAACACCCAACATATGAAGAATCGAGGAGGAGGAACAAGAAGGGAGAGAAGAAAAGAATCTCCAGACAGTGTATATAACAGCTCAATAAGCGAGCTAAGTTAGGCAGTAAGATACTAAAGAGGCTAACCTTGAACCTTTGGTAACCACGAATTTAAAGCCTGCAATGGCAATAAGTACATATCTTTCAATAGTCACCCTAAATGTTAATGGGTTGAATGCACCAATCAAAAGACACAGAGTAACAGAATGGATAAAAAAGCAAGACCCATCTATATGCTGCTTACAAGAAACTCACCTCAAACCCAAAGACATGTACAGACTAAAAGTCAAGGGATGGAAAAACATATTTCAAGCAAACAACAGTGAGAAGAAAGCAGGGGTTGCAGTACTAATATCAGACAAAATAGACTTCAAAACAAAGAAAGTAACAAGAGATAAAGAAGGACACTACATAATGATAAAGGGCTCAGTCAAACAAGAGGATATAACCATTCTAAATATATATGCACCCAACACAGGAGCACCAGCATATGTGAAACAAATACTAACAGAACTAAAGGGGGATATAGACTGCAATGCATTCATTCTAGGAGACTTCAACACACCACTCACCCCAAAGGATAGATCCACTGGGCAGAAAATAAGTAAGGACACGGAAGCACTGAACAACACAGTAGAGCAGATGGACCTAATAGACATCTATAGAACTCTACATCCAAAAGCAGCGGGATATACATTCTTCTCAAGTGCACATGGAACATTCTCCAGAATAGACCACATACTAGGCCACAAAAAGAGCCTCAGAAAATTCCAAAAGATTGAAATCCTACCAACCAACTTTTCAGACCACAAAGGCATAAAACTAGAAATAAACTGTACAAAGAAAGCAAAGAGGCTCACAAACACATGGAGGCTTAACAACACGCTCCTAAATAATCAATGGATCAATGACCAAATCAAAATGGAGATCCAGCAATATATGGAAACAAATGACAACAACAACACTAAGCCCCAACTTCTGTGGGACACAGCAAAAGCAGTCTTAAGAGGAAAGTATATAGCAATCCAAGCATATTTAAAAAAGGAAGAGCAATCCCAAATGAATGGTCTAATGTCACAATTATCGAAATTGGAAAAAGAAGAACAGATGAGGCCTAAGGTCAGCAGAAGGAGGGACATAATAAAGATCAGAGAAGAAATAAATAAAATTGAGAAGAATAAAACAATAGCAAAAATAAATGAAACCAAGAGCTGGTTCTTTGAGAAAATAAACAAAATAGATAAGCCTCTAGCCAGACTTATTAAGAAGAAAAGAGAGTCAACACAAATCAACAGTATCAGAAACGAGAAAGGAAAAATCACGACGGACCCCACGGAAATGCAAAGAATTATTGGAGAATACTATGAAAACCTATATGCTAACAAGCTGGGAAACCTAGGAGAAATGGACAACTTCCTAGAAAAATATAACCTTCCAAGATTGACCCAGGAAGAAACAGAAAATTTAAACAGACCAATTACCAGCAACGAAATTGAAGAGGTAATCAAAAAACTACCAAAGAACAAAACCCCCGGGCCAGATGGATTTACCTCGGAATTTTATCAGACATACAGGGAAGACATAATACCCATTCTCCTTAAAGTTTTCCAAAAAATAGAGGAGGAGGGGATACTCCCAAACTCATTCTATGAAGCTAACATCACCCTAATACCAAAACCAGGCAAAGACCCCACCAAAAAAGAAAACTACAGACCAATATCCCTGATGAACGTAGATGCAAAAATACTCAACAAAATATTAGCAAACCGAATTGAAAAATACATCAAAAGGATCATACACCATGACCAAGTGGGATTCATCCCAGGGATGCAAGGATGGTACAACATTCGAAAGTCCATCAACATCATCCACCACATCAACAAAAAGAAAGACAAAAACCACATGATCATCTCCATAGATGCTGAAAAAGCATTTGACAAAGTTCAACATCCATTCATGTTAAAAACTCTCAGCAAAATGGGAATAGAGGGCAAGTACCTCAACATAATAAAGGCCATCTATGATAAACCCACAGCCAACATTATATTGAACAGCGAGAAGCTGAAAGCATTTCCTCTGAGATCGGGAACTAGACAGGGATGCCCACTCTCTCCACTGTTATTTAACATAGTACTGGAGGTCCTAGCCACGGCAATCAGACAAAATAAAGAAATACAAGGAATCCAGATTGGTAAAGAAGAAGTTAAACTGTCACTATTTGCAGATGACATGATACTGTACATAAAAAACCCTAAAGACTCCACCCCAAAACTACTAGAACTGATATCGGAATACAGCAAAGTTGCAGGATACAAAATCAACACACAGAAATCTGTGGCTTTCCTATATACTAACAATGAACCAACAGAGAGAGAAATCAGGAAAACAACTCCATTCACAATTGCATCAAAAAAAAAAATAGTAATAATAAAAATAATAAGTGAGGCAGGAGTTACTAACTTCAAACAGCCACTTTTGAACTAATTTCCCCTTGTTAATACTACACAGTGCTTGCATTAGAGGTACTGGCTCCCAGTGGAAAGCCACTGCTATTAGGAACCCCTAGATCTAGGCCATTTGTTGCAATGATTTGCCTTGGGCAACCTGTAAGCCTGGGTCTGGGAAGTCTCATCCACCTGCTCCCACTTTTCCGCCCTGCCCGGCCCACAAGTGGGCTCCGGCTCCACTGGTCCGTTCCATGGCTGTGTGGTGGCTCTCTGCTGCCCCCAGTGGCTCTCCATTGAAATAACCACCGGTACTAGCCCAAAGAGAATTGGGCTTTTGGGTCTGGCTGGGCTCTGAGAATTCCTGCAATCCCCTCCTCTTTCCCTCTCTTATATTCTTCCTTCTGTGCTTCTTACTCCATCTCTTTCTCCCACTTCCAGTCTCTTCCTTTCCCTTGTTGGGTGGAGGTCACATCTCACCAGGAGGGTCTGCTGGGCTGTGCCCTGGTTTTCCTAGATAGCCGGCAGCCCCAGTCACTCCTGCCCTGGAAGCTGGTTTCCCACTGGGCTGCCCTGCTCTCCTTGGCCATGTCCTCCAGCAGGAGAATCCCAGGAGCCCCAGGAGCCTGGTCTAGGCACCAGCCAGCCAGTACAGATCTGCACTTGGGCCAGCCTCTCAAAATCCCAGCTGCAGCAAACCACGGAAGCCAGGTTAGCACTTGAGGTCCTGCTCCCTTGGGAAACTCATCAGGAGAGTCTGTGTTCCCCTCCTGTGCACCCCTCCTATCCCCTCCTGTGTTTCCTCGGTCCCTGGCTTTGTAATCACCTTCCAGTTAGGAGTCTCTGTGAGGCCAGTGTTTGCACTGCCTGCCTGGAAGACGAGGGCTAATGATAACTGGAGGAATTTTGTGGGGGGTGGGGTCTGCCTAGAACTTTCCAAGCCTGGCCTTCAATCCCTTCAGAGAATCAGCCTCCTTATAGAGTACAGATATTTGGGCAAGCACCTCAGGAATTCCTGAACTTGGGTTCAGGAGTACTAAGGGCTGACTGCAATGTAGGGAAGACTGTCTTGTCATTGAGCCCACAGGTGTTGGCAGCCAACTGCCAGCTCACAGATAATTATGACCCCCATCTTACGATTGAGAAAACTCTAAGTAGGTGCTGAGAAGCAAACTATCAAAACCAAAAACCTGGATCCTGAGGAGCCAGAACCTAAGCACAGGTATTTGGCAAAGCCCCAGTCTTGTTTCCCAAATTTGGTTACTCACAGGATCATCGGGTCCATTTGTTAAAGATACAGATTCCCAGACCTCACAACTAATTCTGATTTAGGTTTAGTGGAAACAGAAGTCAGCATTTTAACAAGCCGCCTCACTGATTAATCAGATATGGGAAACTGCTGGAGTCCATAGTAAAACATCACTGGAACCAGCCACAGACAGGAGGTTCCAGAGACAAAAGCCCCAGGAGATGAGTGAGAATCAGGCAAGGTGTGAAGCCAGATGTGTGGCAGCAACATAAGGTAGTTTAAGGAAGCCCCACAATGTCCATCATTTTCAACCTAATCTTCTAAAAGCATCAGGATCACAGCCTATGTCCCCAGAGAGCCACTGGTTTGACATGAGGCTTTGTTATCTATTTTAGTTCCTGGGGAGATTATGTATTAGATTGTCACAAACCGATGGGTTTAGTCCTTAGAGTTTTTCCTACAACAGGAGACAATGAAGAGGAGAGGAAAAAGCAGCGTAGTGAAGGAAGCTGAGTGAAAAGTCACTGGGAGATTCTAGTGAGTGAGGG
The DNA here is from genome assembly GCF_030020395.1 of Manis pentadactyla. Classification (NCBI taxonomy): domain Eukaryota; kingdom Metazoa; phylum Chordata; class Mammalia; order Pholidota; family Manidae; genus Manis; species Manis pentadactyla. Next base: position 131,462,814 of record NC_080022.1, on the reverse strand, counting down.
CTTCCAGCAGAGCCTGGCCTACTTCACGAAGGCTTATCTGAGTCCGAATCCCTGAGGGCAAAGTCCTGAGTTGGGACAGCAAGGTGAATTCTAAGCAATCCTATTCCCAGGTGCTTGGCACGGACAGAGCCAACCAGGAGGCTGGAGGCAGATGCAGGCCAGCAGGTTTCTCCTGCCCGGTTAGGACATGGGAAGGGTCCAGGTGGCCTCACGCTCCTCTGTGCTCCTTATCAACTTCATTCAGACTTGAGCACTACCAGTGAACAGGTACCCAGCCTGGGAAGGGATCTGGTCACTCACAGCTCCATCCCTGACTTCAGGAGATGCTGAGAGACAGCCACAGAACACGAGTGACCTCTTGCTGCGTTGGCTGTAAATCCTGCTTCCAAATCCATCACTCCCACCAGAGGACCTCTGAGGCCAGGGATTGTGTCTTCCAGGCACAGAGGACAGTAGACTCAATGAATGAACAAAGACTTGGCTCGAAGTAACTGTTAGAACTAAGTTAGGTTACATGACCGATGGTTGGTTTTAAAAGTGTGTGAAGTGTGTGTGTGTGTGTGTGTGTGTATGAAATAGAAAAAGACAGATAAGCCAGATGGACGAAAATACAAAGAGGGGCCAGGGAGAGCACACAGGCCAGCGTTTCCTTTCCCACAGCATGAATTACAATTTAGGCAAGCAGCCCAATCTAGAAAGGGCAGAGAACATATACAGGTGTTCATAGAAAAATAATTACTAATGACCAATAAAGAAGAAAAGATGCACATTCTCACTCAAAACTGGAGAAATACAGACTAAGACAACAAGACAGTAGTTTCTCACTCACTGGATGTCCACCATCTTTCAAGATTGATAATCCGTTATTAACAAGAATCTGGAAAAGCAGGTTGGGAGTGTCTCTGAAAGGCAGCGTGCACACACACTTTGACTTAACAACACTTCTAGGTGCTCTATGATGTAAGTATAAACATATATTTCAGAGCTTTTTTTTTTTTTTTGAGGTAAAAAACTCCCAAGAAATGCCATAAATGCCCAGGGGACTGATTACACTGTGCTGACAGGCTGGCATTTATGGGGCTGATCCACGGACTGAGGTGGCTCTGGGTGTGCTGCTGTGCAGAGACCCCCACCACACACCGCTAAGTGACCCCTGTACAAATGGCTTTCAGATGCATCATTAAAGGGCATGCATTATTGTAATGTTCTAATACTATAAATAGTAAAATACAGCGTCACTTCTAATAAATGCATTCTTCAAGTACAATGTATATACACAGAAATTTGTATATGCTACAAGAATACACAAGGGCATTTGGTGCTGTTTAATTCTACAAAATGAAACCAAAATTAAGAAGACTGTATTTGTGTAGTGTACCAGCATTTGAGTGCTTTATGAAGTACATGAGAACTTCCCAGGTGAGACGGAACTGTGTGGAGCAGGAGCAGAAATAAAGACAAAGACTACTAGAAAAAGAAAACCAAAAAATGGACCCAAGCAGACTAGTTTAGTATATGATAAAGCAGTGTTTTCCAAGGCAACCATAAAAGGCTGAATCAGTCAGTCAGTTCTGTTAGAATGGGCAAAGATTTGAAAAATATTAAGGTGGATCCATTCCCCACCCATTTTCTGAAATTAAATTCCAATCTGGAATAAAAATGTTAAGGGAGTAAAAAACAGTCCATGAGAGAGCTAGAGGAATATATTAACCGCTTTTGCTGGTAAAGGCCTTTTTAAAGTGTGACATCAAAAAGGCAGAAATTGTAAAAAGTAAAGAAAATAGGCAAAACTCACTATAAAAACAGTTTAGAAAAACCCCAATTAGGATTATAAAACATCAGTGAAGAATTAGGACTATTCGCTACACATGCTCAACATCCTGCTCTAAGAGCTTGTATGACCCCCTACAGCTCTTCCTGTGCAGCCCCACACGCAGGGGCCGAGCCCACTTGGTACTGGGGCCAGCCAGCATTGTGCAGAACAGGACATGGGGTGGATGTTTTCCACCATCAGTGATCATTTTCTGCTGAACGGCTGCTAAAGAAGAAAGCCAGGTCTGCAGAGTCAAATATGTGTGAAGCAAACCCAGGGCGAGAAGTGGGCATAAGTCATCACAAGGCCCCAGAGACAGGAAAACAACTCACATCTGATTTTCCAGTCCTTAAGCCAAGGCTTCTATGAGCTGCCCCATATCCTTTGAAGAAAGTTCCTTTCTTCATAAACTAGATTGAGTGGGCTTCTATTCCTGCAACAAGATGGTCCCTTGCCCAGATAACCACCAAGCTGCATTGCCCTGTAAGTGGCCATCGCTGGCCCCACAGCCATTAGGTCCTCATCTGGAATATTCTTCTGTGACCATGTTGAGCTGTGGGTTCTTCACACGCCCCAAGGTGGACTTCCATAACCTCTCCCTGGAAAAATCACACTGATCCACTGTTCAGAAAGCTTCTCATCCCACAGAGTGGTATTTTCCACTCAGGCATCACCTTCTTGATTTGTTTTCTGAGAAACTCAGTATTTATGAACTTCCACTGCCCCGCATCACCAATCCATATTTAGAAGACTTTCCAGTGAAAGGTCTAACTTTACGCTTATAAACGAGGCTTGAAATCACTGGGAGTGTTGCTTTTCACAAGGCAGAGGAAACTGTCAGAACAAACCACGGTTATTTTGGGAAACAGGAATAAGCAATCATCTCTCTGAGGTGTGACCACCAAAGCTCTTCAGTCCTGCTGGATCCTGGAGGAAGCCCATCCAGGCCCTGCGTCACAGGGCACTGGGGCCCATGGCTGCTCGGGGCCCACGGTGAACCAACACCGCAAAACAGAGAGGAATACGGGGCAATGTCAGCTATTCTCAAATCAAGAAAGGGCATTCAGGACAAAGAAGGCCACACAAAATGGGGAAGAAACAGGTAGCACTTTAGAGCTGAATGAAATAAGATTCCTTGGGAAACCACATGAGAAGATAAAAAAAAAAATGAAAATCTCTGCAAACAGGCCTGAAAGCCTCATCATCTGTTTAGAGAAACACTAGAATGCTACAAACACAGGCAGCCTTCCAGGTGGGCTTAAAGAAGCATTTCTCTAACTTCAGAGCGCATCAGTGTTACCTGGAGGGCTGACGGAAACACAGGTCGCAGGGCCTGGGTGCTTCACTTTGAAACCACAAGCCTAAGGACAGACAAGGAGGGCAGAGTTCGCTCTGCAACAGTGCTCCTGTCTCCAGATGCTGGATGTAGGGCCATTAAAAACAAGGTTTCTTAAAGAAAGGTACAAGAGTCAAAGCAAACCACAAATTACTCCTGACTTGAAAGCACCCACTGTTTACGCACCACTTCCTCCAGACGGTGCATGCTGCTAAACATGGCAGCACATAGTCAAGTCGGCCCGAGAGCATCAGAAGAAAGTCACATCCAATGGGGCTGGTGCTCTGAGAGCAAAGAAATCTACCAGGATCGCAGATACTCAGGTGGTCACAGAATCCTCCTGAGGGGCTCATCTCGATCACTCAAGTCACCAGCTAAGAAGGCCTCGCGTTTGCACACCTGGTCACAGGAACTCACTCGTCATACAAAAGAGATGAGCCAGCTGGACGGGGGCTTGGGGTACAAAAGCACTGGGTGCTCCCTGGGCCTTTCTGTTCCGCTTCCTCAAGCTTTGCCCTGCTGTCCAATCTTTTCTGAAGTGTGTCCCGCAACAACTGACACATGTCATTTTTATGTACCAGCAGCAGAAACCAAGTCTCTATCTGGGGCAGGGGGGAGGAGGGGGGAGGATGGGGGAGAAGGGCTCTCCCTGACTCCCAGCCAGACACACACCTCCTTCTGTGGCAGAGAGCATGGGGTCTGGCATCCCTGGGAGCTCCTCACACCTTATAAACAAGACCAGCCCCCTTTAGGCTCCAGTTGGTACAGCTCAGCCCTGGAAGAACTGCCAGAACACATGGCCACCTCTTTGGCTTAGTGGTGCCCAAAGATACAACCAGAGGATTCAAGCAGGGGAGAGGGAAAAGGAGGGCAAAGCACAGTCTGAGGGACAGGGGAGGGTGCAGGACAGAGCTCTGGGGCTGGCTCCGAGCTTGCCTCCAGTTCACAGAAATCATCTGTACCTCACGCATCAAAGCAGTACAGGCCCACGGAAGAAACACTGGGGGACAGCAAAAAGACAAAAAAGAAGATAAAAGTTCTCCCTAACCCCATGACTCGGCCAAACCAGCTGTGAGCGCCCAGCCCCGCACCCGAGGTGAAGGCGCGCAGAGCAGGCGGGCAGAGGAGGGGAGCTGGGTGCTGTCTGCGTGGCCAGCGGGGTCTGTCCCCCGGGGAAATACAGAGCTGCAAAGGGCTTCCAGAACCAGCCCAACGCCTTTTTTTAGAGACAGGGAGTTGAGACTTGAGAGTGCTGGGGATGCAAGGAGGCGTTGACCGAACCGGGAGAGAGGAAAGCTGGAGGCAGGAACCCCTGCCCTTCCCCTCGGTATACTCACGAACAGTCAAGGGGAGGATCATGACTGTCTGGAACTCAGTTGTTCTAAGCCTCCTTTCTGCCGCTTGTATAAAAGCTTTCTGCACTTACTTCTCTTGGAACTACTAGCACTGCAGGGCCCAGGCAGCTATTTTAAGCTGGAGCCCATACCCCACATTCCCTGACAGGCTGATGCAGCAGGAAAGCAGACCGCCTTTCCTGGCGCTGGGGCTGTCTGACACCTAGGCCAGGTGTGAGCGGACCTGGGTGACAGACTGCACCTCTCCGTGGCACCACGAGGGCACACCACCACTAGGCTGACTCAGCAGTGCCCACAGAGGCCACTAGTGGCAAGTACACTGGGGCGTGGGGAGCATGTCAGTTTCCTGGGGCTCCCCTAACCAAAGCTGCAAACTGGGCGGCTTACGCAGACATGCACCACGTCCCGCTCTGGAGGCCGGAAGTCTGAGATCCAGCCATCAGCTGGGCTGGCTCCTTCTGAAGGATGTGAGGGAGATCTGTTCCAGAACTCCCGCCTAAGTTGTGCGGCCTCAGTCACTCCTTGGCTCAAGGACGGTGGTGCTCTCTCTGTGTCTACACATCGTCTTCCGTACGTGTGTGTGCGTGTGTGTGTGTGTCTGTGTGTGTGTGTGAGAGTGTGTGTGTGTGTGTGTGTATGTCTGTTTGTCTGTCTCTGTGTCCAAAATCCCCTTTTCTGTAAGGACCTCCCCCCCACCAACATATCAGCTCAGGGCTCACCACACTCCCGTATGACCTCACCTTAACTTGCTCATCTGCAAAGGCCCTAATCCAAGGTTGGATTCACAGGTACTGGCATTAGGATTTCAACATCATTTTCTGGGGGAAAACAGTTCAACCCCTAACAGGAAGCAAAGGGCTGGGGCTCGCTGAGGACAGTGGGAGGCCAGGACAGAGGTCGAACTAACACATAGAGATGATCTGCGGGCAAGAAAATCTGGACAAACAGAAGACAGAAGAGTCTGGGGGTTCCACAGCAGAGGGTCTGGGTCTGTGGTGGGGCCCAGAGGGGTAGCAAGGAGACCAACATCAGGGGCCAGGGGTCAGCTAAGCCCCAACTCGAGTGTAGGTCCCAGGTGGCATCCAGGCAAAGTATATGGAGTCAGCCTGGTTGTGAAAATAAGGAAACATTTCTGTACCTGATGGAAAACTACTTCTGCTCCAACCTTGTCACCAGTACCCCATCACCAGGACACCCCCACCTCCACTCAGTCCCCATGATGGCCACTAAAGAGTTAATGCCTGGAGTGGGAGTGGAGGGCCAGACCCAACTCCAGCATACTGTTCCCACAATTCATCCCTGGGTCAGACCACTGGCAAACTTTTGCTGTCACTCGTTATAGGAGCTATTTCCTCTTGGGTGGAGGGTGTCTCTGGGCATGCAGAAAGGCATTAACCACAGCAGGCAAGAGGGCGGGAGCTTCATTCAACAGGAATGCCCAGGGGCTCTGCTACGTGCCAGGCCCTGCTTATCATCTGTCCAAGGATGACAAGACCCTTCAGTGCAGGGTCTCAGCACCCATGCACAGCCCAGCACAGCACTCCCAGGGGCCAAGTGGCTGCAGTAAACACAAGCATCTGGCATGACTAACTTCTTGCCCTGTTCTCCTCCTCCCACCCACTTGAAAAAGCACTGTGTCCTTTAGAAATCAACTCGAGACTGAAATCACAAAAAAGCTGTTCCCCCACTCCAAGATCTTTCCACAGTAACAAAGATCTGATCACCGGGAATCAGCCAGCTTTTTGTACAGAGGCACATTCCCAAACAGTTGATGGGTGCCAAGTGTGGCAAAGTCGCAACTCCTGGTTTTATAGAATTTTGGAGCCAGAAGGCACCTTCAGCGGTCTGTTCAGGCAGCAAAGAAAACTGACTCCAACCTACAAGGAAAGTCCCATTTCCCAATCTCATCTCCACTGAGGAAGCATCGGGTCTGGCAAACACATAGCCATTCGCATTGTGTTCGCCCACACCACCCCTGCAAGCAGCCATCCAAGTGGATAATTAGAGCTGGGCACAGAGAAGGCATTCAGCAAAACTTGTTGCTAGATAATCAATTCACATTGTGGGTCCCTGCCCACTCACTCATCAAAATATAACCTACAGATAATTTCCATTTCTGCTGGGAGTTACACTGACTCTTTAAACTGCTCCCTAGTTTAGAAGATCCAGGCTGCCCTTCCTTATGGACCCCAACTACATGCTGTAGCCACATATTCCCACTGCCTCCCACCCTGGGCTTTATGAAGCCCCCGAAAGGCAATGCTTCCTGCACTAATATGCCAGGTGCACACAGCCTCCAGGAATAAGGCAGAGCATAGGATGTGTCTGAAGGTCCATGATGCTTCATGATTGGTGACCAGTCAACAGAATCTTCCCCCTAGGTTTTTATTCTCTCTCCTGGACCCCTTTCATAATCACCGATTTCCACAAACATGTATAAAATATCTTCCTGACATTGTGTCTATCACCTCTCTTCTCTAAGGGCAAATGGTTTTGCAATGGTGCAAAACCATGAGGCCATGTCTGAACAGAGGTCAAAACTCAAACACCCACAAGAACTGGACACATGAAGTGCATGCATGAATCTAAGAGTAAGAAACATCCAGGGAAGCGGCAACCCTCTCAGTTCCACCCAGCTGTGTTCAGGCAGAAACGTGGGTCTAGGTGGGTCTCATGATGTGTCTTCAAGGAAGACAAGCATCCGGATGTTGATGGTAAACCTCCGAATCTTTCAATTGTTGACAACTCATGGAGCATTTTAAAGCACCGTCTACAAGAATAAAATGCTTCTCAACAGCCTCCAGCCTGGGGACCATCTAGCATGTGATGACTGCTTTGCCCACATTTTTGCAGGGTCTGCAGGTCCTGACCCTGCCTTGACCATCGTGCCTCCCACCCCTACACACGGAGGCACTGTAATGCCACTGCCCTAGATAGACCAGCACTTTTTAAAAAGAGTTCACACCAAGCAAACGTCACTCCTTATGGGTACACAACTCAGCCATCTTATACTTTTTTTGGCCTTTGGTTAATCTAACATGGTTAATCAAATGACTGGTAGAGATCCTGCCACTTGATACAGATGGATTAGCCATGCACATCAACAGATCCCAGCCGACTCCTCTAGGCCACCAGGCTCTGCAGTGCGGTAGATGGGGAGGGACAGTGACAGAAGCTGGCAGACACTTCCTAACCAAAGCAGAAGCGAGTTAGAAAGCCACCGGCTAAAACCGTCTGGAGAAAAGACATATGAAAGGAGAAACTTTACAACTTCTCCACCTCTCCAGGGTCAGAACTGTTTCATTAGATTCTTACATTCCTTGGAGACAAGGACGGTGTTCATTCTGTCCAGATGCCACAGCGCTATGAAGAACAGCAAAATGAAAATGGCCTAAGCCCCAAATTCTTTGACTTAGCTGTAGCTTCAAGCAAAGTTGAAAGCAGAGTTCATAGGTTTTCTTTTAATGGAAAAATGCTAATTAAAAAAAAAAATTTGAAGATATTGACTCAAAAGCTTTGAAATTACAAGACCTGCCACTACATCCTATTACACAGATATTAAGACTAGAAAATATCCCCAAGTCAGCTATCCTGACAACACTTAAGAACATAAACATTAGCCAGGTGAAGGTCCTTTCTCGACAGTTTTATACTCATTCTATATCTTGTCACTATAAAATTGAGTTATCTTTCTTCAAGTAGTAGTTCCATGAAATTCTGCTTTAATAGTTTATGGTTATACAACCTTTACCCTTGGGACTATAATGCATGTTTACTTGTTGGAAGAAAACTGTATTTTCTCATTGTATTTCCCTAAGAGAAAACTGGATTTAATTTCACTCTTCAACTTCATAACATCTGATCCATCGACTAAGCCTTCATCAATTTTGTTGTCTCCTTGCCAATCAAAAATAGGTGGTAACTATTCAGAGAACAGTTAAAAATATAAAGCAGAAATTTTTACTCTTTCCAAATAGTAGATCCCAACTTGTTAGGTCTGTAGTGGAACCTGTGTATTGGTATTTTTAAATAAACTCCCAGATGCTTCTAATGCCCACTGAAATTTGGGAATCAGGCAGAAGGAATCCCCCAAATGAGGTATCTAAGGAACTATTTCTGAAGGATACCATGAAAATCACCAACTTGCCCACCCCCAACACATGCCTGTTTTATTGTAATATAATTCATATACCATAAACTTCACTCTACAAGTATATAATACAGTGGTTTTTAGTACAGTCACAGAGTTGTGCAATCATCACCACCATCTAATTTAGAACATTTTCATCACCTCAAAACAAAACCCATACCCTATTTACCCCTCACCCCAGTCCCTGGACAGTACACTAATCTAGTTTCTATGTTTATGGATTTGAAATACTCTAGGCATTTCATATAAGTGGAATCATATAATATAAGGCTTTTTATATCTGGCTTCTTCCACAGAGCGTGATGTTTTCGAGGTTCACCCACGTTGTAGCACATGTCCATTAGGACTTCATTGCTGTTTATGCCTGAATAATATCCCGCTGGAGGGATATACCACATTTTGTTTAGCCATTCATCAGCTGGTGGCCATTTGAGTTGTTTTTGGCCATTACGAATACTGTTGCTAAGAACATTCACATAAAGGTTTTGGTGTGGACATATGTTTTCAGTTCTCTCGGGTATATAACTAGGAGTGGAATTGCTGGATCATATTCCACACATTCCTTTTTGGTTTTACTTCCATGCCTGAGATTTGCAGCTGACAAATCAGGGACTCCACTTAACAGCCAATGAGGGAAGTCCTTACGCTTTTGACCAATAAGCAGTATTTTCCAAAGGAAACTCAACTTCCTAGAATACTACAAACAAATAAATAAATACAACAAAAAAATCTTTGTCTTTTGATTTTTATGGGTCCTCAACTTACTGGCAGTGTGAATGACTCTCTAACCCAGTTGGCATTTGCCAAAATTCCAAGAGATTACCAGTCTTGAAAACTGCTGAGAAATGAGGGATGTATAGTACACTTAAGTATTTCCATAACATGGCAAATTAAAAAGGATACTCAGGAAGAACAAAACCCACACAGAAACAGATTAATAGTAAGCTTTAATGGCTTAACACTAAGAGGCTTCCACTAAGAGTCCATTAAAGAAAAATAATGAAGCCAACATAAGAAACACGCATGAACAAACACACACAGCTTATTCTATCAGCTGAATGTGACAAATAAAAGAATCTTTTTAGTCTCATATTTGTTCAAAACAGATGGACAGAAGAAAACAGATCTGTTTTGGGGTATAAAAGTTTTCTCAGGGTAACTTTTATTAACAGGGAATTATCAGGGCTATTCTCTGAGGAGTTAGAAGTATCCAGTTATTTTTAAGAACAGAAAGCTCAAAGAATGCTTTTAATGTGTTCTACTGGAAAACTTACCCAGAAACTCACATTAACTCCTAGTGTAATAAAGTTAAATGGGAATCTACTAATTTCAAAAAAATTAAAACAAGAAATCAAGAAAACTACCAACTATTTGGCAAATGAATCCACAAACTCAGATTCCGGTTTAATCCTCCAAGCTTCATTCACAAACACAATAAAACACTTATACACACAGCTTCTTTGTCAAAAGAGCTTAAAAACAATTCCCAGCTCTCCCAGGTTTCAGTTGGCACTCTAAGATGGGTGTGTTTCCCTCAAGAATAAATGTTGTTTCAGATTATTTTTTCTACTAATCCATGTAGTAAATTATCCTTATTACAAACTAAGCCACCACCCTCTATGCCCATCCTACTGAATACTGAGGCAAAAGAGATTAGAATCCTGGGGATCCAGGCATAGCTTGATATATGAATGGCCAGGTAACTTTGAGCAAGTCCCTTTAACATATGGGGGACTTCATTTCCTCATGTGTAAGATGAATGGGTTCTCTTTGTTAGGGAATCATCAAACTTCTTCCAGACCAGATAGTCAGTATTTTTGGCTTTGTGAGCCACATGGTCGCTACTCAATTCTGCCACTGTAGTGCAAAGCACTGTAGGTAAACAGAAGAAAAAAAATCATGGCTGTGTTCCAATGAAACTTTATTTACAAAAACAGGCAGCAAGCTGAATTTGGCCCGAAGGCTGTAGTGCGCCTGCCCCTGTTAGATAATTTGGAAGGTTCCCCCAGAATAACTGTGGAGTAAAAGTCATTGACCACAGAAACCCCACAAATAATTAAGTCATCAAGTCAGACACATGCATCGGATGTGCACCACAGCGTTCAGCTCTACAGGAGCCTCTGCACTGAGACACATTTGTTGTGTGGGCTCTGCCTCACATTTCTATCAACTGTTGTCTCCTGTCTTGGTTGATGCCTCACCCATGCTCCACTGACCATCTCCCCTTGGCTTGGACGAAGCATCCCTCTGTGGGGCTGGAATCAGACTTTCTGAGAGGCTGCTGGGGAGTCAGATGACATAACCCAGAAGTGTGGGCAAACAGCTCTCCAAGGGGAGGAGCTTGGCCAGTGGGAAATAGGAGATGAGAGGGAGTAAGTAGATAAAACACCTCAGCTCTCTCACGGACTACTCAACAGAATGGCTCCTCTTTGCAATCCATCCAGAGACGTGAACACACCTGCTGAATCTCTCTGCAGTTCACCGTGAACACCAGCGAGCACCACACGGCATCCTCCTTCGTCCCTGCCTTCCCTCCCACTGTCACCTACTATCTACTCTGGGCTTTTCCCTCCTAACTAAGGTCTTAAAACAGGCAGCAAGCTGAATTTGGCCCAAAGGCTGCAGTGCACCAGCCCCTGTGTTAGATAATTTGAAAGGTTCCCCCAGAACTTAATCCTTGCCTCAGACCCTGCTTTCTACAGAAACAGAGCTGAGGCACCCCCACCTCAAATGATCCTCTTTTTTTAGAAATGAAAGACATGGCTAAATGAAACTACTGGGTTTAAAAGTGTACAAAGATTAATATGGAGGTAAAATACTGATTCTAATCTTGACCTTCACTACTGGCTTGAAACATCCCTTCAACATCCAAATGGTAAAATATATCCTAAACAATACCTAAAAAGTCAGCAGCTCTCCAAATAGAGGCCCTGAATACCTATGACCGTATCTCTGATACGTGATTAAATATACATATCTGGCTTTCCAATTATACATAGAACAAATCAACATTGTGCTATATCCCTTAAAATACAATTATCTGTTGTACAAATAAGCGGTCCCCCTTAACACTAGCTTTGGTATCTGAATGAGACAGACTATTAATAATAGCTCAGTATCTAGAAACTAAACACAATCCAAATTTTTGGCAATAGAGTCGATTTTTGGTGGGAATGAGTACTCTCTGAGACAGCGTAGCACAAGCAATTCCCTGATACCAGAACACCTGGGGTCCTGGAGTCCAAGCTCAGGGCCACCCTGCATGATGAAATGCCCTGGAGAGCCATAAACTGTGGGGAGATAGGGACTTCCCAACGTCATATAAAGCATGCTTTGATGACCTTGCTAAGTTTATATGAAAACAATAGCTTTATTGCATTAACTTATCCACTGGAACTTCCAGTTAGCCACCTGGCTACGCATTAAATTACCTGTGCTTTCCCAGTGATTTAAAATATCAGTCACCCCTACCATAAATCTGATCTGTAGTTCAGTCTGTCTCTGACTGTCCCTTCTTGACAATCTTTTCTGCCTTTCCTTTCATATTACCTTATTTCTTCTGGACTCCTTATCTCTGACAATTCTTTCAAAGTCTCCTTTGTCCCTTTATTCAACATTATTCTGCCAGGCTCTCTGCGGGAAGTTTGCCCTGGGTAATCTCCTGCATTCTCATGACTTCATTTCTCTGCTGATGAAATGCAAATTCTAGGCCACCACCTGTGGTTGCACAGGTCAGTCACTGCACAATGGTGCCAGGCCACGGGGGCAAGCAGGGGTGAATCCATTCTGCTCTCTGCTTGCCAAGCTGTGCACTCACACAGCCTCCCAGATTCTCACCTCTAACCCAGATGGCCCCTGAGTCACAGACTGTCCATCCAACTGTAAGCTGGCCACCTCTCCCAGAGGTCCCTCAAGGAACCACACACTCAACATGGATTCATCTTCCTCCTTCCAAACCTGTCCCTCACTCTGTCCCCTATTCTTGCTGCGTGGCTCCACAACACAAGGCAGAAAACCCAGAGGACTCTGAGCATTCTTTCCCTGATCTGCCACATTCTGTCAGGCAGATTCTACCTCCTCCTGTCCAGTCACTGCTGTAGACGTGGAGCTGACCTCATTATTTCTCTTCTCATTTAGTCTGCCCGGCTCCAGGCCTTTCATCCTTAAACCTTTCACTGTGCTGCAACAAGCAACCTTACCACAATATTTTCACCATGTCATGCCACCGCTTTGAAACCTTCCATAGCTTTCCAGTGCCCACCAGGGCAAAGTGCTGTATGGGGTCTTTTGTGGGTCAGACCCCCAACTCCCTCTCCCCGCTTTGATCCTTACCCACGCCAGACACACAGGCTTTCCTTGCTGCCTTCCCTCTGTTCATGCCATGACCTCAGTGTGGAAGCCCCGAGTCAGGGGCCCCTCCTCCCAGACTCATTTGCTGTCTAGATAATGTCGACCACGCTCTTTTCTGAGGCCCCAGGTTTCCACATGAATAATACCCACAATGCATACTGGTTTCTAAGTTTCTCTGACTCCATTAAACTGCCTTTTTCAAAGGTGGAGACAGCCTCTCATTTGATTTGGTATGCCCCAGCACAGCACAGCAACCAGCGATGACAATCCCCAACCATAAAGTCCTAACTGGATGTGCAAATAAGCAGATTAGCCAGAGCAAGGCAATACGAATATAAATTGGACTTAAAATCAGTTATATTTTTATACGGTATAGAAAACAGGGACAGCACCCCCATTGTCCTCAAACACCCTCTGCAAAAGGAGAGATTAGGGATTAAGGGAGACTAGAAGTGTTGGGAAGAAAGGTAGGCAGGCACGAAGAAGAGAGGATGGCCAGTGATGGCGCAGAGCACGGTCTCTGCGTCTTGGGAGTGGTGCACAGCTCTGGCCTGAGTCACATGGCAGAAAAGGCCCAACAGTTGGGGCAGAAAGGTGGATGCTGTAGCCCAGCCATGGGCAGATACAATCTCAAATGTCTCCAGGAGTCAGGAGGCCAGATAAATGTGAACATGGCTATTTTAATAGGTATTTCCCTGCAGAAAGGCAGTTTAGATTCAAAAAGTTAAAGAACAGTCCAGTTGCCAAATAAACCCAGTCTAAGAAAGGATTCCATAAGAGAAGCAGAAAGACAGCTGGGCTTCCCATTCTCTTAGAATAAGAACAAAATCATTAATGTGATGTTCAGGGTCTGCCTGACCCCTCTAAATGAGACTAACTCTTTGCTATCAGAAAGGCATTTCCCATCTCCAACCCCTTCCTCATCCTTTGCCTTAGCTGAAGGGGTACCTCCTCCCCGAGGAAGTCTCCCCTGACCTTCTGATCTCTCTGGAACCGCCTAGACTTCTTCACAGTCCTGCTTATTATTATAATCAGATACATATTCATTTAAAATCATCCTGCACTCTAAGATAGGCACTTTGAGGACAGGAACTGCTTCTAATTTATTATTAAACCCAGCAGTCTGCCTGGGACATACCTGAGGCCCAATTAACTGTTGCTGAATGAATGAGTCAATCAAACAGAAAAAGAATGAATTAAACAATTAATGAATAAAGATGGCATGTATCAAGAAGGGAAGACCATGGAGCTAGGATCACCACAAGCATATCAGAGAAGGTGGGAAAGGATGAGTAGGGCCTGTCCCACTGGAGATGACGGAGAGCCTGCAGCAAGGGTCGGCAGTAGCATAGCATGCGGGCCCTCCCCGGCCTATCCAGTTATCGTGGCATCCATGAACTGCAGGGCTATGATCGTCTCTCACATTTTTAAGCAGTCAAAGAAGACCCAAAAGAGGAAGAGTGTTTCACGGCATGTAAAAGTGACTTGAAATTCACCATTCCAGAGTCGACAGATAAAGTCTGGTTGGAACACAGCTACACTCATTGATTTGCATCTCGCCTATGGCTGCTCTCCTAGGACAATGTTAGAGTTGAGTGGCTGTGACAGAGACCATGTGAGTCTAAAGCCTAAAATACTAACTAGCTGGTTCTTTACAGGAAAAGTTTGCTGACCCCTGTCCCAGAGCCTGTTGGGATCACTATCTCCCAGGACCCACAAGGAAACTCAAACCCGGTGGCACATGCTCAAGTCTGGGCCTTGAAAAAAGCTACCAGATTTTGTCTGTTAATGTAAAATTGGACATTAATAGCCCCTTAATAAAGAGGAGGCCTGCTATATCAACGGTGGTGTACACCTGGCAGTGGACTATTACACAGCCATGTTAAAAAAAAATTGAGTTAGACTACAATGTACAAGTACAGAAAGATGCCCATAATCCACTAAGCAATTTACAGAGCAAATGGATAGTCTCCCCAGTTAATTAAAAGGAATGAGTGTATTTGTGTTTGGAAAGTGAGAGGATAGGAGTTATCTGGAAGGATGTGCATGATAAATAGCTCTAGGAAGTGGGATCAGGGATTTTTAATTTTTATTTTACTTTCTGAGTTTTTTTTTGACCAAGAATATACTATTCTCTAATAAAAACAGTAAGATAAACAAAAATACAGATTTTAGAAAGTCACTTTTACCCCCCCAACCCTTGGCAACAGAGTGACTAATTCAGGACAAGGATGGCCCCAAATCCTTGATGATCTCAGAATCATATGGTCCAATTTCTGCATTTCACAGATGGGGATCTGCACACAGACACACTTTCCCCTGAAACTTCGAAGTCTGATAATAGTGCAAAGCTGCTCACGTTGTTTGTTTTGAGGAAGCTTAAGAATAGAATAGGCAGAAACAGTGCTACTTCCCTTTTCCTAGAAACCCTGGTTACCTTTTCAACCGGCAGACCCGCCTCGAGCCCACAGGAGTTCCAGCCACCAGCCACCCCGAGGGGCAGCTGTCAGCTGCTTTCTCTGTTCCTCGCTCTAAAAGGCAGTTGGCTTTCCTGTCACCAAGGCCCAACTGAGAGCAGGCTTACAATCATCAGTCACATTAATGGTCCAGCCAAGAGGGCACAGACAAGGAAATGGGGGCCAAGGTTGGGCCAACAGGTGGATGTGGGTGGGAGTTCACATTCAGCCACAGCACACACACCTGTGATTCCCACCAAATCTAACTGCCTGTGTTTCCTTCCTCTCTGCGCACTTGTGGCAATTTCCCTGGGGATCATGGAGGTCAAGAGGCAGAGCAGTTGGCTGGTCTGCTCTGCCCTGTCCTGCCCAAGACCACGGCTGCCAACACGGCTCTGCTGTCCTCGTTAAGGAACCTGCCACTCCTTCTGTAAACCTTCTCTGGCCTTCTTGCAGTCTCCTCTACAGCCTCCACAGTGGGATCCTGGAGGCACTGTGAAGGCCCAGGAAGTCCATGATAATGGGGGGTGGGAGGGTGGCAAGAAGGTGCCATCCTGTGTTATCTATTATCATAAACAATCCATCAGTAGCCCTAGCATTTCCCAAAGAACATTCCAAGACATGCCAGTCAGCCAATGAAATATTTCAGGGAAGAGAAAGCAATGCTATGGCAAAATTAGGGAACCCCCACACTTCCAATCCCTGTTGGGGAACTTCTGTATCACTAGGATTTTCCAGGTTCCAAGAAATTGTGCAGTGGCTAAACCTGTGTAACATGATTTCCACCAGCTATTGACCATAGACCCTTTTGAGGTCCTACTTTGGAAAATAGCCCCAGATCATGAAGCTGGGTTCAACAGAGGTTCTCTGGGGTGGCTCTGAGGTCCTGGGATGACCCCAACCTTGAAGGGCAGCCATCTCGATCCAGGCTTGAACCCCTACCACCCAGCACCGTGGGGAAGGCAAGATTCCACTGTGGCCTCTGAGACAGATTTCTGAAGAAAAAGCCTAAAAACTGGGAGGTGGGAGAAGGAGAAGAAAACTGCACCCCTCAACCCGAGAGATGGCAACCTGGGGACTGGTATGGGATGCTCCCCAGGGGAGCACTCACCATTGGTGGTCGTGTTGACATAGTAACGCCGGCCCTGTGGAGACAAGTAGCTTTGCCAGCCAGGTGGGAGGATGACAGTCTGGCCTTCCTCTCCCGGCGGAGGCGGTACCATTCCAGGCTTCTGTTGTGGAGAAAAGAAAAGGTCACAACACTGGGCATTTTTGCAACTGTTTTTCAGCCAGTTTTTGACTAGGAAGTCAGAGGCAGATGAAGTCACTCTGGAATAGCTGATGAGTGAAGGGGAGGGAGGGGTGGTGGTCCACAGGTATCCCTGGGGAGATCACAGGCCACACGTGTGATTTTGGGGGTTGCCTCAACGTGAGGTAAGAGGAGGACTTTCTTTTTCAGGGCCACCGCAGAAGGGACAGCCTCCCCTCGAGGACAGAGGGAAATGCCAGTCCATTCAGAGAGCTGGACTTTCTCCCTATCAGCCCCCTAGAAAACTACTCACTGGGGTGCTGTGCTTGCTAGCCACCTCCCCACTTCCCCACCCCTGCTGCACTAACCCCTGGTACTCAGCACAATCCCAACATGGAATCAGAAGCCTGAAATCCCCAGGACCACCAAGTACAGCAGCAGATGAGGCCCAGGGCCTGTTGTGCAAACCTACGGAAGTAATTAATGCAATTCTCAGGAGAGTGAGATGTAAAACCTTCTATAATAACACCACGTCGATAAGGAGCTATGTGTTCTTCTCATCAAGTGTCCAAACCATCCTGGCAAAGAGAACTGGGCACCAGAGGCAAATCAGAGACTCCCTTTTTGCTCTGTGTACTTCTGTGTGGTTTAATTCTTCTAACCACAAATAGCTCTACTTTCGAATAAGTAGCACTTAAAAATAAAAATCATAAAAATAGATATAGCACTGAGAAACTAGAGGCTAACCCAGAGGTGATTTCCGGTGGTGAGATTATGGAGAAGTTTTATATTCTCATCTTCCACTTCTCACTTCCATCTAAATTCTCTTCAATAAAAACAAAAATAAAACTTGCTAGCTGAAGAACATTTGAAAGAAGGAAAGAGGGTCCAAATTAGCCCACACAATTGCCATGCCTTGTGAGGAAAGTAAATTGATTTAAATCAGGATTCTAGCTACACGAGGAAAGGAGTGTGAATTTCTTGGCAGAGCCGGACCCTGTTCAGAAATATCAAAATGAAATAGACTGAAAAGTGTCCCCGGCCTCCCCCAGCCACAGCCACAGAGGCAGTTTTGGTCACTGATGACCACTGCTTAGGGAAACAAGGTAACAGATGGAAAGCTGGCTGTAGAGACACACAGCTCCATCACTGCTCTGCTCTCTAAAGGCAGCAAAACCCTGTGCTGCTCCTGTGGTGCCCTGCATGCCCTCCGTGGGGATCAGATCAATCCTAGCTGCTCCTGGGACTTTGAGTAAACGAGTCCTCCCCATGACCAACTTCTGTCTCCCACAGCTGCTGACCCACAGCACCTCTTTTATTCAGTGTGGAAGACTGTCTTCTAAACTACCAGTGGGGCAATGGACAGCAGCCAGGAGCCCCTCTCACTAGCACAGCACACCCAGTGAGCTCAGACACACTCCCGAGCCGGTCTACCTGGGCCTCTGAACTCTGCTCGGGCCTCTCCCAGATTGGAAGGTGATTAAAATACACGCAAGACTAATAGCCTTAGTGTATATGCGTGTGTGTGTGTGAAATATCCCACATACAAGAGATGTACATTTTGGCTGAGTGAGGCTGGGAATGAATAGGAATAGGGAGGTCGGGGGCTTGGCTGAAGAGAGAAATACTCTAAAACCGGAGAGTAAGGCACCAGGTTGCTTCTGCTTGAGTCAGATACCTTAGAGCATCCAAGACGGGAAGGCCATGGAGGCAACTGTCCGAGTAACCTGGGAGGACCTGGAAAACTGCTGGAGGGTATTAAGAAAGGGCTGGAGATTGACGTGGCCAGAAATAGGTCATAGAGGAGAGGGGGACCCAGCATCACGGTGGAAATGGCCCTCTGGCCTCGGGCTCAAGCCTGACTTGGCTGCTGAGTAGCCACATGACCCGGGGAAATGACTCAACCAGCTGTCTATTTCCACATCTGCATGATGGAGGATGCTGATGTTAGCCCCGTTGTGGAAAATGCTGTGGAGATAACAATAATCGAGGGTCCCAGCAGGAGGAGGCCACAAATGCCCAGCAAGGCCAGGCTTCACACAGCCTCCACCTACTGCAGTGGGGTGTTTGGGGGCTGCACCCTGGCCTCCACTCAGCCTCACCATCAGCGCGACTGAAATGTCAGCAATAAGTCATTCCTCCAAGGTTTCTAGGTTCTAAGACTACGTGACTAAAAGGCAAACACACACCCGCCGGGAAGGCTAACTCATTAAGATGTTGACTAATACGCATCTTCTGGGGGAAGGCCTCTCCTCCGGGCTGGTGGAGCGTCTGACCCCCCATGCCCCACCGGCGGAACAGCGACACCTGCCCCAGTCCCACAGCGCAGGGCTTGCTTTTCTCTTCAGAATGACTCTAGCTAAAGCACCTTAACTCTGTGGTGTCAGAATAAGCCCCAGTTTCCATCTGAGGACAGTGACGACCCAGGGGCCATGGCGGCTCTGAGATCTCCCCTATTGGGACACGCAGGACGAGCCGGGCTGACCCTGCAGAAGGTGCCTGGGGGAGGGGCACCCCGATCCTGAGCAGGGAAGGGCCAGGAGGTGCTGAAAGAGCGAGGAGGAGGGCGCCAGGGCCAACTCCACCATTTCCTAGCTTGGCCAGCGTGGCAAAGGCGGTCTCCACATCTCCAGCAGGGCCAGGGTCCCGCTCTGCCTGCTGTCTGGCAGCACTTCGCCTCCACCCCCGAGACGGCCACAGCCCTCTGGCCTTTTCCCTCTCCCACTGGCTGGCCAGAAACAAGTCAGGAGCCTCGTGAAGGTGGCTGGGAACACGCCCAAGAGAACTGAAAATGGCGCTCTAGACTGGTACACCCGTGTTCACAGGCAGTATCCACATGGCCAAAAGGGAGAAACAGCCTAGCTGCCCGGCAACTGATGAAGAGATACACAAAATGTGGTGTATCCAGGCAAAGAAAAAGAACAGAAGGATCAGCAGTTGCCAAGGGCTGGGGGGATGGGTGCAGGGTTTCCTTTCCGGGGGGATGGACATGTTCTGGAACTAGACAGTGGTGGCTGCACAATAATGGGAATGGAGAAATATCACCAATGAGGAATTTCATGCTTTTGATCAGAATTAAAAGTAAAATCTTGAGATGTGGAGAAGGCAGCAGGTGGCCTCCCCACCTGCAGCCCTCATTTAAGTGACCCAAGCCCCCCACCATTGCCTCATCCCTCATGGCCATGGAGGAACAGGCCTCCTGGGAGAGTCTCCTCATAGCCATCAGGAAGACACAGGGCGAGCGATCACCCAGTAATTAAGGTCTCTGCCATGGTATCCCTCTAATGAGTTTCCTTACAAGTAAAATCCTCCCTTTTTCCTTTCCCTAGACATGCAGTCTCCCCTCTTCAATGCCATCAGCTCTTTCCCACAGGAATAGGAACTAGACACAGAGGTGACACAGGGCCAGAGACTGGGGACCTACCTACAGTGAACAAGACAGGGGGATGAGTTGGGGGTGAAGCCATTGGTTTCCTCCAACTCTCAGAAATTCTTGACCTAATGCACAGGATGACTTTGTGGAAATTATAAAATATGGCTTCTTCCTCCAGATGCACCACCCCTGAAATCCAAGGCTGGGTTTCAGCCTCCCCTGGCTCCCTCATCTGGGCCCCCTGTTCAGTAAACAACCTGCTCAACTATATATGGAGGCCCATCCTCTGGGAATCTGAAGAAAACTATGGATTTTCTGCCCCCAAAATGGGGTTGTGCGCACACATACGTGCCTTATTTCTGATAGAGTATCAAGAGGTTTCTAGACAATTTCAGAAACCCAGTCTAGTAGGTACCCAAGAGCACTGAGCTCAGACCCCATTTGGGCCCACTGATAATGACTTTTACCACTCACCTAATGTTTACAGTGCACCAAGGGCTGGGTCAGGTGCTTTACACACTTACCTGTAACCATTACGACAAGCCTGCCACAGAGAGGCCATTTTTCCCCATTTTAAAAGGAAGCTTCTGAGACTCAAAAGAGTTTAAGTAAACTCACCCACCCAACAATGCACAGCTAATTAAATGGTAAAACTCAACTTTAAAATTTAGATTTGTTCTAAAGAGTTCTGCCCCATTATCTACATGCAGACTTCCATTATTACCTTTCTCTCCCCCACTATCCCCAATCAGCAACATTTCTTCACCTGGACCACCTGCCATCCCAGCTTCCACCCAAGGAGGATGACAACTCAGGTCTGATTCTCCTGCCTGTCTCACAGTCTCCAAGTAAGCAGATGCCTTCCCAAGAGATATGCAGAAATACCACCACCCACGTCCAGCAGTCACATTCCCTAGCTGTAGCCTAACTTCTTGTCTCTTTATTTAAAACAACACAAGCAAAGAAATTTTCCTCTTAATGAAGACTACTGATTCCCCCTGAAAGAAGAAAAATGAGCAGGAAAGCAAAAGGTAGTCATCCAGAGATTAAAAGCCAATCCCCTACAGCAGAGTTTCTCAAAAGTGTGGTTAGCTGGGGCACCCCGTCAGTCACCTGGGATGTGGGCTAGTGTGGATTCTGACTCTGATCCAAACACCAAACCAGCTGGAGCCTAAGAAGCTGCCTTTCAACCTGCCTCCGAGGTGAGTCTTATTGCTCTCTGAACTCAGGAGAGACCCACTTTCAGCTTTAGAGGGAGCAGTTGAAAGAAAACATCACTTCTGATATCAAAACTGGGAACATAAAATTTTAATAAGTACAATTTATGGAAAGACAGTGTTTACAGAGAAGACAAGTAGTGACTCTATAGCATCTTAGTACGCTGATGGACAGTGACTGTAATGGGGTATGTGGTGGGGACTTGATAATGGGGGGAACCTAGTAACCACAATGTTGTTCATGTAATTGTATATTAATGATACCAAAATTAAATAAAAAGAAAGACAGTGTTTAGCTGCATGGCTACTTATTTTTTTAAAAACCCACCTATCCCCTAGACCAAGCCTTCAAATAAGTATTTTAAGAGGGATTCGATCCTGTCTCTGCAGCCTCCAGGCAGAACCAGCCCCCATGCTGAGCTCCCTATAGCCTCCACCCATCTCCAAGTTCAACCTGGGGCTCCTTCCCCGTCAGAAGGCTTCTGGGAACACCTGATTCTTACCTTCTGCAGACGTGAGCCAATATTACTTGCCGATGTTAACGGGCGGTTGTCAGACACTTGATTTAGCAGCCAGATCAGTTTTAAGTTTCCCCCATTCCGTGTCTTCTCACACCCCGAGCCCAGAAGCAATGGGAGCTCTAAAGAAAGGCATATCCACGGGGCCCCACACCCCCACTCCCCCCACAACCAGATCTATATATAACAGCTCTGAAGTTGTCAGCCTAACAAGCCACTTTCTGGCAGACCCGTTGCCATGGCAATGACTGCTAATGAGCCCACTGCCGTCTGTGATTGGCACTGCTTGAAGGCCCCTCTAGCAAGTCTTCCCTTCCCCACCTGGGGGAGCATCAGGCCCCGGGACCTGCTTTGTTACTAATGTGCCCTGAGCAGTCACAGACCCAGGGGCCAGGAGTGGTCTCCATTGTCACTCAACACGGGGTCAACCAATTAGTGATACGGGGCCGCAAGGAGCCACCAAGAAGACAAAGACCCAGCTGGGCCGGAGGCTGGAGAATCACGTCTACTCCACACCTCTCTGCTGGACCCTGGTTTTCAATGTGAAGGCTCCTACACAAAGGTGGGAACAGCTACCCTAGGGAAGACCACCTCCTCTGGCTACAAGTTAAGACAAAGCAGGAAGCAGGGGCCCACCTCCCCCAGTGATGCTGCCAGCCTCAGGGTCTGCATTATAAGAATACTGGGCGCCAGGTGGATGTACTCTGCTCTCCTCTGGCATCCTTTCTATCCATTCAGAGAAAGCAAGACAGAAAATAGCTGGGGAGAAAGTAGGGAACCCGTGAGGTGGCACAGGGCATTCTGGGAAATGTAGTTCTCACGGGTAATTTTATAAGCTGGTGGGGAGAGGGTGGTCCTCAGCAACAACTTCATGTTCTTCTAAGGGTGACAGATTTGCAGACCTGGACAGAGGGAGGAGGAGGAGAGGTCACACAACAGAGAAACAGTCTAAGAATCAGGAAGGTAGGGCCACGGCCACCCTGTTTTCGCCTTTGACCTCAGCACAGTACTCAGAACACTGGATGGACGGAAGGATGGCTTGGATGGATGAAAACTGGGAATTGGACTAGACACTGGGCTTCAAACAACCTGAGGAAACTATTTCACTAAACAAGTAGTCAGAGAATGGCAATCCGAGCAGTGACAAATCCCAGCTTTGAATAGACTGTTCAACACCGAGGACAGGGAGGTGGAGGAGACAAGATAATATAGTGTCTCTTTAACTGCAGAAAATAAAGTGAGGAACAGTATCCAGAAGCCTCAGGAGAAGCACAAACATCTAATCACGGCCCCATATGGTATCCAGAAGGAAAATTCCAGGAAACCCTTTAGCAACCTCCACAGAAGGCAGAATGATGTAGCATCTAGGATACAAGGGCAAAAAACCATTAGAAAAGAGCAAATTAATGCAAAAAAAAAAAAAAAAAAAGGCAAGTCAGTTTGAAAAAGAAAACGTTATGAAAAAGGGACCAGAAATAATCAAAATTGTAGGAGAATTTAAGAGGTAGTAACAGAAGGACTACCCACTTTGGTTGCTAATCCTAGAATGTAGAATTAATATTATTGCAAAAAGGAAAAAAACAGAAATAGTTATGTACAAAACAAATCTAAGAATCCTTTCCCAGAATGCAAAGGAAATGGGAAAAAAGAAAAACAGGGACAGAAGAGCAAGCCAAGATACAGACGCTAGATGTTCCTGAAGAGGAAACTAGAATAAAACCTATTAACAGAAAAGAAACTATAAACAAAGGTCGATAGGGGAAAACACTTCACTCAGCTAAAAGGTCTGTCATGTGTCATGTAGAAAGTCCTGTGCTGCTCAAGGCAAAACATTTTAAAAGCCCAGCAAGTAGACACAACCTAACAATACATTTTCACAGCAAATATCTGCATAAGTCCTACACTCGTTTAAGTAGGAGAAGCAGGTCTGTAATTAAGGAGCACAAACAAAGCTGGTCTTAAACTTCTCTGTAACTGCATTTCAAGAGAGCTCTGGATTCTTACGTGGAAAATGCTGAGACCCTCCTATATGGCCAAGGTGTCTTTCATGAGCGAAGGCAATCAAAACACATTCCTCTGCAGAGCTCAGGAAATACGTCACGTGTATGTGCTCCTTAGAAAAGTGCTTGAAAGATGTACTCCAACTGCCTCAAAGATTTAGGCGAAAAAGGTGAAGAATTAAGTCAAGGTAAAAAGGACCATGGCAGAAAGCAGCTTAACAGTGTGTAAATGATCATGAATCCAGAGAGCACGTATACATGTCACTATTCTCAATATAGAGTGTGAAAAAGGAAGAAACCAAGAAAAAAAAAAGAAAGAAAGAAAAAGGAGGGCAAGGGGTGGGGGAAGGGCAGGAGAAGAGACTCCAGATCACAGATTGCAGATAATACTCGAAAAGATGAAGAGGCAGGAGAAAATAAACTGAAGACATTGAGAGAAATGAAAGCAGAACACTGCTCTTCCTAACCCAACAAAGAAACAGGCCCTTCTCCTCTTGCTGCTAAGGTTCCTGCCCAGTCTGCCCCAATCCTCTGGCAGCTATCACCTGCTCTCATTTCTCTCCTGGTGAATGACAGGTTTCCAGCCAGAGGGAAGGCAACAGAAGAGAGGAGTTCTCGGGCACTGCAGACTGTTCCTGGACGCAGATGCTGGGGATCTGACCTCCAGGTACCTCCTACTGGCAGTCAGCTTCCACAGGGAGTCCTGAGCCCTGGAATCCACCAAGACAGGGTGGGACCACAGCACTCTGCCTGCCAAGGGAAAACTCAGCAGGAACCCTGGGCTTCCCAAAGACCTGTGTGTACCACCTGTTTGCCTTCGGAAGTCCTCAGGCACTCCAAAAGCTAAAGCCGAGCTCAGCACTCAAAGAGGACCACAGCTATTTCCCAGCCTCGTCTGTCTCTGCCTCCCTGAGCCACTCTGTCAGAGCCCTTTGTAAAAAGGGCGCCAAGCACATAAGGCTCACCTCCAACTTTCACCAACAAGAAGCCAGAGAGAGCCACAGGGGGTGCCCTTCTCCTTCCACTTGCAGTTGCAGAACTTCCCAGTAAATGTGACCAACTCATCAGAGGTTTTGCCAGAACCCTCCATGTGCATACTCAAAGCCCTCTCGCACCTGGTTAGCACAGCTGCCTCTTTGAGTCCACTAAAGGAACTTTCCAAAGGAGGCTTTAATCACCTAAATGCAAATGTGCCCAGGACTCTTCGATACCTGTACAACCCAGGTGATTGCAGGCCTCACAGCTCAGGACAAACGGACGGATGGTAGATGGATGGAGGGGGTTACATCTGCTGCAGTAATCCACATCTCACCAACTTAAATACCCCACTCACTCTTGCAAAGCTTCCACCCCCATGAGAAGCCCCCCGATGATATTTGCAAGCGCCCAGTGGGTGACTCCCTTGGGCTCCCAACTCCAGTCTCCATGGAGCATCTGCCATACACTTGCTTGGCTGTGTTAGCTACCTTCCCCCAAACCCTCAACCCACCCATCACTAGCCTCCATCCACGAAGCTGTTAGAGGAAGGCTCACACCGTGGCTGTCACTGGTGCCCACTATGATGGGTGGACATCAGTGCTGTGGGAGATTTATCCCAGCACCCACAGAGCTGTCAGCCGTGGGCCTGGAGGCTGAACCACTTCGAGCGCTCCAGACGTATCTAACTGCTGGAAAACTCACTAAAGGTCCCAGCCACTCTGATTATCCATCTGCAGGCCCCCCACTGCCTCCCTTCAGGCCAATCAACTTACTGGACCTGTTTTTCAGGACTGGGAGGGTAGAAGACACAGAACAATAAACTCTGTATTTTCTGACCCTAAAAAGGAACAGAGTGATCTGGTTAGCCAGGAATTTTGATTAACTCCGTTACAATGTGTCTATGCAAGGATACAGGAAGTCAACCCTCCCAGGAAAACTGGCTAAGCTGAAAAACATGGGGTCTCCAGTGGGGCACAGGATTGATGAAGAAGTTTGCAAATGCTACTGCAAATAGCAAGGATGAGTTGAAACGGCCCCTCCCAGTTCAGAAGCCATTCACAGCCCTGCTGCGTCTGGAGTCAAGCTGTAGAAGGTAGGAAGGACTGGATCGTGCAGGATGTGCCTTCTGTTCAGGCCTCGCACACATTCTTGCTTGGGCCTTTATTTCACCAACACTGGAGGAACAGATATTTATTATGGTTGCACCTGCCACACAGATATAAGACAGAGGACCAACTAACAGGGTTCCAAAGGAGACAGTGCAAGAAAAGAGGAACTCTGGATGTCAGCAGACTTCTCATATCTGAGCTGGCTGGTGTTGGTTATAGCCTCTGCCCAGCACCACCACACAGCCTAACACGGATCTGAGAGAGCCCCACTCTTCAGCAACCCTTGGGAGGTCTCTGCAAACAGCTTGATTGTGCCACCAAATTTGACTATCACTCCTGCCACTTACAGAAATTTAGAGCAGATGTCCAAGGCCCCAGGGCTGTGTTTAGGGAATGGAGGGAAGGACATTCCCACCGGCGCTCCAGGAAAAAGCTGGAAAGCTGTGGCTGCTTCCCCACCTTGGAGCCCGGAGGGGCATGGGGAATCCCAGAGAAAGCCTGCAAATTCTGTCCCATATCTAAGGTCTGTCTGGTCCTGCTGTTTCAAGTCCAAAAAAGACAAGGCAGTGTGCTCCTGGAAGCCTATTACAGCTTCTGGCTGCTCAGCAAGAAAACCCAAGCGATTCTGAGCACCAGGGATTAACAGAGGCATTTTATTCAAACCCTCAACTTCAAGGAACGTCGGTCCCTTTTCCCTTACCCCTTCCTGGCAGATTAAACACCAGGGGTCATGCTGCTGCCCTCCCACCACCTCCAGGCCACAGAAGCATCAGTAGAAAGCACACGGGCCTGGGTGTTGAGATGCATGCTTCAGGACAATGAGCTGTAACTCAGGCAGCACCCTTTGCCTCGCTGGGCCTGTTTCCTCATCTGTAAAAGCGGGGATGCTGGTCCTCAAACACCAGGGTTCTATGACCTGAGGAACATCTTTCGTAACAGCCCCAAACCACCACACGGGAGATGTCGAGGCATTTAGGTGACCAGCACAAGCTTGCAAAAGTGGCAGCGGCACAAACAGGAGATATGATGGTGACCTCGCGACAAGGAACCTGAAGTGTTCATGAGACGTTACTTTTTTCCCTGCATGTTTTCCCCCCAAACTCTCCTGGTCTAGACAGCAGTTCATTTACTCAGCCAAATCCAACTCCGAACTGGTGGGAAAGAAATGCTGTCTGAGACAACCAGTAAAGTGATGTGATTTAACAAAAATAGGAAATCACTAAATTTATGCCCAAACCAGGATACTAAATTGTAGTCATTATCTCAAGACCTGTATGGGGAGGCTAAACACTCCATTCTCTTCCCCTTGGCTGTAAGGCACTGTTCGGGCCTCCTTGGGGCTGAAATGTCCCCATCAGAGGAAGGAGTGGGGCTAGAGTTTAGTGCTGCCCACAGACCTAAAGGATCTCAAAATGCACCCTAGGTGGTCTAGCCTAGTTCCTATCTATAATAATAGCAATTATCTACCCTATAAAATGCTTCTGAAGGACATTTTGAGGATCCCCTGTTAGCAACACCCTCTAGACAGCTCCTGGTAGGGCGATGACCCCTCTAGGTGATTCCTGGTCAAATTTCCCTCTGCAGAGGAGAAAGCCTAAGAACAAGATAGTTCTGCCAACACCTGGTATCAGGAGGGGGACAAAAGCAAGAGAAAAAGAAATACTAGTAAAGACCCCTCCCTAGCCTTCCTTTATATTAAGGGGCAAAATGCCTCACGCCATTGTTTCTGGCACTTTCTGAAGTTGTTATGCCTCTGAAGAAAAACCTGTGGCCAAATCTACCATGCAGTCTCTTCCATTCAAAACAGAATTAGGAAGTTCAGAGCGAGGAAGGGAGTTGGAAGGTGCCAGCTCAGAGAGTCGGAGGCTCGGTACCCCATGCAAAGGGGCGTGTGCACTGGAACAGAGCCGCAAGGGCAGGTGAGGCAGCCGGGAGCTCATCAGGGCACAAAGGCGGGTGTCTTCAACAGCCTGCCAGTGGCTGCCATCCAGTTGGTCTGGCTTCGTGGTCACTAGTTGGGGCCCACAGGCACCAAAAGAAAACCGGGGCAGTATCTCCCTACCACGGGGACTCACCCGTTAGTCTGCAGTGCTAACAGCCTGCCGTCCAAGTGATTCCAATCAAAGACTTCTGACTCTGAGAACTGGTTTCCAGTGAATCCTAACTGGTTTGGAGCCATAAGCACTGGAAGGAGATTCAGGCTAATAGGGCCTGGAACATTCTGTGAGTCAGTAATGGGAGCAGTTCCAACACACCCAATTCAGTGACAGTTTTGGAGCCTCTGCTACTGGTGCATATAAAACTAGACAAATGTTGGCAGCTGAGGACACAGCTATCAAGGCTTGGTACCTACCACTGCTCTGTGGCACCGTGCAGAGGACACAGGATGGGAACACAGCCCAGCATGCCAGGCCCGAAGCTGCCACTGTCTTGCTGTGAGATCTTGAGCAACCCATTTCATCTCTGCTCAGAGGCCTCAATTTCCTCATCTCAAAAATACGGAAGTTGGACCAGATGGTCTCCAAGGGTTTTTGGTTCTTCTGAAAAGTGTATGTATGTGGCCTAACACTCAATGATTCCAAATGTTAGTACTAGTGTATCTGTTCTTAAGGACATGATGCTTTTGCAAGAGGAAAAGAGTGGCGTTGAAGGGCAGACACAGGAATCAGGAGCATGCAGACTGGCCCTGGAGCCCTGCCCAGGACCAAACACCTGGAGCTCCTCCTCATCACCCCACAGTCCTGCGCTGCCACCCCTCACCATGGTGCACTCTGGTGCGCTCTTCTGTCCTGGAGGGCCTGAGTTGACCCCTTGTCACTCTCAGAGCCACACGTCATTAGGCTCCAACTGCCCAGCAGCCAGGTCTCTGCCCTGGGATCCTGGGCTTCTGGGCATCAGGGGTCAGAATTCACCCCACACCAAAAGCAGGCTCCCAGGGGACTGTTCTGGGCCTGCAGCAGATGGTGCTTCTGCTCACCACTCAATGTTGCACCCCGGACACACAGGCCCCCCACAACGGCCAGCACCCCACACGCCTTGGTCTGCCACGAGCTTTACTTGGGCTCCTCCCTGCTCCCTGAATGCTCCTCTGCCTTTCCCTTCTTTGCTAATCCCTTTTTCCCTGCAAACCTCCCTGCCACAATCCACAGCCCACACCAGACCCCTCAGGGCTCCCGGCGCTCTGCAGTCGGGTCCCAGGCAGCCAGAACTGTCAGACCTGACTGGTCTGGTTCTTTGCAGAGGTCATTTTCCAAGCGCAGTCCCTGTGCCAGCAGCACAGACGTCCTCTGGGAGCTGGTTGGAAATGCAGAGTCCCAGGCCCTTGCCCTAGCCAGTCTCTGCATTTTCAAGGTTCCTGGGTGAGTCAGATGGCACCTTAACTATCAAGAAGCCATACTGTGAACTTTCCTAGGATGTCAGCTGGCCCATCAGAGGGTGCTCCTGGATAACAAGCACCGTCTCTCTCCTCCTGGCTCACGTTCAGGCCTCTATCAGAAGTCATGCCAAAAACAGAGATGCTGACTGACCCAGCCCGTGGGAGAGAGCAGCCTGGAGGAAGCTTATGTGCAGAGACAGACTCACCTTTCCACAGGCCCTGGACCTCCCTCACTGTCCAGAGCATCAAGATAGTAGTTACTAAAGTCTTGGCTGATGGGCAGTCTCTCTTTCCAAAGAAGGGGGCTGTCTAACTTCCAGAGGCAAGGAAACTGGCAAAATTACCTTCTCTACTCCTGTCGCAGGAGAGCATCTGTCATGGTTACTGTGGTCACCACTGCCACCACCGAGCTGGACAGAGGCCTCCAGTCCCACCTGAACTGCAGTGCATGCACCAGGCTCACGGGCGGACACTCATCTACCTTCGGGGGAGCTAGTGCCCTCATGGGCTCTCACCTCACAGTGTCCCAGCTAGACCTGGGCCACAGGGTAGAATATAGGTGGGTAGGTAGGTAGAAGCCAAGCTTCATATTTGGGAGAAGTGAGGGAGGTAAGGTGTGGACACCCATCCCCACAATACAAATCCATGTCGCCACTCGGCCACATGCCTCTGACTCTTCCCTGACACCAGGGCAGCTAAAACTCCTGTCCCTCCATAAGCATCCCTGTTTAAATCTCTTCCTCCTCCCTCCCTGATTTCTCACACAACAGCCCATGTCACCTTTGCTTCCTGCTCATGCCTTGGACCTGAAAAGGGTGTCCCCAGCACACACGGTCCCCAGACCTTAGCTCAACAGTTAAGAGCCCACATCTCAGACGGTTCTCAGAACTGCTTTTAAAAAGGACTATTTTAGAAACACACAGAAAAAGCCAAGCACACATCTGCAGGTGAGCAGAATCGATTCTTACCATCAGAAAGAACTGCTCTTCTTTGAGGGCTGCTAACTCAGAGGAGAGTCCTGGGTCCTGTCTGCAGTCCCCAGCTTCAGAGACAAGCCCCTGCCAGCTTCCCCTCCATGGCACCCTCTGCGGGAAGTGAGGCTGAGGCAAGCAGCTGCCCCAGGGTCAGGGCTCTGGCACCCCAGAGGATGTTCCTGTGGCTTTTCTCACTGCAGTCCTTTCATAAAGAACCCACTACATTGCACAGTTCCTTCCAAATCTGCTCCAGCTCTTGTGGGGAAATCAGCAATGCACTCTGGACTTTCCAGCTGCACAGTTCCTGGAGGCTGGTTTTTTGCACTCTCGTTTTCCCCTTTCTCAGCTAAAAAAAGTTGGCCGAGGTCACGACATACAATGGCCAAGCCTGTGTCACTGACCAGATGCCTCCCACCCCCAGGCCTGTGCACAAGAGCTCCTTTGTCCCCTCTATTTTAGGCGGGACTCCCTGGGCCTGCCCAAGCCCTGCTAGGGAATGTTCCGCCAACTTCTCCCCAACCCAAAGTTGTGGCTCTGGCCCTGGGCCCAACTGTGTGAACCCAAGACCAGATAAAAACCAACGTAGAAAGAATGGAGAATGCTCACCCAAAGAACTCATTTCCTTTCAGACGTAAACCTTTGGGATTTTAGGTACTGATTCTTTATATCTAGGTAAATATGGTTTTCCAGGGGGTCTGAGTTCCTGAAGTCTGGGTGGTTTCCAACAAAATACCATTTATTCTTTCAAACATACAGATGTTTCCATACATTTCAATGCCAGGTCCTTGGGTGGGGCTAGGAAATCAGAACGGTTATCTAGGGAGAGAGTCAGGTCAGGGGGCAACCTTGCTGGTTCATTAATTCTTAGCTGTGATCCCCACAGCAAGGCCTCTAAGCTTCAGGATTCTTCACGTGGAAAATGGAGATGATCACGGTATCTTCCTCAAAATGTTGCTGTGAGGATTAAAGGGGGGGAAATCCACATAAACGCTTAGCAGAGTACAAGGACAATTAAGTGCTCAGCACAAGCTAGTAGCTGGTGTTCCCCTTGGCGGTGGCAGGAGAACAGGAGCTGCAGTTTCCCTGAACACAAAGTGTAGACTCAACAATGAAAAATGAACAACCCTAAAAAATGAGCAACGGACACTTCTCCAAAGATGACCTACATGAAAAGATTCTCCACATCACTCATCACCAGGGAAATGTAAATGAAAACCACAGTGAGATTCTAACCTCACACCCATTAGATTGGCTAATATTTTTAAAAAATAGTAATAACAGAAAAGAGCAGACATTGGCAAAGACGTGGAAATAACTGAACCCTCAGGCATTGCTGGTGGGAACAGAAAATGGTGCAGATACTATGGAAAACTGCACAGCAATGCCTTAAAGAATTAGACACAGAATTACCATAGGATCTAGCAATTCCACACACACCCAAGAGAACTGAAAGCAGGAATTCAGAACTTTGCACACCTGTGTTCAAAGCAGTGTGATTCACAATAGCCCAAAGGTGGAAGCACCCCCAGTGTCCAAGAGTGGATGACTGGATAAACAAAATGTGTTTATACACAATGGAATATCATTCAGCCTTAAGTAGGAAGGAAAGTGACACGTGCCGTGACATGGATGAGCCTTGAGGACATTGTGCTCGGTGACATAAGGCAGTCACTGAAGGACAAATAGTGTGATTCCACTTATGTGGGGTACCTAGACTGGTCAACTCACAGAGACAGAAAGCAGAATGGTGTTGCCAGGGGCTGGAAGAGAGGGGCTGGGGGATGAGTGTTCAATGGGGACAGAGTCCAGTTTTGCAAGATGAGAAAGTTGTGGGAATGACGGTGGTGGTGGTCACACAATAATGTGGATGCCCTTAGCATCACTGAACTAGACAGTTAAAAATGGTTACAATGGCAGATTTTATGTTATGTATATTTTACCACAATAAAACAAAAGTCTGGGACCCACAGAGATAGTTTAGAACACAGGACCCTGGCCAGTGTGACTCATCGGCCACATCAGGGGACACATGGGGCAGAGTCACAGGGGAGG
This sequence comes from Manis pentadactyla, assembly GCF_030020395.1. NCBI lineage: Eukaryota > Metazoa > Chordata > Mammalia > Pholidota > Manidae > Manis > Manis pentadactyla. The sequence continues at coordinate 131,430,508 of NC_080022.1, read as the reverse complement.
AGAAACGTGCACCCGGAGGGAAGCTGCCCAGCCTCCTGGTGGGGGTGGAGAAAGCCGACTGGGAGAAAAGGCCGGGCATCAATAGCAGGCTCACTGTGGTCCATTTTGTTTTCAATCTTGGGGAAACTGAGGCAGCAGATCCCACATTCTAATGTTGACCACAGGCTTCTCTGCTTAGGGGTACAGAAGCTCAGAGACCCCTGGAGGGCAGGTGACAACATGCTCCCCCCTAGACACATCAACTCCCCATTTTGTGCATCTTTGTTCCACTTTTCTGGTCTCTCCCCTGCCACCCATGGGGCAGAGCTCCCCCTCTTTTCAAACCCATTGATGCAGCTGCCTGGGGGACTGACTTCCCGTCTGATTGCCGGGCTCTGTCCAGCTGTAGGAATGACAAGACCTCTTCTTGAGCACTCACGCTGGGCCAGACACTGCTCTAGGTGCTTCCTGTATCTTCGGTCACATAACCCGTCTAACAAATCAGTGAGGAAGTTTCTATTACTGTCCCCCTTAGAGGAGAAAACAGAGGCTCTTAGGATGGATCAGGAAGGGTGGGCAAGAGGACCGTGCTCCAGGCCATGCAGCCAGGTAAGCAAAGACACAGAGAGAAAGCAGTGTGTGTGTGTACGGAGGGGCAGGGGGGAGCGGGGGGCAGTATGCAGGGGAGGATGGCCTCCACCAGTTTAAGTGGTGTGGAAGGCTGACTCACATCCTGGGACCCCATGAGAGCACTTCTGCTAAGAAACTCAGATGCCCTTCTATGAGTAAGAGGAAAACACTGGTGGGTTTTGAACAGGTGAGAAACCACCATCAAGGCTACTATGCTTTGTAGAAATTATCACACCACCAGGGTAAAAAGATTACACCGTGACTTTGAAGTCAGCCATGCCCCTGGAACACACAGAGGTGAGCAGGGAGCTTCTCTGCTCCTGGAATGGGCTCCCACCCAGGAGAAGATGACAGCAAATTGCATTTGCACCGAGATGGCCAAGACCTTCGCCTTTGTCCTTTGTCCTTCAGGTTTTGTGGAATTAAAATGGTCATGGAAGTTTTCACAGCCTGTTCCTGGTTTTATAACAGCAAAGAGGGGACAGTTAAGGCCACTCAGCCTTGACACTCCGACCCTGCATCACACACATGAACAGATGCAATCACAGACAATAATTGACACACAGAAATCGTCATCGCCACAGCTCCCAGTATGGCTTCCAGCCAACAGCAAGGGACCTTTTGGGGCCACTATAAACCAGGAGGTTAATCTGCTCTGATCTGAGCCAGGCAGAGCAAACCAGGCCCAAAGATGCACCGAAGTTAGTATCTCAGAGTGTGTAAGTCACAAACACTTATTCTACTGGGTTTACCATTTGGGGTTTTCTGAGCTTCTCAATCCAAAGTCACTTCAGTTTTGTTTTACTGGCAGTCCTCTATAAGTAAAGTTTGGCTGTAAAAAGCACAAACTTTTCTCCCTGTTCTGGTCTCCAAAAATAGGTAGGTTTCTACATAGGGAACCACATGGACCCCGAGTGACAGCAGGAAACCCATGATCCCAAAACAAAAAGACCGACAATCATTTCCACTGAGCTGCGTTTTCCAGAGTTTCATGGAGTCAGATGCAACCAGTGCTCTTGTTGTTCTTTGTTTCAGCTGAGTTGAAAACTGTCAACCAAAATAAGCCCCACTCACTGTAGGCCCCTGTCCTCTGTAGGATGCACTGTGTTGTTTAACAATGATAATTAATAAGAAAGGTTGGGTATGGTGATGACTCACTTTTTCTAAATGCTTCAAACTCATGAGAGGAAAAATTATTCACCAGCCCATGCAGCCTCCAAGGTGCAGGGGCTCGAAGATACCCCCACTCTCTAATACGAGCCCCTGGTCAATCAACCAACCAACAGTTACTAATACCTTTTACCAAATGCTATGGAAGGGGCAGGCAAGTGCAATGCCAAGGACTTGGCTTGTAAAATTTGGAAAACACAGACACACACAAGGAGAAAAAAAGGAGTAACTACACAAGGGAGTCTTTGATGAGTGCCAAGTAAGTCGGCAGACAATACAAGCTCTCAGAATACGGAGAAGAGCGAGATAGCTTTCGGCCAGGGTGGTCGGGGGAGGCTTTGTGGAAGGTACATGGTTTGCCTGACAGCAGGTGTGGAAAGGAAGGACTTGACCGGAGCACAGGCACATGAAGTGGGACGGGCCTTGGTGACTGAGGAGACCAGGAGGTCATGGGAGAAAGTAAAAGTCAGTTCCAAAGAGAACAAGAGAAGCTGAAACCAGAACCCAGAGAAACCCAGCCACGGTGGGAGACAGCTGGGGGTGCGTGGTAGGGTTGTTTGGCTACACACCCAAGTTCAAAGTGATCAGTGGGCAACTGGGGCAAGTCTGGCCCCTGGTACACAGAGCTGGAGTATCTGCATGGAGATGGTGGCGAAATCCTCCAGATCAACTCAGAGTTCAGAAAAGGATGGACTGCTGAAACATAAGGCATGCTCTCACGCATGGGGCAGGAGAATGCATTAACCCCAGACAACCTCAGGCCCAATTCCCCCACCCGTACCCTCTATTAGTGCTTGGAGCACCCCCAGTGACCCTCTTCAAGGCTTACGGGCAATAACCAGGCCTTCATCATGTCCCTTCCAATGCAGCCCCAGTGCCTCACTCTCAGGGACTAAGGGATGGGCAATGAATGAATGAATTTAAGTTCTTAGAGTTAGAGTCACAGAAAGCAAATGAGGATGTGATCATTAGAAGAAATAAAGAGTTAACAGTGTCCCCAAGAGACACCAAAGAAAATGCTCAGGAACTACAGAGAATCTCAGGGAAGTGAGGTGGGTGTGGTAATCTGATCACAAGCACACACAGGGCTGGTAAGCATAAAGATGCCATTACAGAAGAAAGCAAAAAATAAGTCATGGTTTTAAGTAGTAGCTGCATCCAGGCCCCTGGGCCCTTTGATGGCTCCTGTGGGGTGATTGGCAGCCAGTGTCTTGCACTCAACTTTGCTGGGTCCAAGGCCCCTCACAAGGTTTCTCTGTGTCCCACACCATGAAAGATTCCCAAGGTCCAGCAGACACATCAGAAATGGCACCCATTTAAGAGGTCTCCTAACAAGCCCAGTTCTGGACCTATGGGATTCTGGGCTCAGCATGTCCCCAACCTCAGTCACCTGATGCTCCCCTGCAATCACTTTACCATAACTATGTAGCAGTTGCACTATCATTTTTTAACTGACTTCTATAGAACTTTAAGTTAGCTTGGCCCTAAGCAATAGTACCTATGAAACAGGGATTTGATTGTTCAGGTTTTTTTCCAAAACAAATGGAATTTAAAAACTGTCATCTCAACACGATGTAAGCTTATCTTACATAGCCTTAGTTGTAAACTCGGCCCAGGCTTAGTTGTAAACTCGGCCAGCCTGAAATACGGTTTCAGGCTATGTGTAAAATTACCATGGAGCAGCCACGAAATGTTTCAGTTTTCTTTCTGAATCCCAGAAAACCAGGCTTGAATTCTCTACTGACCACATGCCCACAACGGCAGGAATGAGGTCTGCAGTGTCTGTGCTTGAACCACGACTGGTGTCCCAGGAGGACAGGAAAGGGAAATGCAGTGGCTTCTCAAGGTAAGGTGGATCTGACAGGAGCCATGTGGACACCTCTGTCCACATCTTATTAAGGAGGCAATAAGGGGAAAAGAAAAGGAAGAAAAGATAAAACTCACCCAAGCTTCAAAAAGAACCCAAATGGTAGACAATCAGACTCAGGAAAAAAAACCTTCAAGAACCATTAGCCCAGAGGAGAGAACGAAGAAAATCTGACAAAACAGAGACTATGAAAAGGGAAACAAGCATTTCCCACCTTCCCTGCTCACTGCTTGAAATCTGCAATACACTTTGGTACCTCTGTCATTCTCTGACCTTAATTTGTGATGCAGGATCTGCACCAACCTGAGCACTGAGCAGCCAGACCCCTTGGCACAGAAGCTGCCTGAGAATTGCTCTTTCCTCTCCATCATCCATTTTCATTTTCCATTTTCCATTTCAGCACAGCAATTCCCAGAAAACAAGAGATGCAGGTGGGTAGGGGCTTGGGAGGAGTGTTAAGAATTCCAAGATGTATGGATCCTACAGGTCAAGCCTGTAAAATGCTCTGGCAGCAGAGCATGGGGATGGGACCAGGGGAACTGTGATTTTTCATGCACTCCACCAATTTGGAGGATGAGAAAGCCAAACAGTAAAACAGCAGTCCACTGGGTGACAGCCAATTTAAAATAAGGACTAGACTGGGAGATGTATGTATCACTGGACCTAAAGGTAAGTGACTGGGGAAAGGAAGTCAACCTTCCCCCAAGGGTACACAGTACCAAGGCCAGCACCAGACTATATATATATTCTTTGTTGATATTGGTATATAGCAGATCCTGCCTTGTTCAAGAATGAATTAAGAAAGGGGAGAAAATGTGGGAAAAGGGTGAGAAAATGCCATCCTGAAGGTTCAAAGAAAGAACAAACTTCAGAAAATAATTCAGAAGAAAATGTCAAGAGACTGCTAGAATGTAAAGAGTTGTGACACAGAAAATCATAATGGGGGAAAAAATGCCAAAATAGAAAGGATGACACAAAGAAGAAAATGGATGAAGTAAGGATTATATGAAAATTGCTTGTTTAAACCCACATTTGTCATTGTGGATAAATAAAAATATAAAAAGTTAAATCATTGAAGTGCAGAGTAAGCTCAGGATCTCCCAAAACTGCAAAGTAAAAAAACACAAGGAAATAAACAGTGTATGTTTAAGAAGTGTTCCATTAGAAAAGACTGGAATAAATCAATAGTAAATTGCAAAAATAATAAAAAATAATTTTAAAATCATGCACACAAACAGGCAAAGAAAAAAGTTACCGAGGACATCAGTGGTTTTTTATATTTTTATTTTTTCAGACTTCTCCTCTACTCCTACTAATGCCTAGAAAACACTTCCCATTAGAATAAAAACTCCTTGAAGAGGGAACTTCATTCTGCTCACTGCTAACCAGAGTCTGGCATCATCCCTCTGAAAGTGCTAGAAGGCACATCCCACTAAGTCAAGGATTCATGAGGCATGGTCCTCGTTTTTTTCTTCACTAAGGGTGTTCAATAAACATCTGCTAGATGATGGATCAAACTGAACTGCAATAGAAATTTCTATCCAAAGAGTCTGAGATCCATGACATCTGTATCCAGACAAACTGTATTAATACATCATGTGAAATAAAAGGAAGGTTCTCTGAAGCATGCAAGGGAAGATACCACCGCTCAATCTCTAGGCCCTGAAAGATAAATCAAATTTAGGAAGACGACCATGGGAAGTAACCACATAAATGCACCTATGAGCTGTTTCTGATTCAGTGCAGACCCCCAACTCAGAAACCTGGTGCAGAAGCCTGGATTTTCAGGCTTGGGGTGGAGCTTAGTGCCCCAGTGTTTCCCTCAGCCTGCCTCTGCTGCTTTGCTCCCATCCTGGAACCAGGATATAGAGCTGCCCTTCCTGCAACACCCTTCAAGGCCAGTAGAGACAAAGCCTCCAGCCACATGGGCAGCACTTACAACTGATGCTGCCTTTTCTGTCCAAGCACATGCCGACAATGGGGGAATTACGGAAGCTCTGGGGACTCGGTTTTGGGAGAATCACTGAACAAAACATCTTTGTTTCCTCCCTCCACCCAAGCAACACCACACTGTGTAAGCACCATAGTAGCCACTTTCTTTGCCAAAGAACTTGAGTAATGATTTTCTACATATTTAAAACTCATACTGAATGAACCAAGTCTTCCCCACCCCACTAAATCAGGAAAGACTAATAACCCACCCAACCACCAGTGCTTTCTGTCATCAAAACCCTCTTTATATTATGTCTCTAAGGGTTGTTCCTGCTTTAGAAATCAAAGTATGCAACATGATCTCAACTAGAGAAAATAATGTTCTCCCCACCCCAAACTAAGGAGACATGAAAATGTTAACAAAGGTTATCTTTGTATTATGGGGTTCCTCTGGCTCTTTTAATTGCATTCATTTAATCACATTTAAAATTTTTAATTATTTTTAACTTTTAAAATAAAAAATTTAACTTTTTAAAAACTGTGTTTAAAAAATTACAATCATCCCCCAAAATTAGTGTATACAATTCTAAATATGATCCTAATTATGTAGACAAATGTAAGGAGAAAAAAAAATTAAAGGGGAAGGAAAAGAATGCTAAATATTTTTTTCATTTCTGCTTTTCTGTATTTTCCAACTTTCCAATTTTTGATTTCCAAATTTCCAATTTTGATTTTAATGCATTTTTTAAATCTTTTACTTATTCCATTATTAATGTAGAAATATAGCCTTATTTAAAATATTTAGTTAACGTTTGCTAATAAAACCCCCCTGTGACATATCCCTTCTTACTTGCCATCCGCTGAAACAAACCCTGTCCGGAATAGGATTCACTGTACTATCTTTCAAATGGTAGGGGAGACTTGGAGACTTTTATTTTTAAGAAAACAAAATTAATCAAGACAAAAATGAGCAGCAGTAAAGAACTTTCTGAACCAGTGCAAGGCCGACACAAAAATCATATACAGAGGACCCTAGAGATCACTTGATCCTGTGTTGCCATTTTACAAACTGGGAAACGGAGACCCAGAGACAGATGGCGGTGGCCAAGTCTCCACCACTTACTGCAGAGTCCCCTCCTTCTCACTCCTTGGCTACTCTAAACCTTGGTGCTAATGTGGCCATCATGGCTAGGGAAGGTCTGGCCAGATGGCACCGTCCAGCAGAAACCCAAGTCCCAACTAGGATGGCTCCGAGACTGACCCCCACACCTCTCTGCTCAACTGCAAGCCATTTCCTATCTGTTTGTGGCCAGTGAGCCCCTGTGAAGGGAGTGGGCCCAGGGAGGAAACATCTGTGCATACAGGGGGGTGAAGTCATAAAAGCACTTGAGTTTCCCATTGGCAAATCCTCTTCTGCCTATTTTTTTCCACTTACTGAAATGCAAAGCTCCATTCCAGCAAAGGGGCCTGGAAGACTCCAGAATCTTCTAGAAAGCACAACCTCTAATCTGCAACAAGAATCCCCAAAATGAAGTGTGCCTGGATACACTGGGCTGTGAAATAATAAACAGAAGACAGAATCTCCACAAACGAGTCGATTGCCCACAGATGTCTATTTGTTTGTCCCCAAACCCAGCTTCTAACCCACAGTCAGGTATAGAGGAAGTTTAGGAATGGGTTTCACAGCTTACTAGCCCTATGACCTCAGGCAAATCACTTCACCTCTTTGAACCTCACCTTTTTACTTTTACACATGCAAAAAAGGAAATACCATCCTGTCCTTCACAGAATTCTCGTAAATATTGGAGGGCCAAAATGATGGTAGGTACTCTGGAAATATTAGCATTGCTCCATACCTTTCCATCCCCGTTAAATTACTGAGCAACCTTTGAGGAAAGTCACCACTGAGGTCAGCAATGCTGAGTCACTACGTTGCACTGCCTGGGTTTTCCCAACAGCCCGGGGTAACCTGTACAGAACGACACCTTCTAACCCTTCTGACATAGACCAAGCTCATCGAAGGAACCAGAGGAAGGGCATGTGAAATGGAATTACTAGGCTCAGAGGATGAGGCTGGAATGTGGAGACCATCACAAGGGGCCGGCAAAGCCCTAGGAGCCAAGAACACCCAGGTCCACCAGGGCTGCTGGACAGCTGGCGAGCCCCACAAACCAGACCGAGCAACACACACACCCCTGGACAAGAGCTGCAAAACAATCAATACAAGGCCCCAGAAACCTTCCTGGAGCAGCCTAAGTATGCCTTCATTTGATCTTTGCTGCCGGGAGCAAGGATGCCCCGCAAGAACCACCCCCCAAATCAAGCTCCTACAAATGAGACAGGAAGGACAAAGTGCCAGATTTCTTTTCCTCACCCTTGTACATACCCAAAGTTGATTCCACATCCTATACTTTACCATCAGATCTTACCTCTTGCTTTTCTCAGTTGCTGAAGTGCCATCTGTCTACTGTGGGTCAGTAACTTGAATATATTGTAGCTTACCTGGCCCTTACAAGACCCCTGGGAGAGAAGTATTCTTTATTTTCCTTTTATAATGGAATAAACCAAGGTCTTATCCAGGTTTTTACAATGTATAACTAGACACAGAACCAGTTTGAACCCCATGTCCTGTCTCCAAGGCTGACACAACTCCTCCTCACACCAGGCCATCTCCCACCCCCAATCCCATCATACCCAAGGCTCCTCCATAGTGCCCAGGAACCCTCTATCCAAAGGCAAATACTCCAGGAGGAGAAGTTGCATTTGAAGCCACCACCAGCCAAGCCCCTAATTATCAGTTTCACATGGGAGAAGGTAACAGCTGATTGCCAGTGGGAGCCTTCTTAACTGGAGAGAGAGGTGCCAGGTGAGAAGGAAGTACCAAGCTATGCATTTCCACAGCCAAGAGCTTTGACCAGCACCCACAGGTGAAATGGCACCTGAGAAGGATGTCCACTGAGTGAGTGTGCACGGTTACAAACTGAGTGACTGTGAGAAGCTTGGTTTCTGAGCTGGCACAGCTAGGAGCTCCAGCAGGCAGCCCTGGCCCATCCACAAGAAACCAGCAGAGGAAGCATCGGGGATCAGCCTGGGTTCAACACTCCAGCCAGGGCAGGGACCCACCTGTTCTGTCCGATGGACTGGGCTCCTCACTCCTCGCTGTCTCCTGGAAGATGCAGGCCCCTATCCCAGCACCCACTTCCCTCCCATGTGAACTGATCCACTCCTTACCTCTATTGCTGCTCTTGTTGGGGTGGCCTGTGACAAACGATCCTTGCCCCTCATGAACAAATATAGTGTCCTACTCAAATCTGTCCCCAGACACAGAAAATACACCCAACAAATATATGCTGAATTGATGGAGTTCCCCCCAAGTCTCTGAGTAGGATTTGTCAGCCCACCTAGAAAGTGAGTATCTACTTTCCTCACCTGGACACCAAGGTGAGGTAGAGAATAAAGGACAAGAAGGTGGAGGCAGAAGCACTGCCTGTGTATTTACCTGTTTTACACAATGAAGGTCTTATGTGCTGAAATGCTGTCAGGGGCCCCTAAATCACAAATGACAGAATGGGTCAGGGAGAAGTTTATCAATGGCTTGGCCAGGGTGTCTGAAATAAGCCTCTCAAGGGCCTAGGGTCCTCCAAGTGAATATATTTGGAAAAGACTGACTCTCTTGGCTCACTTAAGACTCTCCACTAAATTAAAGCCTTTAGCCAGAGAGCAAGTGGGCAGAGGTCAAGTGATCATCTCACAATAGCAGTCTAAGTTACCAGCCCTAGATCTGAAATGTAAATGTCATTGGCTTTTTCCTGTATGTTTTTAAAGAACCAATATATTATTTTCAATAAGGACTCCCAGCCTCTGAATGCCTTGTTACCTTTGATAATCTTGATCAGCCAACCTGACCTTTCTCAACATTCAATTCCCTGGCAATGTTTACTAGGGTCACATGCTGCTTCTCCCATGGAAGATAGCCCAGTGACCATCCATCTCTCCAGGACAGTTGAAGGCACTAGGGCTTGTTCACTATTGTTGCCTCAAGAGGACCCACAGAGAAAAGTGCTGAATAGCTGGTGGCTGGACAAAAAGGAGTTGAGATTTTCTGTATCCATAAATTGGAAGGAGTCCTCCAGCCCTCGCATGGAACTCTGCCTGGAGTGGTGTGCAGTGAAACCCGCAACCCTTCCTCCTTTGCTTTTCCTCTCCTTTGGGTCTTAAAAGGATGGAAAGTGACAGTAACAGCTGCAGGCACCCTGTCTATGCTCTGAGCCTCCGAGGAATGGTTCTCAACCTTCAGCAATTTCAGCTGTATCAGAAGGACCTTTACAACACAGACTACTGAGCCCCACCCTCCATGTTTCTCAATCAGTAGGTCTGGGTGGTGCCCAACAATTTCTTTTCTAACAAGTTCCCAAGCGATGCTGCTGTTACTGCTGGTTTGGGTATCACACATTGAGAACTACTGATGTGAAGAAAAGAAAGAGCCTGTTCTAAAATCTACCTCTGTTCCCAGAAAATTAATCTTTAAGAGACTGCCAAATTCACTTTCAGAAAGAAATAGACTCTCTGATTCCTTAAAAAAATGGCCCTCTTATTTTCCCTGTCTTCATAGACATGAGTGCATGATATAGTTCACATTTCCCCAACCAAAAGAAATTATTAAAAAAATAAAATGAATAATGGCAGAGATCCATACCAAGACACATTATACTTAAAATGTCAATAGTTAAAGAGATAATCTTAAAAAGTAGCAAGAGAAAAACAACTTATTATATGCAAAGAGTTCCAGAGAAGCAAAAACTAAAGTTCATCACCACTAAATTGGCCTTGTAAGAAATGTTTAAAGTGACTTCTTAAAGCTGAAAAGCAATGGCATTAATTAACAAAAAAATATGAGTAAGAATTCACTGGAAAAGGTAAATACAGTAAATCACTTACAAAGTAAATATGAAGGTTAAAAGACAACAGTAGTAAGAGCAACAAAAATTATAATAAGGATATTGCATCAAACAAAAAGATACAAAATGTGATATCAAAAACATAAAATGTGGGGCTGGGGAGTAAAAATGTACAATTTTGGAATGTATTCAAATTTAAGTTCTTATCAACTTAAAACCAACCACGAGAACCTCACAGTAACCATGAAGCAAAAAGTCATAGTAAATACACAAAAGAAAAGGAGAAAGGAACCCAAACACTAAATAAAGCTATCAAACAACAAGGGAAGAGAGAAAGAGAAGAACAAAGGAACAGCCAGAAAACAAATAACAGAATGGTAATAAATGCATACTTAACAATAATTACTTTAAATGTAAAAAAGTATCTAACCAAAAAACAGAGTGGCTGAATGGATTAAAAAAACAAGACCCTTCTATAAGCCACCTGCAAGAGACAAACTTCAGAAGTAAGGGCACCTGTAGACTGAAAGTGAAGGGATATAGAAAGATATTTCATGCAAGTGGAAAGAAAGTGGGTGTAGCTATACTCATATGAGACAAAATAGATTTTAAAACAAATATTTTAATAAAAGACAAAAAAGGTCATTACATAATGATAAAGGGGGCAATCCAACATGGAGATATAACATTTATAAATATATATGTACAGAACCATAATATATAAAGTAAATATTAATGGACCTAAAGGGAGAAATTGACAGCAAAACAATAATAGTAGGAGACTTTAACACCCCACTTACATTACTGGATAGCTCATCCAGACAGAAAATCAATAAGGAAATATTAGTCTAAAACAACATAGTAGACCATATGGACCTAATAGCTATATATAAAACATTCCATCCAAAAGCAGAATACACATTCTTCTCAAGCGCACATGGAACACTCTCCAGGATATGACCATTCTCCAGATCACATGTTAGACTACAAAATGAGTCTCAATAAATTCAGTAAGACTGAAATCATGACAATCAACTTTTTCAACCACAATAGTATAAAAATGGAACTACATTACAAGAAGAAAACTGGAAAAACCATAGAATGTGAGGATTAAACAACAGCTACTGAACAACCAATGGGCCAAAGAAATCAAAGGAGAAATTTAAAAATTCTTATGGACAAATGGAAACAGAAATATGACATACCAAAATCTGTGGGATGCAGCAAAAGCAGTTCTAAGAGGGAAGTTCACAGCAATTCAGACCTACCTCAAGAAATAAGAACAATCTTAAATAAGTAATCTAACTTTACACCTAAAGGAACTAGAAAAAAGAACAAGCAAAGCATAAAGTTAATAGAAGGAAGGAAATAATAAAAGATCAGAGTGGAAATAAATGAAGTACAGACTAAAAAGACAATAGAAAACATCAATGGTTATTTGAAAAGATAAACAAAATTGACAAGCCTTTAGCTAGACTGCCCAAGAAAAAAAAGAGGGTTCAAATGAAAGTGGAAATGTTACAACTCATACCACAGAAATACAAAAGATCATAAGAAACTAGTACAAACAATTATATGCCAACAAATTGTACAACTTAAAAGAAATGTATAAATCCCTAGAAACACCCACTCCTCCAAGACTGAATCATGAAGAGAAAATCTGAATAGACCAATTTCTAGTAAATAGATTGAATCAGTAATCAAACACCTCCCAATAGACAAACGCCCACAACCAGACAGTTTCACTGGTGAATTCTATCAAAAAATTAAAGATTTAATACCTATCATTCTCAACACTACCAAAAAATTGAAGAGCAGGGAACTCTTCCAAACTCATTTTATAAGGCCAGCATTAGCCTGACACCAAAACCAGAAGAGGACATCACAAAAAAAGGAAATTACAGGCTAATATTCCTAAGGAACATAGATGCAAAACCCTCAACAAAATAATAGCATTCAACAACCCACCAAAGGAATCCTACACTTTGATCAAGTGAGTTTGTTCCAGGGATGCAAGGATAGTCCAACATCTGAAAATCAGTCATGGTGATAGATCACATTAACAAAATGGATAAAATCATACAATCACCTCAATGGATGCAGAAGAAGCATCTGACAAAATTCAACATCCACTTATGATAAACACACTCAACAAGGTGGGTACAGAGGGACCATACCTCAAAAATAAGGGCCATATATGACAAATCCACAGCTAACATCATATACAACAGTGAAAAACTGAAAGCTTTTCCTCTAAGATCAGGAACAAGACAAGGATGCCCATTCTCACCACTTTTATTCAATATAGTGTTGGAAGACCTAGCCACAGCAATGACAAGAAAATGAAATAAAAGGCACCTGAAAGGAAGAATTAAAATTGTTACTATGTGCAGATGACATGATACTATATATAGAAAACTCTAAAGTCTCTACCAAGGTAACTGTTAGAATAAATGAATTGAGTAAAGTAGCAGGATACAAAATCAATATACAGATATCTATGGCATTTCTATACACTAATAATGAACTACCAGAAAGACAAATTAAGAAAGCAATCCTATTTACAATTCCATCAAAAAGAATAAAATACCTGGGAATAAGTTTAACCAAGGAGATGAAAGATCTGTGCATGGCAAACTATGAGACACTGATGAAAGAAACTGAAGACAAATATAAACAGAAAGATGTTCTGTGCTCAGGGACTGAAGACTTAATATTGTTAAAATATCCATACTACCCAAAGCAATCTACAGACTGAATGCAATCCCTATCAAAATTCCAATGGCATTTTTCATAGAATAAGAACAAGCAATTCTAAAATTTGTATGGAACCACAGAAGATTCTGAATAGCCAAAGCAATCTGGAGAAAAAAGAACAAAGCTGGAAATAAACAGCCCGGGGCTTCAAACTACACTTCAAAGCTACAGTAATCAAAGTAGTATGGTACCAGCAAAAAAACAGACACACAGATCAATGTAACAGAATTGAAAGCCCAGAAATAAACTCACACATATACAGACAATTAAAATTCCAAATGGATTAAATAAGGCTTGAATGTAAGGCCTGAAACCATAAAATTCTTAGAAGAAAACATAGGTGGTAAGCTCCTTGACATCAGTTTTGGTGATATGTTTGTGGATCTGACTCCAAAGGCAAGGGAAGCAAAAGCAAAACTAAGCAAACAGGACCGTATCAAACTAAAAAGCTTCTGCACAGTGAAGGAAACCATCATCAAAACAAAAATGCAGCCTACTTTATGGGAGAAGACATTTGCAAATCATATATCTGATAAGAGGTTAGTATGCAAAATATATAAAGAATTCATACAATTCAGCGATAAAAAACCAACCAGATTTAAAAATGGGCAGAGGATCTAAACAGGCATTTTTCAAAAGAAGATATATAGATGGCCCACAAGTACACGAAATGATGTTCAACATCTCTAATAATTAGGGAAATGTAAATCAAAACCACAATGAGTTATCACCTCACACCTGTTAGAATGGCTAGCATCAAGATGAGAAGAATTAAGGGTTGAAGAGGATATGGAGGAAAGGGAACCCTAATGTACACTGTTGGTGGAAACATAAATTGGTGCAGCCACTACAGAGAACAGCGTGGAGATTCCTCAAAAAGTTAAGAATAGTTCTACCCTGTAATGATCCAGCTTCTGGGTATATCCAGAAGATTATCTTAAGTATCTGAATACTAAAACACTAATTCTAAGAGATATAGGCACCCCTATGTTCAATGCATCATTATTTACAATAACCAAGATATGGAAGCAACCTATGTGTCCACCTACACATGAATGGATAAAAAGAACGTGGTACATATATAGTGGAATAGTACTCAGCCATAAATAATGAAATTTTGCCATTTGCAACAACATGGATGGACTCTGAGGGCAATATGCTAAGAGAAAGACAAATAAATAACATATGATTTCACTCACATGTAGTATCTAAAAACCAAAACAGTACAAAACAAACCCACGGACACAGAGTACAGACTGACGGTTTACCAGAGGGGAAGGGAGATGGGGTGGAGTGAAATGGGGGTCTGATTATATGGTCACAGATGGTAACTGTACTTTGTGGTAATCATTTTGTAGTACATACAGATGTCAAATTACAATGCTGTACACCTGAAACTTATATGTTATCTACCAGTTTTACCTCAATTAAAAAAAATGAATAATGCCATTCTATTATTGGTCTCAGTGCCAGTAAACAACAGACATGGGTGGGGACTGTGGCCAAAACCTGCCACTCATTTTTGTTAGAGAAGATGGATATTTCCCATTTTTAATGTGAAATCTGATTTTTTAGATGTTGGCAAACAATTCAACAATCTTAAAATGAAACCATGGGCAAAAATGCAAAGTAACAACAAAATTCCCACAGTTCTGAACTTGATTTTGCCCACTGGCCACCAGTGTGCAACTCCTGGTTTTGATTGTTGGGTATCTGCATATGCAATCATTTGAAGAGAGGACTCCCTAGTTTTAAAGACTTGAATACTACCACCCGTGACTGAGTATGAACTAACATTTCCATCCTGTACTTTTGCTGAGACATCTTACCACCACACTTCTTAGAGGATGCAGCTGGATGCCAGCTTCCAGCGGATTGGAACATACTTTCTAAGGGCTGCACATGTGTGGCCAACCCCTTCCCACTTCAGAGTCATGTGTCCCAACCAGGATCTAACCTTCCCTGGGAGGGAAGCACAAGGTTTCTGGGGCAGAAGGGAGCCTGGAAAATTCGTTCTACTCTATTTATGGGGAAGTGGTACCCCACCAGCTATGAAAAGGTTGGGAAGGGGAGGAGGTGTGGGAGAAATTAAAATAGCCTAAGGAGTGAAGCACACTGCACCAGCTAGAGAGGGAGGCAGAGAAGGTGGTCAGAGGCAAAGCCTTCCATCAAGCAATCTGATAGAAGATCAGGGGTTTGGGAAGTAAGGAGAAATGAGCCAGGTGCAGGAGACTCAGCGAGAAGCAATGCATACACGTCCATGGGGTGTAAAGGCGAGATGTCACTGTTGCCACAGTGAACAGAGATTCCCATGTGGTAGCAAGACTGAGCTGATGGAAGCCGGCATCCCTGACACATACTGCCTGGAGGGAAGGAAGGTTGGATCGTCCCTCACAGGAGGCGTGTAGAATCCAAACCTACAGAGCTCTGGGGCCTGGGAACACGGATTGTGGGGCATCTGAAGAGTGCAGGGTGACCAGGGCAGTTGCTGCAAGAATCATGGACCTCATTCCCAATCCATCCACTGGGAGCTCTCCTAATGACCTCAGACCCTGGAGAAGGGGCCACCACCTCCCTCTTCCCAGACCTCACGTTTCCCAGCTGGCCTACTTGTCCCCCCATCCATGCTGCACCATGTCAGCTTCTCAAAATGATGCTTGCATGGGTTCCCACCAAGAACCCTCTGTGGATAAAATAAAAGGTCCTGTGGCCAGGATTCTCAACTGGCCCTGGATGGACACATGTGTGGGCAATACGTTGCTATTGACTCTATATAAAGAGCTCTGCCCAGTGGTGTGGGGGTGACACAGTGGCATGGCTGCAAGGCTGTAGGAGAGCAGAGCAGAGGCTGGAGTGGTGGCAGCGCCGAGGACAGAGGCCCAGAGGACGGCTGTGTGGGATGACTGTGGAGGCAGAGATGCCCAGAAGATGGCTGTAGGCGCAGAGCGGCCCAGAGGATGGCTGTGGGGGCAGAGAGGCCCAGAGGATGGCTGTGCAGACAGAGGGGCCCAGAGGCAGAGACCAGCTTGCTGCATGCAGACTCGCTCTGAGTGAAAGGGATTTTAGTGACTGACCTACCACTGTGGAAATAATAAATTGGGTATAACCCTTTCACCCCAAGAACGTTCTACTGTCATTTTCTTTAGTCACACTGAATCCATAGAGAACTTGCCCAGGGCTGAAACCCATTGGCAAGACAACTTCCTTTCTGCTTCCAGGTTTTCCCTGGAAAGGAAACCCGGAACCATCTACAGGGGACAATTCAGGCTCATTCAGGCACCACTCAAGGCCAGCAGTTCTCAGACTTTTTTGGAAAGTCTAACCCACAGTAAAAAGCACATTTTACTTCACAACCCAATATACACACAAAGCAAAAGCCTCATGTAGCAATTCATGCCTTACCACAGGCAATGCACTCTGGTATTTTCCCATTCTGTTTTTCATTCTGGTTAACACTGACTACATACATTTTGTGGCTCCTGACTCATGTTTTAAGAAACACTGTTTTACCCTGGTTCCCAGCCCCTTGTTTAGAATCCCTTCCTTAGAAACAAAACAACAGCGGACTCACAGACACTGAGAAGTGACTAGTGGTTACCAAGGAGGAGGGGCTGGGGCAGGCTGGGGGGTGGACAAAGGGGCACAATAAATTCACAACCACAGTGTCAGTTGGTCATGGGGATGGTAGAACAGCATAGAGAATACAGTCAATGATTCTGTGCCATCTTCCTACGTTGACAAATAGTAACCACACTAGAGGGGGTGAGGATTTAATAATATGGGTAACTGTTGAACCACTCACCATGTTATTCATTTTAAACCAATATTAGATGGTATATCTTAACTTAAAAAAAAAAAAAAAGAATCCCTTCCTTTACCTCCCATTCCATCCGAAGTTCCTGTAAAGGATTCCCTCACTCCACTTCCCGTGACCCACCCGGGCAGAGGTGAACACTCTGAATTCTGAGTGGCCCAGCCCCGTGGGCTGTACGTCACTCACAGACACTTAGAATATCATACAAGTTTTCTCTTTTCACGAAGGGCATCCAAGTCTTTGGCTCTAGCACACTTGAAATATCTGTCAAATATATGATGGTATAGGAGAGGAAGCCTGCATGAGGCTTTCTAATAACAGTGAGATTATACTGCATTTGCAGTACACCCCATAACCCAGTCGTCAGATAACTGCTGCAGGCAGCACCCGCTCCCTGCCAAGGGGGAAGGGAGGTGAGTGGGTGCCTTGTGGTTCCCAGACTTCTCCGTCCTTAGCCGCAACATGCCACATCAGGGCCAACACTGTCCCCGACATGTTCACACTGGCCCTGACGCAGTCTTACCACCACAGCGCTGGGAAGGAGATTCTGCACACCCCGTGCTTGGGTAGGGGGATCGAGCCTCAGGCAAGTTGACACGATTGTCACACAAGAAGTGGCTGAATCCACATGAATCCGGGTTTTCTAGACTCCTCCTTCCATGCACTTTACAGAAGCCTAAGTGGCTTCAGATGCCATTATATAATCCTGTGTTCATTATATGCCTACCAGCTTGATGCAAGAAAAGAGCATCCCTGAATGTGCAGCCCCCTTCGCAGCCCCTGGAACACTGGTGTGTATACGCACAAGGCACCCCAACCCCACGACAGGACATGCATGCTTGCAGCACACGTGTGCAAGTCAGAAGATCCCTGTGGGCCCATCCCCGGCCCACTTCCTCCCTGCCTGGCGTGTGACACCTGGCGGAGCACAGCACCTCCCTGGGCCTCTCCTCACCTACAGCCTGAGGGAGCCGAACCTGCTGACTCCCAAGGTCCCTCCCAGGCTTCTCCTGATGACTCTACCTGCTCTGCTTGGAGCCATTTAGCCCCAACAGGGACAGGCCACACTCAGGAATTAAGAAAAAGCAGAACAGAGGAGGCGAAGGCCAGAACAGGGGACCCAGGGGAGTTGTAGGTAAGAAAACTCACTTTCCACTGAGTTTGCCTTGGATACCACCCCTGCCTGAACGGCTTGCACTTCCTTCAGGAGCCTTTAGTCCCCAGGCAACCCAGACTCATTGAAGGAATGAGATGGGGAGACGCAGAGAATGTGAAGGGTCCCTCCAAAGCGGAGCCAGGCACCCGCCCAGAGAGAGGCCGTCCAAGGAAGGCTTCCGTTCCATGGGGGTGCCTGGCTGCCTTGCTCTCAGCCGGCCCCAGCGAGCCTCCAGCGCTGGCTCTGGTCCCAACTCACCTCAGCCCCGCAGTCCCTCCTCTGGCAAATCTGACATGCTGGTCATCTTCCACCACCGTCCCCACATCCACTGCTTCCCCGTGGCATCAGCTAATTCACTGTGCAAAGCAGCATTTATATATAGAAAGTTGCAGCCACGCAGGTTAGCATTAAAATAGAGACTTGACGTTGCCGTGGCAACGAAACAAATGATATTCAAAATGAAAGACATATTCTGCAGTCGAGAAAGCATGTCCACAGCCTTCCAGGACAGCTGAGCCCGTTCCCTCCAAGGGTGGGTGGGATGGCCTCCAGAGAAGGGACCTTCCATTCGATGAACAGCCTCCTCCCCATGAAGTCACCTGCTGTGGTTTCAGCGGTGGCCACAGTCCCTTCCCTGCACGAGCTCCTTCCTAAAGCCAGCTCCTGCCCAAAGCAGATCCAAGGCCAGGACACTGAGGGAGTATGACGACCTTGGCCAGATCCGTCCGTTTGCAAACACTCTACTCCTCTGGCGCTGAGGTGACGCAGCCTGGGGCCCTAGTGCTATAACCACAGATGCCCCTGGAAACTAAGGTGGCTTCTGTCCCTGTCCGCCACACACAAAGTCAAGAGGCACAGTGGGCTGACATCCAGCAGGCTGCTTCACCTCCCTGAGCCTCAACCTAAAAATAAGGTGGGGGTGGGGACAGCAGGACACAGAGGTAACCTAATGCCTCCCACCTCTGTGATGCTAGGCCGTGTGTCTTTTCTCCTTTGTAACCGTCTTTTTTCTACTTTCCTCTTGTTTCCCTAGCCCCTGGGCCTATGCCTCGACCCTGCCATGCAGGCCTGGGTATTGCTGGGGGCCCCAGTTGTGCGCAGAAACTACACCTCCTACCTCGGGTTCAGCACAGCCGCCACCTCCAGTGCTCACAGC
This sequence comes from Manis pentadactyla, assembly GCF_030020395.1. Lineage (NCBI taxonomy): Eukaryota > Metazoa > Chordata > Mammalia > Pholidota > Manidae > Manis > Manis pentadactyla. The sequence continues at coordinate 131,411,149 of NC_080022.1, read as the reverse complement.
CCTCAAGGCAAAAGGTCTGGATTCAAATATTCAAGGAGCCACCAAGAATCTGAACAACACTGAGCCTTTCTGAGACACACATTTTATAATGAGGCACGCTCTAGAGTGGCTACAATTGAACATAATGATGCCACCAAGTGTCAGCAAGGATGCAGAGCAACCGGAACTCTCGCACATCGCTGGTGGGGGCGCCAAATGGCACAGCTGCTCGGGAGGGCACTTTCGCAGTTGGACATACACGGAGCACATGACCCAGCAATGCCACTCCCACGTCCCTCACCCGAGAGAAAGGAAACACGTCCGCACCGAGTCTTACACATCAATGTTCACTGCAACTTTACTTAACAACCACCCCAACTGGAAACAACCCAGAAGATCATCAGCAGGAATTGATGAACAAGCTATGGGAGATCCGTACAATAGACAACTTACCAATTCAAGGCACAGGCTATTGATAAGTCCAACAGCCTGAATCCATCTCACAGGCAGTAGGTAGAGAAGCCAGTCCCAAATGGCTACCTACTATATAATTGCAATTATACAACATTCTCAGAAAGACAAGACTACCGGGATAGATGAAGCCTGAAGGGCTGGTGGGGAGGGTGTGCGTGCAGAGAGCATGGGGGAAGTTCCTGAGGAGAGAGAATTGTTCCACATCCTGGTTGGGGTTGTGGGTATATGAATCCATATATGCGCAAGCACACACATGTGTGTATGTGTGTGTGTGTGTGTGTGTGTGCTACAATCCATTGAACTGTACACCCAAAAATGTCAATTTCACTACATGACAGTTGGAAAAATAAAATAAATGGTACTGAAATTTCACCCTGAAAAAAAAAATTACAGATGATGACACTGTCTCCTCACAGCAGTGTTCAGATCAAGCATAGGGGCTCCATGCATAAACTGTAAAGTCCTTAGAACTGTTCATTATTAGCACCATTTTTAATTACAAATATCCTCCTCTGGTTCCAAACCAGTAGCTCTCAGCCTTGAACCAGCCACATCGGCATCACCTGAGAATTTGCTAGAAAGTACAAACTTTTGGGTCTCACTCGCCACAGCCCTCCTGATCAGAAACTTAGGGGATGGGGCGTTGCAGTCTGTTTTAACAAGCCCTTCTGCTGAGTGAGTCTAATGCATGCTGAAATTTGGGAACCAGTGTCTTCCATACACCAATTAGATGCAGCTAGGCCAGCCCAGCGTGCAATGGTCTGGCCTCCCTTTAATATCAAAACACCACAGACAGATACAGGCAATGTCTTTCTCCATATTTGACTTGCTCACTGACTCTTCCTCTTTCTGAATTCTCTACCAACCTTTGCCTTTCATCTGTCCCCACACACAGCAAACTGCTGCCCTGCAGGAAGGGGCCAAAGGCCACAGCTCCACCTGACAAACCAACCCCACGGCAGCAGGTGACATGGAACCACCTGTTGTTTCAACCAGGACACCTAGAAGGAAGAGATGCTATGACCTAAGCTGAGGCCCAGGGAGGCGCCCCGGGCTGTGCAAATGCCCTCCTCCCTTCTCACCTGGCCTGGCTCCGGGGCCAGCACTGGAACCGACTGTACCAACCTACTTCCCACTCTCAGCTCCCGACGTGTTTCTCAAACCAAATGGGAACCTGGTGGTTGTCCCAGTGAACCCTGGAAAAGCACAACTTCCTACTTATCCCAGAACAACTTCAAAGCCACATTGCATGGTTCCTGGCTTGGAAGTGACACAGAAATGACGGATCACAAAAAAGAAATCAGAACCATATGGATTGCATGCCCAACAAAATAAACAGAATTACAGCATCAGAGTTGGGGCCAAGAAACCGGGGGGGCTGTGTTTGGCCCAGAGCCCGGGCCTGGTGGCCCCCAGCACAGGCTGGGCTCCCCAGCCTCTCCTCCCGGCCCGTGACTGCAGTCAGGGCCAGAGGCACCCGGTGTGCTGTCCCTCTTGGCTGAGGCCTCTGCTAGCAACGCTGCTTCACTGACACTTGAGTGTTGTACTGAGTTTTTATATTCTCTTTTATAGTGCAGCTGAAGATGGTTCAGCTTCTATTCCAGTTTCTTCCAAATACATACAGGCACTGACAGGAACACTGTGCCGTTAATGACAGTGTGACAGCTCCAGGAACCTCCTGGAGGGGGGCTGGAACCCCACCCCCCTTTTACACCCGGGTTCCTTCCTCCCAGAGCCAACCTCGCTGGGTGCCCCCACTCCCAGCCTCATTCCCACTGCAGAACAGGGTAACCCTCTCCTCTCCCAGTTCCCAGGGAACTTCATGCCACACAGCCAGCGTTTCTCATCCAGGGGTGATTCTGCCCCACAGGGGACATGGAGCAATGTCTGGAGACACTTAGTTGTTGTCACAGTAGGGGTGGGAGGGGTAGGCGGGTGTATCAGCTCCCTATTGCTGCGGTAACAACTTACCACGGGCATAAGGGCTTAAGACTACACAAATGTATTCAGAGTTCTGCAGTTTGGAAGTGGGTCTCATGGGGCTAAAATCAAGGTCTCAACAGGGCTACATTCCTTGTGGAGGCTTAGGAGACAATCTGTTCCCTTGTGTTTCTCAGCTTTTGGAGGCCACCTGCCCTGTGGCCCACCCTGCACCTTCACGGCCAGGATCGGTGGGGTCCACCCTCTGCACTGGGCCTTTTCTCTGATTTTCTCTTCTCCACTTACAAAGACCCTTGTGATTATATTGGGCCTACAGAGATAATCCAGGATAATTTCCCCATCTCAGAGTCAGCTGATTTGCAACCTTCATTCCAACCACACCCTCACTTCTCCCTGTGTCCTGTAAGCTGACATACAGGTTCCAGGGACAAGGCATGCCCACCTCGGCAGTGGGGGCGCCATTATCATGCCGACCACAGGGTGCTCCTGACATCTGAGGAGTAGAGGCCAGGGATGCTGTTGGACAGCCCACCTGCTCACAACAAACATTATCCAGCTCCAGATGTGAACCGCACCGAGGCCAAGACACCCTGGTACAGCCGAGCACCAACCGGGCCTTAGATGGTCCCGGGTGACCCTGACTGAAGCCTCCTTTCACAGACCGGTCAACCGCAGGACTCAGGCACCACAGAGAAGCTCTAAGGAGGAACTTTTTACCATTCTGTTAAATATTTAAAGTAGATTCTATATCTCTTCTGGAATCCTCCTCACATGATTCTCATTTAATATAACAGAAAATACACACAGAGTTTAAAAACATATACAATGCACCTTGTCCATAGCAGGCACGTGAACACAGCAGACATAGATCATTTAAACCTCTTTATGTAAAGGGGATTAGGAGGTACTAACATGCAGTTATAAGTCACGGGGATGCAATGTACAGTGTGGAGAATATAGCCAATAATACTGTAATAACTTTGTATGGTGACAGATGGTAACCAGACCTATTGTGATAGTTTTGTAATGTGTAAAAATACTGAACCACTCCACTGCACACCTAAACAAATACTGCATGTCAATTCATACAAATTGTATGTATGTCATTCATACATAAAATTGTACATCGTTCAATAAAAAAAAGAAATCTCTTTATGTGAGTAACTTCAAACAACAAAGTTAATTCTGCTTTGCTGTTGGGTCGCTTTCTGGTCTCAGAAATCCCTGAATTAGCAAGCCAGCCAGAGCAGCTCACATCCTCATTCCCTCTCATCCCTCCCCAGGAGCGATGATCCACCACCAGCTGGTGAGAATTCCTAATGACCCTGCAGACCTCGGTACCCACACCAAATGCCCTCTTGCCCCATGGGTGTCTATGAGGGGTCCCGCCCTCTGTGAGTGAGGCCTGCAGCAGCTGGGGCAGTGAGGAAGGGGAGGGAGGCTCAGGAGGCCCTGTCCAGCCCTGCAGACAGCAGGGGAATGTTCCTACCTGCAAAGGATGGACCCCAGCAAGGGCACCCCCCTCACCCTGCCCAGGGGGTCCTGTTTGCTGCTGGGTTTCCCAATAGTGGGTCAAGAAGGGGAAGGAGAGGGTGGTTTTGTGGGGAGTGCCCTACAGGGACTGGTAGGCAGAGCCTACAAACACCACCTTTTTGTCATTCTGACAAGGAGTCCCCGCACTGCCCCACCGCCATCAAAATGAGGAGCAGAGGCACACTGGCACCAAGTGTGTGTATGTGTGCACCCACGCACCCCCAGGCCCTGCACCCCAGATGAGCCCCGGCCATTCTGTCTGCTCCACCCAGTGAGGTGCTTATTTAATTTCTCTGTTCCAGTTATCCAGCATTTTCTGCCAAAGCCACATCTCTACCCCAGAGCATGGAAGCCATGGCTGTCGTGAAGCCCTGACTCAATGTCTGAGATACTTCAGGGCTTGTGGCCACCTGCACTAAGATGGTGCCTATAGCCCAGATATAAACCCACACATACATGGTCAAGCAATATCTGATCAAGAAGCCATGAATGTACAATGGGGAAAAGACAGTCTCTTCAATAAATGGTGCTGGGAAAACTGGACGGCTACAAGTAAAAGAATGAAACTGCATTACTGTCTAATCCCATACACAAAAGTAATCTTGAAATGGATTAAAGACCTACATGTAAGGCATGAAACCATAAAGCTCTTAGAAGAAAACAGGCAAAAATCTCTTGAACATAAACATGAGTAATTTTTTTCTGGACACATCTCCTCAAAGCAAAAATAAACAAGTGGGACTACACCAAACTAAAAATCTTCTGTACAGCAAAGGAAATCATCAAGAGAACAAAAGGGCAACCTACAGTATGGGAGAATAGATCTTAAATGATTTATCCAATGAGAGATTAACATCCAAAATATTTGAAGAACTCATACACCTTAACACCAAAAAAACAAATAACCTAATTAAAAAATGGGTGGAGGACCTGAACAGACATTTATCCAAAGAAGAAATACAGATGGCCAACAGGCACATGAAAAGATGTTCCATATCATTAATCAGGGAAATGCCAATCAAAACCACAATAAGGTATCACCTCACACCAATTAGAATGGCCACTATCCAAAAGACAAGAAATAACAAGTGTTGGTGATGATGTGGAGAACAGGGAGCTCTCCTATACTGTTGGTAGGAATGTAAATTGGTGCAGCCACTGGGGAAAGCAGTATAGAGGTTCCTGAAAACATTAGAAATACCATTGACCCAGTAATTCCACTTCTAGGAATTTACCCAAAGAAAACAAAATCCCTGGTTCAAAAAAGATATATGCACCCTTATGTTTATTGCTGCATTATTTACAATAGCCAAAATATGGAAGCCCCATCAGTAGATGAATGGATAAAGATGTGGGTATTTATACACAGTGCAAAATTATTCAGCCATAGAAAGAAAGAAATTTTGCCATTTGGGACAACATGGATGAAGCTAGAGGGTATTATGCTCAGTGAAATGAGTCAGGTGGAGAAAGACAAATACCATATGACTGCACTAATTTGTGGAATCTAAAAACAAACAAAACAAAATGAACAAAATATCAGTAGACTCAGAGACACTAGGAAGTGACTGGTGGGGTGGGGGTGGGAAAGGGGAGGGAATATAGGGGCACAAAAATCTCAACGATTTACGTTGGTCAAGGGGATGGAAGTGCAGCATGGAGAATACAGATAATGATTCTGTAACACCTTCTTATGTTGACAGATAGTAACTGCACAAGTTGGGGTGAGGATGTAATAACAGGTGTAACTGTTGAACCACTGTGCTGTACACTTGAAACCAATATATTGTGTATATCAACTGCAGTAATTTTTTTAAAAGATATCACCTGCAGAGCACACTGCATTTGTTTACTCGTCTGTCCAACAAATGCATGTACTGTGCTGGACACCCTTCTAAACCCAGAACCACAGGAGCCAGCAAGACAGAAGGGCCTTCCCCACCACGAGCTTAAATCTAGAGCGGGGAGCAGAAGGCCCAGCTCTGAATATTTACACACATAACCTCATTTAACATTCACACCAATGTGGGAGGAGGTTAACCTTCAATCACCTCCACTTTTCAGGTAATCACAGCCACAGCAGGCAACGCTTCACGATGTGCCGGTCTCACCTGTCCCACCAGTTTATGTAGGTTTATTCCATCTCCCACACCCCTGTGAGGTACGCTCTGTAATTACACCTACTCTACAGGGGAGGAAACTGAAGTTCATACAGGAAGCACCTTGCCTCAGGTGTGCAGGCCCTCACAGGGCATACAGAGCCCTGGGTTGGCCAGGTGCCTCCTTCAGGACCCTGGGCCCAGGACACCACATCCAAGGGGCAGGCGAGGGGCAGAGGGAGCATTTTTTCTGGCAGCCAGGGCGGTTCCTTTGTTGCTCAGTGACCCCAGTGACTCACAGCCTCCAAAGACGTCCGCACACTGGGCCCCAGTGTAGGGGGTTGCTCATCCCCACTTCCCCTTTTCCATTTCCCAACAGCTTTCATTGCCATTTAAATGACCACAGCAGCTCAAAGATGCTTCGGGAAAGGGATTTTCAAATACAAGGCCCAGCAGTGGCAGCTGCTGTCGCAGCTTCTCACTGTCGACCCTTCACTCAGTTCCCACCTTCTGGCACCTGCCAGGACAGCATCTTCATGTCCGGTGATGTCTGGGACTCCTATGGCAGAGGCCAGGGCAGAGGGAAAGCCTCAGTGGCTGATCTGGCATCTGCAAGACCACCATAGGCTCCCAAGGCATCTTACCAGCCTCAGGAATTACCAAGCTGGAAGTGAAAATTATCTTACTTGGGAAAAGGGTCTTTGCCAATGTGACTAAAGATTCTGAGATGAGCAGTTATCCAGGTGGGCCCGAAATGCAGCCTCCAATGCCTTGCAAAGTCAGCCTGGCTGGGCTCCAAGGAACCACGGGGACCAACTGAGCAAGCCCCATGGCATTGGGAGAGAAAACAGCCAGAGAGTTGGGAAAATGGGCTAAGAGCAGAAGACACACAAGAGGGCAGAGGACCCAGGACGGCTGAGATCTGTTCAGGGACATTTGGGGAAGAGGGAGTCAGAAGCTAGTCTATTTGGGGGTAAAACACTTACCATAGGAGAAAGATGAGAATAATTAGAATACACCCCACATGCACCCCAATTTCCCCACTGGCCAGGAGAGCTGTGGAGTAGGGCAGGGTGGAGAGCTCTGCAGGAGGGTGTGACGGGGAGCCATATCCAGCTAAGACAGTCTCTTACAACTAACGGATTCTGACCTGCACCTGTTGTAAAGGGACCCTGGCCTCTGAAGGGTGGTCCATGCCAGAGACATGAGAAGGAACAGAAAGAGCCACCAGCTGGAGAGAATGGGAGCCTACAGTTGCAGGTGCTCGCCAGATGTGGCACGGGAGGATCCTGTGTCTGGAGGGGGCCCTACCCCCAGCACCAGCAGAAAAGGCTGGCTGTGTCTGAAAGGGTGTCAGAGTGGCCCTGGATCTAAGCAGGGTGTCTGTCTCTGCCACCCGCAAAGAGACCTGAGCTGGGAGAAACTCCCCTCACTCTGACCGCAGCCCAAAGCCAGCAGCTGCCCCAGGAAGTGCTGTGTCAGGACATGCAAGTAATGCCAGGCAGACACAGCTCTGGGGAAACACGGGGATCAGAAAGGGACTTTTAAGTTTCCGCAGTGGCCTGCAGACCTGGATGGTGAAGCAATGCAGTAAACTGGGGTTTACTGAAGCCTAGATATTCCCTAACACTTGCAGGACCCAAGATGACCCTTTAGGTGGTATACGTGATATATGTGGTCTAGGAGATTCATTTCGAAATAGTGACATTCACTTTAAGGGCTACTAGGAAAAACCATTTACTAGTACACACAGTCTGTCACATCCCCATCATTCCACAAGGTAGCCGTGGTCTGCTGACTGGCTCCTGGCAGGGGAGGGGATCACCGAATGTTAGAGTCAGAAGGAATCGTTTCCAGGTCGAGTATTCCAGCAGAGTGCTGAAGCAGAGGGACTGGAGGGACAGACTGCCTGAGTGCAAGCCCACACTCTGTCTGGGCCAGGTACCTGATCTCTCTGGACATGTGGGAGTCCCATGAAAATAGAAATGGTAGGAACAATACCACCTCCTGTAGGTTTGAGTTAATATACAGAAAGCATTTCAAACTGGCCTGCCCTGGCTTGCTTACACTGTGGGTGAGTACCAGCTCCTTCTCCTAGTCCACAGCTTACTGTCCTTTATAAAATATTCTGATGACATCTAGGTGGGTCCAAGCCTCCAGTGTGCCAGCCGAGCCTCCTCTGCCCACTGGTCCATCCCGCTCCCTCCGCTCCTCCATGTAAACCAGTACCCTGCTTCTCTGTGCTTACCTCGGTCCTGCCTCTCCTCACTCCCACCAGCAAGGAGGGCCAGAGAGTATGGCCAGCAGGACCACCGGCTGAGTACCTCCTTGGTGATGCACGCAGAGCCTCCATGCCACCCCACCACCACCCAGCCTTTTAAGCTAGGGGTGTTTGCAAACACCTCTGCAATACCCTCGGACCATGGCAGTTCTTTGAGGATACAGCCCAGACACGGCATGTCCTGCCCTGCCTGGCTCGGGGTGGCTGCAGCCGGAGATGGGAAACCATCTCCTGGAAGTCTGAAGCGAGACCCCCAATTAATAGACACCAGTTCTCTAACTGAGTCGGATGACCTCAAAGGAAAGCTGACACTAACATTCCTTGACCTCCGAGACGTGGTCATGCCACAGTTTGTAGAGAGCTAGGGTGTGGTGTCTCTGACACTGCTGGTGCCAGATTAATGGTCTTTACTTCGGCCACTTCTGCAAGAACTAGTTTGGGGACCTGTCCTTTACAGAGATTTCACACAAGCCACAGCTGAGACTGCAGCCTCTCAGGAAAACACCCCCTTTCCTCCCAAATGTCTTAAGCTGCTTTGCTGAAATCTCAGTGAGATCACACCAGCACCCCAAAGAGGGCAGACCCCATATGCTCTTGATTGGCTAGCTCTTCCCAGAAGTGACACCCCTTCCCTCCATCTGCCAAAGGGCAGACAGAGCCCGGTGTCTCCTCTGACCTGAAGGCAGACTGGCTATGTCGGGGTTCCCAGGACCTCGGGTGGGGATTCACTGGGAAGACTCCTGGGACTCAGCATGTCATCTTGCTTTCGGCAATGATTCATTATGGGGAAGGGATACAAGGACCATCAGCAAAAGGAAAGGGCACCTGGGACAAGGCCCTGGGGAGACCAGCACGAGCTTCCAGCACCTGTCCCCCGGTGCAGTCACATGGACTCACTGGCTGCGAGTGGTGATGGCGGGTGGGAAGTGTGGTCCCCCAGGGATGCTCACACAGCATCAGTGCCCAGGGGTCCCGTTGGCATCCTCTGCCGCACACATACCCAACTTGCAGAATCCCAGAAGAAAGCAGGTGTTCAGCATAAACCAGTGTTTGTATGAAAAGTTTAGATAAGAGCACCCTTATCATTTAGGGAATGGTGGGAACCCCCCCCCAAATTCAAGTTCCCAGGCACCCATCAAGGGCCAACACTGCAGGCATGCTTTGTCAAGCGAACGGCCTGAGGCTTGCTGCTAACTGTTCCTGAGCCCTGGCCACAGGACGTTCATTAGCCCCCACCATCTGACTCCCTTTGGTGGCACATTCCTGCCACCCAGTCCCAGGCAGGTGCCAAGCCTCTGAAACACCTGTGGCAGCAGGGCGCTCACTCCTTCACAAGGCACGCTAGTCTGCGGTCAGCCTGTGCTTGTTGCTGCTGCATTTCCCTAGGAACGCCGGCTTTCAAGCGCAACTTTCATGCTAATGAACACTTGATATAACCACCACCACCACCACTTACTATGACTGTGTGTCAGGCTCTGGGCCAAGCACATGACATACATTCACTCATTTAACATAATATTCATGTTTTAAAGTGGAGTCAACGATGGCTTAGAGGCAGGAAATGACTTGCCCAAATCCCATTTTAATGGAATTCTACATTTTAATGGGTATCTACTCTGGTCTTTTTGACCTATAGCTGGAGACCTTGAACCCCTACACTCAGCCTCTCCTGGGAGCCTTTCACCAACCACATTATCATTTCCAGCATGATATCACATACTTTTTTTCCTGTTATTTAATATTTTTAGTTGACTCAAGTTTTTTACTTAAAAAAAAAACTCACTTCTCAGAAAACATTATAGCATTCTCTGGATGGAAAACTTGTAACATTTGCCAGAAATACACATGAAGCACAAAAATAATTGCCAAGAAAATCAAGTGATTACTCAATCCCAGCTGGGTACCGCTACCTACTGAGGCCTGTTCCCACCCAGCAGCAATGGAACTTTCTCTGAAGCACTGAGAGAAAACTGGGGAAAGGAAGCCCTTCTCCTTTCGTGACCCAGCGGTACTGCAAGCCTTGCCCACAGACCATGGAACCCTTGGCACATCTTTTGGGAAATGCTACACTATCACCATATGCACCATACAAACCTGCTCCATGTGGCTCATAGTCAGGCAGCAGTGAAGCATCCTGTGGTCCCCACACCCTAATGTGCATCCCCAGGCATGTTTATGCTCCTCCTCTTGTTTGCTCTCATCTGCCCTCCAGCCTCTGCAGCCACTGGGCTCCAGGAACACACCACCACCCAAGCCAGCCTGGATCATCTTCCCCTTCTGCTGCCAGCTTGGCTCCCAGCTCACCCTTCCTGCCTAGTTTCTGCTTCCAGGGATCCATTTTCTTGGCTAGGAATAGGTTTAGGGTTAGGGCCCTCAGAGAGAAAACACCAGTGAAGACGCTTTCCCTCCACCTTGGTTCCAAAATCGACAAGAGTCTAGGGAGAGGGGCAGAGGGTCTCTCATGGGCAAATCAAAATCTGGGAAGTGGGGATGGGGATGGGGCTGGGGCTGGGGCTGAGGGTCAGGCAAGGGCATACAGAAGTCAGAAGCGGGCTGCCTCTCCACCACAGAGGACTACATTCCAGAAACCCACGTCCCCATCCCCACCCAACACCATACAAACCTCTGGCCCAGCCCAACCAGGGTCCGAGGAGTCAGCCAGAGTCAGAGCATCCCACTCAGAGCCACCTAAGGGAGTATTCTGGGGCAGGAGGCCAAGAGAGCACGAACTCCAAGCAGAGAAAGGCAGTGGCATGGTGGGAAGCTTGGGCTTCTGAGGCAAACAGCCCTGGGTTCAAGTTCTAATTCCACCATCCTCTTGGCCCAGTGACTTCCTACATCTGAGAAATGGGAACAAAAACAGTATGTACCCCATAGGACCACTGTGGGATAATGGGAATCACTCAGGCTCTGCGCCCAGGAACATTATTTTTATAGGGCAGGGCTCTGCGCTTGGGGCCACGAACAAGAGCAGGCCGTGGGCGGAAGGCCTGGTGTGGAGAGGGATGCACACTCACCCATGTGTTGCAGAGAATGCTGGACAGGTGGAGCCCGGCCCCCTAGGAGTTTGTGTCAGACAGGCGAGCACTTATTCTGGAATTGGGGCCTACACATCAACACCAGGAAATTCCCCATGAAATAATAGAGACCATCTGGAAAATCAAGAAGGCTGCCCCAATCTGGCTTCTGACAGGGTAAGGAGAAATGGTGCACCTTCCCCACCACACGCTAACACAGTGGTTTCCACCCCAGCTGCCCACAAATCCCCTGGCCCATTACATAGGATCTCCAAGGGAAAGACCTGGAGATGTCTGCCTCTCAGGCTTGCTAGGTGATTCTAATGGGCGGCCAGCAAGGCTGCTCTGATGCCTCCTTGGCCGAGGAAAGCACTGCCACCTGCCTCACACGGTGCTGGTACCCCCTGGTCCAGCAGTGAGGAAAGACTGAGGCCCCAGGACACAGGCCAGCATGCAGGTCACTCCCCGTGGCCCCTGCTTTAACCAGAGTACATTCCACAGCAGATGCGCAGGAGGTGATGAGCCAGCCTGGCCCCCAGGCCTTCTCCCAGGGCTGGGAAAAGCAGAGGACAAAGCTTGCTGAGGGGTCCAGCTGTGCCCTGGAGAAGCACAGAGGATGGCCTCCTGTGCCCCAGGTCTGGGGACAGCCCCAAAGCCATTTCAGTTTCAGATTTTCCTGCAGTGTAAGAGCTTTTTCTGAATTAAAATATACTTTCAGTAAAATCCTGCAGCCAGACAACACCCACAAAAACCTCAGGGTCCATCAGTTATGAGAGAATGATTTTTCTGTCCACAAGCCTACCCGCGCCATCCACAGGAGTTGATAGGAACACAAGGTGAGAACAGAACAGACTGTTTGCCAGCACGGTTTCCAAGACAGGCTGGGACAGCCAGGGAAAGAAGCTCAGGGCCGGAGCCCATGGTCTGTCTGGCCCCAGGATTGGCGCATTAGTGGCTTTATCTTTAACTGGAGGTACTGCCTACTGATTTTATGCCATTTCTCTAAAAATGGGAGGCTAAAAAGAAGAAAGTGGATGGCAGGACATGCTCATCCTCCAACCCATGCCATGATTCTGGGTGTCTGGAGAGAGGCTGCCTATCTGGCCCAGGGCAGACAGCACAAAGGGAACTTATGAGGGTGCTCTCCTCACCCAGGAGCAGTGACAGCAAGGCTAAGGCTGGTAGGAATGGGGCAAGGAAGTGCGATTTTGATGGCACAGATAAAAGCATGGCGGGGCTGGAGAATGGCAACAAAGGACATGCAAACAGCAAAACCAAGGGCTTCCCGGGATGTGACGTGTCTGAACAGGCCTGTGGCTCAACCTGAGAAACAGGAAGAGAGCGATTGCTGTGCAGGAAGCTCGGCAAACTCATTCCACCTGTAGCCAGAGGGTCCCCATGCAGAGCAGGGGACATGCCCACTTCTGACACACCATCTGAGGCCATGCAGAACCCCTTCCCGGTCAGTGGTAACAATCCTGGAAGTTAGAGCAGTTGTTGTTTGAGCCTGCTCTCCAAGTACAGGGTGACTCTGTTGTTGTCCCTGAGCACCTGGGAAAACCTCGGTGTAGGTGACAGCCTGAAGCTCTGTTCCATAACCAGCAGCACTGAGCTGTTAGAAATGCAGCATCCAGGCCCCTCCCCAGACCTGCTGCGCCACCATCAGCACTCTAACTGCACACCCCGGGAATCATGCCCATGATACTATTCGAGAGAAGCTCTCATTTGCAACATACAGGCAATTTTACTGCTGCACAAGGGACTCTCAGAGCACTGCCACGTAATGATCAAGCGCATAACAACCGCACAGACAGGTGAGGAATTTATAGGTGGTTTCAATTTGGGCATCTCACATGAACTTTTTCCCCAGTGGAATCCAAGGCTGAGCTACTCCATCAGTTCCCTCAAGGATCAACCAAGGTGACCGCAGATTGAAATGTCTCCCTGTCGCCACTGAACCTAATAGAGTAACATTCCAGGGTGTATTTGCCTCTCTGTTCACTCATTTATGTATTCATCACGCTTATTCAAACATTTATAGGCACCTACTGTATGTCAGGCACTGAGAATAAGCAGAGCCAGCCAGTCCTGTGAAGAGTTTGCCTACTGTAAGAGAGAAGAAAGAGCAGACAGGCAAGCACAGTGCAGAGTGGCGGATGTGTGCAGTGCTAAGGGGAAAAATACCAGGGGGGTCCAGGAAGGCTTCAGAGGAGGAGGCAATGCCTATAGGTCATCATCATGACACACTTTCTGTTTACCAAGCTTTTCTCTTTGCTTTTTCCTCTCCCTCCTGTCTTGCTTTCTACTGTATTGATTGCATTTTCTTTATTCTCCCTCCCACCCTCCATCCCCACAAACACAGCATGTAAAGAGTGTGTTGATACTACTTAGGTGGTTACACTGACATTTTTAACATGTACACTGGACTTCAAAGTGTAAAGATAATCAATAACTCTTTACTCCTTCTGAATAATACAAAACCCTGGAATGCTTTAACTTCGATCTCCTCTCTCCTTCCTTCTCGGCATTGGTGGCATGAATTGGCTGACAATGCGATTTTCCCCTAAGTCCTGGAACCCCCTGGTTATTTACTATCTTTTGCCACTGATTATTTTCCAGAAAAATTAAAAATTCCGAACTGACTCATGAGGAAATAGAGAACCTGAATAGATCTATAACCTTTAAAGGAATTGATTGAGTGGCTTAAAATCTACCTTAAAAAACTCTAACAGGTTTATGTGGTTTTACTGACAAGTTTTCTCAAACCTTTAAGGAAAAGACAACACTTATTTAGTCCAATCTCTTCCAGAAATAGAGAGGAAAATACTCAGTTCTTTTTATAAGGCCCTGATACCAACCTTAAGTATGTATTTTATTTATATAATAAATAACCTCACAGGACATAGGTGTAAAAATACTAGACATCAGCAAATCCTGGAAACAGAGGGATATTAAAATATTAGGAAACTCATTAGTTAAAGATTTAAGAAAAAAAATAATCTAGATGCAGAAGAAGCATCTGACAATTAAAACTCCTCACAGACTAGGACTGGAAGGGAATGTTCTTAGTCTGATAAATTGTAACCATCAAAAACTAGAAAAAAAACCTCATACTTAATGGAAAACACTGGAAACTTTTCCTTTTAAGTCAGGAATAAAACAAGGCTATTCACCACTACTGCTTCTTCTCAACACTTTACTCAACATACCATAACTCAGTAAGGCAATAAAAAGAAATAAAAAATTTAAGGCCTGCAGTGACAGAAATTGCTGACATTATCATACCATATAACCCAAATCTAAGAAGTTCTACAGACTATCATAACTAATAAGACAGGTCAAGCTCTATTTATTTAAAAAACAAACAAACCAGTATTCCTGTATATCAGCAAAAATCATAAAACAGAATATTTATCATTACAATGGCTGGCTAAAAACTGGTTGTTTATCTCCATGTTTTCCTGATACTTCATTAAAAATGACTGAAAAAAAAAACTACAAAAAAAGGTACCAAGCCACAGTGAGAAAAAAAAGTGAAATGAGTTGATACATTAACAAATTTAATAATTCAGTTCATTCAAAAATAAATGAGACACATTAACAAAATTTTGGACAATGGAAAACAAATGGATAAATGGTAACGACTTGACACAGAGAACAAAAATGAAAATTTTATGCCTTGGGGCTGGGGAATATTAACAAGAAACAAGCCAATTTATAACGCAGAGAATGGCCCAGTAAGACTCACAGGCACAAGGTTTCAATGAGGTGGAAGTTTAAGAAAGAGGTGAGAGGTCATCTTCTAGATCCCTCCCCACCCTTGGCCTCCAAGTGACTCCCCCTAACCAACCTGGCTGGAAATGCTGGGACTCTGAGGGAAACTAGTTCAGCGCTCCTGCACTCAGGGTCACCCAGATGACAGGCTAACAAGTCAGACTGAAAAAAGGGCAATTAGGCAAACATTTAATTACACACTGCGGGTTAAAATCAACGTCCTTTCACTTCCTTTCTAAGCAAGCTACTGGAGAGTGTGCTCCAACAAAACGAAAAAGAGTATCAAGAAAAGGGAAAACGTGAGACCCAACAAATAACCAAAAGCAGAAGAAAAGCAATGGGATGATGGGGAAGGAAGATCCCAAGATGACAACTGCCCATTACCCTGAAGAGCACCAGACCCAACCAAGACAACAGATTCTTCTATCACCAGTGAAAACACAGACCTGATAGATTAGTTCCTGTGCGGACAGCATTTGGGGGAATTTTATAGGTCTGGTGAAGAGTCTGGGGGAAGAACTAATACAGAAAACACCAGGCAAATAAAAAACCAACTGCTATTGTTTTTATTTACTTTTTTTTTTTAATTAACTAGAGAGAATTTTCAAAGTCCCACCAAAAAAGCAGAAGCCAATAAACAGCTCGGTTGTAATTAATGTTCACAGGCATGCTAAATAATTTACAAAAGTGTACCAAACTCTGACATAACCAAACATCACGGTATCAGTATTTTGGGGGTTATGTAGACACATGGTTGGGGGCAGAAGGGGGGCAGGTAGAGTGATTAGAGAAGAGTCACGTCTAATCTTCCATAAGAAGTTCAATAGACAATGTGAAATATTGGGAGGTCAAGGGTAGGCAGGGGAATGGGGGAAATAAGAAGTAACAGTACCAATGTATTATTTAGAAAAATGGAAATAAGGCCTTAAAGATAAAAGCAGAGGTCTCTGAAGAGAAGAACTTAGGGGTGAAGTGGGGTAAGGGAATGTATTACTTTTAAAAATTCTATTACTTTGATGAAAATAAACATCAAATTTAAGAAGAAAAAAACTAGAATGTGCCATTTGCAATACCAGCAACACTGTAAGTTAGCTTTGAGTAAATGTAACTGAAGTCTTCTATGAAAGAAAATTATGAAACTGTATTGAGGTACATTAAGAAGACCTAAATAAATGGACAGATATAATTTGTTCCTACATGAAGGGTCAAGGTTGCTAAGGAAACTTTTCTCCCCAAATTAATCTCAAAATACAGTGCCATAGAAAGTAAGAGTCTTTATAAAGTTATAACTAAATAGTGAGCTGATGGATAGATACACAACTAGACTAAGGAAAAAGAAAGACACCTCACATATATGACAATATATGACAAAGGTGGCCATCAACTCAGTATGGAAAGTATAGATTTTTTTTTTTAATAAATAGTAATGGAATGACGAGCTACTCAGAAAAAGATTAGAACTGGGACCCTACCTTATAGCAAACTATAGAAGGAAATTACAGATGGATCACAAATCTGAATGTCAAACACAAAACCTTAAAACTTTTAGAAAACAGTTTAGACTATTTTACGACCTCAGCTAAGAAGTTTTCTTATATATACATAAAAAGCACAACTCATGAATAAATAAATTAGACTAGACTATAATTTAGTAATTCCACAGGACAAAATATACCATAAAAAATGAAAAGATAAGGCGATGGTTAAAAGACAACATGACACAAAAGTGAACAGAGCATGAATAGGGAACTCACAGGAGAGGAAATCCGAACAGCAAATATACACACACATGAAAACACACACAATCTCACTAGCAAGGAAGGAAATGCAAATGTAAACTTAAATCCAAGGTGCAATATTTCACACCCTCAGATGGCAAAAATAAGTCTAACGTGTTGGCAAGGGGAATGGAAATTCTAATACTCTGTGGGTGACAGTTATATATATTTGCAAAACCTCTCTGAAAAAGCACAATTTAGCAAAGTCCAGATGTACCTACTCAGATCCAGATATTCTTCTAGGAACCTTCTCCCGGAGGAACATTCACACAGATATACCAGGAGATATGCACAAGGATGGACACTACAGCTTTGTTTCTAATACCCAAAAATGTCCACCAACAGGGACAAATCGTGAAATATGTGTGTGCTAGAAAACTATAGGGCAGTTAAAATGACCTCGGTCTTCATGTATCAATGTAGATGTCCCTCAAAAACATGATGCTTGTAAAAATTGAATCGATAAAAGGTAACTATGGTATGACACATTTCGTGTAAGTTTAAATACCCACAAGATGTTAGTGAATACTATTTTCGATTCATACATGGTAATAAAAATTTTAAACAGGCTTGTGGAAAAGATACACCAACCACAAGATGGCGGTTACCTCCAGAGAGAGAAGGAGAAGAGGGGATAGAATTAGAGGAACATACAGGTAATGCCAAGTAATGTGTTAATTCTGACTGACATTAGGCAAATGTGAATTCTTGTTGAATCCAGAGATGCTGGAGATCATTAATCCTACAGAAAATGTAAATCAAAAGCACAATGAGAAACTGCTTCATACACACTAGAATGGCTTTAAAAAAAAGTCGGCAAGGAGCTAGAACAATTCAAGTTCATACATTGTTTGGTATGAACTGGAGTAACTACTTCAGTGGTTTTTTGCCATTTCTTATGAAGTCATACATAGACTTACCATACAATCCAGCAACTTCACACCTTGGTACTTATGCAAGAGAAATGAAAACTTGTTCAAAAGATTTGTGTACAAATGTTCAAGGAAGAATTACTCATAATAGTCAAAAACTGGCAACAATCCACATGTCCATCGACTGACAAATGGAGGAGCAAATTATAGTAAATTCCCGCTAATGGATTCTGCTTAGCACAAAAAAGGAATGATACAACAATATGGATAAATCTCAGGCATGACCCTCTGCAAAGGAAGCCAGATTGAAGCATACATACCACATGATCCATTTCTATGAAATCCTAGAATAGGCAAACTATAGAACATAAATCAGAGGTGACCTGAGCAAATGAGAAGAGACTGACTGCAAATGGGCAGGAGAGAACTTTCTGGAAAGGTGCCCAATACTCTGGTTAGAGTGGTGGTTACAGGAGTGTTTACATTTGTCAAGGCACTGACCTGTACACATCAAATGGGTGAATTTTATTTTATGGCAAATTATAGCTCATTAAAGTTGGTTTTTAAAATAGGGGTGGTAGATAACATCATCTCTATAATTTCTGTAGACAAATTTTATTAAAAATTAAGTGGGTTTTAGAAAACATGGTTATTAATTATGTATATTGGGAAGCAAAAAGGTTTCAGGGGGAGAATGAAAAACTAAGAAGGCCAATCATGTTAATTCATATTTCCTCCTGGGGAGGGGTTGTCTATTTAATCATTAGAGTAATCCTATGAGAAACTAAAGGGTCCTCTGAGCTATCGAGTTCAAGTCTTTCATTTGCAGAAAAGAAGCCAAAGGTGAGATTTGTCCAAGATCGCTGCAGCAGAGCTTTGCTGCTTAACGTGCCCTGTGCCTTTTACCCATCTCAATAGCACCCCTCTCCTTTTTTAGGGAATTGTCTCTCCCTGACTGGGCACTTCTCTGTGAGGCTATTAGTCCAGGTGCCAGCTGCCCCACTACAAATCCAAAGAGGTCCTTCACAGGGCAAAGGTGTGTGACCCGTGCTTGCCTCCAGATGCTCTCCACTCAGAGAGATGGGACGTTCCTCCATCACAGTCACGCGTACCCAACACCACACTATCTTTGCTGTAATAGTGTTGCTATAACCCCTTACCCCTGGCCTCACACAGCTGAGCACCTTGGATTCTGTTTTCAAGACGTTTTCCCAGCCACCTGCCCATTCTGTCAGTTTCCAGTACCCTTGCAGGAAATCCCACTTTGCTTCGATCAGCCAGAATCAGTTTCTGACATCTGCAACCCATGAATTTAGTGGGGCACAACACCCACCTGGTGCAGGGCAGACAGGCCCACAGCCCAGAGTTCTGAATTCTAGACAACCATCCCTGGGTGTGTCAGCCACCTGGCGAACTTCTCGGGTCCTCACCGTGGCAGGCCCCTAGGCTGCTGGGCGACAGAATGAAAGACAACTGTCCCATACTAAGTGAGTGATGTGCCAGGCACTCTGTCATGCGCTAATTTGGCCCCTCCCACAGCCTGGGAAAGTAGGGATTACCCCAATTTACCTATGAGGCCACTGTAGAGAAGAAAAATATTTTCCCAAGGTAAGAGAGCTCTTAAAGAGACAGAGCCAGGAGCTCGAGCCAGATCTGTCCAACTTTAAAGCCTCGCTCCTATTACCTTATCACGCTGCCTGGCCTCAAGAAAATATTGTCTTCCGCTTCTCCTACTTTACAATTAGGTCACTGGGACTTCAAATGAGGTATGACGAGGCAGGACTGGATGTTGGCTGCACCTACAACGTAGGGAGGGGGGTCACCTGTGTACTCTGGGCGAGAACACGCACCCAGGGGAGAGCCATATGAGGGAGACAGGGGTGGGGTGAGGAACACACTGCAGCCTCAGAGATAGATGTGCTGGGGGACCGTGTGGGAACAGCCACATCCCGGCAAAGTGAAGTGGATTCCTTCTGCGGAGATGAATATGTGTGCATGTTCCCACGGCAACAGAGCATGCTCACTGTTGTGTGTACCTGGAACTGACTGACTCACATTTTTGGCACTGCATTAGGCCAGTCTAGAGTCATTAGCTAATCAGCCTAGAATGTGTGCGCTCTCGCCCTGATCATATCTGGGGAGATAAACGGGGTCTCGGTGCACCCCTCCGAGGCTCTGAGGGCGGGGAACTTTCCCTTTGCTCTCACACAGCATTCTCGCCTGGCACTGTCCCTGCCACCAAAGCCTTGGAAGAATTGGGGTTTGTTCCGGGCTCTCTAAACAGAAGGATGGTAACTGAGTTTGAATTAAAGCCAAGGATAGGGAATGAAATATGACACAAAAAGGGAATAAACATGGGTTGTAGAGGCTGTTGAATTCAGTAGGAGCTGCTCATAGGTGCGGAATTCTGATTTCTGACCAAAGCTTGTGAACAAGTCCTGAAGGGTGGCGAGTGAAAGGGATAATCCTGAGAGAGCCTGTGGTAGATCGGGCATAATCTCAGGCTGACCTGGGTGCAGTCATACACATTTCTGGAAAGGAAGGAGAGGGTCTGAGAGGACACGACTCGGCCACTAGCTCCTGGGGATGCAACTGTAAGAGAGGCTGGGGGCGGGGCGCACCGGAAGATGGTGCAGATGCCAGAGACCACAGTGGCCTCTGCAAGCAGAGGGGGCCTGGAAGCTACGGGGATCCCACCACACCCACCTGGAGAGCCTCAAGTGGTTCCCAAATTACTGGATGATTCCATCAGTTTGATGAAGGACCTCCACAGGGTACCAGCAGATACGGCTAAAAGTAAAACCCAGGGGCTACGGGGAAGGGTTTTTTCCTGTAAATGAATGGAAAACTAGGTTCCCACTTAGTTTCTTAAGAGCTCACCAAGAGGTTCAGGTGTGCATAGGGAAAACCCAAAAAGGGAAATCCATCAGAGAAGGAGAGACAAGGGCAAGGAGACTCCCCCACCCAGGTGCCAACAGTGGCTCAGCCCAGCCTCCCCAGAAGGGGACACAGACTCCCAATCCCTGCGAAGCAGACAGCCCTCTCTACAAAGCTGGGATTTCTTCTGATGAAGAACTGGACCAGGATGTCAAGGGGTGCTCATCATCCCCCCCACCATCTCACGAAGCTGGCGCATGGCACTGGTTTGCCTCTGCTGGGCAATGAGCTTGTGAGCTCCTGGGAGGTAGAGGGCGAAGTGTCTACACTGGGTGTCTACACTGTCCACAGCACCCAGCAGACCTGCCTTGCGCACACTTTAGAAATCCAGGAAAGGTGTACTGAGTCGTGCTGAACGAATGAATGAATGAGTGAAGAGGGCTTTCTGAACAGCTTCGTCCAGCAGCCACTATAAACAGGACTGACTCAGCAGGCCCCAGGGTCTCTGCAGCCCGTCTGCCACCACCGAGCTGGGCCTGGGGAGAGCAGAGCAATGGGAGCAGGGCTGGAATCCACAGGCCTCTCAAAATCCGCTATAAGGAAAGTACAGGAAAATAAAGAGCCCCATCAGTGTACTTGGGCCAGGGTGCAGGGGATGTTCAGAAGGAGGGAGAAAGACTCTGAGGCATCTGTGTGCCAAGGGTGGAGAGGTCCCTCAGCGGGAGAGCTTTGGGGCCTCAGCTGGAACAGACCTACGTCACCTCACTGTGAAGGTGCAGCTGCACCAGGTACGTCTCAGGACATAAAAGGAAGTAAAGGATGAATGACTGAGCGAGCCCTGGTAACTGTGGATCTGTCAGGGGCACCAGGGAGGTGGGCTGTCATCTGAAGGAGGGAAGCAGGGGTAGGTAAGACCCCAGGCAGCCTGGCTGCTGGCGACATCCTTGTGGCTCTAACATTCCAGCACTCTGGGCCCCTGAGCTGGGGTGATGAGGGGCTCAGGAAAAGGGGACCCAAGATAAAGCTTCCCACATGAAGCTTCTTGGCCCCTGGCTGACTCTCATTAAACCTGTGCAGGCCCGGCCGGAGGGGCGGCTCCACGCGGTACTAATTGCCCAGCATCTTTTAGCAAGCTCAGTCAGCGCTCTGAATGGAGGCGAGGTAACCCCCTGACAGCCAGCGTCTCTAACAGAAATCTATCATCCTTCATTACGCAGGGCAGGCTGCCATGCCATCCTATTCTACAGTGGTTGCTTCCCTTGCACAAAGGGCAAGGGAAGAGGATTGTGGGCACAAGGCCCAGAGAAGGATACGCAGTCTGACATGTCCCAGCTCAGAGCAGCGAAAGGCTGGCAGGATGCAGACGCCCTGAGATGGAGCACAGCTTCTCTGTGACATTCAGGAGTACATAAGAGAATTAACCCAAGTCCCGATGCTACGTCATCCCTGATCCAGACACCCAGAGTGCCAAATTCAACACAGGGAAAACAGGAGCAGAAAAAAGAAGATTGACGTCCAGGGACAATGGAGGACCCCTCTGGTCCAATCTTCTAGCACAAGAGGTGGGCCCCAAACTTGACACCGAGCTTTGCAGCCAGCACAAAAAGGGAAGTGTGTTTGGCTTAACAGTCCTCAGTGTCCTTAAGATAAAATAAGCCACCTGCTTGGGGAAACACAACTGTTCTTGCCTTAACACCAAAAGAAATTCCCCCCACTGTTTATAGAAACAGAACATTATTTTTTTTAAGTCTGTAAAGACCATGAGTTTCATAGAGCTGTGAATTTTAACCCTTGGTGTGAACCAAGTCCTTAAAAATCAATCCCTGAGTATCAGTTTGCAGCAGCTCCTTGTGCCAAGGGGTCAGTGAAGGCCCAGCTAACCGAAGTAAAAATAAGAAGCAAACTATCTCATCTGGGGAGAACGGTGAGGAGCGGAGTCGGCACAGTGTAAAACTCCTCATCGTTCGTAACAGGGAAACAGTGGTGTCAAAGTTAATAAATCACAAAACACCATCTACATGTCTTATTTAAAATGTTGGAAATAACTGCCAGGAAAACAAATATAAAATGTGGCAGAGAGGGAGGCGAGGGGAGAGTGTGCCGGCCATTCACCGTCATCTCGGCATATCACCCAAGAGGGACTCAATAAATGCTTCCTTAATAGAATGGGGGGAAGATGGGGGGACAGACTGAGCCGGTCCCATCTTGGGGCGATTGGACACTCAGGGCTCCTCCAGGTCAAGAGCTCACACAGGCCGTGTTCCCTGGGATACCCTGAACACACTGAGTGCATAAATCTGGTGAAGCTGATGTGAGGTTCTCAGCAGGGCACAAGGGCAAATGGCGAGCTGCCTCAGGGGGCTCCCCTCCGGGATGCTTTGCTTTTCACGTTCCTACAAACCCTGACCTCAGAACCATAAAAGTCTCCTGGACTTCAAGCCTTTAGCCGAATCTGCAAGCAGGCACAGCAGGTGCACACTTGGCCATCTGAGCCGTCGCTCCAGGTAAGGGGGGAGGGTAAAAATGTGCACTGGGACACACAAGAACCCCAAATTCCTGTTAGGTCCCAATGCTCCTATCTGCCTCGTGCTGCCCCTCTCTGTCCACCCCAGGGAAGTCTCTGGGTGGCTGAGCAGCCAGATCACCTGGAATGAGCAGTGATGTCGGGGTGAGGGATGCACAGGACCTCCCCCCAGGCTAGGCTGGCCGGGAAGCAGGAGGTGGCTTCCTCAACTAGGGCTGACTCTTCTAAACAACTGCCCATCGACCCCGACAAGTGGGACTGCCCTTTGCCCTCTTTCACACTGCCCCTCAGTGACTTCCTTGCTCAGATATTTACCTGCATTCACTGTTCAGAACAGACCTAAAGGGAGGATGGGGTGATGAGGTGGTCCAGGCACCGAGCAGGAGGGAAGCCTTCATTCACCTGAGGTGGGCCAGGCCTTCTTGTCGCAGTAACTGAGAGAGCAGAGGAAGAGTATAAGGTGGGAATCAAGAAGGTACAAGGGTCAGCTCAGGGCTGTGGGACCCGCACACACTCACCTCCTCCTGAATATAAATTATCAAAAAAGGTTAACTGAGGGGCAGAGCTGTGGGCCTGGGCATGGGGGCAAGAGATGGCTCCCTGACATCCACCTGTCCACTACATGCCCAGGACCTGCTCCAAGCCCCGCTTCCCCGTGCTGGTGAAGTAGGCCTGCTGGATTTGATGACCGAGCTCTGAGGGCCCCATCTCAGTCTGAGTCATCGGAAAATGCAGAGGGAGCCGGGACACCGGTCCAACCCTGCTCCCTCTGCCGCACCCCACCCAACCCTCCCTCTGCCGCGCCCCTGTTTACCAAACAGCCCTCTTCCAGCAGCCCACTGCGAGGTCGGGACGCATTCCCAAGGAGCTCCCAGGGACAGCTTCCACAAGGCCCTGCTAGGGTTCCACCACAGATACCGAAGCCGGCAGCCTCAGCCGGCATGGACGCTGTAAACCCTTCTGGCCCCTGAAAAGTTGATGCTCAGTCACAGGGTCAAGTACTGTGAGAGAGGCATGTTCCCCTGCCCTTGGGTGGACCTGGCCCTGAGGCAGCCAGCCTCTCCACGTGGGCCCTGGGAGTGAGGAGCAAGCTGCATTTCTTAATTTCTCCTCCACATCCCCCCAGTCTCCATTATCCTTGCTTAGCAGCCAAGATGGATGGTCAAACACAAACTGAATCCACTAACGTCCAGTGAGATAGAGACACCCAATACAATAGGAAAGAGAGTGCCACGCCAGGCCAGTTACAACAGTGTCAACGTGCCTACATACACAACACTTCATTCTGAAAAGAAGGCGGCTGTTCCTGTGACTTCTGCCAGCTCAGTCTCCCCGGATGCACCACCTCAGTGTGCCAGTCCGTACGGTGCCCTTTGCCCAGTCCTTCTCCCCGAAGCTATACGCTCATAAACCTCACACACCCCAACCCAGAGAGCGTGACTAGCAGCTGACTTCCTCCCACACTCACTGGAGACTGTCAGCCTCCATTTCATACTGAAATGGCTTATGTCGGGGACCGTGAAGGGTCAGGATTTTTCTCTTCCTCTCTTCTGCTGTGCCTGAGAAATATTCTTAGCTTTTTAATGCAGCTCCTTAGCACCAACATAGAAGACCAGGAAGGGACAGAGAGAGAAGCAAAGAGGAGTTTGGTGCCAACTATCCGCTTCATCATTAGGTGTTCTCAAGGCTCAGGAGGAGGAAATAGAAACTTGGGGTAAAAGAAGACTCGGTGGAATTACTCAGATTTAATGGAGAGTTAAAATGAGTGATTTACATGGTTTCTTGGAGCCTTGACATTTGTGATGAATTTCATCCTATTTCTAGCCTGGCCTGCAACCTCACCTCCTGTTAGCACAGAAGATCAAAATCTTGCCTCCTGGCTACTCAAAAGAAGTGTCTCTATCTGCCCACCTTGATGTCCTCACCAGCGCATCCCCTTAGGATAACTTCAAGGCTGTGGGTACACATACACTCACACACAGTTACAACAGCAAACACCACTTCCCACTGGCTGGCCTTTCCTCACCCGTCATGCCCCCAATCTCCTCGCAGCCTCTGCGCTCACACCTTGAGGCTTTTCCTCGTACTTCTGTATTTGGCTTCTCTCTCCACCTGACAGCTGCACTGGTTCTCTCCAAGTCCCTCCAAGGCTAACATCAAGAATCCCCTCACTTCCACATCTGGTCAGTTACCATTTTGGGTCATCTCCATTCTCCTCTCTCTGGAACCAGTTGACCTTGATTTTCCTTTGGGTACCACTCTTGTTCCTTTCTCAGACCATATGGTTAGGATGGGACTGACCCCACCTCCTAGGCATGCTGCCCCCAGGCTCCATTTGAAAGCTGTCTGCTGATTTTCTTTTTTTTCCCTTAATTTTGGAATTAATGAGAGTATTTATCTTTCTGAGGGCGTTGCTAAGGTAGGAAATGAAGCCAACACAGAGGAATGTAAGGCTCACAGAAAGAGACTTCTGATGGTGCTGCCTTGCTGCATAACAAATTAGCCCAAACCTAGTGGCTTCAAACAACAAACATTTGTCATCTCAGTTTCTGCAGGTCAGGGATCTGGGTACCCAGACCTGCAGCCCTACCCAGAATTCTCGTGAGATCGCAGTCAAGGTGCTGGCTGGGTGCTATAGCCGTCTCAAGGCTCGGTTGGTAGAGAATCCATTTCCAAGTTCATTCATGTGGCTCTTTGCAGACCTCAGGCCCTTGCTGGCTACCAAGGTATTAGCATTAGTTCCTTGCCACATAAGAGATGTTTAGTCCCTGACTTCTACCATGATTCCAGTTTTGGCAACTGGATGATAAGATTCATCTTCTAAGTTGGGCTCTTGGCTGTTTGACCTTTTGGTTCTTCTACCCTTGTTCCTCTACCCAGGCTGCAGGGCTCAAGAGTCCCCACCATTTTGGTGCCTTCTTTGGAATTTTCTAAGGGGCCTGGGACAAGCAGGGACTGGCAGAACCATCTGAGCAACCCCCTTCCCAGGCCCAAGTGGGTGCCCTGACCCCTATATACAAGGTAGACCAGATGCCCTGAGGAGCTCTGGCCTATGTGCTGATAGAGTCATCTCAGGACCCTGTGAAGATTCTAGAAGGGCAGCCTGGTGAGCAGAATGCTCCAGCTGGCTGACATGGTGTTTCTCTGGTGGGATGTAAGACTGGGCAGCTAGAACAGTCTTGGCATGCTGATTTGGGGTGACTCAAACTGTTCATATAGACAGGGGTCACACATCCTAGGGGAAGCCCTGCCTCCACCCAATCTTGGCCACCTACTCCCATGGCCATCACCTTGACCTGGTTATTTTAAATCAGTGTTTCCCAAGCCTGGATGAACATGGGAATCACCAGGAGAGCTTTATAAAGTAGAGTGCATCCTCCCCACACCAGTTAATTCAGAATCTCAATCAAAATCAAAATACTCAAGCCCTGTTTTAAGTTCCCCAGATAATTCTAACACTGAGAAGACCTGCTTTGAGTGGATGGCCACAAAACTCAGATGCTCAACTCTTGCTACTCTGCCTTAATATAAGGTCAATGAGCAAATGATTTAGCTGTCTCCAGGACACATTGGGAAGGTGTGTGTTTTCCTAAGCTTCCCCCTGCAGATGTGCTGGGGAGTCTGCTACTCAACTACTCAACGGGGGCTCCAAGAACAGCAGCACCAATTTACCTGGTAGCTTGCTAGAAATGCAGAATCTGCACTTTAATCCCCAAATGATTCATTTGCACCTTCAACTTTGAGCATCACAGTTGAAGCCATCTAGCAACCCATACATAGTCAGCCAGTGGATTTGTTTTTCATCTTCAAAAAACAACTATTTCATACTCTCTCAAGAATGGCCCTGCCTCGAATTTCACTTAAAAGACAGTAGCAATCAGACTGTACCTGCTCACCAACTCACTGCCCAAATTCCATTCTACCTCCTTCAGTGCCCACACTTTCTCAGCCTTCCCTCCCATTATGGTGACTAAAAGGTGTTCCTCTTATCAAAGGCAACCTATCTGTTTTGTACCTATCAGCAAGTAACACCTAACTTTAATCAAATGAGATAAATACATCCTTCAACCCCACTCCTCCAGCCCCTGCCTCATCCTTTGCTTCTCTCATCAAAGCAAGTATTTTTATCATAAGTTATTTGTCACAGCCTCTACTGTTTTAACTCCAATGTCTACCCACTCCACTGAGCCTATTCTCCTAGTGTCACCAATGACCTCCATGCTGTCCCCAAATCCAAGAGCACCTTGGACTCTTCCAGAGTCCTTGACCAGCCAGCAGTATTCAACATTCCCTCCCTGTGGAGACCATGGCTTCTCATGGCTTCCACGGCACCTCACATGTTCTCTGGGGTGTCCTTCCTGGACCTGCCTCCTGGGTTCATTCCCACCTGTTACAGCCATCCTGTCCTCATCCCTCTTTTCTATCTACTCACTCTCTTTAGTGGCCTGATCTCGTCCCATAGCTATATACACCCTCTATTTCCTGATGACCCTAAATTCTTACCTCTAGCCCTGCCTCTCCCATATCTAACTGGCTATTTGCCATCACGACATGGGTGCTCAAGAGGAATCTCTAACAAATCCAAAAGAGAACCCATCTTCCTCACTTCCAAAACAAAGCCAAACCAAACCTGCTCTCCACGCCTCGTTTTAGCAAATGGCACCATGATCCATCCTGGTGCTTAAGCCCCAAATCTAGAACCATCAAGTGTCTCCCACCTTTCCTGTCCAACCCCTGTCCACCTCTGTCATCTACCTCCAAAACCCACCCAGAATCCACCCATTTCTGTTTCCACTGCTCCCACCTTGTTCTCAAGGCCCCATCAACACTCTGCTGTACTATTCCAATGACCCTACTGGTCCCCTTGTTCTGCTTTTCATCCCCTACAGTTCATTCTCAACATGGCAGCCAGAGTGAACTTATAAAACACTGACCAGATTATGTCAACCTTTAAATAAAATCGTCCAAAGGCTTTTCACTACTCTTGGAGAAGAAAAATCTGAACTATGTAGCCTGACTCACAGAGTAATAAAGTCTGCCTTCCATCCACCTTGTCTTACATCATTTTATACCACACTGTGCAGCCGCACTGACCCGCTAGCTCTGGACCAGACTGTACAGTAGACACTGGCTGCCTGTGGCTGTTTTAAGTGAAATTTAAGTCAGCTGAACTAAACTAAAATGGAAAATTCAGGTCCTAAGTCTTTCTAGCCACATTACAAGTGCTCCCTTATCACATGCAGCTGGTGGCCTCATGGCTAGTGCACAGAGAACATTTCCATCACTGCAGAAAGTTCCATTGGATGGTGACATCCTAGCTGTTCCTTGGGAAGGGGGCAAGTCTGGGCCTTCCTTATGGCCTT
This sequence comes from Manis pentadactyla, assembly GCF_030020395.1. Lineage (NCBI taxonomy): Eukaryota > Metazoa > Chordata > Mammalia > Pholidota > Manidae > Manis > Manis pentadactyla. The sequence continues at coordinate 131,382,637 of NC_080022.1, read as the reverse complement.
TGTACTCGCTGTCACCCAGCTCTGAAGTGCCTTCCCCCAGCTCTTCCCATGGCTGGATCTAGACATCAGCTTAAATGTCATCTCCTCAGAGAGGCCTTCCCTGAGCATCCAATCTAAAGAAGCCACCAGGTAGTTAAGCCCAAAATCACATGAGCCAGTTTAACTCTCCCTCACATTTACCACTGACGAGTGTGTTTCTCATTTATTTGTCTGCATATTGCCTAACTCCACCACACCAACTCACCCCGAAGTATATTTATGAGGCCAGGCATCTTGTCAGTCTCAATCACCACCACATTCCAGCTCCCCGTCCTGAGCCCGAGGATAGAGTGCTCAACACGTTCTACTCACTTGGTGTTGGTCATTAGACCCACGTCATAGTTGCATTTCTCCTGAATCTCTCACAGCCATCACCTTTCCTCCATTTTCCTCACCACCACCCAGTCTGAGGCTTCATCCACTCCACCCTGACAGTACTACACACACACACCGGCCTCTGCCTCCAGTGAACCCTGAGAACACTGGCAGGGTAACCTGGGTAGTACTCATCTTGTCAAATCAATGCCCTGCTCCTATCCCAAATGACATTCACATCCCCAAGTGTGGTGTGATCATTCCTACCTCCATGCTGCTGGTATGGTCGTTCCCTCTGCTCACACTCTCTCTGCTCCCCGGGGCAGCCACACCTCCTCTCACCTTCCAGGTGTGGCATAGGTGGCTCCTCAGCAGACAGCAGCCCCTCCTCCAGTCTTCCAGTGCTTCCTTCTGTATTCACGCTTCCGCACTTACTCACAGAAGACCAGAAGTTCCACCTCCCACATGCATGCACACACATAATCCCTCAGATTATTCCTAAGAGCAAACTTTGCTGAGGCTCAGGCATCCGAAGAATTCATAAAGCACACAAAGGTCTAGGCTCACTGAACTAGGGTAAGGTCTGGGGCTCTGCCTTTCTCCACATTCCTTAGGTGACTGGGAGACCCACCGAACTTGAAATCTACTGCTTTAGAACGTCAGACCTGCAGTGTGGGTTGCTCGAGTCCTGCCCAGGGCCACCAGTTCCAAACACCTGGGAAGTGACCAGCTTTGGGAATAACTCTCTCACTTACAAACCTGCTCTTCTTCAAGTACTGAAAGTTATCCACATGCACACCAGGAAGTCACCTTACGTGACAAAAGGGATGCTGCAGGTGTGACTAAGTTAAGGATTTTGAGATGGGGAGGTTAAGCTGGATTCTCTGGGTGGGCCCTAGACACACCACAAGGGTCCGTATAAAGAAAGGGGATACAAGAAGAGCAAAGAGGTAAGAAGCCTATGTGAGGACAGAGGTGGGGGAGAAAGGGCAATGTGATGTGCAGCCAGGAGCCAAGGAAGAAGCCTCTGGAAGATGGAAAAGGAAGGAAGAGATGTCCCCAGAGCCCCCAGAAGGAGCCAGCCCTATGACACCTTCATCTTAGCCTCATTAATACTCATGTCAGGCGTCAGATCCTCAGAATTATGAGAAAAGAAATGTGTCGCTTTAAGCTGCTAAATTTGAGGCAAGTCATTACAGCAGCCACGGGCAATGAATACACCACCTCCCCTGTAACACTACAAGGTAAGAAAAAGTTCAAGAACCACGATTTCCTAAACCCATGTATCTGTCTCTAGCGTACTGAACAATAGCACAGGATGCCCCATCTGGACAGGGCTAGCCTGCCTTGTTCACTTGTGTCTACAGCCCCTAGCTCAGGGCCTGCCATGCACATCTGTGGATATCAAAATTCCTCAAAGCAGGCCAATACTCCAAGTTGGAAGGCACGACCGTCCCAGTGGGTAGCTGAACCCCTTTGGAATTTCCAATAAGGAAATACGAGGGTCCCCAGAACAGGTAACCGAGTTTGGATACCTTGGTAAGCTGTGGCTGCCAAGTTACTGACTGTAACTGGAAGAAACAGCGTCCAAGTATACTGTGCCTCTTTGACTCTCACTGAATCTAAAAAGTACAGCTTAAAGTTGTGCTGTCCAACACGCTAACCACTAGGCAATAAAACTACTTAAATAGAATTAATTAAAATAAAACTGGAGACCCAGATCCTCAGTCACACTAGCCATATCTCAAGTGCCACATGTCAGTGGCTACCGTATCAGGCAGCACAAACACAGAACATTCCCATCACCAGGGAACGTTCTCCTGAACTGTGCAGCTTACAGCATCTCTCCAGGCATGCCTGGCTCCTGCTCTGGCTCCAGACCCTTGACTAGAAAAACTCAGAGAGAGAGAAATGTAGCCAGCACACCCCATTCTATCCTGGGATTCCTTCTGGAACACATGTCTTGAGACACACAGCAAGGAATGCTGTCTACAGACATTTGCCCAAGTCTGACTTTTCATTGAAAAGACTCTATCCTTGGACAGATGCAGAAGGAGCAGGATAAGGAAGCAGCAAATAAGACAGGACTCAGGCAGGGGTGTGGTGGGAAAGATGGGGATTAGAAAGAGGAAGAAGTAGGGAAGGTAAGGGGAGCAGCCTGTAAGACATGAATTCTAGTGATGTTATCAGCAACAGAATATTCACAGGTTGAAAAGAGGCCTCCCTTGAGACACAGTGCAAAACAATCCACAGCCTGCAGGGGGCTGTACCACGGTTCAGAGAAGGGGTCTGCAGGGTAGAGGATCCTCCCTGGGACCTTCTGGAGCTTGGAGGGCTCCCATCCACTCACAGCCCCATGGAGGTAGCCTCCATGTCAGGGAGAGACGCAGAGAGGAAATCAATTGAAATCAAAGACACAACTCTTCCATACAGAAATCTTAAAAATTTGAAAATATACTGTGCTGTGTAGGGCAGGCTATGGGGGAAGCAGATATTGCTAAATCCTGCTGGTGAAAGGGTAAACCAGAACCACCTCATTTGAAGGCCATCTGGAACTTTCTATCAACATTACAAACACTGATACTCTTTGCTCCAGCCTTTCAACTTTAGGAATTTATCCTTCAGAGACACTCTGGGCCTCTGTGCAGAATGATGGGCGTGCAAGGTCATCCACAGCTTGGAGAGGTAACAGGAAAAGATCAGAAGCAACCTATATGCCCATCAGTGAAATGAGGTCTGGAAGGCAATAAAAAGAACAAGGATACTCTTTTTATTAATTAAACGCCAAGATATACAGTTACACGTATAAAAAAAAAACAGCAGCAGCAAAGTGCAGAAGCTCAGAGGCAGCTACCACCTGTGGGAAGGAAAATAAAGGCACACATGTACTGGTAAATGCCTGCTCTCTTTCTGGACGTACCCACAAGAAACTGGTAAACTGTTCGCCTCTGGGCAAGGGAACTGACAGAGGACAGCAGTGGGAGGGAGGCTGATTGTTCACTCTGAGTTCTTTAATACCTTTCAAATATCAGGCCTGATCACTGTATTACCTATTCAGTAAAAGTAAAATGAACAAATAAAGACACACTTCTAGGTATGCATATTCAACAAAAAGTTTAAGATGCACTATACACCCTTTCTGCACTGATGGTACAATCTCCATGTGCAGACGGCACCTGCCAGGTGAGGGGCCAAGGGTGCTAGGGTCTTCTCTCTGCCCCCACTCTCTCTGCTGCCAGGGTCCCATTCCCTGTGGTCTGGGGCCTCCGAAGAGGAGTTCTCATACCCCTGGCTCTCAGCAAATGTGTGCTGTACTCCAGCCTTGGAAATGATCTGAGATTGGCCTCCCCCTACCTAAATCTCAGCTGCAGGGTCGTTTCCAACCGGGGAGCCACCACACCCCAGCAGCCCTGAAAGGATAGAATGCCCACGGCCACCACTGAATGATACCCTGCCAGCCTCTCACTCCGGGGAAGAAAATGAAAGCAAGACCCCTGGCTGCTGTCTGATTATCACTATGGACACCAGACACCAGCCAGTATCAGGGCTGGGTCCAATTAGCCACCCCCACAACAACACCATAGCAACAAAGGTAATATTATTGTTCTAAGAAGAAAAGATAAAAACCACACACACATACACACTGTGTTGCACGGCAGCTCCGAAAACCACAGACAATATTTTTCCACACCCGGCAACTTGTGCCTCTCACTTCCCAATGTGACTTCTTCAGTGGAAAGTCACAGTCTCGGGGCAATTACCTCTTCACACACTCCGTGGCGTGTGCCCTTCACAGGACAAGCAGGCATGAGAACGAGTCCCAGGAAAGCCAGGAGTGGGGGTTGCACCCCTCTCTTGGCCTCCCGCATTGGAGGCAGGGAGGCCCCTGGGCCAGGGACAGCTTCAGGGTGAAGCTCTAAGCTTCCCTCCATCCGTCTGTCTGTCTGACAGCTGCCTGGCTGCCCACCTGCCTCCTCCGTGCCAGACCTGAGCTGGGCACTAGGGTATGGTGGTTGCGGCGATGAGCTGCACACACATCTCCAGACCTAAATGTGGAAAGCATTAACCCAAATGAAAAGACATAAATCAGGAGGAGAGCTTATGGCGCGGAGGCAAACAGCTCTTCTCAGAGCGCGAGAGCCTGCACCATTGCGCAAGAGCTGAGTGAGTGAGTCACCCGCCTGCCGGCAGAGGGAGGACCAGGGAGGGAGCAGGAGGCGGGAGGGGAGCCCCCAGTGGGACTGGCGGGTGCATGGGCAGGGGGAGGGGTGCAAAAACACAGCTGTAGGTTTGTAACTAACCACACTTCATCAGCAGACGTGGGGAAGGGGGGGCAGAATGTCACCTCCCCTCCCCAACTCAGGAAGTGTTTCAAAACGGGTCGTCCCCAGGGAAGACAGCAGGAAGGAGCCTTCCCAACAGCCAACTGGTCACCCTTTACAGGCCGCAGCTGCGTCCTGGGGAAGCGACCACCAGCCCAGAGAGAAGCCTCCCTTATCCTTCTCTGCTCCTCCTTCAGCCATGTCCCATACCCTTCTGGGGTGCCCAGACCTGAGGTGCCCATCCTGGGCACACGATGCCTGCCCCACCTGCTCACCTATCCTCACTACAGTTTCTTCTCTTCCTTTCCTTCTTCCAAATACCCCATCCCCACCACCTCACAAGCTGCTGTTGACAAGCCAGACCCTCAGCCTCCCCCTTCCCTAGTCATGGTGGGGTTGGGGGTAACCTTCCACTTTCCTTCAAGACGGCGCCTCACCCACCAACTCCTCCAGCAACACTGATTGGCAGTGTTCACATTCTAAGCACCTGCTCTGAGCGGGGGCTGCCATCCCTGGGTGTGGCGGGAGTGAGGAGCCCCCAAACACAGCTCAGCTGGGGGGTGCAGGCAACATGGGGTCTGAGCCATGGAGGCTCTAGAAATTAGTGCAGCTCTGAGCAGGACCCCTGGGGTCCTCTTCATCTTGCTCTGATGAAGTAAGAGGCTGGGTTTAGGATCAACTGGCTCCCTTAGACTCTGACAGTGCTCGTCAATAAGAAACACACAAACAAACCGAATTCCCCCACCACCACAGTTCCGGCTGCCGTGGGGCTCACCCCAGAGAACTCGTGGCACAGCCAAGGGGTGCTCCGTTAGAGTGACCCACAGAAAGCACCCCTACTCCCTGAGAGGGAAGCCGCTGGCAGGGGAGGCCTGTGAACAGGGCAAAGCCTCAAAGAACAGGTGGCCGCTGGGTTTTCGTTCAACCTGCCCTCCCACTGAAGCCTTGCAGTTCATCTTATCTCCTTGGAAAAGCAGCTAGTGTCTCAGCCAGCATCTTTCAGAAACCGTCACAAGTTGAGATAGGGAAGATATCCTTCCCACAGTGGGCTAGAAGACACAGGGCAGAGAGGACAGGGTTGGGGGAGAGGGGAGTCCAGGCCAAGGAACCACTCATTCATTCATCCATTCAACAAAATGTACTGAGCGCCTCCTGTATACCACACCCAGTTCCAGGTGCTGGGATGGGCCAGTCAACAGAATAAAGATCTGAGCCCTAGTGTGGCTGCCTGGGGCAGACACACAACCTGCAACCAGTCCCACAGACAGGTTGAAGGTGGCAAATGATGGAGAAAAATAAGTAGAACAGGATAGAGAAATGGGCACGGCAGAGGGAGCAGCAGCCTTCCAGGTGATGAAGGAGTGGCCTATTCTCCTTTCTGTGACTGCTGCAAACCATGGGCTCAGAACAGCACAAACATATCATCCTACAGTTCTGGAAGTAGGACGTCTGCAATGGGGTCACTGGGCTAAAGTTAAGGTTGGCAGGGTGGTTCCTTCTGGAAGGCCTAGGAGAGAACCAGTTTCCTTGCCCTCTTTCAGTATCCAGAGGCTGCCCACGTTCCTTGGCTTGTGACTCCTTTCTTGAATCACTCAACCGTTTGCTTCTGTTGTCACACCTGCTCCTGACCCTGGCCTTCCTGCCTCTTTTCTCATGAAGATCCTTGTCATTATGCTGGGTCCACCTAGATAATCCAGGATCACCTCCTTTCTCAAGATCCTTAACTTAATCACAGCTGCAAAATCCAGTTCGCCAGGTGAGGTAACCTCACACACTCTGGTGTTAAGACGTAGACCTCTTTGAGGGACAGTTACACAGCCCACTGCAGGGCGTCTGCCACAAGGGCTGCAAAGGCCCTCCGGGCACATTTGAAGGGACACTGAAGGCTGGAGTGCCGAAGAGGAAGGAGGCAATGGGGCCCAGTCACAGGGCGCCTCGTCAAACCACTGCAAAAGCATGTTCAGCTTCTACTCTACCATCACAGGGACCAGAATGTTCCAAGGAGAAGTGTGACATAATTAGACTTATTTAAAAAGAACACGCCGGTGTCTACAGAGCAGTCGGGAGGGAACTTCGACAGGCCAGTGGCACAGTGATGAGGCGGTAGGGGTGGTGAACAGTGGTGTGGTTTTCAAAAATCTATCAGGAAGGAGGAGCCCACAAGCTCACCTGATAAACTGAACGCGGGAAGGGAGAGGAAAGGCGGAGTCAAGGTTTCTGGGTCTGGACCCAGGCAGCTGCAAGGACACACTCGCTGTTAGCACTAGAGAAGGCTGCAGGCAGCCCAGCCTGGGGGAAGGACCAGGCGTGAGGCTCTGCATGGGCTGAACAGAGATATGGAGTGAGCAGATCAGGAGGCCAAGAGCAAAACTGTGGGCAAACGCTGGGGGGTGGGAGCGCTTGCTGATCCAAAGCTTAAGGTGCTCATGGGCAAGGCTGCTGGGGTCTGGGCTGGGGCCACCACAGGGCTGTGGATCTGGGTCTGGACTTCGCCCTGGCAGCAATGAGAAGTGCCCAGGGTGTGGAGACAGCCGTGACTCCCCTGGATCAAGTGTGTGAGTTGGGCAGCTAGTTGCAAGACAAGCCCACAGAGGCTGAGTAAACAGGGATTTCAACTCAGCCCTCAATTGCTCAACCAGGCATTTTCCACTTCTCAGTCCATAGGGTGGGAACTGAGTTGTGGGGAAGGGAGGAGGGCGGGGTGGGATTCAGGAGTGCCATCCTACCACAGACTCCAAAATCCTTTGCTGCCAAAAGCTATACTCACTACCTGGCTAGCCCCTCCAGTTTGCCTGGGCCCTTGACCGCCCTGCCAGTGCCACCTGGACAGCCCCTGTAACCCTTGGCTGTTGTGAGGTATCGGCTGGGTCCTACTCCAGGGGCCCAAAACATCACGGGGACAGGGCAGTGTGGAGGGCAGGTGGCTGGACTGCAAGGCACCTTCCAGGGCACCCAGGTGTTGCCCCCACCAGATGCCAGTATAACATGCAATGTGCTCAAAGGCAGTGTTTACTGCCAGCAGGGTCCCGGAGGTGGCTGCCATGAGCTGAGTTCTTCCCAGGCACCTTCATCCATTCATTCGACAGGTATTTAGAGAGCACACATGGCCAGGCCCTGCTTCTAGACATTTGGGGCATGTCAGGGAAGAGAACAGAAGGGAGAACACCTCTGCCTTCACAGAGCTTTCATTCCAGCAGTGGTGAGGGAGGGTGCAGACCATAAAAACAATAAGTAAACTATAAAGAATATTAGAGGATGGGGAGGAAAAAAAAACCAGAAGAAGGTAGGGGGAATCAGGAGTTTGAGGCAGACTAGGGGGTCGGGGGCAGTTTTGAATTGTTCCAGATTCTGCTTGCTTCCAAGTCACCGCTGAAGGTCTTTCTAGCTCTTGGGCCTGCCTTCTTCCTTCTGCTTCCGTCCATTCACCAAATAGCTACTGAGGGCTCAGCACCAGTAGCCCCAGGCACTCCCTACTCTCAGGAAACTTACATCTTATTCAGAGAGAAAGACCTAAGACCTTCTCATTCTAGATGGGTCAGGATTGAGCAGAATCTTGCCATCTCACAGGATTCCTGCAAGTGTTGCAATCACACTGACCCATTAACCCTGCTGGGACAGAGCCATGGGACGCTCCCGAGAATGTCTGGGTCTCGGTCAGGCTCCCTGTCCACTTCCTTCCTCCTACTTCAAGCCTCCCTGCCCCTGTCACCACCAGTATCCGTGACCTGGGTTAGTTAAAACTGCTTTCTCCTCAGCTACCAGAAAGCACAACCCAGTGGCTTCGCTGGAGGCTGCCCACAGCCTTACACCCTGCCTGGTCACCCTCCCAAAGCTCTACTGGTTTTAGGACCTTCTCACCCAACTTCTCCGCTCCATGTTTCAAACCCAACATCTTCTTGAGAAGTGGGCCCTGCTGGTTGCCCTGATCAGAGAGCATCTCTGTTAGACGGGTTTTGATTCCTTGCCTGGCTGCACTCACTCCGGGGGCCCTAGTGGCCCGGGGGCAGAGGATGAGTACAGGAGTGTGTCAGGCTTTTCACGCCTCTGACAGTAACTTAGAACTCTTATCAGCAGCGCTAAGTACCCAGGGACTGCAAGGGGGCCAAGCGAGAAGGCTCTTCCTGTTTGGAGCAAAGTCAAGGCTAACCTTGGTGCACATTCCTCACAGACTGTGAGCCTCTGGAGCTGCCCATCTCTTCCAGCTGTAAGCCAGTGGGACCAGTGCTGGCCCCAGGGGGAGACACAGCCACCAGGAGCTGCGGACCTGTCCACCTCCCTCTATAAACTCCTCCCATCTCATCTCCCCCGAAAGTCGTGGGGACCTGAGAAGATGGCATGCCATCACTTAACCTTCCCATCCCACTACTGAATCCCTGCAAATGGTTCAGCTAGACCAGAACTCAATTCCTGGGCCACTGTGCTGTTCCCAAAAGCACAGTAATCATTTTCAGCAGAGCAGCTCAGCAGAGCAGCCGGCACTGGGGTGGGGAGGAAGGTGTACAGAGAGGAGAGCCCTGGGCATCCCCTTTCGCTCCCCTCCTCACCCTTTCCTCCCCTTCACAACTGTGCATGAAAGCAATGGCCTGCTGGGAACCCAAACCACAGAACCACTTAGTTACTCCAACTGGCTGTGCAGACTCATAGGATGGGAGAAGGGACAGAGCCCAGGGCTTGCAGGCCCTCAGCTCCCCACGGTGGGAGAAGGGCACAGAGGGAGGCAACAAAGGTATAGTGACCAGTGGTCCTGAGCCTGGGCAAGCCCTGTCCCTGGCTGGCTGACAATGAAGAAATTATTCAACTGATCTGTGACACTTTCCCCATATGTAAAATAGGTTTGGCAATACTTAGAGGTGTGCTGTAAGGATCAAATGAGTTAATAAAGGTACAGTGTTTAAAGCGGTGCCTGAAAAATAGCAAGTGCTATGTAAATGCTGTCTATTATTGAACCATTTTGAATCGACTGATCTGCTTTGAAGTATTCTAGCCACCTGTGAGATCACAGGCTTGCTTATTGGTTGAGAAAGTAGAGTATATATAGGTACAGAGGTATGGAAGATCTAATCTTATACCTGAGGTTGGTTGCCTACCTATCCTCGTCAACCTCTTCCCTATGCTTCTCCAGCCCCATTTCCAACCAAGTCTCAGAAGCCCAGAAGATTCTGGGTGCCACTGGCACCCCAGCAAAGAACTCAGCAACCACCTGGGAACAGTATGGTCACCTCAGAAGCCACGAATTCTCAGGACAGAAGACTTGGGAGCTGGTGGGCCCCTGGCACAAGGCCTCCGGTGGCAACACCCTGACCTCTCACCAACGGCACTGAGATTTGACCGAGGAGCTGGCTGTGCAACTTCCACACTCAAACATCACCAGCCAGATCCCCTCTCCAGGTGGCATCAGAAGCAAGGCCTTGGGGGCAGTATAACGGAGGGAGAACATCAGAGCACACAACTTATTATTAACTGTGTGAACCCAATCCCAAGAACATGCTTCCTCATCTGCAGAGGTGGCACATTCTCCCAGACCCACAGTGTCTGCATGAGACTTTAGAAACTCCTAAAACCTCAAAGAATGGTCAGCGCTGGATTTTCATTCATCCTGCCCTACCACTGAAGACGTCCAATTCATGTTTTCTCTTTGGAAAAGCAGCTAATGCATAAGCCAGCATCTTTCAGAAACCCTCACAGGTTGAGACAGGGACCCAGATATCCTTCACACAAGTCCCTTTCCCAAACACTTGGGGTCATGTGTGCCCCTATTCAAATACTCAAAAACACACTTATTTTCCCAGCCCAAGCACACAGCCACACGGCCAGGTTCACTGGGTGCTCGCCACGAGCAGGGCAGGCTAATGGCTTGACGGGTAGTCACATGCACAGAGGAAACCCCTGGCTCCCCATCACATCCCCACTGCTTGAACAAGTTATTTATAACCACAATTCCTAGCTGTTCCCCCATAAACCCACCCACAACCTCACATGATTGGAGAATTAACAGAACGATGTGAGAATGTGCAGGCTGAAGATCTTTAAGACCGAATGAGAGGCTCCATGCTCAAGTATTTTTATATCTCTTTATTTGAGATATAAAATCTCACACCCTCCAAGTTGCCAAGACCCTCAAAATTCATTTGAGTCACCTGACAGATCCAGGAAAGACTTGCACTCTATTTTCAAACAGCCTTCCTACAGCAGCAGCGCTGGAGTTTCGGCGTGCATCAGAACTCCCAAGATCGTATGTTAAACAAAGATTTGGTGACCCATTCCCAGTGTTTCATTGAGCGGGTCTGAGCGTGGGGCCCGAGAATGTGCATCTCCAAGTTCCCAGGTAATGCTGGTACCCATGCTACTGGTGCAGGGACCACAGTGTGAGAATCTGCCTTAGAATCCGAGGGCTAGAAAGTACACTGGGGAATCATCTAATATAATCACAAGAGGAGCCTCGGACCCCCTATGCCCCATGCCTGGTTAACAGCGCCTGGTTCAGTCCCACATGAATTGCTGCAAGGCTGTTCCATCTCCCACCTCAGACACAGGGGGGCTAAGGGTGGATGTCCCAGTACCCCATTCATCACCCACACATCTGTGGCCCCTGCTGGTTCCTGTTTCCTGCCCCCTGGGGTTGCAGAAAGAGCCACTGGTCCTCAGACTGCTGCCTTCAGTGCCCAGCCACTGGCTCCTCCTGGAGATTTCCTCCCCACCTTCCAAGCAAGAGATGATTCCTCCCTTCTAGGAACAGACAGGACAGGCCACTCAAGGAAGGTGCCATGCAGGGAGTCCCAGGCCCCAGGGAGGGGAAGGGGCACAGCAGAGCCCTGGGGCTGCGGATTCCAGGCCAAGCCCCTCCATCATGAGCAGAGCCTGGAGACAGTGGTCTCCAGGGGGCCCAGGCAGGCAGGCATGCACACTGCACCCAGTGTCTCAGCCACACAATGCACAAGGGGCAGGCGGGGCAGGCAGCCAGGGCCCACTCATGCCAGTACCATCTGGGAGCCCTTGCCAGGCCTCGGAGGGCCGGCAGAAGAAGCTGGACTCTGTCCTGGGGCACAGTCGGGCTCTATTCTTATCTCAAGGGGGAATGCGTGACTCTCCTCGCAGTGAATGGGGGCCCCTGGCTAGGTGGAGGAGGAAACAGAGCTATCACTGTGCCCGAGAGGGCTCCCCACACGGCTCACGGCTCCGACCGGCCCTCATGGCAGGGCCTTGCACAAGCCTCTGACAAGGAGAGGCCAGGCCAAGGGTGGACAAGGAGAAGCATGGCCCAGCACAGACTGGCTGTCACACTGCAGGACTTGGGGCAAACACACGGGTCCCAAATGAGACTCACAGGATGTGGTCCAGAGGAAACGCAACCTCCATGGCACAGCTCACCAAATTCAAAAAAGGAGCCCAGATACCTAGGCAGCCCACACATGGGCACAAGTCCCTGCTGGCAGGTGTGGGCTGCCTTCACCTAGGACCCACAACACCATTTACAGGTGGCACAGATCCTGTTGAGAGCTCCCTCCCCTTAGTCTGGCAGAAAGAACAGCAAGAGACACAGTGGTTCTGAGAGTCATTCGTCTACTTCTAGATGCCTAAGGACAGAGGAACAACCCACTTGAGAGCGAGGGCTGCTGCTATGCACTCAAAGATTCAAATCACTCATCTCTGAAGTCTGTAAGAATGACTTGTGGAGTAAGTGACCAGAGAGGGTTAAGGGGATGGGAGTCAGTGCGGTGCTGGGTGATGTGAGGTCAGGGAGACTGGGACAAATTACAGATGCTGTAGCAACTGGGGGAGGCCTTAATTACTCACCAGCCACTAGGTGCCACATATATAATTCCATGAGACAAGAATTTGCCATTTACAGTATTACTGTTCCCATTTAAAGATCAGAAAACAGAGTCACCAGGAAAAGAAGAGTGTTTCCTTAGGTAGTTAAGTAGCAGAGCCAAGACTGAGGCCTAGGCCCTCACACCCAGCACTCTTCCCATTACACCAGCCTGCTTCTTGGAAGTAGCAAGACCCACTCAACTGGGTCTGGAAGGATAGGCAGGAACAAGGAATTGAAAAAAGAGAAGTGTTGGAAAAGAGTATCTTGGGCAGGCTGACCCATACGGGCATAGGTAGAATACACTGCCACCAGTTTTCTTTCACATTTTTCTCCCAGGAATAAAACGGTCAGGGTAGAGTTCCCTTTAGGCCTGCAAATCCCAGGCTTGGCCAGCAAACAGGGCATCAAGCATCCTCAAGCGCTACTGATTGGTATGACCTTTCTAAAAAGCAACAGGACAGCAGGGGTCAGAATGTACGCCATACGTGTACATCAGTAACTACAGAGGAGCTCCTCCGAGGAAATTAGTCTCAACAGAGGGAGATGCCATCACAAGGAATCTCAGCTTCAGTGATTTTAATAGCAAAAAAAAAAAAGGAAACAAGCAACCTCAGTGTCCATCATTAGTGGACTATAAATAACAAATAGTTATCCAAACAATGAACTAATAGACATGAAAAATGACTGTTCAAGTACATTTATTGACATGGAAAGATACTCAACAAATACTAAGTTCGAAGGAAAAAAACAGGTTGCACACTGCATGTATAATATGATTAAGAGTCGGCGGGTGGGGGAGGAGATTGTTCTTCTCTCCCAATAGGATGAAAGAGGGGAGGGAATGGTGACAAGGCAGTGGGGGTACAGCCAGGGAGGTGCTGGGGCTGAGGCCAGGGTGGGAGGGGTGTGCTGAGGATGGGGGCCGTAGAAAAACTAGACCAAGTCCTGTTTAGCCTTCCTCTGGATCAGCGTTAAAGGACTGTGAAAACATCCGGAAAATATTTAGCTAGTAAATCTTTTCGAAGTCCCTCCACCCTGCCTTCTTTACTAACACTCCCTGCCCCCGCCCCCCACTCTCACATGCCACCCCCACCCTCCACCCATATTCCCATCCCTGAACCAGATGGAACCAGACAAGGTGGACTCCGCGAGCTCCACTCAGGGTGCTGCCAGGCTGAGGTCTGGACTCATGGGTCACCTGGCTCACCAGCTCAGAGCAGGGAACCCGCAGCAGGGGCTGAGCCTGGCCACACTCTTCAGGGTCCCTGGACTCCAGCCCGCCAGCAGTGACTGATCCAGTGTCTCAGGGAAGGCCCAGCTTAAATCCACTTTGGGAGAAGCACTTGCTCCAACTCTCATCTTTCTGGGGAACTCCTCGGAGTCCTGAGGCAGGAAATCTGGGAATGATGAATGGGCATGAGGGCAAAGATGGAGAGAGAATGCAGGTGGATGTGCATGTGCAGGCACGGCCTCTCACCAGCTGCTCCTGGTCCAGAGAAGCCCACCAGATTCAGGGGTGCTGCTCACCGGTCAGGCAGCAGCCCTATTTGAGGGTTAGGAGCCCATCCTGGTGTCAAGCTGCTGGAAGAGGAGGTGATCCAGAACCATGTAGACCCCGATTCTCATCCCAGTGACTGCAGAGTGTACAGAGCCAGTTCTGGGTTCAAATCCCAGCTCTGCCCCTCACTAAGCTGGAGATCTGCCTTCATCTCTTTGGGGCTCCATTTCCTTCACTGGCAGCTACTGGTGTGGTGGATGGGACATGGCACCAGAGCCTGGGAGCCCAGAAACCCAGGTGTGGGTGCAGGTTGCTTACTGCACTGGCAGCCCCACATGAGTCACTGCCTGCCCGTAGGACCCAGTCTCCTATGCAGAGAGACGGCTACAACCAGGCTGTTGGGCGATTCTGGCCCGCACACTGTGGTGTTCATTGTTGTTCTTAATTTGAACCAATTACCAACATTACAAGATGGGGAGATTTTAGATTTCCAGCTGGGCGTGCATTTCCCCATGGCTGGCTGGTGCTGCCCATTTCCAGTGGCACGTCATTCTTTGGATCTTAGTGACCTCCCTGACCCCCAACATCTGAATCTGTCACTACCCACTTGGGGTGACTGTGGGTACTGGCTTCACTCTCGACGCTGGGATAGCTTAACAGGCAGTGACTCAGAGAGCCCTGGTAGAAGGCCGCATCAGCCCCTCCGGGGACTCAGCTTTGTCTCACACGAGGGGACTGCTGGTTTTCAGGGGTCACTGCATGGCCCGCTCCCTTTGGCAGAGCCTGCGGCGTGAAGGTGGGCTAGCAGGGGCTGGAGGGCTGGGGACTCCACGGTCTGGAGGAGACCTGGGCTTGCAGGGCTGTGTGGAATGCTCACTTTTTCTTTGTTCAGAGCCCTCATCATCAACAGCCCACCCAGCTCCCCTGGACCATTTCAGCCGTGCACACAGACACACAGGCTCGGGGCTGGAGGCCGTAACTCTTCCTTGAGAACCGTGAATTTAAAGACACTAACTGAACCAGAGGAATGCTAGGCAAAGAATTCCCCTAAGTCCAGAGGTTTGACTGGATTCCCCTCCAAGATGGGAGCTCCTGTCTCTGTTCCCCTAAGCCCCTTAGACTGAGCAAGTTCCAGCCAGGCTGAGTGGACCAGGGCAGAAAGCTCTGAGTAAATCCCGGAACCCAGGCCTCTCCCTAGAAATGCCGATTAACCAAGAATCCTGCAGAGATCTGAGCCAATTCCAGGACCACCTCTGGGGCCGCGTAAGCACTCGACAGAGAACACACAAACACTGAGTCAGGGCTCTAAACATCTGGGGCTTAGCTAATCCTGTGCTCTGGGGTGTTCAGCTTGGGTGGACTCCCAGGACCAGCATTGCCAGTGGGGGATCTGGGTCCAGTTTCCAGGGACCCGGGCCAGACCTGCCCAGGCTGGGGCCCCGAGTCACACAAGAGGCCATGAGTCCTCCCGGCCCACACCCGCAGTTCCGGGGCGGCTCCACAGCCCAACCCACACGTGGGAGGCAGAGGCCTCCGCACTCCAGGATTCCATTCTGCGGTGGAGGCTTCTAAAGGAAATAATTCCCTAATCCTCTCCCTAAATCAAGGCCAAGAAACAACTTGAGCCGAGTCCCATACATGACTGCTCCTTCTGCCCGGCTGTCCCTGCACTGACCTCCTGCTGCTAAGGAGTGTGAGGAGCGTAAGAACATGGGGTTCCTCGTGCTCACAGACCCACAGCCCCAGCTCCCACACTTGATGCAATCAGCTCTGATTTTCAATCCACAGATCAACGAATTCCAGAACAAGCTGAGGCCAAGTGCCTCCCCTACTCACCCCTCCCTGGGCCAGAATATAAAACTTCAATGTTTCATTACTTATATTCACAAACCAGTATTGGTTGTTGCCTATTTTCATTTTTGGCAAAAGTTTTCATTGAAATCTTGTTTAAAATTCCAAACAAAAGCATCTTTAGGTATAAATGATCCTTGATGGATTTGATTTCTCCCTGAGTCAGAAGACGCACAGGAGAGGTTCCTCACCCAATGACTTAAGTAAATAACATAGTTAAAAGAAGCCTAAAGATAAAATTCCCAAGACCATAAAATGGAGATAGGACAGTTTTTTCAACAAACAGTGCTGGAACAAGATATCCACATGCAAAAGAATGACACAGATCTCATTCTCACACCATCAACAAAAATTAACTTGAAACAGATCTAAGCTCTAAATGTAAAAGCTGAAACTATAAAACTCTTAGAGGAAAACACAGGTATAAATCTTCTTGCCCTTGGATTAGGCAATAGTTTCTTAGGTATGATAACAAAAGCACAAGCAAAAAAAGCATAGAAGAAAAAAAATAGACCGTGATAAAGTAGACATTGTCAAAACTAAACATTTTTGTGCTTCAAAGGACACTATCAAAAAGGAAGTGAAAGGACGACCCACAGAATGGAAAATGTTTGCAATTCATCTATATAACGAGGAACTTTTATCTGGAACATATAGAGAATGATTAAAACTCAATAATAAAAACATTCTGTTATTTAAATCAATTCAAAAGAAAATGGGCAAAGGCTCTGATGAAATCTTTCTCCAAAGATACAGGAACAGCCAAGAAGCACCTGAAAAGATGCTCAGCATTTATTAGCTTTCAAGGAAACGCAAATCAAAACCACAATGAAATACACTTCCCAACCACTAGAATAGCTGTAGTAAAAAAAAAGATAATAAGTGTTGACAAGAATATGGAGAAGAAATCAGACCCTCATACAGGCAGGAAGATCAAACCGTGCAGCAGGTTTGGAAAATACTCAGCAGTTTCTCCAAAGGTTTAACATGGTTACCATTAGCCCAGCAACTGGGAATTCCTACAGATATACACACTGGACACGTGTACCCACAAAGATGACTGCCACTTACCAGCAAAGTCTTCATCTACACAGCTGTGCCTCAGTCTCCACACACAATCCCATCCAAAGCACGGCACTCAGATAACCAACAGTTATTTTAAAAGCAATTTGATCTTTAATGAGTCTCTTTCAAAAAGTGGCCGAGGGCTTCCTTTACACCGTGTAATAAAACTTAAAATCTATTTTTCCTCCCTTTCAATGTGACCCATGGCAGCCCAAATCACCTCCCTTTCTCCAAAGGACCTAAAATTCCTCCTGTTTCCCCATGGCTTGGGCTTCTCCCTGCAGGCATCCTTGTCCAAAAGACAGACAGACCCTTCAAAATCAGTCCTTTCTCTCTTCTTCCTGACAGCTCCAACTCTGTCCCTTTACCCATTACTCAGATTGGTTTTCCAGGGACTGAGCTGGCCAGACGGATTTCTCCTAAGCATTTATTAAGGGTGGGGAGCAGCTATGAAAGCTCCATCCTGCTCTGCTGGTGTACATTTGTTTATGTTTCCGATTTCGCCTTTTCATCTTATTTTTAACGTGCGCTTTCCTGTCTCCACGTGGAGGGACTAAAAGCCAAGCAATGCAAGCACAATGCCTTCTTTTTCTTTGCTTTCCACCCACAGACCTGGTACCACCTCCTGAGCTCTGTGCCCCATGAACGTGCAAGATGCAGGGCAAATATACAACTGCAGGCCTCAGAACTGGGAGGCGTGGGGACGGGGTGCCTGCCGTCTGGGGGGCTACATTCCCTGCTCAGAGCTGGATGCCTGAGCTCTGAGAAGGAAATAAATTTTCAGCAGAAGATCAAAGCAAGGAACACTAAGCAGAAAACAGTGGGGAAGATGAAGCTCTAATATTTAGGGCGGGAAGAGAGTTTTTCCAGTTGAGCCGGGGAGCAGTGTTTAAAGAGCAAGGACATAAATTAGCGACTTGGCCCCGCTGGAGCACAGGGGTGGGTTCAGCACAAAGGGCTGTCTGAAGGAGGGCTAGACACCCCGAATTAAAGCAAATGCCTCCCAAATGTTGTCTGTCTTTTATTAATTAATCACAATGTCCCCCGTGGCGAAGGATCTATGACTAACGCCAACTGTAACAGGGGGCCAGGGGCCAACCCGCTCATCTTCCCTTCCCGATGGACCTCTGCTGTCCCACAGGGAGGCCACCTGGGGCGCCACTTCCTCCGTGGGTCAGATCACACCGTGCAGCGTGTTTCTGGGCTTGGCCTCGGAACAGAATTTCCCCTGGGACCATCCTAACCCCTCAGCTATGCTCATGGCTCAGATCATGCTGTCCAGCCAGAGGTTTGTGAGCTGCTGGGGGCCCTCAGAGCTTCTCCTCGCTCAGCACAATGTGGGCCACATTTCCCGGCTGAGAAGGGTGGCGGACACATTTTTTTCTCAGTGGAAAAGCCAAGTAGTCTGTCTATAGATGAGGCTGGCGATGCATGAGCGAATCCTGCCAGCGCCTCCTCCCCAGCGGACCCCAAACCGGGCTCCTTCCACCACCCTCCGCTGCTATCATCCCACACTGAGCTGCCCTCCCTTCAGGTCTGTACCTGGACTTCTAACAGGCCTCAGTCCAAGCTCCACAGGCAGCCAGAGCGATCAGTTTAGGACAAGAAACCTGATCGTGTAACAGCTCATAACCCCCCCGGGGGCATCCCTTCACAGTGACAAAAAGAAAGTCCCTTTGGTGGTCCACTAAGTCCTGCACTACCCGACCCTCCTTGATGGTATGCCTGGCCCTCTCCTCCTGCCTGCTCACTCCAAAGGGCACGGGCCTTGCTGCCAAACCTCAGGACCTCTGCACTTGCTGCGCCTCTACCCAGACCTCCGTGGGGCTTCACCCGGCTCCTCATACAGTTCTCTGCTCAAATGTCCCCTCAGAGGTCTTTCCTGACCACCTCACATAGAGTAAACCTCCCCAGCTTGCCTCACTCTCCGCCCCCTTTCCTGCTTTATTCTTTATCATATTTATCACTTAGCTGACACATAGATGAAAGGCTTTGTTTATAGGGATGTGAGCTTCACTGTGCAGGGAACTGGCCTACGTTGTTTACTGCTGTATTCCCAGCATCTGGAACAATTCCTAGCATGTTGCTGTTGCTCAATAAATATTTGTTAGATCAATTAGTGAATGAAAAATGAATTCTTGGCTGATGATGGTACAAGACGTAGGATCATGATATCCCCTTCATTTTACACTTTCTTCACTGTTCTTTTGAAGATGGGAAAGCACTTCAGTAAGTGGAGAGGAAGGAACTACTGATTCATTGTTATCCTTCCAACTCACTAGTAATAAAAGAAGGGAAAGCTTCACTATGCCCATTTTACAGGCAAGGAAACATGGATGTCAAGTATTGTTCAAGGAAATAACAAAATACACTGGCTTGTCCAAGGTCAAATTTGTAATCAAGAACCAAACTATGCTGTTTATGTGCTTTCCATAGAGTTGCCTCTCATTTCACTATTCTGTCCTCCTAGAAAGCCTATTAATATCATTAATCATATTAATATTTCAAAAACAAAAACAAAAATACATGGTCATCTTGAGAAATGCTGACAAAGCATCATTTGATAAAATTACACAGCTTTTTGTGGCTTCAAATATACCTCTGCATGATAGGAAGACTGGCCTAACCTTACACTCTCCATGAGGGCACAGAAAAACACATATAAAAAGGATATTAAAATGATAAATAGAAAATACACATCCTATCTAAATCCAACAGACAGTATCAGAGTTATGAGGAAACCCCAGACCACTAAAAACACAACATGACTATTTATTAACCTCCTTCTGGAGCCATATATCATCAATAACCAATTTAAAAACATGATTAAATTTTGTTTCCAATAACAAGAAGAAATATCAACTTCCTAGGAATAAACTTAATGCAGGGAATACAAGCCCTATAAGAAGAAGCCATTTACTGAGGAGACAGAGTGACACTTAATTCTCTGGAGATATTAGGGCCCTAAACAGGGTCAAGAACTGTGAAAGGTCTCGGATTATTTACCTCAAATTCAGGAGCAAAGCAACATACCTGACACCTTTAATTCTAGTTAATCTTTCCAAGTAATAACCCTCTACAAATAGGGTGTTAGTGTTATTATCCGCACCCCTCTTCAGGGAAGAGGCACAGATCAATTTCCCTAAATTTAAAGGATTCTGACTCCCAAACCTAGGGTCCTACAAACTCACCCAACCATCCGATGGTGTGAGGATTTCTAATATGTCAACACGGCAAGGCCAAGTTCCCAGAATCCACTTTCCTGTATGTTCTGGCTAGGGTGGACCACAGGAAGATTCTAGGGAGGTTTGGAGGGCAGAAGGGAAGAGGCAGCCACCCCGTAGCTCAGCACACTGCTGCCGGCCCATGCACCTCCCTGCATGAAACAGTGGCCAGGCTGAAACTGCTCCACCCTCCCCCAGATCCTCCTCCTTCAGCTTCTCTGGATCCTGGACCAGATGCGTGTGGTATTCTCCATGACAAAAGGGCCTTGGCTTCCGCGGGATACCCATACCATCAATCTCAGAGGCCACTTCAGTCCATCCTCGTGGGGCCCCAGCCCCTGGTCCCCCCTTCCTCGGTGCCTTCTCTGCAGGCTTCAAGCTCCAGCATCAGAGGTACGGAAGAAAGCCTAACAGACTGCTTAACCAGCCCCACGATAGCATAAGACCAGTGCCCTGTAAAACCCTCTTTAAAAACGTTTATATGTGTGTGTGTCTGTGTACACATGTCTTGTGCATCATTTGTCTATCAACATGTCTACACCTCTGCATATGCATGTGTGCCTACATGTACATACATGTCTACACCTGCACATGTATCTCCTATTGGTTGTGCTCCTCTGGTGGCAGCCTGGCTGACACAGATGCAAAGGTGCTCCTCACTGGAAGCACCTCCGAGGACAGGGGCTGTGGAGTAGGAATGTCACTAGGCATTAGAGATGGGATGCTGAAGCCTGGGGCAGTGGAAAGCAGCAGAGGCTTGGGTCTGCTATTCTGCCCCTCTCTGCTACCATACTGAAGTAAAAAGAATCTGAGTCCCTTCTCTGTCCCTGGCAGGGCCCCACACTGCTCACTACCCCTTCGTGCCTCAGTGAATCTGCCAAGCAGGCGTGAACACACAGAGGGGTCTTCAATACTGCTGGCTGCTGGGCTGCCCCAGGCCCAGCCTGCACCCAGCTGGGCCGCACTGAGAGCATGATAAGGCTGCTTCTGGAGACCCAGGCTGGTGGCCCCAGGGCGCTGGCCCTGACTCACCTCTGCAACTCCCTGCCTTGGGACACTGTTCAGGGGCCACATAGAGGGGACCTTAGAACCACTGTTTGAATAAGTGTCAGGGAAGCCCTGAACAGACCTGCAGACGGCACAGGGCAGGACCAAGCCCCTGAGATCTGCAGCTCAGAATTCTCCACTCTAGAGCCCAGCTCCAAAAAGGTAAGAGACAAGAGGGAGCAGTGCTGGCAGTTACCCAGGAAGTGCGGGCCTAAATCAGATGGGGCAGGGCAGGGCTTTGCAATCACACAGACTCCAGGCTGAATTCCATCTCTGCTAGATTCTAACCCCAATGGTCATGGACAACTTCCTGCTGAATCCCTCACCTCTACAAGGCAGGGTTGTGGAGAGGGTTAAATTTTTTAATTAAAAAAAAAAAATCAAGTCTAGTAAATGTTAGTTGTTTTTGTTGAGATTATTAGTTTTCAGAATAATTCTGTCACAGTTCATAGTGGTGAGTCAGTAAGGGCATCTAAGCAACAGGAATAGAGTATATTATAAAGCTGTATGGTAGTTATGAAGAGAACTAGAACTGAAAGCGGATTGTAAACCTTTCAAATTATCTGAAGAAACCACACACATATAGTCAATGAAACAGACTATCTCGTATATATATAGTAACTACATATTTTTAAAGATTTAAAGAGAAACATAACAAAATGAGAGTATTAAAACCTATCATAATTCTTAAAGAAAAAGATTCTCAGATATCCCAAATATATTCCAAACATAAATTCTATTATTTTTTTAAAATCCCATGCCACCTTGATTAAGCCATACTGTTCTGTAAGCACAGGCTAAACTTGTGGGGGTTCAGACCAAAACAAGAGAACGTAATGGGGGCTGAATTGTGTGCCTGTCACCAAATTCCTATGCTCAAGTCCTAAGCCCCAGTGCCTCAGTAGGTGACTATGTTTGGAGAGAGGGTCCTTACAGAGGTAAGTGAAAATGAGGTCACTAGTGTGTCCAAACCAACACAACTGGTGTCTTCCCAAGAAGAGGAGATTAGGACAGATACACAGACACACACATGTGTCCACACGTGTGAGGACACAGGGAGACGGCGGCCATCCCAAAGCCAAGCAGAAAGGCCTCAGAAGAAACCAACCCTGCTGATGCCTTGAACACCCAGCCTCCGGAACCGTGAGAAACAAACGTCTGTTGTTTGAGCCGCCAGGCTGTGGTACTTTGTTCCGGCGACCAGAGCACACTCACCCAGCGGGTCAACTGGACTCAACTGGCAAAGGGGACGTCACAGTTCAAGCCGATGAGCATGGGGGAAAAAGGAGCCTCAGGTAGGCCCCAGCCCCATCCCTACCCCAACCTGGCCCAGGGCTGAGAATGGTAGGGGCCCCAGCAAGATAGTAGCCTCCACACTCAGCAGCCTGGAGGAAGGAGATGGGGCTTGCAGAGTGCTAAGCCAGCAGACCACTGGAGATATGATCACAGGGGACTCCCAGAGATATAAGGAGGGGGCGGGGAGCATGGGGAGAGCTCGTGACTGGTACCACTTGGGGGTCCTGTTCAAAGCTGAGGATCTGCTCATGTACCCACCTGCACTCCTCACTGTCCCTAAAACAGAGCTAGGAGTGTGTCCTGACTTCGTCTGCCAAAATGCTCACCAAAAGGTACCCAGGACAGATGGACCTCTGTCTTCCGTGGGCAGGGCTGGGCTCAGGGACACCATCCCCAAGTGAAAGAGGATAACTCTGATCAGACAGGCCTCAGGATGCACTTTTGGGGACCTGGGTCTATCAGACCAGAGTGAATTCCACGCAAAGTTGTGAGATCTGCCCAAAGTGGCGAATCTCTGCAGAATCCCCAATATCTGATTAAGAAAGATCTGGGAAATGACTGTGTAAATCCACATCTATGGACACTGGATTTCTAAGAAAAAAGCAGTCTTTCTTTAAGCTAGAAGAGGATTATATGGCAGACACAAAGAGCCAGACCAATAGTTCCTGCCTACCACCTGACCAGAACCTCTAGGAGCAAACCCCTCATCAATGACAGGCAACTGGGTGAGGAAGAGGGGTGGTGCACATGACAGAAGCCACTTGGCACAAAAGATCATGAGTATTTCCTACAGATGTACAGCCACTTTTGGAAAAGGAATTCTAAACCATGGTTGGGCCACTCCACCGAGATGGTAAGAGAAAGGTTGTCTCCCCTGGCAAAGCGCGGAACACCGGATGACTCAGAGCCCATGACCAGCCAGAAGCCTTGCTCAGCTCAAG
Organism: Manis pentadactyla; assembly: GCF_030020395.1. NCBI lineage: Eukaryota > Metazoa > Chordata > Mammalia > Pholidota > Manidae > Manis > Manis pentadactyla. The sequence goes on along the minus strand of NC_080022.1, from coordinate 131,359,226 downwards.
GCTAACACCCTGGTCTCTGGGGCTGTCTGCTGGGACATGGGGACAGGTGCTGCTAAGCAACACTCAAACACGCACCCAATGGAGAGAAACAATCTCTGTGTACAGAAAAGCATGGCGAAGGGTACACAGAAAGAACAACAGAGTCCCAGTGACTCATGCCCAGGTCAGCCTAAGTGAAAGGTGCTCAGAGGAACTCGGCAGCATGTGAGACTGGAAGGGCCCCCAATACCATCATGGGGAAGGTTAAGGGAGGAGGCAGCAGAGGCTTGGAAGAAACCCCCCAGGCCCTAGAACCAGATGCTGAAGCCCCACCGGGCTCTGGGGCTCTGTCAGATACAGCACTGAGGTGAGACAGAAGCCCCAGCCCCAGAACCAGCTTCCAGGTTCCTACGGGTACAGCAGCTCAGTCGGTGGCTGACCCTGGCTTGGGGAAGAGGGGCATCTGTGGGTCCTCTGGTCCTGCCAGGGACACCACCACAACCTGCCTCTGGGCTGATGGAGTGGCTAGATCAGGATGGGCAGCTAGGCGGTCAGCGCCAGCAGGAGTGTGGGCTGATAGGATGCCTTCTGAGACCCACAGAAGTGAGGGCCAGCTCCCAGCCCTCAAAGGGATAAGATTCTGGAGCAAAGCCCTGGGGCTCAGGGAAGCAGAGAAGCACATTATTTTGCCTCTGTCGGAGCAAGAGCATCTGACTCAACAATGAGAATTTGCCCCTGCTGGTCCAACGCCTGGACCTTCTGGGAAGGCTTCAGAGCCTGAGCCCTGTGCTCTTTGAATCAGGAGGTCCTTGTCACAGAAGCCCAGGGCAAAGCAGGCATCTGGTACCTCTCCAAGCTCTGGAAACTCACATATGAATTTGCCCCTGCACAGCTGAAACAAAATACCAAGATACGAGACGGGGGCGGAAGATGGCGGCGTGAGTAGAGCAGCGGAAATCTCCTCCCAAAACAACATATATCTATGAAAATATAACAAAGACAACCCTTCCTAGAATAAAGACCAGAGGACACAGGACAATATCCAGACCACATCCACACCTGAGAGAACCCAGCGCCTCGCGAAGGGGGTAAGATACAAGCCCCGGCCCCGCGGGAGCCGAGCGCCCCTCCCCCCAGCTCCCGGCGGGAGAAGAGCAGGCAGAGCGGGAGGGAGACGGAGCCCAGGGCTGCCGAACACCCAGCCCCAGCCATCCGGGCCAGAGTGTAGGGCCCTCGATACTGGGAAAACAGGGCAGTAAGAACAGTGAGCAGGCACTGGAGGCTGGGAGACAGAGGACATAAGAAAAGCGCGCGACCAATTTTTTTTTTTTTTTGGCTTTTTTGTTGCTTTGTTTTGGCGAGCGCTGTTTGGAAGCCTTAAAGGGACAGGGACCCCAATATTAGGGAAACAGGGCAGAAAGACCGGTGAGCAGAGGCCTGAGGCTGGCACCGGAGAATAAAGAAAAACGAACGACCACCTTTTTTTTTTTTTAAATAAAAATTTTTTTTTTTTTTTTTAATTAAAAAAAATTTTTTTTTTTTTTCTTGTTTTTTTTTCTGTGGTCGTTGTTTTGTTTTGGCGGGTGCTTTTTGGAAGTCTTAAAGGGGCAGGGCAGGCCACTTAATCCAGAGGTAGGGAATCCGGGACCTCTGGGCACCCTAACCCCTGGGCTGCAGGGAGCAGGGAGGCCCCTTACGGAGATAAATAGCCTCCCAGCAGCTCCTGCTCCAACGCGACTCCACCATTTTGGAGTAGCTGCCCGAGCCAGGCCACGCCCACAGCAACAGCGGAGATTAACTCCATAGCAGCCGGGCAGGAAGCAGAAACCCTGTCTGCGCGCAGCTGCGCAGCACAAGCCACTAGAGGCCGCTGTTCTCCCAGGAGAGGAGGGCTACAAACCAACAAGAAAGGAAGTCCTTCCAGCCGTCACTCGTCCCAGTTCTGCAGACTATTCCTATCACCATGAAAAGGCAAAGCTACAGGCAGACAAAGATCACAGAGACAACACCAGAGAAGGAGACAGACCTAACCAGTCTTCCTGACAAAGAATTCAAAATAAGAATCATAAACATGCTGACAGAGATGCAGAGAAATACGCAAGAAAAATGGGATGAAGTCCGGAAAGAGATCACAGATGCCAGAAAGGAGATCGCAGAAATGAAACAAACTCTGGAAGGGTTTATAAGCAGAATGGATAGAATGCAAGAGGCCATTGATGGAATTGAAATCAGAGAACAGGAACGCATGGAAGCTGACATAGAGAGAGACAAAAGGATCTCCAGGAATGAAACAATATTAAGAGAACTGTGTGACCAATCTAAAAGGAGCAATATCCGTATTATAGGGGTCCCAGAAGAAGAAGAGAGAGGCAAAGAGATGGAAAGTATCTTAGAAGAAATAATTGCTGAAAACTTCCCCACACTGGGGGAGGAAGTAATCAAACAGACCACGGAAATACACAGAACCCCCAACAGAAAGGATCCAAGAAGGGCAACACCAAGACACATAATAATTAAAATGGCAAAGATCAAGGACAAGGAAAGAGTGTTAAAGGCAGCTAGAGAGAAAAAGGTCACCTATAAAGGGAAACCCATCAGGCTAACGTCAGATTTCTCAACAGAAACCCTACAGGCCAGAAGAGAATGGCATGATATATTTAATACAATGAAACAGAAGGGCCTTGAACCAAGGATACTGTATCCAGCACGACTATCATTCAAATATGACGGTGGGATTAAACAATTCCCAGACAAACAAAAGCTGAGGGAATTTGCTTTCCACAAACCACCTCTACAGAACATCTTACAGGGACTGCTCTAGATGGGAGCACTCCTAGAAAGAGCATAGCACAAAACACCCAACATATGAAGAATCGAGGAGGAGGAACAAGAAGGGAGAGAAGAAAAGAATCTCCAGACAGTGTATATAACAGCTCAATAAGCGAGCTAAGTTAGGCAGTAAGATACTAAAGAGGCTAACCTTGAACCTTTGGTAACCACGAATTTAAAGCCTGCAATGGCAATAAGTACATATCTTTCAATAGTCACCCTAAATGTTAATGGGTTGAATGCACCAATCAAAAGACACAGAGTAACAGAATGGATAAAAAAGCAAGACCCATCTATATGCTGCTTACAAGAAACTCACCTCAAACCCAAAGACATGTACAGACTAAAAGTCAAGGGATGGAAAAACATACTTCAAGCAAACAACAGTGAGAAGAAAGCAGGGGTTGCAGTACTAATATCAGACAAAATAGACTTCAAAACAAAGAAAGTAACAAGAGATAAAGAAGGACACTACATAATGATAAAGGGCTCAGTCAAACAAGAGGATATAACCATTCTAAATATATATGCACCCAACACAGGAGCACCAGCATATGTGAAACAAATACTAACAGAACTAAAGGGGGATATAGACTGCAATGCATTCATTCTAGGAGACTTCAACACACCACTCACCCCAAAGGATAGATCCACTGGGCAGAAAATAAGTAAGGACACGGAAGCACTGAACAACACAGTAGAGCAGATGGACCTAATAGACATCTATAGAACTCTACATCCAAAAGCAGCGGGATATACATTCTTCTCAAGTGCACATGGAACATTCTCCAGAATAGACCACATACTAGGCCACAAAAAGAGCCTCAGAAAATTCCAAAAGATTGAAATCCTACCAACCAACTTTTCAGACCACAAAGGCATAAAACTAGAAATAAACTGTACAAAGAAAGCAAAGAGGCTCACGAACACATGGAGGCTTAACAACACGCTCCTAAATAATCAATGGATCAATGACCAAATCAAAATGGAGATCCAGCAATATATGGAAACAAATGACAACAACAACACTAAGCCCCAACTTCTGTGGGACACAGCAAAAGCAGTCTTAAGAGGAAAGTATATAGCAATCCAAGCATATTTAAAAAAGGAAGAGCAATCCCAAATGAATGGTCTAATGTCACAATTATCAAAATTGGAAAAAGAAGAACAGATGAGGCCTAAGGTCAGCAGAAGGAGGGACATAATAAAGATCAGAGAAGAAATAAATAAAATTGAGAAGAATAAAACAATTGCAAAAATCAATGAAACCAAGAGCTGGTTCTTCGAGAAAATAAACAAAATAGATAAGCCTCTAGCCAGACTTATTAAGAAGAAAAGAGAGTCAACACAAATCAACAGTATCAGAAACGAGAAAGGAAAAATCACGACGGACCCCACGGAAATGCAAAGAATTATTGGAGAATACTATGAAAACCTATATGCTAACAAGCTGGGAAACCTAGGAGAAATGGACAACTTCCTAGAAAAATATAACCTTCCAAGATTGACCCAGGAAGAAACAGAAAATCTAAACAGACCAATTACCAGCAACGAAATTGAAGAGGTAATCAAAAAACTACCAAAGAACAAAACCCCCGGGCCAGATGGATTTACCTCGGAATTTTATCAGACATACAGGGAAGACATAATACCCATTCTCCTTAAAGTCTTCCAAAAAATAGAGGAGGAGGGGATACTCCCAAACTCATTCTATGAAGCTAACATCACCCTAATACCAAAACCAGGCAAAGACCCCACCAAAAAAGAAAACTACAGACCAATATCCCTGATGAACGTAGATGCAAAAATACTCAACAAAATATTAGCAAACCGAATTCAAAAATACATCAAAAGGATCATACACCATGACCAAGTGGGATTCATCCCAGGGATGCAAGGATGGTACAACATTCGAAAGTCCATCAACATCATCCACCACATCAACAAAAAGAAAGACAAAAACCACATGATCATCTCAATAGATGCTGAAAAAGCATTTGATAAAGTTCAACATCCATTCATGTTAAAAACTCTCAGCAAAATGGGAATAGAGGGCAAGTACCTCAACATAATAAAGGCCATCTATGATAAACCCACAGCCAACATTATATTGAACAGCGAGAAGCTGAAAGCATTTCCTCTGAGATCGGGAACTAGACAGGGATGCCCACTCTCTCCACTGTTATTTAACATAGTACTGGAGGTCCTAGCCACGGCAATCAGACAAAATAAAGAAATACAAGGAATCCAGATTGGTAAAGAAGAAGTTAAACTGTCACTATTTGCAGATGACATGATACTGTACATAAAAAACCCTAAAGACTCCACCCCAAAACTACTAGAACTGATATCGGAATACAGCAAAGTTGCAGGATACAAAATCAACACACAGAAATCTGTGGCTTTCCTATATACTAACAATGAACCAACAGAGAGAGAAATCAGGAAAACAACTCCATTCACAATTGCATCAAAAAAAATAAAATACCTAGGAATAAACCTAACCAAAGAAGTGAAAGACTTATACTCTGAAAACTACAAGTCACTCTTAAGAGAAATTAAAGGGGACACTAACAGATGGAAACTCATCCCATGCTCGTGGCTAGGAAGAATTAATATCGTTAAAATGGCCATCCTGCCCAAAGCAATATACAGATTTGATGCAATCCCTATGAAACTACCAGCAACATTCTTCAATGAACTGGAACAAATAATTCAAAAATTCATATGGAAACACCAAAGACCCCGAATAGCCAAAGCAATCCTGAGAAAGAAGAATAAAGTAGGGGGGATCTCACTCCCCAACTTCAAGCTCTACTATAAAGCCATAGTAATCAAGACAATTTGGTACTGGCACAAGAGCAGAGCCACAGACCAATGGAACAGACTAGAGAATCCAGACATTAACCCAGACATATATGGTCAATTAATATTTGATAAAGGAGCCATGGACATACAATGGCGAAATGACAGTCTCTTCAACAGGTGGTGCTGGCAAAACTGGACAGCTACATGTAGGAGAATGAAACTGGACCATTGTCTAACCCCATATACAAAAGTAAACTCAAAATGGATCAAAGACCTGAATGTAAGCCATGAAACCATTAAACTCTTGGAAGAAAACATAGGCGAAAACCTCTTAGACATAAACATGAGTGACCTCTTCTTGAACATATCTCCCCGGGCAAGGAAAACAACAGCAAAAATGAGTAAGTGGGACTATATTAAGCTGAAAAGCTTCTGTACAGCAAAAGACACCATCAATAGAACAAGAAGGATCCCTACAGTATGGGAGAATATATTTGAAAATGACACATCCGATAAAGGCTTGACGTCCAGAATATATAAGGAGCTCTCACGCCTCAACAAACAAAAAACAAATAACCCAATTAAAAAATGGGCAGAGGAACTGAACAGACAGTTCTCCAAAAAAGAAATACAGATGGCCAACAGACACATGAAAAGATGCTCCACATCGCTAATTATCAGAGAAATGCAAATTAAAACTACAATGAGGTATCACCTCACACCAGTAAGGATGGCTGCCATCCAAAAGACAAACAACAACAAATGTTGGCGAGGCTGTGGAGAAAGGGGAACCCTCCTACACTGCTGGTGGGAATGTAAGTTAGTTCAACCATTGTGGAAAGCAGTATGGAGGTACATCAAAATGCTCAAAACAGACTTACCATTTGACCCAGGAATTCCACTCCTAGGAATTTACCCTAAGAATGCAGCAATCAAGTTTGAGAAAGACAGATGCACCCCTATGTTTATTGCAGCACTATTTACAATAGCCAAGAATTGGAAGCAACCTAAATGTCCATCAATAGATGAATGGATAAAGAAGATGTGGTACATATACACAATGGAATACTACTCAGCTATAAGAAAAGGGCAAATCCAATCATTTGCAGCAACATGGATGGAGCTGGAGGGTATTATGCTCAGTGAAACAAGCCAAGCGGAGAAAGAGAAATACCAAATGATTTCACTTATCTGTGGAATATAAGAACAAAGGAAAAACTGAAGGAACAAAACAGCAGCAGAATCACAGAACTCAAGAATGGACTAACAGGTACCAAAGGGAAAGGGACTGGGGAGGATGGGTGGGTAGGGAGGGATAAGGGTGGGAGAAGTAGGGGGTTATTAAGATTAACATGCATGGGGGGGTAGGAGAAAAGGGAGGGCTGTACAACACAGAGAAGGCAAGTAGTGATTCTACAACTTTTTGCTATGCTGATGGACAGTGACTGTAAAGGGGTTTATAGGGGAGACCTGGTATAGAGGAGAGCCTAGTAAACATAATATTCGTCATGTAAGTGTAGATTAGTGATAGCAAAAAAAAAAAAAAAAAAAAAAAAAAAAAAAAAAAAAGGGCAGTTCCTGTGTGGTAACCTCCAACGAGTTCTACACAAGGGTATAAAGGGCATATAAAAGTGTAGGCAAAGGGTCTGTTTGTGTTTATACAGAGGATCAAAGCCTAATTGGGCTACCCCGAAAATGAACTAAGATACGATATGAAAAAGAACTTCCAACATCTGCACCCTCTGGAAGACTCATGCCAGAAGATGATCATCAAAAAACCCCAACAAAGATCCACGCACTGCTACAGCTGTAGATGCACTCATCCCACCAGTTCCTGGACCTGCCATGGGAATGAGGAAGGAGATATCTAAGCTGGCCTGTGCATACAGTAAAACAACAAAATTGGACTGGATCTATACTGTTGGAACTCAACCAAGAATTTGGAGAAGTGCAAATTGTAGCGCTCCAAAGTCTTACAACTACAAACTATTTATTGTTAAAAGAACATATGGCATGTGAACAGTCCCCAGGAATGGGTTGTTTTAATTTGTCTGATTTCTCTCAGACTGTTCAAGTTCATTTGGACAATATCCACCATATCATAGATAAGTTTTCACAAATGCCTAAGGTGCCTAACTGGTTTTCTTGGTTTCACTGCAGATGGCTGGTAATTACAGATATGCTTTGGTTATGTAACTATACTCCTATTATGTTAATGTGTGTGTGCAATTTAAGTAGTAGCTTAAAACCTATACATGCTGAAGTTACTCTACAAGAAGATATATCAAAGAAATAATCAATCTTCCCATGTTTTCTTCCGCCTGCTACTTCTATAGCTTTTCTTCTTCCTTCCTAATTACAACCCTTAAATAGAATTCGTGCCTCATATCAAATTTACCGAGTATCATAATTCTTCCAAGTGGTAAAGATACCTCAAGACAAATGCTGGGCATAGAAGCCACAGGGCATTAATATGCAAAGAAGTAAAAAGCTAACCTTTTCAAACAATAAGGCTTCTCTCTCACTTACCAACTTCACATTTCCCTGTATGGCCCCGGAAGATGACTGGTTAGCCAGAGACGGGTAAGATTCCTCAAGGGAGGAACAACCTAAGACAGGCACAGTCGCAGGGGGGCCATCAGGTGAGAAATTGGGGATCAACAGAGGTGAGGCTTAGAACCTCACCCCCCCGTTCTGAGAGAAATCTTCTGCATACGTGGATGTTTTATTGCCCTGGTCTAGCTTGGATTAACACATAGTCTACAGGCACACACCTGATCATCTACATGTGCTCTCTTACAACACTAAACTATGTTTTCTACCTTTATCTTGTATCTACCTACCACTTCAGCATTTTATTAAAAATAATAATAATAAAGAGAGAAAAGTGGTATCCACATATAAATCAAGTATAAAAACCAAATGAGTATTCATATTTGAACTGACTGTTTATAGTTCATAATGCATGAGCAAAACCGAAAGTTTATGTGATGACTGCCCTTGTACTGTTCACTATGTAACTTATTCATTATGTAAGAATTTGTTCTACATGTAAAAACTTGTTTGTTATGCTTCAGAAGATTGGAGACTGACAAAAATTAGGCTTGGGGTGGAATAATGATTGTGCATTGAGCATTGACTCCCCCATACAGAATTTTATTGTCGTTAACAACCATTTGATCAATAAATATGAGAGATGCCCTCACAAAAAAAAAAAAAAAAAAAAAAAAAAAAAAAAAAAAAGGACAGACTTCCAATGGTAAAATAAATTAGTAACCGGGATGTAATGTATAGCATAAGGAATATAGTCAAGATATGGTAACAGCCTGGTAGGGTGATAGCTGGAACCTAGAATTATGTATATAAATGTTCTACCACTGTGTTGTACACTTGAAACTCATGTAATGTAATACTGTGTGTCAACTACCCTTCAATAAAAAATAATTATTAAAAAAAAAAAAAAAAAAAAAAAAAAGAAAGAGCCACAGAGAAGTATAACAACAAAGCAAAACCGAAGGGACAAAACAGCAGCAGACTCAGAGACTCCAAGAAGGGACTAGTGGTTACCAAAGGGGAGGCGGTGGGGGAGGTGGGGAGGGAGGGAGAAGGGGATTGAGGGGCATTATGATTGGCACACATGGTGTGGGGGGATCACGGGGAAGACAGTATAACACAGAGAAGACAGGTAGATAGCATCTTACTGTGCTGATGGACAGTGACTGCAAAGGGGTGTGTGGTGGAGACTTGATAATATGGGTGAATGTAGTAACCACAATGTTGCTCATGTGAAACCTTCATAAGATTATATATCAATGATACCTTAATTTAAAAATATATATATAAATGAATAAATAAGGAAGATAGCCACAATATTGTATTCTCACCTAAAAATTTAAGTAACAATCCCCTAACATCATCAGTGTTTACTTCTCTGCTATAATAAGTGTTCATATTGCCTATTGTCTAAAAAATATGAATATGGCTTTCTTATTATTTCTGGCCTTAAAGATGACCCCTACTTTCCCACCAACTTTACTATGCATTAAAAAGTGTTTTAAAAATTAAAAAAAAAAAAAAAAAAAAAAAAAAAAAAAAAAAATACCAAGATACCCTAAATGACTGGGAACTGAGTCTGATAAACCCAGATTTACAAGGTATCTGTGACCAAACCTTACGTTCAATGGAAAGTAGCATAAGAGATGGAGTGTTTTGCCCATGCCAGTCCATCAAATCCACCGCCCAGGGGGCAATCCTAGAAAAGATACTCCAAAAAGAGCCCCAGGAATAGGTCCTGGCCACATCTTCAGAAATGAATCCCATCTTCTCATCTTTCTTTACAATGCAAAATCCTATCGACAGACCAGAGCCTTGCTACTCATAGTGGGGACCACAGACCAGCACCACAGGAACTTGCCAGAAATGCATATTCCCAGGCCCTCAAGATGCTGACAAGCCCCACTCAGCTTTGATGCATGCTCCCGGGGCCGCTGGAAATTCATCACCTCCGCATGTTAACAAGCTACATCACAGTCAAGGAGTAACAAACAGCTTAAAGAGCACTCATTTTTCTGTAGTTAGACAATAAAAATTCCTTTTTTAGGACCTACAGTTTCAGAATCCATACTCTTCTCAGCAGGCTAAGTTGAGATTTACCTATGAAGTCAAGAAGTTCAGTAAGGAAGGAAGAAGACAAAAAACCCTCTTCAAATGCGTAGTCAACCAATTTACTTTTCTTTTTTAATGTGTTAATGGCAAGATACTTATCTGTATCTATGCTATTCACTTTAAAACACTTTGAAGTATTTTGTTCATACTTGCACAAAACCCAGGATGTACTTGGTTTTTGGCTTATGAAAAAATTGTTTTCATACTCCCAGGCTAAGCCACAGCAGCAGGGTTTGGGTTTCTTAGGGTGTTTTCGGGGGGGTTGGCATGTGTGTTTCCATGTATTTAATCACATTGAAGTACAAATACACAACTATTTCTCTGAAACTTGCAAAAACTCTCAGATAACCTCAACTAAGTTGATTTTTAAAACACTCAGACAAAAAGAAACCTCCCAAAAGTGTCTGTAAATGGTTTTCAATCCCACAGCTGAGCCTATCTACCAGTTTGGAATTTACTAGCTATTTAAAGTAACAGGAACATCCTTCTATTTCCTCTTACAGCTCAAAGTGAGACTCAAAGATCAGTCAAGCGGGGTAAGAAACCCCACACACATAAACTTTGAAAATAAACTTGTAAAGACACACTGGGGAACTATGTTTGTACACAGGGGAATGGTTGGGGGGTACACTCAGCCATCCCTCTATCCCTCTCTCTCATGCCAAAGATCTAACCATCATCTCATGAAAGCATCCTGACACCAAGCTTGAACTCTATAACATAATTCTTTTTAAAAAATAAGAGTACCTTCATCTAGATCTTAAAACAACTGTGAACACTGCCAAGAGTGCATAATAAAAGCATACAGAAATCCAAGCCACAAGGTCTGAATGCCAAGTCTGTCCTTAACTAACGGCCACTTTCTAACCTAGAGCAAACCACAAACCCAAGCCACTGATGTCCCTGGCCATAAAATTGGGATGGGAGGAATAACTGCTCGCCCAAGCTCACAGAGCTGCTACAGGGACTGATCCCGTTACAAGTAAGAACACCGGATAAATCCTAAAGCTCATGCAAACCTTAAGTATTGCCTAGAATGGGCGTTTTTGACTGAGGAGCTTCGGAAAGAGAGTCAGGATCATCTAGTTTTTGTGATAATTTCTTGGTTAAATTTTGGTATTGGGGGTCACTTATATGGTGGCGTGAGGAGTGGCTTCATTGGTTTGGGTTAACCCAGACTTTCCTCCACACTTATCCCTCAAATGACCCTTCACTGCTGGTCAGGCATCACTTAGGGGTCCTCTCTCTCTCGGGACGTTGCATTCCTTAGGTGGCCTGTACGAACCCATGAGCCAACTTCCTGCCCAGGAAGCTTGTTGCATAGCATGTCAGCTTCAATAGAAAAGGGTCCGTTTTTAAGGGCATACTCTACCTGATCTCAAAGGATTTTAGGATACTATAGCAAAAGAATGAAAACACCAAGTTATACTTTTGCAAACTTCTGTAAATGACATTTAAGGGTCAGAGGTTAAAGAGCTAGGAAGAGTTTGGCAGTGCTTCACAAAGCAAGCATACAGGCATTCCGTGAGGACTACAATTCCACTCCTGAGTGTATACACAAGAGAAAAGAGCTCTGCACAAAAATCTGTACACAAATGTTCAAAGAACATTATTCATAATAGCCAAAAAGTGAAAACAACCCAAATGTCCATCAACTAATGAATGAATGTATTCTGTCCATATAATGGAATATTAAACAGCCATAAAAAGGAATGAAGTACCAATACAAGCTACAACGTGGAGGAACCTTGAGGACATCAGGTCAAGTGAAAGAAACTAAACAGAAAAGGCCACACGGTGCATGATTCCATCCACAGGAAATGCCTAGAACAGGTAAATCCACAGACACAGTCCACCAGTGGGTGGCAGGGCAGAAGGGAATGGGAGTGATTGCTAACAGGTAAGGGATTTCTCTTTGGAAACCCCATATACACCGAATGGTACACTTTAGAAGGGTGAATTATATCTAAATGCAAATGTATAGATATTATTTTTTTAAAAAGAGCTAAGAATAGTGGGTAGCCAACTAATTAAGATTTAAAAGGGCAGCCCTAACAGAAATTATTCACCAACTCCCAGGAGAAAATCAGGTGCAATATATGCCCTCCAAGACCTCTTACCTTTAAACTCAAAACCCGGCACGCTCTTTTCATCTTTTAATTTTTCCTTTCCCTTTCTCTCCTCTACCCTATCTTGTCTCTTTCTGTTCTTTCCCTTGTTTTTCCTCCCTCCCTTTTATTTCTCAGTCTCCTTTAACTGGTTAAGTCCTCAAGAAAAAAAAAAAAGAGTAACTGAATGCCATGTAGGTGGTCGTAGGTCTTCAGAAAAATAAAATCCTCTCTCTCCTTTCAGAGAGCAGGTGTTCAATAAATGCCTAAGCCAGGCAGCATCCTGGAGCCGTTCTGAGCGTGCCTTGGGAGTAAGATGGCTGGGCTTACATCCAGCACCATCGCTATCTGACTGCACACAAGTCACTTTACTTGGGCACCTCGTGTCCTCACCTATGGAATGAGGTGAAGAGTAGAACCTACCTCACCTCACAGAGTCACTGTTAGGGGTAAAAAAGTTAATGCCTGACACATAGCAGGTGCTCTTCCAGTGTCAGATAAGTAAGAAAACAAAAGAAACCGATTTCTCCAGAAAATGAAGCTGTGCCAGATAACATTTAGTTATGACTGAGCTCCCTTCGTCACCTGAATTATAATTCCCCAAAAGAATGGTCTCCTTACTCTTCCGTACTCAGAAGAATCCCAACCTGATCAATTCTCAGACAAGAACCTAGAAAACCAAAGCAAACATTTGTGGCAAGTTTTATTCACCAACAAAGCATTGACTACAGAGCAAGAAATTTTGGGAAAACCATGTATCCTGGCTGTAAACATTTTTCCTGCAAAAAAAAAAAAAAAAAAAGCCCAGCCTGGATTCAGGCTGGTTCTGAGGTCCCCCAGACCTGACTTCAAAGCATTCTTCGTGATGTGAAACTTCCTTTAAATATTATTTTCTAATTGCAAAACTAACACATGTTCATTGTTCCTTGGTGATATGTTGCCTTAATATTCTTCTACATTCCACAGTTATATAGCATTCGGTTACAGGATGATACTGTATGTACATTTTAAGTAAGATCTCCAGTCTTGACCTTTTATTTGCAACAGTCTTTCTCTCTCCCTTTTGCTAAAGGAATAAGAGAAATCACAGCTGGCTTCCAGGAAGGAAGGAAAAGAGACCTAGGACTTTAAGAAATTCTGCTAGGCCCGGCAGAAATCCAATCCACAAACTTAATCCAAAAGGAAGGTGGGAGGGTGCGCATTTAGGAACTTGTATTACTGGGTGGAGTTCAGGGACGACTAGTTTCAGGGGCTCACATAATGTTAACAGAGTGCCATCTCTCACCTCTGACTGGCTGTTCTCTGCAGGTGGACTTTCCCCAGTTAGACAATTGGTAACTTCCTCCCAGCTTAGCACCCTAACTGGGTTGACAAGCACAGCAGGAACACGTGGTGGGGGAAGTGGTGGGGGACAGGTGGAAGAGAGGAATCAGGGGGATTCCCAGAAAAGATAGGATGTCATGACAGAGAGGTCAAAACAAAAGCTATCACTTTGGAAAGCAATCAACTTCTCAAGCGGATTTTATTGGGCAACTATCATGTGCTCAGCACTAGCCCAGCAAGGCATTCTGGTAGAATACAGGAGGATTAATAATAGTGCCGTTTCTATAGTATCACTGTCCAGCAAAGAACTGATTTCACATACATTTATCTCTGAGCCCTTACAGCTCCCAGTATTATTAGCTTCACTTTACACATGACAAACTAAGGCCCATCTAGTTCAAGTGACTCATTCAAGATCACACAGCCAAGATGGGAACCCAGTGTCCATTCCCCAAACCTTACTGCTTCACACTTTGCTGCACAGGGCAGAAGGGACCACATTAAATACTATGGCAGAATCATACAAGGAACAGGTATGGCCCCTGCCTTAAGGACCCCTTTATCTTAACATACACCCTTAGGAACTGCCAAGTCAGGGAGGCATATGACAAGTGCCTCTTAGCTACTTCCTCCCAAGGAAGGAGAGGCTCTGGGAGCTGGGCCATTTGCTAGACATGCGTTGCAGGATGCAGGAGAGCCAGACAGGCCAAGCCAGGGTACCTGAATGGCCATGTGTCATGAGTTCTTCAGAAGATGCCCATAAGAAATCAGTACAGGAAAGAAAAGATAAATAGGGGGTGGGGGAAACTATGAACCACTCACTGATCTAAATAATTTACATGCATTATCTCCTTTAGTTAATTCTCCCAACAATTCCATGGAATATAAGTGGCACTATCCTGCCCATTTTACAGATGAGGAAACTGATGCACTGAGAGGTCTGAGTAGCCTGCTACAGGACAAAGGGACCAAGCGGGGATTCAACTCCAGCCTGAATTCCTCCTGAGTTCCCTGTGCTCTTAAAGACTATACTATGCTATCAGTGATGCTCCAAGCCAGCTAGAAAACATCTTCATTTAACTGAGCAGAGATGTTCCTTACACTGCTTTTTAGATAACCTGCCCTGGAGAAGTGTTTCACAAAGGTGGAGCCAACATTAACCCCAATCTGGGATGGATGGACAGACACACACATGCACACACACCCCTAACACCCACACAGTGCTTCAGGGCAGCTTCCACCTGCTGAGCCTTACCACACCCACTAACTCTTCAAGGTGAGAAATGAAATATTTAAGCCTTCCACCTCCCTTCCCCCAACATCATTCTGATACCCAGGTCCTCCTACTCCCCCCTCCCCAACTCTGCCGTATCCAGGACTCACTCATGCTAATGTGTAGGTGACTGGGGAGCATCAAATAGCTGCCTCTGTGACAAACGGCCAGCCTCCAAATAGAAACTAACTCAAGCCAATTCCCTTGGCTTGTTTCCCAGGGCTATCTCCAGGAATCAATCTGTATCATGGCTTCCCTCTCATACCCCATTTTCTCTTCCCTGGTGGTACCATTCTATTCCTCCCACCCCACCCCAAAACTGCTCCACTTAGTCCTTCCCAGCATCAGAGAACCTGAAGGTTAGACCATAAAGCAGTGGTTCTCAACTCTAGCTACATGCTGGAAAGACTCAATGAGCTTTAAAAACACACTAATGTGGTCCAAACTTCAGGGGATACTGGTTTAATTCATGCAACTGAGCAATGGGTATTTTTTAAATAATCATATTAATAGATAACACTGATTCAAGTTTATTTCTACTTACTCATTTGAATCTCAATAAACTCTATGAGACATTATAATAGCCCCACTTCCAAATGAGTAACCTGAGACACAGAGAGGTTAAATGATTTTCCCTGGTCTGTCAGCCAGTAAGTGGCATTAGACCCCAGCACTCTAACTTGAGTGCACACTCTGAACCCCTATCCTGCACAGCACGGATGAGCGTGTCACCTGCAGCTGATTTCCAAGAGCATAACCCAGCCGCCGGAAAGCTCAGCTGTTCCGCAGCACTCTGCTCATCGTCCCTGGACTTTCTTTCTTGTTCCACAAACCAGCTGAGGACTGTTCTCTCTCACCCGGCTTAGACACTTAGAACTCTAAGGGGACTTTTCTTTCTCACCTGGCACACCCCTGGCTCTACCGTGATCTCCCTCTCTTTGTCTCTTTATGGTACTTGACAGAGTGTCCTTAGTAAGCAGACTTCTCGGGTACCTCCACCCTGGGGAGCTCATTCTGGCTTCGCCCACCTCCTAGACGCACAGCCCCTTCCGGAGGCTTCTGTTCCTCATAGCCGCTTGGTGTCACAGCCCAGGAGCACCCCTCTCCCGCTGTTTGCTGACTGAAGTCAAGCAGGGGAAGGATCTCCAGGTTCAGGATCTCCACTCCACCTGATTTCAGATCAGCTCCTAGAACGAACCTCCCTTCCAAAGTCTCCAAGAGAGTTTTAAAACTATATTCCTCCACAGCAAATATTTTTGCACTTTAACAACAGAACAAACATCTGGAAACCCCTCCGGGCTGGTTGCTCTCACTTGCCCATCAGGATCTCCACTTGGCCCCCCTCCTCCCACCCTGCGCACCAGGAGGCTGCCTGCACGAACTGCCCTGAAGGACTCCCTTGTCCCCTGGCCTCCGGGTCAGCCCAGCCCGTGGGAGAGCCAGGCGGGACAAGGGCCTTCAGGACTAGAGTGAGACGGGGCACTGTCACCAGCTCCACCTCTCCGGGCTGTGTTGGGCTGACTTCCATCACCAGGCCACCGTCTAGCTACAGATCTCTCCTTCCCTGTCTCTGCTCCTGCCCCTTGTTCCACCCACCAACCCACCAACACTCCTCCCCACAGTCCCCCTACCCCATGCTCCTCAGTGCCCCAACCCCTCCCACACATCTAAATTCTCCACCACCACCAAAATTACGTTTCCTTCCTGTCCACACACCCTCAAAAAGCAAATTCAGACACTGATGCCATGGAGGACAGGCTCTCTGGGAGGCCCGGGCATCATATTCTGGGGATCACCTCTCCCTAAGGAGGAGCTCCTTTACAGAATAACATCTGATAAGAAACAAAGCAAAATGAGGAGCAGGGTGACCTTCCCGTCTCTCCCTACCCATCCCACCTTCACAACAAGGCCACGTGTGCCCAGACTCGGGATCAGACAGACAGGGCCCTGAGAGGAGGAGGAAATGCCCGTGACAAACCTGGGGTCCTTGGTCTACAGCGCTGGGGACGGGGCCTGAAGTCCTGAAATGCAAAACATGCCCATCTCGTAGCTGACCCCAGAAATCATCTTTTAAAAGACTCATTTCTGCCAACTGCCCTGGTAACATGCATCCTAAACCGGTTGCCTAGCCTTTCAACATAAGGGTAAGTAAGATACAAACATGGGGAGCTCAGAGTCACACTGGTCAAATCTCTTTACAAATCTGTTAATGACTTGAGTTCTCCTGCTAAGCTGACGCTCATTGGGAAAAAAGAGTTATCTAACTACCAATGATTAGAAGATAGGGCTTCAAGTGACATGATTAAAAATTGCACCGCCCTACTCAATTTTTGGATGAGTTAACAAATCAGCATGTCCTTGTTGGGATTTTTACAGGGGTGAGAGCTCACCTTCAGTTTATGGCAGACACCTGGGAATATACTCTTGGTTCACCGCACCAACCAACTGGACACCATCCCTTACCACCCACCCTCAAAATTTTAAAAGTCATCCTTGGTCATGTTACAAGAGAGGAAACACAAATGGCCAATAAGCGTATTAAAAGGTGTTCATCATCATTAGCCATCAGGAAGATACAAACTGAAACCACAATGTGATTCTAGAGTGGAAAAAAAAAATCAGATCTGTGGTTGTCCCTGGCAGGGTGGGGGCTGGGAATAACAGGGACAGGGTTAGCGGGTGATGGTCCTATTCTATAAACTTGACAGGTTTGGGGCAGCACAGGTGTAGGCATTTGTCAAAACCCAACAAATGACACTTAAGATACATGCACTTGACCACTTAAATTAAGCTTCAAAAGGATAAAATAACTGTATACATTATATTGTGCTTAATGCTATGTATGAAGTGCTCAGGGTGAAGTGTACTACTAATAACCTCGGCTTACTTCAAAATGCTTCAAGATAAAAAAAAGATTGATGGTGAGAGGGATAAATATGTGATAAAGCAAGCTTAATAAAATGCTAATGGCCAAATCTAGATGATGGCACAGGAGTGGATGCCATAAAATTCTTGTAACTTTTCTGCACGGTTACAACTTTGAATAATAAAATGCTGAACATCTTTTAATTAAAACGGTAAAGATAACACACAGTGTGAGACCACTACACAGTCACCCAAATGGATAAAATTTTTAAGTGAACTCTGAGAACGCTCAGCTATCACTGGTGAGAGCAAAAAGACTATTTGGCGGTACTGGCCAAAGCAAGGCATGTGGTACTCTGACTTAGCAATCCCGCTCCTAGGTGTATACCCAACGCAAACGAGAGGGCTTTTGCCCACCAAAAATGCATAAGAGAATGTAGCACTATTCATAACAGTGTGAAACAACCCAAGTGTTCAAGAGTAGGATAAATAACTGGGGGTATATTCTTACAGTGACGTGCTGTACAGCAATGAGAAGAACTATTACTACCCAAAATGTGGGCAAATCTCACCATGATGTTAAGGGAAAGAGCCAAACACCCCTCTCCCCAAAAACAAATACCTACTCTATGCTTCCATTTAAGTAATAATCAAAAATGGACAACACTTACACGTGGTATGGAAGTGAAAATGGTGGTCACCTTTACATGCGTGAGGGTAGTGACTTGGTGTAAAGAGGATTTCTGGGGTGAAGTTCCATGCCCTGGTTTGATGGGCATTATATGAGTGCTCTCAGTTTGTGAAAATTCATTGAACCATGTATTTAGTGATTTGAACAGTTTTCCGTACGTAAGTTGTACTTCAATTTAAAAGTTCGTGTCAAAAAGAAAAAAAAAAGGATGGATCTTCAAGCCATTTGTAGAGATCTGGGATTTGCAGGCATTTTTGTTTGGTCAGTTTGGGGTTTTATACCAATTCCACTGAAAACATGGACACTAAGTAAAACTGTTATAAGATTATATAGAGCTAAGAGAGACTTCAAAAACCAACTAGTTTAATGCCCCATTTTTCAGATGTTAGGAGAGTCAGCTCAGAAAAGGTTAAGAGACTTACTAAGTTACCCAGCCAATGAGAGCAAAGGCACCCTAGGACCTGTGAACCCCAACTCCTTGTCTGGTGTTCCCTCCATGCATATCAAACTCAGCAGCCTCTCTAAGACTTCATGGGTCCATCCTTGCCACCAAGCAAATGACATCAGTGTTTACAATATGGTACTACCCTGTAAGATATGGGAACACCATGGTATAGTTGTTTCAGACAGGACACAATAGGTTGCAAGCCAGAGAATCTAAACCAAATCATTTTAAACACACATACAGCCATACATACACACAAAATGAAGGAGCAACAGGCTTTACTAGCTTTTTTAACTTGGAAGCTAGGAGTGAACTGCCTTCAGGTACTGATGTATCCAGGTGCTCAAATAATGTTATCTCAGCTCTGTGTTCATTCATGGAAGTTTCATTCTCAAATGTTCCTCAAGTATCAGCAAAGATAGTCATGGTAGCTCCACACTTATAATCCTACTAACTTAACAACCCAGAGGGAAAAGAACATCCTTTCCCAAATGTGCTCATTTTCCCTGAATCCCCTAAACCATCAGTTCTCCAAAGAAAAATTGAGGTGTTATTATCAGAACAAGGAGATAAGAAACAACCAACAGATATCTCATCACTGTCCCCCGACTACAGTATTATAACAGAATGCTACCATGTCACCGGGAAGGAAGGTCAGACTGAACTTGAGCTTCCTGCAGGCTCACATTCCCACACATTTAAGCTCAAACGTTAATCTCGATCTCAGTCGTTCTGCTCAGTGATTAAGTATAACATGTAAATCAGACATGCCCTCCAGTCCTAGCCAAAAACAGCCAATGAGAGCCAAAGAAGCGAAAGACAAAATGTCAGTTTGCCAATGTGGTGCATCAAATGCCTCCCCAGTATCCGAGCAGAATCCTTCCATGGGCTTGGGCTCTGAAGACGTTAACATCCCCGGGCACATGCTGGGCCCCACCAGAGATGTAATTCAGAGACGAGACTTGGCTGAGGACCATCCCTGCTCTGGCAGCCGGGCCTGAGGAAGCGGGTCTGCCCAATGTTAGAATCACACAGCCCATGTTCAGAGGGCTGGCGGACTTGTTTCAGCAGGAAAAAAAAAAATCACATCTCTCTAGGAGGCAGCTGCATATTTTATGAATGGTGTGAACCGCTCCTGGCTGTCACTTCCTGAATTATGTGAGGAACTTAATTTATCCTGCAAGTTTCCTGGGGTCCCCCTCCCATTCACTCTTGACAAGCCCTCTGGAAGAGCTCATATCTGATTTTTTTAAAGAAGCAGAAGGAGGGGGAAAAAACCTCAAGGAACTGTGAAGGTCCCAGTTTGCTCTATGGGTCCTTTTTTTGAAGTTCGGTCTTTTTGTGTCACTGATCATTTGTCACACTGCTTTTCCAGACAGGTATCAAGTGAGAAAAAACAGAGCCCATACCTGATCAATAAGTCTTTTTCTGTGAATCCACAACTTGTTGTAAGAGAAGAGCATAAATGACTTGCCTATTAAAAATGTTTCAGAATGCCATGTGAAATGAGCCCATCACAAAAGGACAAACACTGTAATGAGGTACCTAGAGGAATCAAATTCAGAGACAGAAAGTAGAATGGTGGTCGCCAGGGATGAGGGAGGGGAAAATGGGAGTTAGCATTTAATGGGGACAGTTTCCATTTTGCAAGATGAAAACATTTTGGAGGTGGATGGCAGCAATCGTTGCACAACCATATGAATGTACATAATACCACTGCACTGTACACTTAAAAAGAAGCTAAAAGAGTAAATTTTGTTGGGTATATTTTACATTATTTTTTTTAATAATAATAAATGGACAAAGAAAAATGTTTCAGATAGGAAAACATCAGAACAAGGCTTAAAGAAATAAAAATATGTTAGAAGAATACACATCTGGCACAAAGTGGAAAGAAATAAAAACACCTAACACATTTTAGTTCGCACCTGCTAAATGTCCATTGTTTGTTATCGCTCCCGCCTCTTACCTCAATCCATCCGGTTAGCCGTTGCCACCCAGGCTGTGCCTGGAGTGCTGACAAGCCCTTGGCTCCCTGCTGTCCTTGGCATTCCCTTCCCCTCAAGCAAGCCCCTACCAGCTTCCTGAGCCTGAAAGCACATGTGAAGTTGCACAGACCCAGTTTCTAGCCGGGTGCAGGTTACTCCGCTCCTCACCTGTCCAAGGAGCAAATTAAAAGTACCTACCTCACAGCATGCCCACATTGCATTAGAGAATGCACGTAGCATGCTTGCTTGGCCCTCTGTCTGGTGCAAGGAAGTTTTGGGGACATGATGCATGTCATTAACAATGCCCCAGCACTGCCTCCTGTACCCCCAACCCCCTCAACTTCTCAGTTTCTCACTCCTGCCTGCTCACTGGACTCACCTGGGAGCTTCACCTGGTCCACTTCATTGCCCTGGGCACCTGCGTCCAGGGACAATCCCAACATGCAGCCTGGATTAGAACATGGCCCTGACTGGTCTTTCTCTTGGGAGAAAACTGTCCTCAGAAAGGTTTAACTTGCTTTTCCCTATAGATGAACCGTGACTTCATCTTGCTGCTTCTAAAATACGGGAGGAGAAGAAAATGCAAGCGGCCTGCCCTCCTCAGCCTGCTGGGAGCCTTGTCCTCAAGTAACTCATGGCACCAGTGCAGTACTCTCACTGACCTCCCTTAGCCTCTTTACTTAGCCACACCTTCTGCCATCAAGTTCCATGTACTGCCCATGGTGTAGACAAGCTCTGCCCACCAGTTTGGAGACACTGGTTTTTTACAGAGTGCCTTTAAAAGGTCAAACCTTCCTCTCCCTCTTCCCTCTGGATGTTTAAAAACAGGAGTGCACCCCCAAAGTAAACATTACCAAAGGGTCTCCTGTTTGCCTCTCTATACTGCACTGACCCCTCCCACCCAGAGCCCTCCCACTGCAGCCCCCACCGAGGATGACTTGAGCCTGCTGTGGTTCTCTGGCATGGGCTGCCTGGGACTGGTCATGCATCCATTCATCTTGCCCAGCCCTACCCTCCGGACATCCCCCTATTACACAGGAAGGCCATTCTGCCCTTAGCCAACTGGAAGGGTTCTCAGAGCAAAAAGCATCCAAGAACCCAGGGCCACCAGCTCCTTTCCAGTGGCTGAGGTTCTAAGGGACCCACTTCATCTCACTCTCTGGAAGAACTTTAAACTTTATAAATGGGCACCAGAATTTGTACTACATCAAATTAAGAAAATCTCTCCTCCTCTCTGGTTTCCTTCCTTCCCCCCAACCCTGTTTTATTGAGATATAACTGACATACAGTACCGTGAAAGTTCAAGGTATACAGCCTGATGACTTGACTTACATGTATTGTGAAATGATTACCACTGTAAATTTAGTTAATATCCATCAACTCACATAGACACAAAAAAAGAGAAAATGTTTTTCCCCTTGTGAAGAGAACTCAGGATCTACTCTCTTAACCACTTTCCTATTACTGTTCAGCACTGTTCCTCTGGTCCTGATTCTGTACATTACACCCTTAGTTCTTCTTTCTCTTATAACTGGAAGTTTGTACCTTTTGACCTCCTTCCACCGATTCCTCCTCCCCCGCGACCCCCACCTCTGGTAACCACAAATCTGATCTCTTATTCTTTGTGTTTGGTTTTCTGGTTTCTGTTTTTTAGATTCCACATGTGAGGGACACCACACAGTATTTGCCTTTCTCTGTCTGCCTCCTCTCACTGGGTGTAATGCCCCCAAGGTGCATCCATGTTGTTGCCAATGGCAAGATTTCCTCCTTTGTTATGGTTGAATGATATTCCACGGTAGGCAGACACCATCTCTCTCCCCATTCATGCACTGGACACTGTGGTTTCTCCAAGTTGCTGCCGAACCCTTACGTTAATCTGTCTCCATGTCTTCACTGTTGTGAATAATGTTGGAATGAACACGAAAGTGCAGATATCTCAACACAGATTCCTTTGGTTTTTTTATTTAAATTCTTACTGATGCTTCTCTTTTACAATAGACTGCGTTCCTCTAATTATAATATTCATACATGCTGTTTGAAGGAAATCAGGGAGGGGGGCTAACTGGAGAAAGCCCCAGAAAGCAACTCTATGTTCCCATAATCCCTTCCCCTGGCAATAACCATCATTAGCATTTCAGTGAATCTCCTTCCAGACTTTCTTTTATATGTGCGCATGCACATGCACATCTTATTTTACACAAATCTGGATTTTTATTGTATGGACTTTGTAGGCTGTTAATATATGGTGAACTGATTTTTTTCAAGAAAATTTGTGCTATTATGCTTAGTCAGTGGAAGCAGAGAGTAATAAAAACAACTTCAAACACTCTAATATATGAAAAATAAGGAGCCCTTAACTGAATAAAAAAAGACTAGCATATGCATAAAGCCAGGACCCAGCCTACTACGAGGTCTGTCCTGGGCAGCACCCCAGACAGTCAATCAAAGGCCCAAATGACCTGGAAGTCATCCTCCCTTGCCACCACAGCTCCCAGTCTCCTTTGTCTACCACCCACTGTGGGACTTCAGACAAGTCATTTCATCTCTCTGAACTTCAGTTTTCTCACAGGTGGAGTGGGGCAAGCTGTCTTCTGCAGCTGTCACAGAGATGAAGGGGACACTGTGCCCCGAGGCCTACTGTGCAGCCTCAAGAGAGCGGGTGATCCACCTTCCCTTTCTCCATCTTCCATTCCTAAAGGTTCTGTCTGTTCAGAGGACAACTGTCCCTGTCATCCAGGAAGTCCTCTTCTGCTACCCTTGAGAAGGTCATTAAACATGGGCACATGTGCAAAAATGAACACTGCAATGGTATTTTTAATAGCAAAAGGATGGCAGGGGGTGTAAAAAACTTAGGAACATTCTAAATATCCATCAATACAAAATATAAAATAATCTATGCTACATTCATACTACAGAATATCACAGGGCTTCATAAATAACCACCGATGTATAGTGCTAACAAGAAAGTATTTTCAAGATATATTATCTAGTGAAAAAAAAATAGAAAAATAATACACTCTTCTTCACGAACATATCTCCCCGAGCAAGGGAAACAAAAGCAAAAATGAACAAGGGGACTATATCAAGCTAAAAAGCTTCTGTACAGCAAAGGACATCATCAATAGAACAAAAAGGTATCCTACAGTATGGGAGAATGTATTCATAAATGACAGATACGATAAAGGTTGACATCCAAAATATATAAAGAGCTCACACACCTCAACAAACAAAAAGCAAATAATCCAATTAAAAAATGGGCAGAGGAGCTGAAAAGACAGTTCTCTAAAGAAGAAATTCAGATGGCCAACAGACACATGAAAAGTTGCTCCACATCGCTTGTCATCAGAGAAATGCAAATTAAAACCACAATGAGTTATCACCTCATACCAGTAAGGATTGCCACCATCCAAAAGACAAACAACAACAAATGTTGGTGAGGTTGTGAAGAAAGGGGAACCCTCCTACACTGCTGGTGGGAATATAAATTAGTTCAACCATTGTGGAAAGCAGTATGGAGGTTCCTCAAAAAGCTCAAAATAGAAATACCATTTGACCCAGGAATTCCACTTCTAGGAATTTTCCCTAAGAATGCAGTTTGAAATTTCCCTAAGCGCAGTTTGAAAAAGACAGATACACCCCTATGTTTATCGCTGCACTGTTTACAATATCCAAGATATGGAAGCAACCTAAGTGTCCATCAGTAGATGAATAGATAAAGAAGATGTGGTACATATACACAATGGAATATTACTCAGCCATAAGAAAAAAACAGATCCTACCATTTGCAACAACATGGATGGAGCTAGAGGGTATTATGCTCAGTGAAATAAGCCAGGCGGAGAAAGACAAGTACCAAATGATTTTGCTCATATGTGGAGTATAAGAACAAAGGAAAACTGAAGGAACAAAACAGCAGCAGAATCACAGAACCCAAGAATGGACTAACAGTTACCAAAGGGAAAGGGACTGGGGAGGATGGGTGGGAAGGGAGGGACAAGGGTGGGGAAAAAGAAAGGGGGCCTTACGATTAGCATGTATAGTGTGGGGGGGGCACGGGGAGGGCTGTGCAACAGAGAGAAGATAAGTAGTGATTTTACAGCATCTTACTACGCTGATGGACAGTGACTGTGAAGGGGTATGTGGAGGGGACTTGGTGAAGGGGGGAGCCTAGTAAACATAATGTTCTTCATGTATTTGTAGATTAATGATACCAAAATAAATAAAATAAAATAATACACTACTGTTACTTAGTTAAAACAGGCACTAAACCCACAAATCATTAAAATGTGTTTCCACAAGGGGCTGTGGACATTACCAAAGGGGGTTTTAGTCTAATTCCAGTTTCTTAACCGTGTTTTCATGATCACCCTCTCTAAGGAGCCTTTGAAGACCCATCTTTCCTAATCCCTCCCCCACTACCATGAAATTTTAATAGTGCAGATGTACTGCTGATCCACTTGTATGTTGTGACCCTTTGGCGGGCCTAGCATATTTCTGATGTCCAAGAGTCAATGTGTCCCCATGGCAGATGTACAGTTTAATTCATACATTATTAGTGTGATTAAAAATTAATAATCACAAAAATTGTTTCCTCAGCATCACATGAAACAAAGAGCTCCTCCTTCTGCAGACACTTGGCAGTGGGGACTGCATTTCGCCTGGAGTTACAGGGAAATGCAACATGGCTGTTAGCCATGCAGGTATGTTTCTGTTCATCCTGGAAGGATGCAGACAACAGGAGAATATTCTAGTCATCCCATAACTGCAAACCTCACCTCAGATACGGCTGGGGGTGTGCCTGTGGCCCGAGGCACTGTCTCACCCTTGAGCATCCCCGATGCCCCGGTGACTCTGTGTGGCCTTCTCAGAGCCCAGTGAGACCGTCCTGGTCTCCGGGTGCTCCTCCCGCCACTCAGCTGAACCCTCTCCTCTGGGGCTGGTGTCCTTGCCTCATCCCAGGTGCCTCGGCCCCCTTCTTTCCTCCAGCCACCCCACTCCCTAGGTGATCTCATCCAGTATGGCAGCTTCCAGACCATCCACGCCACAATGACTTTAGATTACAGCTGAAGCCAACTTCGCCCCTGAACCAGAGGAACCATCTTTCCAAATACCTACTCAATGTTATTACTTGAATATACATCGGAATTTCAAACTTAACATGCCAAAACAACCTCCTGATATTCTCCCAAAACCCACATCTTTCAATCCTCACTTTCTCTAATACCAGTTCCTTCTTCCCAGTTGCTTAAGCCAAAAACGTGGAACCATCTTCACGTTATCTTCAAACCTTATATATCAAATTCCACTGGTTTTCCCTTCAAAATACATCCAAAATCCAACTTTCTTAACCACATCACATCTGCTACCCTTGCCAAGGCCAGCATCCTGTCTCACTTATGCTGTTGCAACCACCTCTTTACACATCTCCTCCTCTGTTCTTGCTCCCACACCACCTGCATTCCCCTCTCCCCCATCCACTCTTAGCAAAGCAGCAGAAACATCCTTGAAACCCCTGTCAGGTCACATGGATCCTCTGCTCAATGGCTCCTCTGATGGCATATGCAGTGCAAGTCAGGTCCTCAAGAGGACAAGGCTCTCCTGCCCTGGGCCCCTCCCACCCTCCCTGCAAGCCCCTCTCTGTCCCCCCACACTCACTCTGCTCAGCCACCCAGACCTTGCTGCTGCTTTCAACTCCAGATATGCACAGGCCACAGGGCCTTTGCACTTGCTCTTCCCTCTGCCTTCTGGATGGAATGCTCCTCTCCCAGAAATCCACACACTTGCTCCCTCCTATCTTCCAGAGCTTTGCTCAGATGCCCTCTCCTAACAAGACCTTCCCTGCCCATCCCATTTAAAGTTACAAACCTTAATCACTACACAGTTTAGCTGTTTATATTTTATTTACTGTTTGTCGCCCTCAACTAAACAGAAACTCGATGAGGACAGGGATGACTGTCCACTTTGTTTACCACTGGATCTCCAGCTTTGAGGGTGGTGCCTCGCACACTGCAGGTGCTTAACTTTCATTCAGGGAATGAACTCCTCCTTGTTCAGGATCCCAGGGTGAAGGAAGCGCCCTTTTAACATCATACCTTATAGCCAGTAGTTCTGCCACCTCTGAGGAGATCTCTGAGCTTAAACATGCTGCTTCCCCCAACACAGACTTAATGCCACCACAGGTCCCTGAATAATTCAAAGGCTAGCGGGCAATTTCTGTGGCTGAGCCAGCAAACAGCACTGGTACCATATGTTTTCTAAGCTCAGCAATTTGCTGAGGGCCCAACCAAGAGCAGAAGTCCCTCCTAATTGCCAAGGCACCTGCTTTTCCCTCCACAGAGAATCTGGGCTCCATCGAGCTCTGAGTTCCATTCACAGAAAATCCTAAAACTTCCTTCATCCCTTAAATCTGAAACTTTTCCTCCTCTGATTTGGAAGAAAACCAGAGGTGTTAAAACCGAACATCTTGACCGCATTTCCTCTGGGCAAGTTTTCCAGGACTCACTTACTCCAACACACCCATCCCTCCCACCAGACCCAGCCAGAGCCAGACATTTTAGGGGCTCCGTCCAGTGCAGAGCTCCAGCAGTGGACCTGGAACCCAGTTCCAGGCTGCAACATCATTCTGAGCTGGCTCCACGCCTGTCACCAAGAATTACAACAGTTCTTTAAGTCAGACCCTCTGGTAGCAAATGAGGAACACAGCAATTCAGCAGGAAATCGGCTTTCCTTCAAACTTCTCTGAAGTTTGTCGAGAAAAGAGGAATCTATACTGATTAAGTAATAGGAAAGGCCACCTGCAACTTCTACACAATTGCTTCTGACTTGAAAATCCTAGGATGTTAGAAAAAAAACTCTCCAAGATGAACACGATCCAACTGCACTAGGATTCATTTCCCATCTCCCTAAATAAATACCGCCACATGGTTCCTATCTGCTGTAAAATCCCTTTGAGGGAGGCAGAAGCAGTGGAGAGCACGCGGTAGTGCTGCTCTTCTGGCTGGCTGTGCATCCTGAGCAGGCTCCTTAACCTCTCTGAGCCCTACACTTATTTCAGAAATGGAATCTACCTTGCCAGCCGTTGAGAAGATACATGAGAAATCCTATGTGAGAGCTTTCTGTGACCAGTATAGGACTAACCTGAAGTTGTCACCACATATACTACACACTGTTTATATTCAAAACTCTAGGAAGGGCACTGTGAGCAATCACAGTGGGAGAAAGACAGCACCCTTGCCTTCAAGAAGCTTAAAGTTCAGTTGGGAAAACTGAGGAATGCACAAGATCAAGCATTTGCAGAGCAATATACCAAGAAAAGCACACACCTCCATCTGCTGCCTTCTCCAAGTGTCCCTTGGGTCTCCTTATTTGGATTCCAATATCTGCCTAAGTATCTATCAATCTGGCTACTCCCTGGACTGCAAAAGGCCTCAAAGCTGTCTGTAAACTAAGTCTCTAAAGCCAAGCCAGATGGAATGGCAGGGCCGCCGCAGCCCACGTTGCATCCAGCAGTGGCTGACTTCAGCCTGTCACTCAGCCAGCACTGCCAACTGCCCTCCTGTGCAACTAGTCCTGCCTTCCCGAGAATGCCCCGGATTCCCAGCACCGAGGTCCCCTCCACTATGGAGGTGAATATACTGAATGTCACCTACTGTGTCTCCAGGCCAGCTGAAGAAAGAGGAAAGGAGAAGAAAGAAGGGAATTCAAATGCAGTCATAGCAAAAGGAGAAAGCAGCAGCAGAGAAAAAAGCAGAAAGTGAGAAAATCAAAGGAAAAATGAGGAACATAAAGAACTATTGTTTGACATCTGACTTTCTGGCCAATGAAGGGCTTCTATGATGTGTGCCTCCTACAACATTCTGCAGGGCTGAGTAAGGTAGGCAGAAAATGTTATGCCCATTTTGGAAGTGGGCAAACTGAGGCCTGACAAAAATTTTGCAGATGGAGCGAGAGTGGGGTAGAGAACCTAACTCCTCACTTCTCAAGAGCTTTGCAAACTAGTGGTGCAGCCTGGACAGAGGACCATAGGCAACACTTGGAGGAAGAACTAGAGACAGCAAAGGAATGGACAGTACAATTCACAACAGCCCAAGTGGTGAAACCACCCAATTGTGCATCAGCTGATTAGTGAGCGAGCATGTGTGCTCTACCCATGCAACAGAATGGTATTCAGCCAACACGGACGAACCGTGAAGACGTCATGCTAAGTGAAAGAAAGCAGACCCCAAGGGTCACATTGTCTAATTCCATTTATATGAAATGCCTAGAATAGGCAAATGCATAGACACAGAAAACAGATTAGTGGTTGGCTGGGGGTTTGGGGAGCTTGGGGGTGGAATGGAAGTGCCTGCTTGTTGGGTGTGGGGTTCCTTTTTAGGGGGATAAAAATGTTCCAGAACTGGAAAGCGCTGATGGTTGCACAACCCTGTCAGTGTATGAAATGTCACTGAATGAAATGTCACTGAACTGTATACTTTTAAATGGCTAAGATGGTAAATTTTGGTATGTGAGTTTTACCACCCTTTTTTAAAAAGGAGGGAGGAGAGGAATGAAGAGAAAAATGAAAGAAAATCAGATACAAAGTAAGAGGAATGGGAAATGGCCAAAGATTCTTAGGCAAGCCATGCATTTCCCCAATCAGGGACCCTCTTCACATAGTTCAGGGGAGCTCTGCTGTAAAAAGGAGACCTCTCTTACCCTGAAGAGGTAACAGGATGCCTTAACTGGAGCTGCAGACAAAGAACCAGCAGCAGGAGCCTGGTGCTAGTGAGCAGGGGTGGAATGGGACTCTGGGGTGTGGGGCTGGCGTCCCCTCAGAAAGACCCGCTGATCCCACCAGGAAATGCTGAGCATTTACTTATCTGTCCTTCATACTGACACAGTCGCTCATTTCCCAAATATGAGTAAGTCCCTAACTCTGGGCCAGCCTCTGTCATCAGCGTTAAAGACACTGCAGTGATCAAATCCTTGGCCTTATTGAGTTAACCCTCTGGAGGGAAACAGCGCTCAAACTCATTGGCTGCTATGACCTAGTTTAATATCATCCGTGGCTCAGTCTACAAAGTATAAACAAAACCTAATAAATGAACCTTTCTCCTCTGCTTTTTAACACATCTTAATCACATTTGGTGCTAGGTAGTGATGAGAGAGATACAGGGACACAGTTGTAGCCACCTGGCAGGGGAAACACTAAGCAGGGACCTGGGTAGGGAAAACCAGCTATTTTAATTAGAAATGCTGGATTTAGGCCCAGAGAGGAATTTGACTTCAGGCCATTGTTTCAGACAGAATTGGTCCAAAAGGCACGTGCCAATGCCTAAGTGGGCCTTCCCTTAGACTCAGCCCTAGGGCCTCTGCAGGCAACAAAACAGACACGTAGTCTGGCCCTCGCGGGGGCTCACATGCTAAAGAAGGAGGCACATGATCATGGAACATATAGAGTGTTTTCAATGAACACGTGTTAAGGAGAAAAAGGACAGACACAATGTCCCTTTTTTCAAGGTTTTTGATCCCACAGAATAATGCAAATAAATCTCCTGCCCAAATCTTGGTCAAAGGTCTTGTAGGGATCAGAACAAAGTACAGGCTAGGGGGCTGAAGCAACAGAAATCTATT
This sequence comes from Manis pentadactyla, assembly GCF_030020395.1. NCBI lineage: Eukaryota > Metazoa > Chordata > Mammalia > Pholidota > Manidae > Manis > Manis pentadactyla. The sequence continues at coordinate 131,328,640 of NC_080022.1, read as the reverse complement.
GTCTCACAGTTCTTGAGGCTGAAGGCCAGATCAAGGTGCTGGCAGGTCAATTTCTTCTGAGGCCTCCCTCCTGGGCTCCCCTCCTGTGTCTGATGGGGTCCTCATCTCCCCTTCTTACGCAGCCACTCATGTAATTTCACTTTAACTTAATTACTACCTCTTTAAGGACTCTGTCTCCAAATACCATCACATTCTGAGGTACTGGGGGTTAGGACTATGACAAACAGACTTGCAGGGGGCAAAACTGAGCCATCATGGGTGCTGAGTGCTCCCACCGCCCTGGCCTGCCTCCCAGGGCCCCTCATTGCACTTGGCACATCTCCCGGGCCACTCCCCAGCTCCCCATGGAGGACATAGCCCTCTGACCACAGGGCTCCAGGGTCCTGTCCAGTCAGTCTCATCTGGGCTGCATCCCTGAGGCCTACAACCTGCCCAGTGCCCTGGAGGGGCCTATCCAAGGCCCTGGGGAAGGGCAGAGAAGGTGATAATGCTGAGGCAGGGCTCACTCCAAACAGTCTATCAGAGACAAGACTTTCAACAGCTCTTCTAACTGCCTGAGCAAGGGACAGGGAGATGTCAGGAGGCAGCCTCAGAAGCAAGTTTAAGGGGGCCAGTGGGGAAAGGACCACCCTAGCAGGGAGCTGAGCTGCTGGGACAAGGCCGCCAGGGAAAGGTGGGGACAGCTCTGGATCCACAAACCCTAGTCCCTGTCCCCCACTTCCTGCACAGCCGCTCCTAACAAGCCTTGCACTCACCATCAGCTCCCCGCTGAATTTTAAAGCAGGGTCACCCTGAAAATCCCTCCAGTCAACCTGAGAAGCAGCAGAGTGGCTGTTACCTTTCCTCTGGACTCCAGAAGAAACTGAAGGTCAGAGACATCATATGAATTTCGCAAGGTAAAATCGCCAAGAGGTGTGTGAGGCCCGGGTCCTACAAGTAGAATCCAAGGCTCCTGACAGCTGTCCAGAGAGCCCTCAGCTCCTCCCAGCTGTCCTGCAGCAGCCCCTTGGAGAAGCAGGACAGGGAGACAGCAGAGTGCACATGACACCTGCTCACCTTTCATCCTTCACTGTGGGCCTCCCTATCCTGTGGCCTTAACAACCTTGTTCTCCAGCACCCAGTGACCTTACTTTGATGTTCAGCACTCCCTTCCACGACCCTGAACTTCATGTCATGACAAGGCCATTCACACTTTTTCAGAGAAAGGCTGGTTAAGCCATGAGTCAAAATCAGAGCAAGATGTGCCCAAGTCTCTAAGGCAAGCTCTCTCTCTCTCTCCTGTTTACTACAGCCAGCCAGCCATCAAATACTCTTGGAACCAGACCTCAGAGATGCCGAGCACCATGCCAGGTCCAGGGCAGCGGCAGAGATTTATGAGGCAGGAGGAGCACAGAGTACAGTGGGGAGACAGCCATATAAACAAGTCACTGCAGTTCACTGTGCTTAGTGCCATCATGGTGGGGGTCCTGTGGAAGCTGGAGGAAGAATGACCCACCCAGCCTGGGGAGAGATCTGTTACCAGCAGAGGCCAAGTGGGGAGGCAGGCAGGCAGCCCTGGGCAGTGTGTGCAGGCCTGTGTTCACACCCCGGCACTCGGGGCAAGGAGAGCCAGTGGGCCCGACTCTGCTGCCCTCGGGTTTCAGGAGGACACCACGGAGGGCTGTGTGAGGCTAGGTGGAAGTGGGAACACCAGCCCTAAGCCTGGGGTTCCTGCCACAGTGGGAATGAAAGAAATATTCCCTAAAAATCAGGATATCAGAAAACTTGTCCACTCCCAGGGAGATGTCGTCATCTTCAGACCGCTTCCCTCCAGCCTTCTCTCTCAGGGCACAGGCCTCCCAAAGTGTCTCTCTTCCTTCCTCCTCCCCCATAAACCATGAGAAATGCCCATACAGGTGACTCCGGGATTATCAATCATGCCAGCTGCATGTCTGCACTGTAGCCCTTTCCAGCTTCCCCACATCTCACATCAGTCCTCATTTGCAAGAGACTTGCAGCTGTAGCTGAATATATATATAGTCTTGATGATATGCAGTGAAGCATAATTTACACCTTCTATGCTTCTCAGAGAAATCATTTCCCCAAGACTAATAATAAAGCAGACCAGCCACACAGAGTAACAAAGCACCCCACTCCCTGGCAAGCCATTCAGAAACAAACCATAACGGCACGTAGTTGGCACCCCCGAGAACAATCCTGATGGACACAGAGGAATGTGAGCCTTTAACACCAAGTACTACTGGGCTTTTCATCCTGTGCCCACAGAGCCCTAGGGCTTCCCTGGAATCACTCTGAAAAGGAAAGGGAGTGATGGAGGGCCCAGGCCACCGTTCACTGCAGGTGTGTGTAGCCAGAAGAGCAGCTAGTGTCCAGACCCCCAGAATCCAGCACCAGCGAACACCAGGTGTGGGAGATGCAGAGACTACAGGCAGGCTCTGGCTGCCCCAGCTCCCACCTTCATTCCACCATAGCTATAGCTATCCTCTTGGACGGGAGGCCTATTCAGGGGCAAAGGGCCCAGGCCAGATCTGGCTCTAAGGTCCCCCTGGATTACCTGGTAACACCTTGGTCAAGCCCCATACCCAATCTCTCCCTCACTGGCAGGGCTCCCCATCCACCAAATACACTCGGAACAGCCCCACCCAGGCCTCCACATGGATGAGGAAGAAGCCCGCTGTGTTTTCTTTCTAACCCTTCTCCTGGGTGAGGCAGAGAAGTCCATCAGAAATTTCAAAATTTATCAGGATTTCTGCAGCCATGTCCACCGCAAGATTTCTTAGGGGTGCACAGAGGGGGTCTCCACGGGAACCCCCACAAACCCCAGCCCTTGCCTGTCTGAGCCCAGATCCCTAAGCAGCATGCACTAGTCATCTGGCCAGAGGGGCAAGCAGACCCTTTTGAAAGATCCCCACCATGGTTTTTTTCCCCCCAAAGACCAAAGATTGCCTCCTTTTCTCAATGCAGGGAGTCAGAAACAGGAAGACTATCTGTGCTGCATTGCCTGGGGTGGGCTGTCATGGGCCCAGAGGGAAGACATTTCCTGTCCCCTGGTTATTAACAGAGGGAACTGGGGACAAAGGACAAGCAGAAAGCCCTGCAAGTGCCACCTTGCAGGATCAGATTCTGGAGCCAGGGCAGACAGGACGTGGGGCCCAGCAGTTTCCTGCTATCATGGTACCCTCCTGACTGCAGCATTCCCCCTCGCCCCCGAAATCTCACAGTGGTGCTCAAAAACTGCAACTGGCTGGCTGAAAGAAGGACCTGACATCGCCTTTGCCATGTCACAAAATATATCAACTTGAAAATGTCCTGGGATCACTAATGGGGAGAAGGACATTCACCCTTACTCTGAGCAGGAGCCTCCTGGTCTCAGTGGCCTCTGGATGTTATACTCTGCAGAAAAATCTATGTCTACAGGCTGGTTTATCTGTCACAGGGTCTAAGATAAAATTCCCCTTAATTACTGACCTATAGGTAAGATTGTAATCTTGGTCACACCCAGGGAGGTTTATCACTCCTAGGGAGGGTCCAGATGGGAGGAGATTCCCCCAACTGTGACATTCAAAAAAGGAATTTGTACTTTAAGTTTGTGATGTAAATAAAGCATGACACAGCCAAAGATCCATCCATCCATAGAAAGGCTATGACTCCCTTAAGCAAACACATTTTCAATGGTGATGCTAAGCCTGGCAAAAAGGGACTTGGAAGAGTCGGGATGGAAACTGAATTCAGGGAACAGTGGCCAAGAGGCAGAAAGACAAGGTCACCATCAGAAATGATGACCAAGAGGTCTAGAGTGACGCTCAGGGAACCAGGTTTAAGAAAAAGCAAACAGTAACGGCCAGCACTCTGAGTGACGAACGGGAAACAAGCATTCACAGCAGCAGCCACCAGCACATACTGAGCGCTGACACCAGACGCTCGGCGAAGCATTTGTTAAAGGGGACGATTCTAACTTTCAAAGTGATCCTGTGATGTCAGCCTTATCGTCCCCGTTTTAAAGACATGGAAAGTGAGATCTAAGGTCGCGTAAGCAATGTACCCAAAGTCTCACAGGGCCAACAAGCAAAACCCAGGTCTGATCTCCCACAAACATCACTACACCAGCCTGCCTCCCCAATACTACAGACCGAGAAGGCTCCCACTCTGGGATTGCAGGAGCATCTAGTAATCAAATCAGTCCCAAGGGAGGTCAGTTTCCTCAAGGCCTGTGTTTTGTCTCCAGCAGGAAATAATAATAGTTTGCCACTCTTTATACAAGGTAACAGTCCTACTTCACTTCACTTAACCGCAGTCATTTGCTCCCACAGCGGGAAGGTCTCCTCTGAGTTGCACGCCTTCTTCCCCAGTCTGTCTTGTGACCCAGGGTTCATGTGTGTAAAATGCCTGGGTGAGGAACACAGATTCTGTTAACAGTGTCACTAACCAAACTCTATTATTTTTCCCACATGAAGCCAAATAACTATCATGGGTAACAAACCCAGAATCTTGTATTCATTCAGCACTGCAGTGGAAAGAGCTGTACTATGGGTTTTTGTTTTGGTTTTAATCAAGTACCTGTGCCTGGTTGCACACTACAGACTGAATTTATAAAAATCAAGAGACCCAATCCTTGACCTCAAAAAATCAACAGCATGGTGAGGGCACAGGGGGTTAAGTGTGAAGAGGTCTAGAAGAATTCAGGGGCACTGTCGGTAGTCTTTCCAGGAGATTAACAACCAAAGCCAAGAAATAAGAACAAGCTCATCTGACTAAAAAGGAAAATGAAAACGAAAAGAAAAAGGACACAATAAAAAGACAAGCCAGTTAAAATGGACAAAGAGTCTGAAACTTCTCCAAAGAAGAAACAGAGTCTACCCATAAGCACATGAAAAGATGCTCAGCATCACAGTCAGCAGAGAAATGCAGATGAAAACCTCAGCGAGATACCACTTCACATGCAATGGCACAACTATAATTAAAAAGACATAATAACAAGTGTTGGTGAGGAGAGACAGAAACTGGAGCTCTCTGACATCACTTTCCTGGGACTGTCAAATGGTGTCACCACTTTAGAAAACAGGCTCACAGTTTCTCACATTGTTAAACACAGAGTACCAAATGACCCAGCAATTCTGTGCCTAAGTATACACCCCAGAAAAAGGAAAATACATGTCCACACAAAAACTTGTATACATTCACAGGAGCAACTTTCATAATAGCCAAAAAGGGAAAAACCACCCAAATGTCCATCAACTGATGAATGAATAAAAAGACGATACATCCATATGGAGGAATATTATTCAGCCACAAAAAATAACGGAGTACTGATACATGCTACCAAATGGATGAACCTTGAAGACATTATGCTATGGCAAAGAGGCCACAAATGATAGGACTCCATTCCTACAAACTGTCCAGAATAGGCAAATCTGTAAGCCTGAAAGTAGATTGTCAGACGACAACATGAACTGACAATCAGTAAAGGTGATGAAAATGTTCTACAATTGATTATGGTAACAGTTGCCCAACTCTATGAATGTGCTAAAAAAGAATCACTGAATTGTACACTTTCGATGGCTGTGAGATCTCAATGACCTGTTAAAACAAAAAGAAAACAAGGTGGGAGTAAAAGAGAGGAGGGGAAAGGGGTTCTGGGAGCAGGTGCAAGGACACAGCGAGAGAGCAGAGTTGCATCCCAGAGTCAGGTAGTTCCATGTTGCTTTGACAGTGTTATGCATATGAAGAAATGGCTAAAAATGCAGCAGGGGAGGTAGATGGGGCAAGTTACAGGGAGTCTGGTAAGCAAAGCTAAGGCATATTATATCATAAAGGCAATGAAAAGCCTACAAAAGTCTTAAAACAGGAGCATCCCGTGATCAGACTGGCTAGGGAAATCATGTCAGTGTCACTATGGAGAATAGATATTATCAGAGGAAAAAAGCGATAACCACCCCCATTAGGGGCCAAGGCAGCAACCCAGGCAAGAGAGGAGAGAGGCCAAGCCCAGAGCAGCCTAGGGTCTGCGGGAGGTGCCTGCTTTGTGGGGCTCCCACCATCTCCAGGCTCCAGTCCTGGAACAGAAGCCCAGCATCAGCGTGTGAGTGCCCCAGCAATACTGTAAAAAAAAAATTTCCACCCAGCCCCTTGAAACAAACCTTTCCTTTGCACCAGGACCAGCAGAGATGAAAAGAAATGTTTAAGTCTTTTAGCACTCTCTTGCATTCACCTCCCCCGACAAACAGGCTTTTCCTCATTACTAGAAGGGCCTCTTCTGGGAGTGTCCAGTGGCCAGACGCCCAGCAGATCCAGGTAAGGAGCAATTAAGACTAATTAGCCCAGCCTGAGCAGTAGCTCCAAATAAATTAGAAATGGCCAGCAGCTGCCGCTTTAAGGGTTTTAACTACTCGGACCTGTGTCCTGAACACGGCCCCTCCCAACCACCACCACCACCACCAAAAAGTGCTACTCAAAATGTGGGTGCAAGAACAGCAGCAGAAGCATGCTCTGGGAGCTTGTGAGTAATGCAGAAACTCAGGCCCCTACCTCGAACTTCTCAATTTGAATCTGCATTTAATAAGATGCCCAGGTGATCTGTGCCCACAGGTCAGAAAGCCTTGGCCACAAGGCTGCTACCAGGCACTCTCGTACTATATCCTCAGAGGGGTCCATGGAAAAAGGCTTCCCTCTCGCCAGCAGCTCTCCAGGGAAGGCCCCAGTTAACAGGCAGCTCTCAGCACTGAACCTGGCATGATGCCCAGAGCATGTGGGGTGTAAACTCCATTTACAGAGTATACAAGGTGCCAACTCTCCCCCAGGTTTCCTGACCCTCACAGGAACTCAATGAAACTTCTGATTCTGCAACTTGCCCAGGGCCTCAGGCAGCAGGGGCTGAGGCAGGATTTGAACCCAGAGCTGCCACACTCTTGCTCTGTACTCTGCAGCCCACACTGGGGAGATCCTGCCCAAACCTTGACCATGGTGACCACAAGGGGGTGGCTGCCAGGCTGACATTCCAGCCCACGAACCAAACCACACAAGGCATCGAGCCTCCCCTTGGAACTGATACACGGCCTCAAAAAAAAGAGGCCACAGCCACACTGTAGATTGTTCCTAACACTCTTGGTATCTGGCAAGACCATCTGGGCTTGCTCTCTGCCATCAGAGTGAGAGCAGTCAAGACTCTGGGCCTGCCACATTCGCGTCACTCACCACTCTGCCCCCCAGCCTTTCTTTCTTCCTCCACAGCCAGCTCCTGGTCCTGGTCCCAGTAAAGCATTCTTGAGCCCCACCTCCACCCGGTGACGGAGGGACCTGCTAGGCAAACAGGAACCCAGCCACCACCCTCCCTGTTATGTGACCTTTTTACTACCTCCATATCTGTCCTCAAATTAAACAGACTCAAAGAGATGCCTAATTCCAAAGCCTATGTTCTTTCTGTGACATGGGTGGCCTCATATATGCCACTAAACAAAACAAAAACAACACACAAAAAGTGAACTAAATCCCATCTAATTCCAGGCTTTAATCATGACTTACAGGCCAACTTAAAACTCCTCAGGGATGCTTTGCTACTCAAACTGTGGCCAGCAACATCAGACATGGGAACTATTTAGAAAATGCAGAGTCTGGGGCTCCGTCCTAGACCCACTGAACCAAAATCTGCATTTTAACAAGACCCCATGTGATGTGCACACATATTAATGTTTGAGTAACATTGGTCTTAAAGTCCTGCAGTAATATTTCAATTCAGTACAGGGACGCTCTACACGCCCACACCAGACGACAGGCCCCGCTCCCAGGGCTTCGGGACATTCTTGACGATATGAAAATATCAGACCGAGTACCAGATTAGTAGGTTTTGTGTTAAGTATGTTGTTGATTATCAAAAACTCAACACAGTTTTATTTTTCACTTGAAGCACAAAAAAGGCTTGTAGCTATTTATCAATAAAACACTTGCTAAATGAGAACAGTAGACACAAAATTACTATTTCCACTTCTAAATTATATTATGAATCAAAAACAAATGCCTCAATGACACTCTTCCATGAGCCACCACTAAAATAAGGATCATCTGCCATGATTAAATTAGGACAAGGAGTCCTTTCTGTAGAAGTTTTAAAGTATCTCGAAAGAGTTTTTACAACTTTATTCGTTTTGTTGCCTAATACTGGTGCATCTGACAAGCAAATGAGATGTGAAAGGAGTTTAAGGCATCTAGACAGAACAATGGATGCTAAACCTCTAGAAGGGCTTTCATTCCAACAGAACAAGTGTGAAACTCTGTGTGTTAGAGAAGTCACCTGCCTGAGTGATCCCGGAGGGGACAGCACGTCCCCACGGGCTCCCTGTAAAGGGGCTGCTAACCTCAGCTCCAGGTGCTGGCCGTATCTCACTGAGCCTTGCAGACATATTTGCTTTTGTTGAACCACAAGTCATCATGATGTAATTTACCACTACCCTCACATCCCCCCCAAAAAATCATAGGAAGTCTGGGATTAGGAAAATGACCCCATTTGTCCAATAAATATAGGCCCAGTATCTACTAGTGTGCCTAGCAATGTGCTAGGTGCTGGAACAGCTTGGGGAGGGGAGCAGATTTGAAAAAACAATAGGAGTTCATCCTGGCTCTCCCAGGAGCTAAGGGCCCCTGCTGAGGTCTGCACAGTGGGGGAAGTCCTTGACGCAGTGGGAGCTGGTCAGACATGCAGAACCTTAGGCCCCGTGCCAGGCCTGCTGGGCCAGAATGTGCAACCAAGGTCAAGACAATTCATTGTGAGAAGCCTTGTTCTAGAAGCACTGAATTCAATTTGAAAGCACTCTTCTACATATGACCATAAAACACTGGGACTAAAATAGACCAGAGCTAGGGCATCCCCGAGTGGGTGCCCATATGGTAATCAACACAGTGGCCCACAGACACTCAGCTTGCTCCTTTTGTCCTTCTGGGCACATGATAGGATTGCATTTTCCTACCCACTGGATGTTAGGTAGGATTGTGTTTTAGTCAATAAAATATGAACACAACCATCATGTGTCACTTCTGGTAGAAGCTTCTAAGAACCAGATGCTCTTTGACATGGAATCACCAGCAAGATTCCAGATGGTGGTTGCTCCCTCATCCTGGGGTCTGGAGGGTCTTGCAGCCCCAAACTTGCAACAAACTTGCAGCATGAGGAAGAAGCAAACTTACATCGTTTTAACCACTGAGATCTGGGGGCTGTTTGTCATGGCAGTATATTCTTACCCATCCTGACTTACATAGCACTTACATGCCCATAATGTCCCCATTTTCAGAACACTTCTGTTACGACCCATTGAGAACTGTTCAAAGGCACCATTATTTGCAGGTAGGGCTTCTTTTCTTAAACCCAAAACAGTGTTACTTAACTCAGTTACCCTCTTCACTCTGCAGACTCCACTCCCCAGAGTTATCTTACTTTCTCCCTTCCCAGATATCCTCACATATTTATGCTTTCATCTTATTGTACCATATGTTTTTTGGTAAGCTGCTTTAAACCCTTTCTGCAACAAGGTGATAGACAGATATGCACATGTACAGACACACTAGACTTGGCTCCAAATGCATTTTGGCTTTTTCCAAAAAAATCAAAACCACCCCTAGAAAGATAAAGATTTGCTGTTATGTGGATATTCAAAAGAACATGGCCCCAGGCTAGCAACTATTCCTTCAACCTGTTCTCTCCACAAAAGGATACTTACAGCATGCATGGTACACACACACACACAGTCCCTACTTTTAAAAAGCAACTCATTCCTGCATACACCATCTCCTTCTGCCTTGTCCTAAGACAAAATATGAACTATGCTAACTCAATGAAAATAATTAGCATCATTGACCAAATTTTTAATTTTTAAAATCCAGCTTCAATATACTGCATGTTTGACCTCGTGTTCAGCACAGGTGAGCCTTATTTTAATCAGTTGCTCCTGGTAGGCAGTTTGGGTGTAAGCAGCTGGGCATCAGTATTAGAAACAGCGCTGCAATGGGCATTCAGACTCTGACAGCCTGACTATTAGATCCCACATTTCCAGAAGTGGAATTGCTGGATCAGAGGGCATGTACTTTGTTAAGGCTTTTAAGATATATTGCCAAATTACCCTCCGGGAAGCCTGTGACAACTTTCCTACACCCTTGCCAATACTCACTCCTTTTTTCTCGACCTGAAAGCTATTTATTTTTTAATCTGCAAGTCTTTATTACTAGTGCAACTGAATATGCTGGTGACTATTATATCTTTTATTATAAAATGTCTATCCAAATTCTTTGCCCATTGTCATCCTGCTGTGTTCTTCGGGTTTTGTTTTAATTTTTTAGTAATTTATAAAAGCACTTCTTGCATTAAGGACAGTACCTCTTTCCCAATTTTTAATTGCCTTTTTTTACCTCACTTCTTTCACAGGAGAGGTCTTGGGTAGTAGAAGGAACAGTTCACAGATGAGGACATTACAGGAGGAAAGCGCATCTCAACTGATGTGTAGAGAGTGCCCCCCACCACCTCCATCCACCCCCAGCAAGTCCTTTGGACCTGACCTGCAAGATACATTCCAAATTCACCCACTTCTCACCATGTCCACTTCCGCTACCCTGCTCCCAGCTCCCTAACTGGCCCTGCTTTCCTTCCCCACCCTCTTCAAATCCATTCTCCATGCTAGTCTAGATGAGCTTTCCAAAACAAATCGGAACATGCCATCCGCTTCGATCAGACCAAAGGCTTTCTGCGGCACTTACAGAACTATCTACCAACTACAGGTAGGTAGATAGAGAAAGGGTACTTACGTTATGTGAGAGAGGTGCTAAATAATCACTACAACCTGGTGATCATATTACAATGTATAAATGTATCACATTAGCAGGTTGCATCTTAATTTACACACTGGTATAGGTCAAATATATTCAATTAAGAAAAAAATTCTTCACAGCTTGAAATCAGCCATGTTGGTAGTATTTACACCCAAGAAATTGGCAAATCAGGATTTCTCCCTGTCTGCCGTTCATGCTCCAGCCCCCAGAGTTTTGGCTGTTAAACATTTACCAGCACACCAGTGGAGCCAGAAGCAGCCTTCGTTGTAGGAGTTACCTGTCCTCCCAAAAAACTGCTGAGGATAGGATTCCAGATGGACGGACCCTTCAGACCGGAGGCTGTCTCTGGCAGTCACGTGGACAGACAACAGAGACCCACACAGCGGGGAGGACAGCTCCACAGACTCCCAGATGACACTGAGCAGCAGCTGGGCCGTTAGAGTGATGATGTTTCTATTAAGCCCCCCAGACCATAAAGGCAAACTGGGGGAAAGGACAAGAAATCTCAGATTCCTGGACAGTACATTCCTTCCACCATGCAGAATAGGGACCCAAAATATAAATTAAATTCTTATACAAAAATTAAGTTACTTATATGGGGGGATGAGGAGGTGGAGACAACTTGCCTCCCTCCCTCTCGTCACATCCCACCCTCTCTTGTTCACTGTTCTCTAACCATTCTGGAATATTCTGGTTCTCTCAACTACATCAAATATATTCCCCTCCTCAGGGTTAAGTGTATTGCACTCAAATTACTCCCCCAAGACACTCAAGTGGCTGGCTCCTGTGCACTGTCATTCAGGTCTCTGCTCAAGCATCACCTCCTCTGAGCAGCCACCCCTGACAGTCTTATCAAACCCCTCCTGCACCCCACACCCCCACTCTATCACAGTACCCTGTCTTATTGGCCCCATTCTACTCATTTTTGGGGTTTTTTTTGCTAGTTTACCACCTCTCCAGCTAAGGGCTAAGCTTCTTTTCTGTGTCTCCACTACTTCCCTTCCAGCACCAACAAAGTGCCCACAATCCATTCTAGGCACTCAGTGAGGGGTTGCTGAATGAATGAATGATCAGCGTCTAAACAGGGATTGGCAAACCACATATAGCCCATAAGCTAAGAATGGCTTTCACATCTTTAAACGGTTGAAAGCGAGAAGGAGAATATGGCATGGCATGTGAAGATTATAACCTTCAAATGATTTCGGTGCCCATAAATAAAGTTTAATTAGAACACAATCACACCCACTGGTTTTAGGCTCACCTGCAGCCACTTCTGGGCCCTGACAGCAGAACTGAGTAGCTGTGACAGAGACCACAGGGGTGGCTGTCCCAGCTGCTCCCGGCCTCTGGAACACAACAAATCCCAGAGACGCAGCTCTCCTCAAAGCCACCTCTTGGCCAGCAAAACCTAATAGGCTTCCTGGCCATTGGCAGAGAAAGTTTGCCAACGCAAGTTAAGATGTTTTGAGAAATGTTTCTACGGGAGAACAAAACTAAGCTAATGAGCAAGACAGGAAAGGGCAGAGGGGGTGGTGTCAGGAGACACAGTGGGTAGACAGACAGTGGTGACACTCACTGTGTTTGGCGGGCGGGAGGAGAAGGCAGTGAGAAGCGAGGGACTGAGTTCAGTTTGGTCGTGTGAAACAGTGCATCAGGGATGAGTCTGGCCACCACCTTAAGGAGGAAGGTAAATACACTGACGCAACAAGTTAACCCAATAAAACAGATCTTTATCAGCTGGTAGACAAGGGGAGCCACTACACGAGAGAGAAGGTAGGTGAGTCCCCTAATGAGCCCACAAAATCTCTCACAGCTCATACACCTGTTGCAACTGAACCTCCACAATGTCACCACATGCCCTGGTCTACCAAAGGACAAGCCAGTCTGACTGCTGGCTACCACGTCTATTTCTCTCCACGGGCATGAACAGTACCCCAGAAGCCCCACCATCCCAGGGAGAGAGGTATATGCTAATTTGGCAGTTAAGTCCAGCAGGATCAGTCCTGACATTCTGTTAGAAAGCTTGTCACACATGGCCTTGCTGTTGTGAGTAATAAGGGTACCAGCTGGGAGAACAATATCCCCTGGAGTGGCCTGATAACAATGCTAATACCTTACATGTACACAAGGCTTCCTGGTTCACCAAACATTTTCTTTCACCAGAGAAGTGGAGGGGAGCCCACATCCATGCGTGTAGAGGAGGCTGCCCAGGCTGTCAGATAAAAGTCGGGCTTTTTCAGGCTGAAGAGTATAAGGTCAGCATCTCTTTCATGTTTCTAGGTGGTAATGGACAGCAGGGATTCACATAGTGGTTAACGGATGTCAGGGATTCCTGCCGAATTGTTGCTAAGGGAACTTTTGAAAAGATTTCCCAAATCCACAAAATCCAGAAGCCCTGCCCACTGCTCTTAATTCCTGTGGGGTGCCCACCTGAGCAGACAAGCACACAGCAGTCAAGTGCAGGAGGCCCCTCCTGAGAAGAGGCAGACAGAATGGTGGGCCAGGGGTAGATTTTCAAACAGCAGGAGCTACAAATGTGAGCCACAGCCCCCCAGTCAAAGGGCAGGGTGATGTAGTGATGGTGGGAAACAGCACGGTCTTTTTCCCAATTACATACTCTGTGAGCCACCAACACGAATGACACTTCTGTGAACAGAGCTGAGCACCACCTTAAAAAATACTGGCTTGAGGGACAAAGTCACACCCATTTTAGGTAATTTTCACATTATGGAAAGAAAAGCTCTGTATTAAAATCAATTTGTGTAACAAATCAAGCATATCTACTAGATGTCAGACAGCTCAGACACTCTATGTCTATTAATAACAGCACCAAATAGCCCCTACCTGAGAGCTGGACTGCATGTCAAGGGCCCAGTGGATAGACCCTGGCTTTAGAGACAGGAAAATCTGGCTTCAAATTCAGCTGCACCATTTATCATGTGGCCTTTATAAAGAAATCCCTGGCATCTTAAAAATAAAATCCTCTAAGGATGGTGTCTTTAAAATAAAAATAACCCTCCAAGGATGGCAATGGAGAATTCCCTAGAAGAATGGCCAAGGCTCCTGTATGGTACCTCCCACTGGGTGCTCTCTCACTAGTCGACCCTGGCACTGCTTCCCCTCATGGACCATCTGACCCAAGTGGGTTCTCCCTACCCTTCTGAGGCAGCCAGTCTGCAAAATGGCTCTCCATGAACCTTGCTTCCCTAGATTCATACCACTACCCCCACCTGTATGTACCTCCCTCCCATGCAGAAGGGCCGCATGGTCCTGGACCACTCCTGTGATTCACTTTACCAATAAAATGTGCTGGAAATGATGTGCCAGTTCTGAGCATGAGCCTTAAGAAAGCCAGGCAATCTGCATTTCTGCATTCTTGGGAGCCAGCCACCATGTATAAAAACTCCAACTACCCCAAAAAGAAAGGCTGTGTGGAATGGCCCTGGAGGCTGGGACAGCATGCAGAGAGAAAGGCCACGTGGAAGAACACCAAGGCACCAGACATATGAGTACAGACGCCAGCTGTTTGCAGGTTCCAGCCCAGCTGAGCCTCTAGGACCCCAGCCCCAGCCACCATCTATCTGACTGCAAATGCACAAGAGACACCAGGACAGACCAGCAGAAACCGCCCAGCTGAGCCCCATCAACCCACAGAAATGTGTGAGATAATAAATGGTTGTTCTGTGACTCTAAGTTGTGGGGTGACTCGTTAAGGGAGCAGGAGATAAAACATCATTCCTAAACTCTCCCTAGCACAGCCCACTCCCCAAGCCGCACCTTGTAAACTCCTGCAGCATAATCACATGAAGCCAAAACGAGAGAACATGAGATGGAGAGGAGATTCAGTTTAAGGGTGACCTTCTGCAAACAAAAAAAATACTTTGTTTGGTTACTCTGAGGTCCAGACCTCGAAGCCAGATGGTGGACTCTAAGAACAGCACCTTGCTCTGTTGTGTCTGCATTCCAACCTTATTACCCACCAGAATCATTTCTCAACAGCTCTGGGGGTGTTTGCAGATGCCTTACACTATCTTCCAGGTCCCTGATCTCTTCTCTCCATTCAAAGGAAGAACAGGCCACAAGGAATTCTCAGGCCAGGATTTAGGTCCTCTAGCCACTGGATCTATCCAACCACTGGACCATGTCTGACCCTCCAGCTCTTCCCCAGGAATGAGTATCTGGGTTCCCCCCTCCATCTACCTTCCTCAGGGGTAATTTCTCAGCCTCCACACAACCCAGAAGTCTTGCAGACATCTCCTCCCTTACAGGGCCTCCAAGTCTATGGAGGTGATCTTGGCCTGGCTTGGAACTGGCAGAACAACTCCGACAGGCTCCCATCTCAGCGTCCTTCATCTCCCTGGGCTTTTTCTCGTTGCATCTCTCACTGTTAGAAGAGTTGTTACTCTTCTCCCTCTTCAGGGCTCAAGAGACCCTCAAGAAAGACATTTCTAGCTGCTTTGACCTCAAGAGCCTTTGTATCTCATAGGCAGCTGTGGGTCTTGTCCATTAGGCTGCGGCCCTCTTCTAAGATGAGCGGGTTCCCTCCTCTGCTGGAAGGGTCCACCCACCCCCACCCCTTTCGATGACCAGGATCCTGGTGGCCAGCCCCATCAGGGTCCCCCACACTGCTCTGCTTGGACTAAGGTTTTCCTAGAGGCAATCCTCTAGAAGCCAAGTACGTGCTGCCCCATTCTACCACTTCCTTGGGGTCTTGACCAAAAAGGTTTCCCAGTAACCAGGACCAGAATCTCCACCAAACAGGCGTCTCCCCAGGGGCAGGCTGCTGCAGGAGGGCAAACCTCTCAGTGCTTTCAGAGTCAGCTCCCAATTCCCCTCCGCGGGGACACTTCCTACAAAGCCGGGCCTCCTCTCGGTTCCCCTTTTCAGATGAACAAGGAAGAAATCCTCGGGGAGTGTCTGTTTTGCACAACCCTTAGCACCCTTCCTCCAAGATCTTGGTATCGTTGTTTCCACCACAGAGCAAAAGGCACCCTGAGGTACAGGTTACATTGGAGGTGCCAGTTCTCAGCCAGGAACCCACCACCCCTCTCCTCCCCCAGGAGGCTGGAACAATTTGTCTGTACTTGCCTGGCCAACTGTTCCCCCAGCTTGAACTCCATGCCTCCAGCACGCTCAGTGCCAGGTACCCCTCCAGCAGACACCCCAGAAGGCTTACCACCTCCTTGGTATACAGATGCCCCTTCTCTGGTCTCCTGGCTTCTGCACTAACCCCAGCCTTGATGACCACCCGGCTGGTGCTTCTCCAGGCTACTGATTCCATCTGCTGGCCAGTCCACCCCCACCAACTCCCTTGGGAGCTCTGCATTCTCCACTAACCGAGTCTGTCTTTGAGGACCCACCCCATTCCAAGGGATTCTCCCCAAAGATCCTCCCTCCCTACCCCACCCTCAGCCTTGAGGTCCAGCCCACCCACATAGGTGGTTCTCAGACACATCACCCCTGTTGAAACTGCATCTCCATGGCCACTGCAAAGAGTCTCAGGGCTCAGGCCCACCCCTGCCTCCACCTGTGGGAAACCAGAAGCCTCTGAGTAAAGCAAGTTCGGGGCAGGAATGATGCTGACCAGGAACCACTGCCCTCATTTGGCGTGAGCCCTTCAGCCTCCCCTGAGGAATGTTGTCACAGCATGCTGACCGTGGGGGCTGCGCTCACTCTTTCCCGCAAGGACCCAGACCCTTCCTTCACTTGCCCTTTAGCACAGCTGACCCCAGGCCATCGTATTTAAAGGAGGCACAGAGATAACAGACACCCATCTGAGCTGCTAACCAAATTACTCCCTGGGCAACTGCCTTCCCTTCTCCATATTCAAGTTGTTTGCCTGTAAGATGGGAATGAGGCCTCCCCTTCACAGAGCTGCCAGGGGAACTGACTCCTGGTAGGTAGTCAACCAAGATTAGCCCATCCGGGGTCCTGCTCCCAGATGCATGTTGCCTTTGGGAAGTTTCTGAAAGCCCCTTTAGGCACCAGAAATTTCTTAAGTATGTAAATGCCACTGGACAGAACTGACATGACACCCAAGACCGTCCAGCCACCATTCTGCTGGTCCCCTGGGTCAGCTTCACCCTCCCTGCCCCCGAGGAAGGAAAAAGCAGAGCTGTTCCACTCTTGAAAAATAGCCTACAAACCCACCAGACTCACTCTCACCCAAAACACTGCTGGCTGAGTCCAGCCAGGGACTCCACAGCCAACAGACACCCAAGGGCTGAAAGTCCGCATCACAATTTCCTGGGAAAGTGTGACCACCAGTCTCTCCTAGGGCTTCACTGAGCTAGGAATATGCAGCCTCCATCTTCCCAAGAAGCAACATGCTTGCTTTCACAGCTCAATCTCAGGAAAGGAGCGGGAATACTGAGAATACAGTGGAGCCTGCCCTTGGTGTACAGGTTTCTCAAAATACAGAACCAAGAGGGTTCCAGAGCACACTCTGCTGACAGCCAGTGAAAGCTCCTTCCAGCTTAAACTGTGCTCAAATGCTAATCCATCAAGGAGGATTCTGTTCTCCTCTGGGCCTGAAAACAACAATGTACCTTTATGAGGCCCTACTCTTATTTTTGATAACGTCTGCACAGGGCACTTCTTGAGCAAACTTGCCCATAACCATTTCACCCCTTTCTTTGTTTCTTTTTTAAGTCCCAGGGTGCATTTTCTCTCAAAATTTGCTACTTCATTTTTTGGGAACTAGGGTGGGGTTAAATTATAAATTCAGTCATGACTTGGGCAGTGTTTTACCAGACGGTTTGCATGTACCTACATAATTGTGGGCAACTAATCATTAGTCTTTAGGACAATCCTGGGGTCAGGAAGCCTTTTACTAACGGGAATGATCTGTAAGGTCACTCCACTCCCACCCCAGAAGTTCAGAAACTTCGGATCCCACTCACGCTGTGCCATGAGCTCTGCGATTAGGGGACAGAGAGGCCTCCCAACTGTCACCCAGACAATAAACAGCCAGCCGACTTGGCTCAGCAGGTCCTGTGTAGCCCTGGGGCCAGGCCAGAACGGCTGGAACAAGCCCCTTTCAGTTTCTGAACCTTAGCCTGGGGGAGGTGGCCCAGGGGAGTGGGCGCTGCCTGGGGGCTTTGGTACCCCTGGATCAAGCCTGCTGACTGGGATCGGCTGGGGGCCAGCAAGCTCAGCTGACCAGTTAAGTGGGCGGCCCCGGGGCGACCAGGCAGCCTGACCCTGAGCAGCACAACCGTCCATGGGTCGGCAAGCTCCGGGCTCCTGGGTCTGGAGACGCGCAGCTGCGGGGCCGAGTCGTTGCCACTTTTCCGATCCAGGGTCCTCTGTGCGCCTTCCCTGGACCGCCGGACTCGGCAGCCCTTCGCAAGCCCCTGCCACCGCCGGGAACGCGCCCGCCAGCTCCAGAACTCACACAGGCAACAAGTTCTAGCTTCCTCGGGGCGGCCGTGGGGTGCCCGGGAGGCCCGGCACGGGGGCGTTTGGCGGGCGATCCCCGCGCTGCCCACGCCGGGAGGGGCTCCCGTTGCCTTCGCCATCCCCGGAGCGCGGAGCCCAGGCTCGGTTTCGCGGCGACTGCGCCCAGCTGGCGCCCCTCGGACAGGGACGACTTGGGCACCCCCGGTGTAGGCAACAGGTACGCGAGCGCGCCAAGGGCCGGAGCCCCGTGTCTCCCCGCCCCCGCCCCTCACCTCCAGCAACTGCACGTAGCTCGCCGGGAACCAGCCGCGGAGCCCGTCCTCCTTCTCGCCCTCCCACCAGCCGCCGTCCGGGACCTGCAGCAGTGTGATCAGCTCGCCTGCGGCGAAGCGCAGCCCCTGGCCGTGCCGCTCCCCAGAGAAGGGGTAAAGGGTCCGGCAGCGGACGCCGGACATGGCCTTGGCGCCCGGGCTCACAGCGCAGCCTGCATCCCTGCCGAGCCCCGTGGGCTGGGCAGCGGCTCCGCGGGGTCCCAGGCGCCCAGCGCTCCGGGCTCCTGCGCTCTGGGCGCGCGCCGTCTCGGGGCTGCGCGGGGGTCCCCGGCCGCGCGGGGGTCCCCGGCCAGGCGGGGGACGCGCGCTCCGCGCAGGGAAGCGGAGACTCGCTGGCTTCGAAGAGCGAGCGGCGACGCCCCCGGGCCGGGCAGCTCGCAGATCCCAGCTCTGGGCGGGGGGGCGGGGCTCAGGGGGAGGAGACCCGGACGCCGCGGGCTCCGCAGACAACTTCCCGGGGACGCGAAACGCGGGCAGCCGCCGCGAGGGCCAGCCGGAGCCGGGGCCGCTCTGGCGCGCGGAAATGCGCAGCTCCCGGGGGAGGTGGGATCCGGAGCATCACCCTCTGGCCCGCTCCGCGGCGAGGGAGTGGCCGGGCGTACGTGGAGGGGCTGGCTGCCGGGTGGCCGAGCGGGGGCTCGCTCCGAGGCGAGGGGGGCGGGGCGGGGGCTGGACCAGGGCGGCCACGCCCGCTAAGGGCTGGGCGCTCCCTCTCTCTGAGGGCAGGTCACTGGGGAGGGGTCTCCCCGCTCACGCCCCCAATGCGGAAAGCCGCGGGACTAGGAACGCCCCTCTGTGCCCGTTCGGTAAGTCTGGGGGCGGGTGCTAGGCGGGAGCTTCCTCCGAGGTGCCTGCCTGTGAGGGAATGTTTGTGACCGTCCCTGAAGGGGTTGAACCTGGGGTTGAACTTGACTCACCGGAAACTGAACAATAGGTGAAAGACAGGTTTGCAGCCTGCCGCCTGAACCGGGAAGCCGAGTGGGACGGAGCAGGGAGGCGACGGAGTTGGAGTTCGTAGAACTGGTAGCAGGCCTGTAGGGATAAACGGAGACAAAGTGAGAGAAACAGCCCTCACCGCTTTGCACGCAGAGTCCTGAAATCGAGATGGGCCAGGCCGAGGAGACTACGCTCCTTTTACTCAGTCACCGAACATTAGTGGGGGGCTGTCACATTCCATGCAATGTGCCAGGTAGCTACAAAGATCATCTGGACAAGTCCTTGCTCTCCAGGGACCAGTGGACCTGGGTGCTTCCGGAAGCTGACCTTGAACTGAGGGTACAGAAGTAAATGAAAGCTGGGTTTCTTTATTAACCTACTCTATAGGAAGACTTAAAATACATTTCCTAAACAGCAAATAGGTGGACCCTTTCATCTCTCTGTATACCAATTGCCTACTCTTACATCCTGCTCAATAATATTCCATGACTCCCTATTGCCTATTAAACTAAGCACTGATTTCTCAGCCTGTGCATTTCAGACCTTCCACAGTACCTCCCCTGGCCTCATCTCACAGTTTGTCTAGATACCCTTTACAAAACCAGTCAGGCTGGGCTACAAGAGCCTTTAGGTCTTGCCCATCTTCCTGTGTTTTGAATCAGTGGTTCTTAATCCTGACTGCACATTAGAATCACCTGAAAAGCTTTCTAAAAATGCTTATTCTCAGGCTAGCCCTATCTTTGAGAATCACTGTCAAGCCATATTCTTCATTTAAGCCATCACACCTGAGCAGTCTCTGGCCTCTGGCCACAGGCAAGTTGACAAATGCAGATTGTTTATAATATCCCATTGATTGCAAATGCACAGACCTTTGCTTAGCTAGAAACACTGGGGAAAAATTCTTAACCACAGCCACCACAAAGACTCCTTTAAACCAGAGCTTCAAAAGTTGATAGAGAAACAGTCAACAAAAGTAACTGACCTAATGAAGTCTTAAAAGGGACTAAAATTCCATGTATCAGAGGAACATGTGACTGTTAGCAGGCTAACCTCAGGTTTCAGTTCTGAAGATACAGCTCACCTCAAGTTAGGGCAGCTGGTCCAAAGCCTTCCTGCAACCCAGAATCCTCCATGGCACCTGTAAACAACCTGTGATCCAGTTTGGATTTGCAAAATCTCAGACTACACAGCATCCCATACACTGTGGCTCTGAACACCCACCCCAAACAATTCTGCAATATCCGAACTGATGATGGCTGTTGGCTTCTTCATTCCTTCATTTCATTCCTGTAATCCTATGAGCTGGTGAGGTTTTGGCCCCCAGTTTCAAGGCAGAGAAACTGAGCTCAGAGGGTATGACTTGCCCACCATATCACATGGCCAGTCAACAGCAGAACCAGGCTTTGAACTCAGATCTGGCTTATTGTACATGCAGTGCTGCTTCCTCTGGCCCATCCTGCCTGTCAGGAAACATGTTTGCCCTTTTAAATCATCCACCAATAACATCTGAAGAAAGGGCTCGCTGACAATACCCAGTGTCAGTGTTAATATAAGTAAGACTAGACTAGCAGCCAACGGGACTCCCGTCCTGTCTCTTGAAGTAACCTCAGACAAAGCTCAAAACACCTTCGGGCCTGGAATATGGGACTTGAGACAGTGAAATGTAATTTGTGGTTAAATGTGTAGGCTTTGGATTCACTGTATCCAAACTTCATTCTGCCACTTTCTAGTTGTGTGTGCCCTTGAGCAATTTACTTAAACCTCTCTGAGCCTCATTTTCCATATGGTTAGAAGAAGATGACAGTAGTGTTTACATCAGAGTTACTAAGAGGATGAAATAAGTAAAAATATGAACTATTTAGAGAATACTTGGCACACGAAGTACTCAAATATTAGCAGTTATCACCTACCTAGTCCAATGGTCCTGGTTATTTATTATCTATATTTATAATCTAACATTTCTTTTTGAATGAAGATTTTCAGGGCAATAATAAAAGTAGATCACACACAATGGGATGCCAAAAAATTTGAAAGGAATACACTCTGGGTTTGTTTTCTCACAAGATCTTGAAGGAAAGATGAGTTTCTCCCTTATCTATTTCCCCCTTGCCTTCTTTCTCCCCTAATCTATTACTATCTTGAACTTTTATTTGAATCTTTTCATATTTAACTGATAACTAAGTCTTATTTTATTGATTAGACTCTTAGTAACTCAGAGGGATAGCATGTATGTTTTTAATTTCCATCTATCTGTCTTAAAGCCTAACACTGAGTCTTGCAAAAAGTGGGCATTCAATACTTCCTGAATTCATTTTTCAAAGATTGTTTGGACCCCTATTCGTATTCAGATATTCCATATTGCCAGCTTACTCTATAAACACATGTGTTAGACCATCTGGATTAGGCTGTAAACTCCTAAGAGCAGGTTTGGGTCTTTCTTTCTTCACTTTCTTTTGACACTGTGCATTTGATAACTATGTGCTGGCAGCTATTTCTTTCCCATCCAAGACAGCCTTTTATGCCTTTCCATCATCAGCCTATGGATGGCAGAAATATAAGGGTTTCCATTTCTTAAAAAGTTAAACATAAATTTGCCATATGACCCAGCCATTTTATCCTAGATATCTACCTAAGAGAAACAAAAGCAAATGGCCACACAAAACTTGTATTGAATGTTCATGGCAGCACTATTTATAATAGTAAAAAAGTGGAAATACCCACATGCCTGTTTGGTGGTGAATAGATGGACAAGATGTAGTATATCCATACAATGAAATATTCACCAGCCATGAGAAGGAATGGAGTACTGACACATACAACAATGTGCCTGAACTTCAAAGACATAGTGAATGAAGCCAGACACCAAAGACCACATATTACGTGATTACATTTATAAGAAATGTCTGGAGAAGACACATCGATAAGGGACAGTAAAAAGAAAACAGTTGCCTGGACTAGGGGTGGGACTAGGGAGTAAATAAATGGTCACAAGATTTCTTTTTGGGGTGGTAACAAGACTCTAAAATCGGATAGCAATAATGGTTGCACAACTTGGGAAATCATTGGATTGTACACTCAAAACAAGATTTTTTGGGATATAAATTATTCCTCAATAAAGCTGTTAATATAAATCAAAAAGTAAACAAAAATATGTAAACATTCCTTCAACAAGGGTATTTTTCCCCACCATACACACTAGTTCATTCAACAACCTGAAAGCAATGTTAGAAAATGGACAATGTACTAGGCCAGGGGATGAAGAGATAAATATAGCAGCATCCGTAAGGAATTCTTATAGGTCCATAAGAAAAAAGACCACTGATAAAATAGAAAACAGAGCAAAAGACTTGAAAAGGCGTTTCACAGAGGAGCTATCCAAATGGCCAATAACACATTAAAAGGGGCCTAATCTCATTAATCATTAAGGAAAGCAAATCAAAGTCATAAGGAGGAACAATATATACTCACAAGGGGATGACTATAAAAACAAAATGGCAAATGCCATGTACGGGTGAGAATGTGGTACACCAGAGCTCTCATACACTGCTGGCAGGAGCCTAGTGAAAAACACAGTATTAGCATTGCAGAACATAGCATCCTCTGTGACTCATCAATTCCTCTCCCAGGTATAGACCATCAGAGATGTGTTCATATGTTCACTGAAAAACAAGTTCATACCAGCAGTATCCACAAGAGTAGCAAAGTGAAAACAGCCCAATGTCCATCAACAGTAGATAAATGATGACATAATTTGTACAGTGGAAAACTCTACACTTTGAGAATGAATAAACTATCGCTACACGTGAGTGAATCCCACAGATGGGATATGGAGCAAAAAAGAAGCCAAACGCTAAAAATTTCACATAGTATGGTTCCATTTATATGAAATTCTTACAATTCAGGACAATGGTTATTTTGGGAAAGCATAGTGAAGGCACAGTGGGGTATCAGGGATGCTGGTAATAAACTTCTTGATCTAGATGCTGGTTACACAGGGCTGTTTTCTAGGCTGTATACATATGTGTGCATCTTTCTGTATGGATACTACATTTCAGTACAGTTTGTTAAAGAAAATAGCATAATCTCTGACCTCAGTGAACATATAATCTAGATTCTAGAGTGATGCTCTCCAAACATTTTTGACTGTGCACCTCTATCAGACAAGCTCCCAAATATACATTTCTATTATTTATAAACTAGATACTTAAACCACTAAGCCAATAAGTATACTATAAAACACAAAATTAAAAATTTTAAAGGGTTACATTAAAAGGTATATTGCATACAAGTAGAAGCTCTAATATTATCTTCCTGAACTATCGTGGATATTTTGTGCATTTCTTGGGAATCAGTGTTCTTGAGAGTCAGCTTCAAGAAGACCATGGAAAGGAAAAAGTTCATGTGCTGAAAATATGTATTTTGGAATCATGATGTGAGAGAAAATAAATGGGTTCAGTTCTCCTGGAGTCCGGGGGAAATTTGGCATTTGGCCTGCAAGGAAGAGACAGCATTAAGAGCTCTCTCCTTCTCTGCCCCGGTTCTCCCATCTGGGATCTGAGACAGAGGTCCAGCCAAAGATTCTCAAACATAAATGTTGAAACTCCAAACTAAAATGGAGTCACTTATATCAGGGACAAAAGGGAAACCATCAATGCAAGAACATAAAGGAAACTTAAGCTGACTTCCAGGAATTCACAGTTTCTCTAGGACGCCAGCCAATCCGCAAACACCAAGTCTGTTCACACTATCTCTGGACTTCCTTGTTCCCCTGACTTTGCTACCCTGATCCAAATAAGAGGACCACCAGGCAAACAATCAGCTGAAACAGCCCAAGAATTTCCACTTAACCCCTGTAACTCTGGGGAGAGGAAATTCCAGGGCAAAGTACCTCTAAAACCAAAATCAGTCAAAGGGAGAAATACAGTTTAAAACTTGTTTATTGCTTACAAACTGTAGTCCAGGCAGGTTCTCTTTCCTGGTCCAGCAGAAGCAAACCAGCCCTCCCCTTAACCTCTCAGGTTCAGGTAAGTCCTGGGTTGCCCAGGTAATTAACCATTGACATGGATATGAACCTTCTCCACCCCTGAGGAACGCCTATTGATATGCAGGTATAATAAAGCCATATTTCTCTCCACTCCTGAGGATGCACCAAAACCAGGCGAGATATCCTGGAAATATTACATTTTACCCACAACCCCTAAAAATACCCCTTAGTTTGTGAGCGACTGGTAACTCATTGCTACCGTAGCCTTGAGTTTCCCAGCTTGCAGGTCAAAAATCTTACAATAAACTCATCTTTCTGCTTTGTTGTATTCAGTTTGCAGTTTGGTTTTTGATAGTATATAAAAGAATCACTCAAGAGGAATGTTAAAAGTGATGCCTATTCTTTGGTCTTATCCCCAGAGCTTCTAATTCAGTGGGTCATGGATGGGGCTCATGAATCTGCTTTTTTTACAAAACCCCTGGTGAATCTGCCAGAGTCCTCAAACTGGACTTTGAGAAACAACATTCCAGAGCCAGCCAGCCGAAACACTAAGGTTGCCATACATTTCCAGGTATTATTGTACCATCAGAGAACAAGGTAATTTATAAGTAAGAAGGCTTTATAGTTGCATCTTCTTTGGCCAGGCACACCACCATTTAAAAAGGTTAGCAAGGGAAGTGAAAGTAGCCAGAAGCAAGCAAAAGTGGGAGGCAGAGCACATAGCAGATAAATGAGAGGAAATAATTGTGGGGAAGAGGAGAGACAGGGACTATAGAATAAAAATAAGGGAATGGGGATAGAAGAGAGAAGAGAAGGGGGCAGGGGAGTAGAGCGGGAGGAGAAAAGAAAAGAGGGGCCTCAAAAATTACGTAAGTTGTGAGACAAAAAATTGCATTTAGAAACAGTCCATTTCTTCAAGGCGAAAAGACTTTCTGCCCCGTTCCACTTGTCCCTGGCTGCAGCAGTAAAGTATGAAAATAAGATAGCCGCTGGGGAGTAAATAACACTAAATATCCACCCAGGGACCCTGCAGAGATATGCAAAGCCACATTTAAGAGACATAAAGTATCCAGGGCCAAGGCCCACCCTCAACTTTAATGACCGCTATTAACATATCTAAAGTATGGAAAAATCCACCCGGAGCGGGCTGGGCTCTCTGGAAGCTTAGAAAAGATATTTAGGGGTTTGTGAGAACTGCTGCCCCTTATGGACTCTGCTATCATTGAAGTACACACGCGCGTGCACACACACGCACTCGCACACGCGCACGCGCACACACACAGGGCTGCCTTTTGAATATCCTAGCCTGCTTCTCTTAACCCAAAGACAAGCCAGACCCTAATTTCTTTCCCCAACAGACTGGCTGAAGCTGGAGTTTTCATTTGAAATTGGTGCCCCTCTTAAAAGGTGTGAAAATAGTTCCAGAGTGTTCATTCCAAGTAGCTTACGTTGACACAAATCCCTGGGGACTCAAGCATCGAGAAAAATGCACAGGGATGACCTGGGTGCCGATTGTTGGGTTTCTCGTGGGAAAACGGCCCAGACAAGGAAGACTGTCAGGAATAGCACGTTTCTCAGAACAAAACCCCACCACGAGTCTCCATTCTTTTGCAGACTAAAAATAAATTCGGAATTAATCACAACAAAAAAGGAACAGTCTCTTCAATGACTATAATTAGCTCTCTGCTTATTAATGAAGACTCAAATTATTAGGCTCATCCGAGTCCCAAATTTTTTGCTTACTAATTACACGCCTAGGAGAAAGAGCTTTCACCTCTCTAAACCTCCGTGGGCAGAATCTCATCCGCAGATTAGGGCGGTGGAACCTGTTTCCTGAGACCCTGGGAAGGATCGCTCGCAGGGGGCCACCTGAGGGATGATCTTGGTCAAGGCTGCCGTTTTTTCCGAACTTGCACAGGGCTGGGTTCATTCCTGGGATTTGAGAAAACAGAGAATGGTCTGTGGAAATGTCCAGACCCCGTATCATAAAGAGGTGGAGGTAATGCTTATTTACTCTCTAGACTAATAAGAATTCCTTCCAGAGCCTTCGGGAGCAACCTCAGTGAGAAAATAGAAAGCAGTTTTTACATTCCTCTTGACTTGGCCAGCAGGATCTCCCTGTCAAGCAAATGAGGCTTTCCCAAGCCCTTCCTGTGGCCACTGAAAGTCAGAGCCTGAGAAACACTAACCGCTCCATGTGGGCCCCTGGGGCAGCCTGGGGATTGGGCGGACGGTGCTTTATGAGACCCCTGGGGCAAACTGCCCTTCAAAGCTACCTGTGCCAGCAAACACGGAGCGTGACCTCTGGGAAGCGAAGGGCACAATGTAAGAGGGGGCCTCTCTGGGTGTTCAGAGTTGGCGATAATGGTTCAAGAAAGCTCTGCTTTCTCAGAGGCCCATATCCAGATACTTCAGGAATCCAGAATTCAATGAGAACCAAGCAAAAGGAATTTTGAACAAGCGAGGCAAGAAAAGTATACAATGCTGCTAATTGTTCCACTACTTCAACAATGAGGGTTCATTCCCCACTTTTTTTATATGTTTGAAGTTTTCCATAATAAAAAAGATAGTATGTGTTTCTGGGCCCACTCCATATACCTAACTCTTAGGGAAGTCCTTCAGAATCTCACGTAGAGCCTATTTACTCACAGTTTTCAAACAGTTCTAACAAACAAAATTTATAACCTAGTTTTTCAGCCCACAGGATATGGAACAAGGAATCTTGACAGCAGGACAAAGTGCTAGCTGACAGTTTGACAGGGGGGATAGGGAGCTGTGAGAATCACTAAAATAGGCTCAAGAAAGTAAAAATAAAATATCTTAGCCCAGAGCCAGCTGTGCCCTAGTAAATTGGTATTAGATTTAACCATGCAAATATAATGATGCCAGATCATTTCTGGTCCATATAAGTAACTATTTTAACTTCATAGTTTCAGTGCAACATGCCCTATCCAGACCTACCCCCAGGAGGTAAAGCGAGGTCTATGGAAATCTCCAATCCACCCTATTCCTCCCACATTCCTTGTTGACCATCCACTCTACAGAACTCTGCCTTTCTTTATGCTGGGTCAGTGATAGGAAATGCCAGAGGCTCACCAGAATCCCCGGGAGCTTGCAACAAATTCAAATAGTTGGGACCAACTCAGGAGATTTTGGTTGAAGAGATCTGGGGTATGTGCATTAAGTTCCCCGGGGTTGGTCTTATGCGTAGACCAGGCTGAGTCCTCTGGGATTAGTACATTTGACCCTTAAACAACATGTCACTGAACTGCATGGGTCTGCTTATATGTGTATTTTTTTCAATAAATACATTGGAAAATTTTTTGGAGATGTGCGAAAAGCATTTGAAAAGCATTTTCTTTTCTCTAGCTTACTGTAAGAATACAGTGTATGATACATGTAACATACAAAATATGTGTTAATCAACTGTTTATATTATCGGTAAGCATTCCAGTCAACAGTTGGTTATTTGTAGTTAAGTGTTTGGGGAGTCAAAAGTTATATGCAGATTTTTTACTGTGTTGGGGTCAGTGCCCCTAAGCCCTGAGTTGCTCCAGAGTCAACTGTACAGTACTTTCCACCCTTTGCTTGACATTAAAATCACCTGGAGATTTAAAACTTCCTGATGGCCAGGTTATGCTCCATACCCATTATATCGAATACAAAGGGTGGGAGCCAGACATTAGCATTTTTTAAACATTTCCAGGTTATGTCAATGTGCACGCAAGTTAGGGACGTACTGACACAGTGAATGATGGAGTTTGCCGCCCTTCATTTGCAGAGGCAGGAGTCTGCAGCCCAGAACTGCCCGTGTCACCAGGGAGTAAATAGAGTGCAGAGAGGGCAAAGATCTGCCCACATGGGCGGCTCTGATTAGGCCCTGGGTCAAGCTTACCCTGTCCATTAGTGTGGACTCCCTGGCTTCATCCACCTGGCTGTGGGCCTCCTGAGATGGGACACCTGCTGAGCCTTGCTGACTCAGCCCACTTCTGTTTCCTGGGCAGTCTTGCCTCCTGATGCCCCCTTCCTGAGGGACACACACTTGGGAGCTGCTTCCCCTGCCTGGGAGCGCAGCCCAAGACCCACCAGGGAGCGTGTTGCCATGACGATCGTGGCATACAGCTCCCCAGCCCCCTTCTGCCACTGCAAAAGCCCTCAGAAAAATCAGGCTGCACAGGGCTTTTCAAGCTGTCTGGACTTCTCCACAGGAAGGGGAGGTGGGAGATATTCCCCCCTGTGCTTTGGGAAGATGGGGCAAAGGAGGAAACAACAGCCTCAAAACCAAAATGAAGTATTCCCAGTCTGTCGGGATACATGAAGAAATCTACTTTCTTATAGCAAGGATTATCAACCATAATTGCGCTGATGTTTGTCAAGAAGAAAATGGTTGGGAACATAGGAAGAAGAAAGAGCCATTTCCTCCGATGGAGGAGGAGGGCAGGGACAGGGAGAAGGGAGAGGAATCCCTGGGCAGCACCAAGGGTGATTCCTAGAGAGAATACTGCAGCTTGAAGCAAGATGAGACAGAGCAGGGTACTGGGAGCCTGACCAAGAAATTCAGCTGCAGGAGGAAACGGATCCGAGAGAGGAGACTGATGCAGGGTGTATTACAGGCAGGTCTGTTTCACTGTGCTTTGCAGATACTCTGTTTTCACAGGTGGAAGGTTTGTGGCAACCCTGCCTTCCCTGCATCCCTCAAGCCTGCCGACAGCATTTGCTCACTTTGTGTCTGTGTCACATTTTGAGAAGTCTCACAATATTTCAAACTTTCTCATTATTATTATATTTGTGATGGTGATTTCTGATCAGGGAGTATGACTCGCTGAAAGCTCAGATGTTAGCATTTTTAGCAATATAGAACTTTTTAGGGTGTGTATATTCTTTTAAGACATATTGCTATTGCAGACTTAATTGACTACCGTATAATGTAAACAGAACTGTTGTATGCCCAGGGAAACCAAAAAATTCATTTGACTTGCTTTATTGCAGCTGTCTGGAACCAACCTGGCAATATATCTGAGGTATGCCTGTAGTTCCTATTGTTGTAGAACAAGAAGTGCTTGTAAAATGTAGTGGCACCATTTCTGTGAGTCAGGAATCCAGGAGCAGCTGAGCTGGGCGCTTCTGGCTGGGGTCCCTCTTGAGGTTATAGTCAAGATGTCAGCAGCTGCTCTATCATCTGAAGGCTTCACTAGGGCTGGAGGACCTGCTCCCAAGAAGGCTCACTCATGGGACTGGTGAGCGAGTGGTGGCTCTTGGTGGGAGGCCTCAGTTCCTCACGTGTGGAGCTCTCCACTGAGCTGCTTGTTGGTCCTCATGGCCTGGCAGCTGGTTCCCCCAGAGGGAGTGATCCAGAGCCAGTAAGACAGACCTGGGGGATCTTTTATGACCTAGCTTCAGAAGTCACTCTTCTTATTTTTACAGTATCTTATTGCCTTCTTGGTCAGCCCTACATAGAGTTGGGAGGGACAATAAAAGGGTGTGAATCCTGGGAGGTGAAGATCATTGGAGGTCATCTTAGAGGCTGGCTACAACAAGGAAAAAATCCTTTCTGAGATATGGGACTGTCAAATATGGTTGTGCAGGTTAATCCCTGCACAAGGAAACCCAGGAGATGAGGCAAGTGGAGACTGCTCTCCAGGCTGAATTTGACAGTCTGGCCAAAGCAGGGGGATACACGTTTTTGTCATATACCTCTCTAGAAGAGGTAGATGCCGTATTCTCACAAAGGTGTGGCTTGTGCCTCAGCCTCAATTTATCAGGATATTTTCAAATGTAAATAACAAAAAATCCAACTATAAAAAAAAGAAAGAATAATGTATTGAGTCATATAAATGAAGGGCACAGGGGTATGAAGCTTCAGGCATAGCTGGATCTAGGATCTCAATGTTTGCCCTTTCCCTGTATCTTAACTCTACTTTCTTCTGATTTGATGCAACTCTGTGTCAACTCTACATCAGAGAGCTCCTTCATCACCGTGGCACCCAGTAGCTCCAATCTTCCTGATTCTCAGGTTCAGTTCGGGTATGGAGATTCATTTTTCCAGCATTTGAAATAAAAGTTTGGGCCTGACTCTCTTTGACCCCTCCCTTGAACATTCACTATGGCCAAGGAGATGGGTTATACTGATTGGCTTAATGTGCAATACATAGCCACACTTAGAAACTACACAACTCCACTCAACAATTTCAAAGTTTTCCTAAAGGGAGTTCCTGGATACTGGTGCCAGGGAAAGGAATAATGATGCTGGACACTTAAAAAATTGCAGCAGTGTACCACAGCCCTGAGTCAGCATTCATTCGATGGGTGGCGGGGGGAGATCCCCCTGGAACCCTGGGTGACACTGGCATCAGAAGATGGGCCAGTTCAGTGCCGAGGTACATAGGTAACTGAGGGTGTGTGTGACCACTGATAGGTGGGGTCAGGGGCCTTAGCTACCCCAGGCTTGGCTAGTACAGCCTCAGAGCATAAGTTTGTGATCCAAACTATAGAACTTTTAGAATTAAAATGTAGAATTTTGTTTTCAAATTACTTTTCTCCACGACAGAGGCAATGCATAAACTAAGAGAGACAATCTATTGATTTACCACTTATCTATCAGATGTGTTTGAAGCACTGCCGTGATGCCTGGCGATGAAGCAAGGTTTAATGAAATGGGGAAATGTAAGTGCAAATCCAGGACTGGCTCCTTTAAGAATTTACCTGGCAGTGTCCATTGCATGCCAGTGTCTACTCCCAGGAAGACACAGGATCAGCCCAACTCTCTTTTTTGGAGCTAGAGACCTGGTTGTGTCCACTTTGGTAATTCTAACTTTCTTAATGAAAGTTTGCTGCTTTGCCTGCTGGTCCCCCACACCCCCCATTCCCCTCATTTGAGTCACGGGAAACTTGTTAATGATCAGCATTTCCTCTCCAGTTGGGGCCCCCTTATCCATTCTACCACCTCTGCACCCATTGGATATCAAAAGCCCCTGTGCCTTCCCTCATCCCATAATCCCCGCTTTACCTTTGTAGCCCTCTGTCCTGAGGCAGAGACGAGAGAGGAAAATGCAAGAACTGCAATTAGGGTTCAGGCTAGGAAAAGACAACTCCTGGAAGCCAGATTCTGTCACCAGACCCAGCTCCCAGCTAGCACACTCTGTGGCTCCCTCCTTCCCCTTTAAGGGTCCTTATCTCTGTGTTAGTAACTCTATGAAGATGATTGAAGATTTTGCTAGATTCTGCATTTTAAGATCTGGCTCTGTGAAAATTTGCAGGAGAAATGGCTTCTATTTTTAAAGGGGCTGATTCTTTCTTTTTTCTGATCATTTTCAAGTGAAATTTGAACTTAACAAAGCAGTTTTGAAAGCCCAGCTGCACCGTGGATTCCTCCCAAGCTATGTGGAGCTGGGTCAGTGTTTCACAGAGTGAGGGGTCATTTTCAAAGGTGGTCTGGTAGGCAGTTCATGACATAATTGTAGGGGTCACTGGGATGAGCATTTAAAATAAGGGAAAGTTGAACATTTTTATGGATATCAAACCTGTGATTTCATGAATGTTGTTAGCACAAGGTGAGAGTAGATAGCTATGTCAGCTCAGAACTGATTTAAAGAAAAATGTTAGTAAATAATTATGCTTGCTGTTGGTGTGCAGACTAGGCAAAAGTCATGAAGGTGTCTCTACTAGTTTCCTGCAGCTGCTGTAACAAATTGCTGCCAACTCGGTGGCTTGCAGAAGCCCCCAGTTAGTCTCTTACAGTTGTGAAGGCCAGAAGTCCAAAAGTCAAAGTGTCAGCAGGACCGTGCTTCCTCCAAAGGTTGTAGGGGAGAATCTGTTCCTTGCCTCAGAGCCTCCAGCTTCTCTGGGGACTGTCGATACTCCCTGGCTTGTGGCCGCGTCACCCTGACCTCTGATCCTCTGTTTACACTGCTTTGTCCTCTTTGGCCTCCCTTTAATAAATAAGGATACATGTGATGGTATTCAGGGCCCACCCAGATAATCCAGGATAACCCCCATCCCAAGACCCTTAGTTTAATCACACCTGCAAAGCCTTTTTCTCCCCCTCAAACAAGGCACCACATCACAGTGCTACGGGTAAGTTTGGAGAGCACACAGCAGGTTGTAAGACTCGGTACTTGTAGAATTCACATACCTGAGGATCTCACAGGCTGCTGTAGAATGGATTTTGCCCTCTGATCCCGCTTCTCTCTCATTGATGACTTCGGAGGATTGGGGAGTACATGGGGGAAGAACAATTTTCTTCAGGCTCCTGTTGCCTTTGGGGAATAAATCCTTGTGGGTGTGACCCTGGGTCCATTCATCACCAGAATCTGAGATTATTGGATGTGGTTTGATTCCCCGGGGGCATAAATTGGTGATGGACCGCCACCCTAGAAAACATGAATTTTGAATTCTCCATGTTCAAATGAGGCCTGTTTTACTCCATATGGATCACTCACTGCCTTGGGGCCCCATCTCAGATTTGCACTGTATTTATTTAAATTGCTTTTGAAATGTTAATCAACAAATGTTAATAAACAAAGTAATTATTCTGGATTTTCTTATGGGTTCCGTTTATTAAAGGGAAATGATATTATTTGTGATTTCACAAGGAAGCATGAGATCTGTAAGTAGGCTAAGGTGCTTTTCTTATGAAATTAATGAAGACATTTTCCTATTGCATAATCAGTAAATTAGAAACGGGATTGTCGCATTTCAGGGGAAGGTGCCAGAACAATTTCTCGTTCAATCTGATTAGTGCATTCACAGCAGGAGCTTTTTCTCTTGGGTGCCTTTCTAGAAGGAGGGTTTAGCAGCGCACCTCACACAGAATTCAGCAGGTTGAGTTAAGCTTTGCAAACGAGGGAGTGCGAGAAAGGGACTGTATATCCACCAGCTTTTATCAGCCCCACCTGTTCCCTACTCCCTTGCCTACTTTCTGCCCTCTCAACAGGTCTGAAATTGCTCTGACTTTGGTGGCACCAGCAAGTGAGCTCTCCTTTGGCCAAGCAGACAAGAGCACTCCAAAGGAGCCTGGAGGCTCTGGGGGAGAGGCATGATGGGCTGCAGCTGGTGAGGAGAGCCAGCCAGAGGAGCTCGCAACTCCTTTTCAGTGCAAAGCCCTTGGACTTGGCAGGGATCCTTTTTCAAAGAGCTCCCGAAGGTGTGGCCCAACAATCTTTCTTTGACTCTGCACTTTTTGGAGCTCACAAGGGTGAGTGGGAGATGTGGGCTTGCATTCCGCACCAAGGACCCCCCTCGTTTCCACACCTGGCTCCTGCTTCCTACTGACTCTGATTCAAATCTCAGCATAGAGGTTTTGCCCTAAATTGTGGTCCTTCTAAATAAAAAGTGCATTGTTAGAGAAGATAGGGGGGCTTCATTTCTGCAATGAGGCCCTTAGTCAAACGCAGAGCAGACTTCCTCCACCAAAGAGGTACAGTCACACAGCGGCTGGGTCATATGTTACAGGGAGACAAAGTTCTAATCAAAGCTGGTCAAGGACACGAGAGGAGGCACATGTTGCCAGTTTTAGTCACAGGACCTCTCACTATTGTCTGATAGTTAGAAGTAATAAAATTATCAAGAAAATGTTTTGATAACATGATATGCATTTCTTTATGATAAATGGGGATTACTCTTACTATAAATTATACAGGAAGCATATCGAAAGTGCCTCAAATTTTTTATAAATGTTCCTTAAACTGACCATCAGGTTTATAACAAGCAATACAATAAATTTATTTTTTTCAGAATATATATATAATTTTTTTAAAAAGGAAGGCTCTCAGGCCCAGTGGGTGGTGGACTCAGTGAGTCTAAAGGCCCCTTCTGGTACTGCAAGTCTGATTCTTTATACATTCCTTGCAGACAAGAGCTGTGGGTGTGGACAGAATGTGCGCTCTGGTATTAGACAGCCCTGGGTTGAATCAAATCCCATGGCTCACAGCTGTGTGGCCTTGGGTTTGTCACTTTTATGGGTCTCTTGTCTTTGTCTATAAAAATGGAGATGTCACCTGTGGGTAAAGTGAAGGTTCCTATGGCCAGGATTCTCACCTGGCCCTGTTCGGTTCGCTCACTACACACGTGTGGACGAACATTATTATTGACTCTGCTGCACGGCTGCAGGAGAGCAGAGACAGAGACAGCTCTGGGGCAGAGAGGCCCAGAGGCAGGGACCAGCTTGCTGCATGCAGACTCACTCTGAGCAGATCGGATTCTAGTGCTTGACCTGCCACTGTGGAAATGAAGTTGGGTATAAACCCTTTCACCCCAAGAACGTTCCATTGTCATTCTTCTGTCTCACTGAATCCATAGTGTACTTGCCTGGGGCTAAAACCCATTGGCAAGAAACCACATCCCTCATGCGGTTGTTGGTAATTATGGAACAGAAGGACACTGAGTCAGATTCCCAGGTCCAGCTACTTTTAACAAGCCACTTGTGTCCTGACGATGGTTCACGGAGCAGACGTCCAATCCCCCAGTGTGTGCAAACAGCTTCTGGGCATAATCCCAGCTTGCGTGTTCCTGTCCCTTCCTGCCATCCCCTGCCTCGCCCTGCTCCTGCTTGGCTTTTGCAGGTGAACATTGCCCAGGTGCACATAGTTACCTAGGGTTTAAGAGGCAGGAATCCAGGGGAGCCAGAAAAATTCCAAAGCCAGAAGGATCCAAGAGAATTCCCAAGAGCAGTCTGAACAGAGACCTGACCACACGGACCCGCGAGCCTTGGACCACTTTACTGTCACAACATTTTGCCTCCCTTTGGCACCTCAGGGGGCAGGTTTCAGGCTTTGGCTCCATCAGTGTAGGGGTGGAGAGTGACCAGGAATGATCAGAGGGGAAGAGGCCGTGAGCTCCCCCTAGTGGCCATCACCAAGCATGCCGACACGTGGCCTCGTGGGCGGATCTCCTCCCGTCTCCCCCACTTCCACCATCTTCTCGGCGCCTGTCCTCTCTGAGCTTGCTTTCCACATCTAGCCACTGTTCCTTACACAAGGCCAGAGACCAAAAAGTAGAGATCTGTGGCTCTTAATTCATTTAGTCAGCACAACGTTGAAAAATTTTATCACATGCCAATTTGACATAAAAATCCAAATATAGGATTTCTCTTGAAAAACCAGAGGCTCTGGCTACACTGAGTTTGGGCTTCTGAATGTCAACAATTGATTAGATCAATTTACAAAACAAGCAAAAGTCCCTGCCCTAGGCAGCTTAAGTCCAGAGGGGTTGGGGAGAAACAGCCCTCAGGGCAATTATAATGCACACGGTATGGGGGAAGAGAGGTGTTAAGCCCTTCAGGCTTGTAGCTGCTAAAAGGGCAGAGACCTTTAGCTCTCAGAGAAAATAGGGAGCCACTGGGGGGTTTTGAGGACGTTTGGGACAGGGTCTTATTTATGTTTAACTGGATTTTTCTGGCTGCTGTGTAGACTGCAGAGCATGGGGGCAGAAGCTGGGGGTCCCATTAGGAGGCTGCCACAGTTCAGGCAGGTCATGAGGGTGTCATGGATTAGGGTGGTGTTAGTTGAGGAGATGAGAAGTGATGGGTGCCACAGAGAATTCAGTTACCCCAAGGGTGTGCAAAATCATCTTCCGGCCTCCATTTCCCCTGATTTCTGCCCGGATCCAGGTCGAGGGTCCCTGGTTGTGGCCCCATCAGTGGTAGCCTGAACCATCATCCACTGGAACTTACAGGGCTCCCTCAACTTCTCCGTAGAGGAGTTACCCCGCCCCCCCCCCAATTCTTTGTGGGTAGCCCATGTTTCTATAGTTCCAGCGGCTCTCTCACCAGGACTCAGAAAAATACCAGCTCTATATTGCAACATTTAGAAGATGTAAAAAAGTGCCAGCCCCCAGTGTGAGTGATGGACCAGTTACAGTCCTGCAGTCCTGCTAAGGAGCGGGGCTTTCCCAGGCCTCTGGGCTTCTCTACATACTATTCCCTTTCCTTAGGAGACTCTGCTCCACCTGGCTGGCTGTTGCTCAGCTTAGACATCCATCTCTCCAGAGAGCTTCCTTGACCCAGAGGCCTTTACTGGGAGGTGCCTGTCCTAATCTGGAGGCGGCTCCAAATCCATTTTACATGGGACAGGGACTAGGGCACAGTCCCCATAGAGGCTACAGTTCCCAATGCTTTTGGGAAGTACTACTATCGGAGTCATGCAGGTGTAGGGCAGCTTGGGTGCACCCCCTTAAATCCTGTACCCCTTGGGGCCTCCCTCACCACACCCTGATACTGGCCCCAGCCATAGTCCACATGTGGGAACACCAGGGAGGGGCCTCTGCCTGGCCCTTCATGTCCCTGAAGCCCCTGCCAGTATGGGTCTGGGTTACAATGTGCCAATGACAGGCACGGGAGTGAGATTTGCTAGAGAGGAGAGCAGCATGTTACCTGGCAGTGCTGGGCTCGTCCCCACAGCAGCGTTCCGCACACCTCAGCTACCGTCCAGAGCTTGCTGCGGGGTATTGCCAGCTGCCAAGACTATCGCAGGGAGGGCACACCTGTTTTGCCAGTAAGTACACCAGAAAGGCCTTAACAACAGACAGCTGCCACTTCACTCCAGAAAAGGCATTTCTGAAGTTTTGAGGTGTAAGCAGTACAGCTGCCCTGAGGCCGCCATGCTGAGAGGAAGGCCAAGACCAAGAGGAGACCCCTGGAGGAAAGAGGCCCGACCAGCCCCAGCCGGACTGAGCACTGTTCTATTGCGACTACATAAGGTCACGGCCCAGAGCTGCCCCCTTGAGACCTTCCTGAATTCCTGGCCCACAGAGACTATGAGAGACAATAAAATGACTACTGTTACTTTAAGCCACTGAATGCTAGGGCCATTTGCTGCATCTTGACTTCAAGGAACTTAACATGTAGTTGGAAAACCAAGAAGAAAGTGAACTTAACCAAGTTTATCAGACAGTGCCAGCAGTCTCTGGGTGACAAAGGCCCAAACTGTAAGGTCCTATCTATGTAAACATAGTAAATACACGCCCTAGTCCCCACCTTCCCTGTCCCATTCATTCCTGTCCCTGCTCTCTCCTCCGCCCACTGTCTTGACTGGCCCTCCAAATCCTTGATTCCCATCACGTGTCTGCAGGTCACTGCAGGGCTGCCACTTTCTCCAACTCTCAACCTGGCAGAGCCCTAAATGACCCAGCTACCTGGTCTCCCAGCTTCACTTTGCATATGCTGCAGAGAATGGAGCCAAGGAGGTTTAGACCACAGATTCCTGGTCCTGGCTCCTGGATCTTGGCAACAGTCCTCCCATAAATTTTCTAACAAGAGACACATCCGCATAATTAGACCAAAGATATCTCAGACTCAGACACATGCAAAGAGGGCAGGGCTGGAGAAGGGTATTATCCATCAAAACCTCATCATGATTCAAGTCGGAGGCCTGAAAAGAAACAAGACATGGACATTTCCCAAACCCAGCAGTTGGACCTCTCACTGAAATCTTGAGAACACTGCCGCTCAGTTCAACATCTGGGGGAGCATAAAAAATAATAAAGATTTAAAAAGAACAGACGCTGGGCAATTACCAATTGAAGTGCGAATCGGGAATATAAATTCTCTGACAGCCTAAAGACAGAAATACACATGGGCACATGGGTCTTAGGAATGCGAATTTCATCCAGCTGTCTCCACCATTCTTTTTTATTATGACTAATATTTAGTGAGCAACTGCACTTTCTAAGAAATGAATACAATTATGTTCAGGTTGACATGGCTTGAATTAGGATTATCAAATTTTTACTCAATCCACACTGGTGGTGGAGTAAAAATGTCCAAAAGGATTTTGGTGCTGATAATAATGCTGAACATATGGAACAACTTTGTATCTAGACTTGAGAGACTTAGGTTCAAGTCCTGGCTATCCCATTATTAATTGTATGGCATTGGCATTATTTAACCTTCTAAACTTGTGAAGAAATCTGTATAGATAAAACCTGCCTCACAGAATTTTTAAGAGGATTAAATTGGGCAATACATCTTTGAAACTTCTGCCATATTGCTTCTTCACTTGCAAAATGAGAATGATACTTGTGTCACAGGGTTATGTTGTAAGGATTCCTTATGATATTATTACTTAAGCTATTTTTAAGTAACATATTAAGTAACATAAAGCAAGACTTATAGTAGCTTTAAAATGAAAGGTATTAAACTGTCCTAGTTAATGAGAAGGCAGGAGGTAGATGGTTCCAGGGTAGACTCAGTGATATCAATGATCAAGGCACTGAGTCCTTGTGGCCCTTCCCTCATGGTGGCAAGATGGCTGCTTCAGCCCCACGCATCTCATCTTAACATCAGAGCACCCAAAGCCTGAAAGTTAAGAAATCTTCTGTACATCTCTCTAATCAGGAGGAAACATTTCTCAGATACCTCCTCCCACAGATTTTTCTTCAGATCTCATTGGCCAGAACTGGGCCATGGCTGTCTCTTGCTGGGAGGCAGACTAGAGAAATGAATATCCAGTATTTCTGAAAGCTAACATGGGAAGCTACTTCTAAGAGCAAGGAAGAAAGGAGAGAGGAATGACTTTGGGGTAGGAAACACAGCGGACCTGCCACTCTGATGTATCTGAGAGTGCCAACTGTGATGGGGCCTGTTAGTCAGTAGGGATGACGTTTATTGAGCACTTACTGTGTACCAGGCATCATTCCAAGTGTTTTACATGCATCACCTCATTCTAGCCTCTTAACAACCTTATGAGAGAGATGTGACTATTATTTTATTGATCTGGAAAGAAAGGCACAGTGAAGTTAATAAACTTGCCCAAGGCTACACAACCAGTGAACGTTGGGGCCCAGATACTTGATCTGAGTCAGAGAAGACTGGGTCTTCACATGAGGATAAAGTGGATGCTCAGCTCAGCTTAGCTCTTAGGGTCTTGCTTGTCCTGATTCTCACCTTCAGGTAGAATAGGTGTGACTTGTCATAGGGTGTTTGATTATTTACCTATCTGTCTTAGTGATGAATGTGCACACGATGCATTACCATAAAGTAATGAGATCTTGTAAATTGTCCACAACTTACATGTTCAAATTATAGTGGTCACTGGGGAGTGGGGCCTCACAGTCAGATTCACCTGGACTGTGAGGTTAGAGACCTGACTCCTCCCAGGATTGATTTGCACCAGTCACTCTGCATGGGGGCTGAGGGGTTATCTCCAGAGAGGGGGATGGCAAGCTGTGGGGCAATTGGTTTTAGCTATTCCCAGGCCTGTCTTATGAACTGGGCAGTGAGGTCAGTGGAAGGCAGACCTACAACATGGACAGCGGGGCCTTGGGGAGAGAGGCTGAGCCTGGCATGAGGAGCCGGGCACAGCCCCAGGGCCTGAAGGTTCTGGGGGCACTGCGGATCTAATGATATGACCCCAGACCGGGAGCAGAGCAGTGAGGATGGGGAGCTCTTGCCCAAACCGACCTGGAGCCACAAAAGCAACCGTCAGCATTCCAGGGTGCACCGGAGCTGCAGGGGGAGGGAGTGACTGGGGGAGGGATTGGCCGGGGGAGGGTGGCTGGCCCCTGGGAGGGGCAGGTCTGCTGGTGCTGACTGGTCCCCTGGAGCCAGGGAGAAACACCCAGGCACACTGCCACCTGCCCATAAAGGCCTTTCTTTGACCTCCTGTCATGTTCCAGGCCCTGTGCTGGCTCAGTCCTTGCCCCCCAGGGTTTTCTGACAAGTACAAAGGAAATTGCAAAGTATGCTAAGTTCCCTGGTGGGGGAGGTGCAGGGTGCCAAGAGCACCCCCCTGGAGGGGGCAGGCTCTCCCCTCCTCTCCTGTACTGCTTTCTAATGCTTCTGGGGTCTCATTCTTCCCTACAGTGCTCCACCTGCCATGGGGAGGCCAGATCGGTCATCGGAACACCGTGTTCTCTCAACCCTTCACCATTACCACCTGTCCCCGACCCTATGACATTTTAGTACCACAGATACACTATGTATGTGTTTAAGTATTGTATATACATCTGGGCTTTATACATAAAAACGGTGAGAGTCTTTCACCTCCTAAGAGCCGATTTGTGCCCCCTCGGTCAAATGGCCCCTGTCGAGACTGTACTTCCTGGCTGAACAAGCCCATTTCCCCGACTGGCATGTCCTCGTCCTTGGCTGTGCTCTAATGCATCTCTGCAAAGCTATGGAATCTTTTTCCAGGGAGTGTTTAGTAGCTCCCTTTAATTGGTGCTGGGAGGTTAGTGCAGAGATGAAGGGCATACCGAGGGAAGACGTTCGTCAGCGGTTGGATCGGTTAGCTGAGCTCCAGAATAGCTGCCCTGAAATGGTGACTTAAGACACAGTATCTTTCTGGTTCTGAGGGTCAGGAGTCGCTGAGAGGCTGGGCTGTGTCCGCTGGCTCAGAGTGCTCCACCGGCTCCAAGCAAGATGCTGGCCAGGGCCTGAGTTATCTCCGGCTCAGCGGGGGAGGGAGCGCATCCAGCCCCATTCACTGGTCCTTAGCAGGATCTAGCTCCATATAGGCTTGTCAGGCCAAGGACCTCAGTTCCTCCAGGGCTGCTGTCTGGAGGACCCTTATTCCCTTTCCACAAGATAGCTTGTAACATGGGAGCCTGCTTCATAACAGAGAGAGAGAAAGAGCAAGAGAGTGGGAGGGGAAAGAGGAAGGAGAAAAGGGGAGAGGGGAAGAGGGAGAGAGAGTGTGTGACAAGATGGAAGTCGTGGTCTTTCGTGATCTAATCTCAGGAGGAAGCTCCATTGCTTTTGCAGTGTTCTGTTCCTACACGTCCCTGGGTGGGTACAAGGAGGCAGGATCTTTGGAAGCTGTTTCAGAAGCTGCCCACTACAGTGATCAAGCTGAAATCAGGGAACATACAGGCCGCAAAAGTCAGGCACTGGTGGTGGTTTCTGTCTTGGGGGTGGTCTGTCATCAGGCAAGCGACTGGGGACCTGCCATTAAGGCAAAGCCATAGGCCCGGACCTGAAGGTTGCCATGAAATCAGGCATCTGCAGGAATCAGAATCCCAAGCAAGGTGTCCCGCCAAGTCAGAAAGGATGCCTCAGAGCCTGGGAACAGCCCAGGCAGCAGAGATGGGTCAGGAGAACAAGAAAATTCGAAAACTTGGTAATGGCTGTCTCAGCCAGGAAGCCTCTTACACACTGTCTCCCTGATGAAGATTGCCCCCAGACCCTGGTGGGATCAGAGCCTCAAGGTAGGAGCAGAGGTCCTCTCAAGAGAGATGGGAATTGACAGCCTAGTGGCAGAGCTCTGAGCAGGTGGGGAAGCAGCACTGGGAAGGCTCTGGAACCAGGCAGGTGGGCTTAGCATCCCAGCCCAGCCATTTGTCAGTTTTGGGAAATGGGGTGCATAAAGTGACCTCAAACCTGCATCTTCTCTTCTCTAAGGTAATACTTAGCACATAGTGAGGCCGAGAAGATGAAAGGAGATGCTAAAAGCTCAGCATACAGTGTCTGCCGCAGAGCAAGCCTCAATACATGTTTATTATTGTTGTAATTGCTATTATCATGGTGTGAAAGTAATACATTTAGAAAAGAAAATGAGTAAAATGAGTTCATTCCTTAAAATTAAAGCAACAGCAAAAGCCTGAACTTCTTTGGCTGAGAAGATGCCCATTCAAGATCTAACCCTATTTCATATTCATTAATGATGATGGCAGGCAAGGTGGGAACCAGTTGTTGAATGGTTATTTCATGTCAAACCTTGAGCCAGGTGCCTTATAAAGCCACTGCCGTGCCACCCTTTCAACCCACAGAAATGATAGGAGTTATGATTCCCGCCTCCCAGATGAAGCCGTAGGAATCCAGGTGGGTTGCATATGCTGCCAAAAGTCATGCAGGTCCCAAGAGTCAGAACTGGGAGCTGAGCACAGGCCCTGTGGGGTTAGAGCCCAAGGCTTCGTGAAGATCACTGGTCCTATTTTATATTAAAAACCTGGCTGGGTGGAGAGGTTAACCAAAGTCTACCTGGCTGACTCACTGTTCATGGAGGAGCTGGGCGGAGAGTCCAAGTTGCAGAAAGACATGACAAGTGGAGACGACAAGTCAGCCCACCATTCCCAAGGGCTGAGGAACGATGTTTTCACCCATGACTTTTTGGAGAACAAGGCAGATTTCTCCTTAGGAGTCGGAGTCAGAATCCAAAATAGAGAAGCACAACCTTATTAGGAGGCTTTGACTCTTTGTGATTGGGGTTTCCCCTGGAAAGGAATGCCCCCTCTTCTAATCCATCCTCATCTTTGCACAGACTTAAATTTACACGTGGCCTCCAGAAGGCTTCTGAGCTTCC
This sequence comes from Manis pentadactyla, assembly GCF_030020395.1. Classification (NCBI taxonomy): domain Eukaryota; kingdom Metazoa; phylum Chordata; class Mammalia; order Pholidota; family Manidae; genus Manis; species Manis pentadactyla. Next base: position 131,285,948 of record NC_080022.1, on the reverse strand, counting down.
CAGGAGGTTTTCATTAAGGATGGAAGATTCTCTAACACTGTTTTTAGATACTGCAGCCCCATCAAAACACCTTCTGTGGGTGAGTGTGCACCAGAAGTTGATGTCAGTTGTGGATACAAGGTTAAGGTTCTTTCTTGCAGGAAAGTTTAATCAGAAAGGGTATTGTGTCATTTGCCACTTGTCCAAGAACGCTGGAGAAACAAGCTTGGATGTCACACAGCCAGAGCAATGCAGCCAGCTAACCACAACCAACGTAGGACTTTTCCAGTTTTAAATTCTATGTTAGAAGATGTCTGGAATCTCCTTCAAAATAATAGGGAAGTGGGGAAGAGCATGTGGGGGGTGTAAATGAAAAGAAATTGGCCTCAATAATTGTTGAAGCTGGAGCAGGTAAATGAGTGTTCTTCTACTAGTCTATTTTTTAAAAACAGATTTATTGAGACATCTTTAACAACCCATAAAATTCACCTATTTAAAGTGTACAATCCAGTGATCTCTTTAGTATATTTATAGAGTTGAGTAATCATCACTGCAATCCACATTTTCAACACTCCTATCAACCCCAAAAGAAACCCCATGCCCATTAGCAGTCACTCCCTTTTCCTCCTCTTCTCAGCCTCTGGCACCCAGTAAACTCCCTTCTGTCACTATAGATCTGCCTGTTCTGGACATTTCATGTAAATGGAACCAAACAATATGGCTTCTTTCACTTCCTTAGCATAATGTTTTTAAGGTTCATCCATATCATAGCATGTGTCAGTACTTCATTTTTCATTTTTTTTTTACTGTTGAATAATATTCTATTGTATGGATATACCACATTATTATCCATTCATCTGTTGATGGGCACTTGGGTTGTTTTCACCTTTTGGGTATTGTGAATAGTGCTGTGGTGAACATGGGCATAAAGGTATCTGTTTGAGTCCCTGCTTTCAATTCTTTTGCATAGATATATACCTAGAAGTAGAATTGCTGGATCATATGGTAATTCTATGTTTAGCTTTTTGAGGAACTGCCAAACTGGTTCTGACAGCAGCTGCACCATTTTACATTCCCACCAGCAATGTGCAAGGGTTCCAATTTCTCCACATCCTTGCCAACACGTGTTATTTTTTATTCTAGCCATCCTAGTGAGTGTGAAGTGGTATCTTATTGTGATTTCAATTTGCATTTCCCTGATGGCTAATGATGTTGAACATCTTTTCATGTGTTTATTGGCCATTTATATATCTTTGAGGAAATGTCTGTTCAAACCCTGTGCACATTTTTAAATTGGGTTTTAAAAATATTTTCAACTGAGTTGTAGTGCTTCTTTATATGTTCTGGGTGTAAGGCCCTTATCAGGGAAATTGCAAATATCTCCCCCCATGCTGTTGTTTGAAGCATAAAAATTTTTCATTTTGGTGAAGTCCAGCTTATTTTTTCTTCTTCTGCTTATGCTTCTTGTGTGATATCTAAGAAATCATTGCCTAAGCCAACTTCATGAAGGTGTACTGTTATGTTTTCTTCTAAGAGTTTCATAGTCTTAGTTCTTACATTTAGGTGTATGATCTATTTTGAGTTAATCTGGGGGTATGATGCGAGGTAGGGGGCCCCAATTAATTCTCTTGCATGTGGATATTAGTCGGCTTATGTTTGCATACATCGAGAATTTTCCACAACAATAATTTAAGGCAGTGACAAAAAAATTATATACCAGGTAGGAACTGCCTTTAGTTGCTAATAGTAACTACTTAAAGTAAGAGTAGCTTCAGTAAGATATGTTTGTTTTTTAAATTATTTATGTTAGGTAAAAGAAGTTCAGAGGTAGGTACAGCTGATTCAGCAGTTCCATAATCACTACTGAACCAGGATCCTGCTACATCTTTGTTTCAACATTTCTGAGTGTGGTCTCCATCCGTAATATAGCCTGATAGTCACAAGGTAGTTGCTGGAACATCAGTCAAGCTCTCTGCATTTTAATCAGGAAGGAAAAAGGCAAAGAGAATCATCCCTCTTTAAACAACTTTCCCTGGAGCCAATATAAAAGTTTGGGTTTACAACTCATTGGCTACTCCTATGGTAGGGAAGCTGGACACATGAACATACTCATCACTATAAGGGTTCTGAATGTAAGTCAAATGCATATACATCATTATCAAGTAGCTGGAACAACTGGCTATGGTGGAGAGTGGCAGTTGCCCACCCAATATCCATTATTTTATTTGAATTAAAAAAATGTTTTAATTGAAGTATAGTTGACCTACCATGTATTAGTTTCAGGTGTATAGCATAGTGATTCAACTTTTATATACATTATAAAATGCTTACCATAATAAATGTACTTACCATCTGTCACCAAAGTTATTACAATATTATCGACTTATTCCTATGTTGTGTTTTTCACCCACATGACTTATTTATTGTATAATTAGAAGTTTATACCTCTTAATCCCCCTCACCTATTTTGCCCATCCCCGGCCCCTTTACCCCTTTCCCCTCTGGCAACCACAAGTTTGTTCTTCATACTTATGAGTCTGTTTCTTTTTTTTTTAATTGTTATTGTTGTTTCTTTGTTTTGTTTTTTGATTCCACATGTCAGTGAAATTATATGATATTTATCTTTCTCTACCTGATTGATTTCACTTAGCCTAATACCCTCTAACTTCATCCATGTTGTCACAAATGGCAGTATTTCATTCTTTTCAGTGACTGAGTAATATTCCTGTGTATATGTCTGTGTGCATGTGTGTACATATAAACAACTTCTTTATCCATTCATCTATCAATGGACACTGAAGTTGCTTCCAAATCTTGGCTATTGTAAACAATGCTGCCACAAGTGAATATATCTTCAAATTAGTGACTTTGTTTTCTACAGGTAGATTCCCAAAAGGGGAATTGCTGGGTCATGTGGCATTTCTATTTTTAGTTTTTTGAGGAATCTTCGTATTTTTTTCTACAGTGGCTGCAACAATTTACATTCCCACCAACCTCACTAACACTTCCACATCCTCACCACATCCTTACCAACATTTATCATTTCCTGTCTTTTGGATAGTGGCCACTCTGAATGACGGGAGGTGACATCTCATTGTGGTTTTGATTTGCATTTCCCTGATTCGTGACGTTGAGCATCTTTTCATGTGTTTTTTAGCTGTCTGTATGTTGTCTTTGGAGAAATATCTATTCGGGTCTCTCTGTCCATTTTTAAATTGATTATTTGTTTTTTTTGGTGTTGAGTCATGTGAATTTGTTGTATCAGTATCCATCCTTTAGTATCTTTAGTGGCAAGTGGGACTGTGGGAGCATGAGCCCAGTATTGCCAGAGTTTCCAAGGTTTAGAGGCTTGAATTCTGTATTTTATGTGAACCCTCCAGATTTTTCAAAGTTGGCAACCAATCAAAAAAATATTTAACCTTGCCTGGGCCAAACACAATACATCTGTGGCCCACATTCCGTGCTGCTTGCTGGCAACCTCTGCTTTCCGGTGAACATCAGATTCCTTTAAACACCCGAAGGGCAAGGGAGCGGTATTACAATTTCTCTGTGTAGCTCTAAGCCAGAGGGTGGAAGTCATGAGGAAGGAGGTTTTGGCTCAACTTTAGGAAGAACTCTATCCGCAGAGCTGTCAAAAACAGAAGGAGCTGCCTGGGAAGGTAGGAAGTTCCCTGTCGCTGGGGGTGTTTGAGCAGATGCTGGAGAACTGCTTGACAATGACTTCTAAGGTCTCCCCAAGTCCAGGAGTGTCTGAGGCTGTAAGAAAATTACCGTGATGACTACTGCTGCTGCGATGAGTTGCTGAGAGGAGACCCTGTAGGAAGTGGAGGAAGGCGCATCTGGATTGTTAGGGTGCTATCGGCCCCCCAGCTGCTGTGTTCTAACATCTGAGTGACAAGGCAATGGACATGGGATATGCCCTCACCATCTAGATGACTCTGCTAATGTTTATCCTCTAGGGAGAGCGAAGATTTACTCCCCAAATATTCACAAGCATGATTTGATGCATCTCCACTCACTGCCTAAGAGCTCATAACAGATTGCTGGCTTTTCTTCCGGAGGGTGACTCAGACTGTTCAGTTCAACCTATTTACCTGCTCATACTTTCAGAGTGTGCTTCACGGGTGTGCTACCTGTGCAGGTGCACAGGAACCTGATTTCAGAAGGATCCCATGATTGGTTTAATGCTCTTCTGTTATCTTCAAATTCTTACTCGTTTTCGAGCAAGGGGCCCCACATTTTCATTTTGTATTGGGCCCTGCAAAATGAATAGCAGGTCCTCCTCAGTTTTAACTCAAAACGCATTCAATGTCTAGTAAGTACCAGGAATTGAAGACACAGAGCCACACCCAATGTGTTCCTAGTCTAGTTGGGGGCAGGGAGATGGTGAAGCTGAAAGATTAGCAACTACCGAGATAACGGCTATGTAGTGCACTAAGTTTTGCAAGAGGGACATCAAACCTAGACCGGGAGGCTATCTGGAGGAATTAAGGTCTGAACTTCGATTGTTCGTTGAAATGCATTCTGTCATTATAAGAGAACTACAGGCAGGCACATGGCGGCTTAACTACAGACTACAATTCCCAGTATCCTCAGCATTTAGTTTTGATCATGTGACTAAGTTATGCCCAGTAGAATGAGTGGAAATTAAGCGGGCCACTTCTGGTCTGGACTCCAAAACATTCCAACGTGCCTTCTTGCATGTGGTGGTGACCCAGCTTCAGTCGTGCAGCTGACCAAGGGGGCTTGAAGGTAGGCAGAGCCAGGCCTGGACGAAACCTGGATTTCTGAATGACCACTGGGAACAGAGCTTACCCCACTCCCTTGATGCTCATCTCAGAACTGCTATGTGAGCAAAAGGAAATTCGTATTCTTTAAGCCGCTGCATTCTGGAACCTCTTTGCTAGCCTACTCTACCAAATACAGGGAGTAGATAGGAGTTCGCCTGGTAAAAAAAGGGAGGGAAGACAGACTCCAGAGCACCTAGCTGAGAGAGAACCTGGTGCATTCAGGGAGCGCGGGGTAGTTCCAGATGTCTGAAACAATGGCTGCGGGAGCAAGGGTGATGTCTCAGTCAGCTGGAGCTGCGGTAATAAAATACCTCAGACTGGCTGGCTAAAACAACAGACACTTACTTCTCACAGTTATGGAGGCTGGGAAGTCCAAACCAAGGCGCCTGGAGACTAGGCTCCTGGGAAGGGCCCTCTGCCTGGCTTGCAGACTGCCTTCTCCCTGTGTCCTCACGGGGCAGGGAGAGGAAGCTCTGGTCTTTACTGCCTCTTCTCACAGGGACACAAATCCCATGAGGACCCACCCTCGTGAGCCTCCTCTAACCCTAATCACGTCCCAAAGGCTCCACCTCCAAATACTATCTCGCTGGGGGTCAGAACTTCAACACAGGAATTTGAGGCAGGGGGTGCAGGTGGCGGGGGGACACAAACTTTCATCCCGTAACGTTCAGGTGGGAAGAAGGAAGACTAGGCCACATCTTGGACCTTGTGTGGGAGGCAAGGAGCTTGGATGTCATCCCATGGGCTGTGGGGAACCAAGCTGGGGAGTGACAGGATCAAATCAGCTTTTTGGTTTCTTAGCTGCACATTTTTAACTGTATGAAATATTTCAGAAGACTAGCCAATATACAAAGCTTGAAAAACACATTACAGAATATGTCCCTCGTATTCCTTCCCCAATTCTCCCATAGTATTCAGCTTAGTATTTTGTTTGTTTTCATTTTTTGTATTTTTCAGGGCACTTGGGTAGGGCACGAATGGAAACAGGACATCATGGCGAGCTTCTAGTGTGTCTTCAGCACTGTGCCAAGTACTGGAGTGTACCCATACTGAGGAAGCAGCGTCAGCTGGCTGGAAAAAAAAGTTGCGTATTCTCAGAATGACTGCTTTCTGAGACCAGGTATGGCTTGTTTGGAGGGGGCACTGGGCTTGTGGAGCACAGATACAGATTGGACGGAATATTTGTAGAGAGTTTCCAACCATTACCTTATTCTGATTCATGTGAGGATAACGGTGCAGTCAAAAGATATCTGAAATATGTCTCTGGAAGTTTCAAAGTTCTGATATGGACTTTGAAGAAGTTGAGGATACAGGTGGTGTTCCATTTTTTCATCCAACTGATGTGTGTGACTTTGGAAGAGAAAGGAGAGGATATGCGGAGTGAGCAGCTGCTGATTTGATGGTGTTAATGGGGATTTCATTTCCTGGGCAAAAACCCAGATACTAGAATAGGAGGCTACTGGCAAAGGACAGAAAGTACCACTAAGACAGGGAAGAATGTGTTTGGTAGGAGATTTCCCAAAGGCATCAAAGGGCATTTTAAAAGATTATTATGGGACACAGAGTGGACAGCTGTTGTTTTGTCTGCTCAGCGTCTATTTGCCGTCTTCTTATAAAAGCCTTTTTATCTTTGAAGGGAAACCGTTGACTTTCTACTCAACGGCCAAAGAGGGTTGATGCCATCTTTTGGCTCCAGAAAAAGTCCATCAGAATCTCAATGACTGGTTCAGAGGTGGCCACCACATTCCCTGGTTTGGATCTGTTGTCTCTAGGACTTTGCTGAAGTGATTGGGAATGAGGTCTGCTTTCTTTCTCTTTAGAGTGGCTGAGAGGATAGATTATAAGCTTAGAGCAGCTGAATGCCACCTTGCCTCAGCGAGACTGAGGATGAAGTCAACAGGGCAGAAGGCTGAATCTGATGATGTATAAATTCCTGAAAACATGAGAGCACCTGGATTTAGCCATGCCTGAAGCTAGCCCTACCCCTTTGGACTTGTTAGTTATGTGAGCCAATATTCTTCCTCCCTTTTTCTTGCTCTTTCTCTGGTTTAGTGTAGTTACAGTTGGCTTACTACCACTGATAGTTGAGGAGAAAGTGAAAAAGAGCCTTTGTGATATGGGCAGAAGCAGGATAACAGAGACATTGCCATTATTCTTGAGCAAAAATAAAGACAATTGGACCAGAACTTTCTTTATGGCCTTATGCATCTATCTCCTAATGCAAGGGGTATAGGGAATGGATGAGGCAAGATTTTCATCTTATTTGAGAAAATATATAATTTCCTAAGCATCACTGCCACTTGGAGGGGATTGAAAATTAGGAAGTGACATTGGAGGGATATGTGTCATTTAAAAGATGCAAATCTCATAGAAAGGGAAAATGGTGTAGCATTATCTGCAAAGATGTGTCCGTCAGTGTGGAGAGCTTCTGGATTAAATGATAATGAGGAGAAGCACAGAAAGAAGACCCCGCTGCACCCCCACTGCACCGCGCTGACCCCTGTGACAGAGGAAGCTTCCACAGGATGCATTCCTAATACATAGCACAAAGGCCATGGAACAGGGTTTTCATGGGGAATTCCACTTGTCCAGACATAAGCTGGAATTCTCCTTTTGCTAAAGTTTACAACATCTGATAAATTATTAACTAACTTTGCTAACAGTTTCTCAAATTACTTGAATAGCAATCGAAGAAATGTTCTTTTATTTTTTAAAAAATAATTCTCCTTCTTGAATATAAAAGGATGACATCCCTTTTGTGCAAAATTGGTTAATATGGTGGTGTAAGAACAACCACTTATAAATCTATTTCCCAGATATAAGTGATGGGACTTGTATTTTGTGCCAGATGCTGGCTAAGTATTTTATAACTAGGCACATTTAACCTCCACAGCAATTTTAAGAGGTACATTCTACTATGATCCTCATTTTGTAGATGAGGAGACTGAAGTTTAGCAAAGCTAAAAAATTCCTGAAGCCAAATTGGTGTTATAGTCAGGATTTGACCTCAGCCATCTGGAGCCTAACCGCTGTACTATGTTATGTATTTCCTTCCACGTATACTAAATTTCTCATTTTATTGTATATTTATCATTTTGTAGCTTCCCTTTTCCTCCCTTCCATTTGATACTACGAGTATCCCATTTTCTTAAGAATAATTGTTTTTATTAATTTTTTTTTGATAATAGTTATATTAAAAATTTTTTTAATTTTTGAAAAATTTATTTAAAAAATAAAACATTAAAATTTTCTTATTAAAAAAATTTACACACATGTAGAGAGACTAATGTAAGGGTGCTCATGAACCTATCACACAGTTTCAACAATTATCAACCAATCTTTTCTTTTCTCCATCCATTTCCCACTCCATTGTCTAAAGCAAATTGCAGACATTGTATCATGTTACCATTTCAGTATGCAATTTTAGTAATTCCTGAGTATTATCAGATATCCAGTCTCCTCAAATGTTTACAATGTAAGTATTATTGAAAATGATATTCAAAATTTGGTTCTGAGGACACATTGGTAGAATTGGTGAGTTGTATGGAAGTGCCAGAAATCTTGAACCAAAGTGACCCTATCGTTCTGGAGTTTGCAACAGCAAACAAACAAACAAAGATGTGTCCCAGATGTAAGAACCCAGATTTCCAAATGTTCCATAGAAAGAAACATGTCCAACTCCACCCTGAACTGCATTGTTCAGTAAGGTAGCACTAACCATGGGTGGCTATTTATATTTAATTAATTACACTGAAATAAAATTGAAAAATCAGCCCCTCACTTGTATCAGTCAGTCACCTTTCAAGGGCTTAGTAGCCAGCCACAAGTGGTTAGTGGCTATTATATTGGCAGTGCAGATATAGGACATTTCCAACATTACCAAAAATTCCACCGGATACCTGGTCTAGAGTCTAAGAAGGAAGAGGATTTACATGGAGCAATGGATTCTAAACAATTTAAAAACTCCGCATTTATAATTGGGGAAGGTTTTGAATGCGTGCAGTGTGCCTGAATGGAGGACGTGACCAACTTAACATTCAGGAGGAAGTAGACTATATACCTCAGCTCTCATTGCTCATTTATTTAACAGCTTTAACTGAACAGTACCCACGTAGCCATGTGCCAAAAAGAGGTTTACCTTATTTTTATAACTTAATTCCTTTTCTCTAAAAAAAACCCCTATTCATGCTCAGCAGTGGAAAAATTGAAGTTAGCCCAATCTTATAAATATCAGCTGTGTCCAGTCATTTCTAGTTTAAAATAGTTTCATTTCAAGGAAACATTCTATCACATCCAGATAGTGTAGTTTTCTATCACATTCTGGTTTAGAGCCCTGCCCTGGGCTTGGGAAGCAGAGGACAGCTTTGTCTGTTGGTGCCCCTTCCTGTCCTCCTCGCAGCCCCTTGTTCTGAGACCCTTTGTGGGAAGTAGAGGAGGACCCCTCCTTTCTCTGTCAGGCCATGCTTCCCTGGTTGACCAGGCCCTCAGTATCTGTTGCTAGCTGTATACATGGCTAGATCTACCTTTGGGTAGTTTCTGGCAGGATTCAACTACAGTGTTGTGCAGTTTAGGCAATAACCCCTGGCAGTGTGTCTCTGTCCAAGGTCCTAGGTTGGGTGGACCCTCAAAGGCAGTGGTCAAGCTTTCAGATCTTCAGCCACTCCATACCCAGCAGAATACCCCTCCTTGGTCAACTAGGTTGGCTCTCCTGGGTTGGCCCACCTTTACTTGGGATGGTGGGACCTTCCTAGGTCTCCTATGGCATTGCAGGGGATTGGCCACCATCCTCTCTGTGCCCAAATGTGCAACCCACAACCGCTTCCACCAGTATCATGCTGGGTGGGCTCTTTGTGAGTTGTCAACTGCCATTAAGTCACTCAGAAAAGAAGAGGGTACATTCCCCAGGTTCCAGAGTCATTCTTCTACCTCACTGTTTGTCCCTTGGTGTCCCCCAATTTGAGAAGACAGGTCAAGAGTCCCCATATTGCATAGAATGGGGGGAATCATTGAAGATACACTTACTTCAGGAGGAACTCTGCTCCCTCTCAAAGATGTGTCCTAGTTCATTGTGGTCCTCCAAGCCTATTCTTTATCTTTGCCGGCTGCTAAAGGCTACTAACCGTTTAAAAGGGGATATTAATTATCTATTGATGCAGATAAAGTTACCCCAAAACTTACCAGCTTAAACAATAAACTATTACTATCTCACATAGTCTCTGAGGGTCTGGAATCCAGGTATGGCCTAATGGGGTGGTTCTGGCTCAAGTTCTCTCATGTGGTTTCAGTCAGCATCTCAGAAGGAGCTGCATCATCTGAAGGCATGACTGGGGCTGGAGGAGCTACTTCCAAGATGGCGCCCTCACATGGATGCTGGCAAGGGGCTTCAGCTCCTCACCACATGGGCATCTCTACAGGGCTGCTCATGACATTGCAGCTGGCTTCCCCCAGAGCAGCTGATCTCAAAGAGAGAGGATGACCAAGGTGGAAGTGTCTTTTATAACCTAATCTCAGAAGTAACATACCATCTCTTCTGTCATGTTCTTTTGGTCTCACAGACCAAACCTTGTACACGTGTACATAAGGGTAAAAAGAGCAGGAGGCAGATATACTAGGGGTTAAAGGAGGCTGGCCACCATGAGGGTCATTGATTGTAAGGATCTGGCTGGGAATCAAACTCTCCTTTAACTTAGCCTTTTAGAATTAGGCAAGTTGTTTTCACCATGCATGAGTTTTTCCAGGAAAAACCCAGTAAGAGTCTTTGTTGCAACTACTATTACATTTTGGTTTTATTATACAAATGTGGGGTAAATGACCAAATTTCTAGAATCTCCCGCCAGCTTTAGTTCATTTACATATCAGTAGGTGCTTACCACTGCAGAGCCTCCCTTCCATTCCTGGTGTGTAATTGGGCTGGTGTCTGCCAGTCACCAACGACCCGTCAGTGGAGTTCCTCCTGGAAGGGGCAGCAAGAGGTAGAGAGGGCACGGTGTCTGCAGAGCACGAGCCATCAGAGGAGACAGACGGTGCAGAGCCTGGCCAGCAAAGTTGAGAAAGTTGTGAGGAATAAAAACGGTTTCTCACAACTTACCCTTTTCCTTGACTTATTTCAGTTTCAGTGGTTTCATAGAAGGATTTGCCCTGGGCTGGGAGCACCTTTCCCCCCAAGAGCTACAAGTAACATGTATTAATTGTAGAAAAGGAAAAGAAACACAGAGAATTAAAAAAGCAGATAAAAATAATCTTTTAGTTTACCATTCAAAGGTAAGCTCTGACATTATGGATTTACAGAATGTTCTTCTGTATGAATATTCTCCATGTTTTTAACAACTCTTTTTAAAACACCTATTATATGCCAGTAATTCTGCTTTGAAGAATTAAAGAAATATTCGAGACTGTGAGCAAGAAGTTAGTTACAACCAAGGTAATCCAACACATTTATCCAATAATCTTGATATTATTTTACATTTTTTTTTGTATTTCAGATTTATAAATCTTTCTCTTCATGGTTTCTGGTTTCAGAAGTTCCTATTCTCATCTAAGTTTTCATTAATTAGTTTTTAAGTGGTAGGATTTCAAAAAAGTTTCTGCTTTCATTGGCATTATAATAAAAAATGTATAATTACAGCCATTCAGTGTCCTCCCATAGCTACACTTTGCTTTCATCATTTTTGTTTCTTTGCTGTTTTTCTCTGAATTTTAAAAAAATGTTTCTAGTTCATCCCTACATAAGAATATTCACCTTTTTAAAGTTTTGAAATCCTTAAAAAATTTAATTACATAATTAAAGCAGGCAAAAAAATATTCATAACATATAAAAGATATAAGCCAGCTATCAGTTTAAGAAATCAGTAATACCAGTATCTTAGAAACTCTCTCCTCCACCCTGGTAACTGCAATCCTGAAGTTTGTGGTAATCGTTTTCTTGCATTTCTTCATTGTCTTACAACAAACATATGTATGTTTATATAATATATGGTCTAGTTCATGTAATTTTTTGTTATGTAAATGCGAAGTTGTATATGCTTTTCTGTGAATTGCTTCCCCTCCCTTCCCAACATTATGTTTGTAAGATTCATCCATGTTGACGAATGTGGCTGCAATTAATTTTTACTGTGCTGTAGTATTTCACTGTGTGAGTACACCACATTGTATCAATTCTGCTCATGGACATTGGGAAATTTCTGGATTCTTGCAGTTACAAACAATGCTGCTGTGAACATTCTAGAGGATGTCATCCAGTACACACATGCAAGCAGTCATTCCTGAACTTGGCTGCACATTGGAATCATGTGGGAATTTTTAAAAACTATTGATGTGCTGCTCACACCCCTAAGATGTTCTGATTTAATTGGTACAGGTCTGACCCGGGCATTTGATTTTAGAAAGTAGAGTTGGAACCATTGTCCTTTTGTATCTGCCTGGAGTGAGATTGCAGGTCATAGACCAGGGGCATCTTCAGTTGTACTGGATATTGTCAAATTGTTTCTCATAAGGGAGGTGCAAGAGTTCCAGTTGCTTCCAATCTTCACCAATATGTGGTCTTGTCTGATTCAAACTTTTTTGATAACATCAATTTCACCATTTGTGATGGGAGTTGTGAACTTTAGTCTGCTTTTTTTTTTTTTTTTTTTTTAGTTTCCTTATACTCCTCCTTTATCAACCTTTTTATTGATCTTGGCCTGTTGCATTTTTATCTGAGTCTGTTTTCTCCTTATGGTTCTATATTTCAGAAAGGCCATGTCTTCTTATACCTTATGTGGATGCTAAAAGTTTCCCAGCATATTCCAGTTGATCCAACAATGGATGATTATCAGTGGTTTTGCTTTTCTGTGAGGCCTCCTAATCATGCGTCTGCTCCTTTTCTTTTTGTATTGTTTCATTGACCCCATGCTGGTTTAATTCTCTTAATTTGCTCTTGAAGAAAATATGATTGCATGCTTGTCAACATGTGAAAAGCAAATTGCCTGAGGTTCAGAGGGTTGAGGTCCCACTTCCTTGCCTGCCTACATGGAAGTGAGGCTTGCTGAGCACAGATGCTGGTCCACTTCCTTCATTGGGATGGGCTCTCACTTGGGATTCCACAGCCCTGTGAGGTGGTGTCTTCTCATGGCCCCTTCATAGGTTTTGGGGAGGACTCAGCTTTACTGATTCAACACTAGGTCTGCCTGTATTAATGGTGGGTGGGGCAGGAGAATATTAAAGTGCCAATGGCCTTCACTGAAAAATAGAAATGATAATAGCATCTGAAGATTAATCACACAGAAAGGGCTTAGCATAATGCCTGACAGATGGCAAACATTTAATGTGGTAGCTACCATCATTGTTATTGGTATAGTATTACTATATCGGATCTTTGTGTGCTATTGACATGTAGTATCATTACTATTCACCCCACTGGAAAGTAAGCTGCCACAAAGGTAGGGATTTTTGTCCATTTTGTTCATTTCTTTCTCCTCAGCAACTGAAAGAGTGCATGGCACATGGTAGACACTCAAGATATGTTTGTTGAATTAATAAATTTTGAGAATTTGGAGAGGCTATGGTAGGAATTGCTAACTATGTGCCATTTTGAGTCAGAAGTTGACAGTGTTTATAATAGTGAATAATTTGAATCAACCTACATATCAAGGAGCATGGGTTAGTTGAATAAATTATAGTACATCATATGCTGGAATCCTTTTTCCCTATTGCAAATCATATTGTACAAAACTTTTTGATGGGAAATCTTTACTTTTATTGTTGGAATGAAAAAAAGGGAGTTACAAAACAGGTACAGTATGGTCTCAAATATATAAAAAGTAAGTGTGTATATAGAGAGAAAAATGAAAGTAATATTACAAAGCATTCATAGTGGTTGTTTCTGGTGGTGGGATTAAAGATGATTGTGAATTTACTTCTTTAAGCTTCTTGCTATTTTCCAAATATGTTTATGGTAAGCATATATTATTCTTGAAATGAGAAAAAAATCATTATTTTCAACAGACACATACCAAAGATGAATTGAGTGGCATAAATCCAAGGGATGCAATACAGCAGTGCAAATCTAGACAAGTCATGTCAGGAAGGCTAAAGCTAAGAATGGGTTAGGGCTCAAAGGGAATTTTACAAGGCTACAGAATGGGTCCTGGATCAGCCAGCATTCTTAGGTGCAAGCAACAAAAACTAACTCTGGCTGATTTAAGCAACTAGGTAATCTATTGAAAGGATACAGAGAATTTCACAGAATTACCAGGAGGGCTGGAGGACCAATGTCAGCTGCAACCCAGTGAGAAACAGTGTTCCAGTCTCACCACAGAACTAGCCCAGTGTCTCCTCTGATACTTGGTGCAATGTCAACTCTGCTGCCCTTGGGAATGCGATCTCACCCCTGGGAACCACAGTCCTCATTATAAAGGTTATTCTAAACAAAAGAGCTACTCAAGATGTGGCCCTGGGAGAGTTAGAAAGGCAAATTCTCTTCCTCCACCCCAGAGCTACTGAGTCAGACCCAGCCTTTGGTATCTCAACAAGAGTTCAAGGTGATTCTTAAGGGCACTAAGGTTTGGTCAGCCTGGCTGCATAATCGCCGGTGATTCTTTGTATTCAAAATCCAAGAGGAATGTGTCCGATTGGCAGATCCTAGGTCATGTGTCTGCATCCTTACTGCAGGAAAGGCTAGGAAAGTTAAGTGTCGGCTGTGATCAGTTCTGCTTTGTACTAATATTTATTAAGAGTGCAGAGTTTTCAAGGTAGAGAAAAGGTTCAGGTGCTGACCCACAAGGGATGACTCGTGTCTACATCCTGTCCCAATATAGATGGACAGTCAAAGGATCAAGAAAGGATAAGATCCTTGTGTCAGGAGATGATGACGGAGACAACAGTGTTGCTTGATAATCATTTTGCTCTGGTCTTTGTCAGAACCAAGAAGAAATCTTCAAACTGAAAAATGCACAACAAATTGTTTAAAAATAAATTACAAACAGAAGTGTTAAGAGAGAGGTTTGGCCAATTCAATTCACTATTTCCAGAATGGTTAAAGAAGTAGAAGTACAAAAATAAAATTTAAAATACGTAGATAAAAATATAGAAGACTCTCTTTTTATACCTGAGGTAGTGAAGGATTTTAAAAATAAAATACAAAGATCACAAGCTATAAAGGAGAAAAAAAGGATATATTTGACTATATTAAATGTTAAATCTTTGTCATAAAAAGACACCACAAATAAAGTGACAAGACAAACCAAACGTTGGGAGAAGATATTTGTACCCATATAACTAACAAAAGATTAGTGTCTAGAATATTTAAAATGATTTCTAAATATCAATAAGAAAGAGAAAAAACAACCCAGTAGGAAAATATCCCCAAAATGTTGTTTTAGTTACTTGCTGCTGCATAAAAATTACCCCCAAGCTCAGCAGTTTAAAACAACAAACATTTATTATTTTCTCGAGGGTCGGGAATTCAGGAGTATCCAGCTGGGTGAGTTCTAGCCCTCAAGTTCTTCGTTCCTAGCCCTCAAGATGTCACTGAGACTTCGGTTATCTGCATTCACTCCCAAATTCATTCATACAGCTGTATTCTGGAGGACTCCGTTTCTTCCTGGCTGTTGGCAGGAGGCCACAGTTCCTTGCCACACGGGCCTCCCAGTCGGGCTGCTCACAGCATGGCAGTTGGCTTCTCCCGGATTGAGTGATCAAAGAGAAAGAGAATAGTGATCCAATAGAAGCTGCAGTGTCTTTTATGACCTGATCTCAGAAGTGACACGCCATGTCTTCTGCCATATTCATTAGCCTCACTGACCAACCCTGCTACAATGTGGGAGGCAGCTACGCAGGGGAATGAATATCAGGAGGCAGAGATTATGGCAGCCATCTTGGAAGCTGGCTACCACAGTTATGAACACACAACTCATAGAAGAAGAAACTCAAAACAACCAATAAATTTATGAAAAGATGCCCACTGCATCTAATATCCAGGGAAGTACACATTTAAATATTGAGGGTTATCTCACACCCAAAAGCTTAGTAAGCGTAAGTCTGACAATACCAACTATTGGTGAGGATGAGGGGGAAGGACCCACATAGTCCTGGCAGGAGTACACATCAGGACTAAACTTTGGAGTACCTTGTAGAGCAACTAGGTAACATAAATTGGAAGATGCTCATACCCTATGACCCAGCTGTTCCACTACGTGTCTACCTTAGAGGAACTCTTGAAGTGTGCTTAAGGATATTCATTGTAACATTTTTTGTGGCAATAATCTAACTGTACTTCAGCAGAGGATTTCTTTTTTAATGGGAGATTATAAAGCAGTTAAAATGAATGAATTAGATCTATATGTATCAATATGAAAACACTTCAAAAACAATATTGAGGAATCTTAGGAAAACATTCATGTAATGCTACTTACGAAAACCTTTCAAATAATAAATCAGTGATGTTCACTGTTCATAGACACAATTTGGTGTACTAGAGGTACAAAATACAAACTTTTCATACTCCTTCTTTTGGGGGCAGGAGGCAGGTAGGGCTGGGGCTTTCACTGTGTTTGAGACATCGTATATCTTCAAAAAGATATCTGAGACAGTATGACAAACTACTAACGTCTGGTTCATCTTCGTAGTGGGTACATGGGTGCAAGGAGGATATTAATACCACCCAACCACTGACGTACCCTAGGTATTGATCAGCCAGAACAAACACTGGCTATAGGATTGGAGCCCCATCTATGGTGCCAACCATAACCTCATTAGTGGCTGGATTATGGGTGAGTCCTTGAGAAGGACCAGGTCATATGTAAGCTGCCACCAGAACTGTTAGGTAGGTTTGCAGATGGTTATCTCTCAGGCTGAAGACACACCTAGTAGATTTCTATGGGGCCCAGTTCTGGTTCTGTCCTATTCAACAATTTTATCTGTAACTTCAGTGAAAATAGAGCAGGGACATTAGGTTTGTGAGGATAAATAAGCCCATCTTGACTGAACCTCCAGACTCTCCGTCTCATACTTGACTCTCAAGAGTCAAGACTGAGTCTCTAATGTATTAATCTCAAAGGTGGGAATGAGACACTAGAGCCAAGGAAATAAAATTAACAAAGTATAAATACAGTATTTCATTTTGTTTAAAATCAATTACTACTTATAGACAACTGGTCTGGCAGGCTGTCATGTGGAAATTCCAAGGGTCTTAAAGCCTTTTATAATCTACCCATGGGGGTGTCAACTAGTTTCTGGAGGGTAATTTGGTGATAGATAATCAAAAGCCTCACAAGAAAAGACAATCTTTTGACCAGCAATTCAACCTCTAGGAATTATTAAAAAATCATCAGATATGCTACTGAAATGAAGTGAGAGAAAGACAAATACTGTATGATACCACTTAAATGTAGAATCCAAAAGAGCTACCTCTCTGTCTGAGAGAGTAAAGTGGTCATTACCTTGAGCTGTGGGTGGGGAAAATGGGGAGATTTTGATCAAGGAAGGGCACAAGCTTCCAGTTATACCATTAGCAAGTTCTGGGGATGTAATGCACAACATGGTAATTATAGCTAACAATACTGTATTACATACTTGAAAATTGCTAAGAGAGTAGATCTTAAAAATTCTCACCACAAAAAGGAAATGGTAATTATGGGACAGGATGGAGGTGTTAGCTAATGCTATGGTGGCAATCATTTCGTAAAATATAAATCAAGTGTCAAATCAACATGCTGTAATCCTTAAATGTACACAATATTGTATATCAATTATGTCTACATAAAGCTGGGAATAAAAAGAAATCATCAGAAAAATATACAAAGATGGATGTAGAAGAGTGTTTCGCAAAGCTTCGTTTACAATAGCAAAAAAACACCACAGTAAAGAACCCATTCAGAGAGTATTAGTTAAATATATAACATACATTGGAATATTACACAACCAACAGAAAAGTCAATATAATACACATAGAAAATAGTCTGAAGATTTTACAAGAATATGTTTACAGTTGATTATCACTGGGTGGTGGGTTGTGAGAGTTTTTTAAAATTTATCTTCTGTTTATTTGTATTTTCTAATTTTCAAAGATTATGTATTGCTTGTATGATGAAGCAGTGAGCTTTAAAAATTTGTTTCAGCTCATTATCTAATACAATCCAACCGTGTAATGCTGCTGCTAAAAACTTGGCAATTTGTGTAATTAGAGAGGAGATTGGGAGAAATAATGATCCCTTATACCTTTCATGTTCCCCTGATGGGGGTCACATTTTAAGGGTTCAGAGGAGTGACATCAGGATGTTGATTTGGAAATTATGTTCCACAACTGACTGTTGAGAAATCAGGGCTATTTATCCCAGAAAGTAGATGACTAAGGGAAAGTATATTGTCCTGAAATGTTTGAATGTCCATCATATGGAAAATACTAGCTCAAAGTTGCTCCAGAAAACAGGAAACAGTTGCTCTAGAACACAGAAACGGGGTAGAAGTTACACGGAGGAAGAGTTTGAGTTTGCTATAGGGAAGACCTTCCTAACACCCAGGGGTGGTCACTATAGCCGTAATGAGTTACATCAGTTCAGGTTCTTTGGTTGCAATCAATGAAACAGACTCCAGTTAGCATATGCAGAAAAAAAAATTGTTGGTGGATTGGGGGTGCCTCATAGAAATAAGCCTGGGAAGCAGGCTTGGGGGAATAAAGGAGTAAGAGATGTCCTGGATTTGGGGTAGAAGGAACAACTCAACAGGATGCTACTGCTGGAATAAAGTAGACCCCCTTAAACGTTTTGGCATCACTAGATCTAGAACTCATGGAGGAAGTTGAATGAGCCTGGCTTGGCCAAGGGAAAGCAGGACATCTCACTGACAGCCCCGCTAAGATCTCACGCAATGGACAAGAGATCATTTCAGAGAGAGAGAGAGAGAGAGATGCTTCCATGAGAAGAGAGCATAAATCCCTAGGGACTAAACTGATACCAACACATTCTACTCAGCCAACTGTTTGCTTCAACACTGAAGGGCTTCAAGCAGAGGCTAAATGGCCCATGACTGATACCCATCTGCTTAGGCTATTGTAGGGGGACCCCTACATTAGATTGGGGGGCTGACGGACTACATGAGTTCTGTGGTCCCTCAGAAACCCAGGAAACCTAATATTCCATCTCTGAGTCAACTTTGGGTGTTTTGTAGGGGCCAGTGGCAGTTTTCATCCATGAATACTAAGGATGTGCTTCTTCAGACTCCCCAGTGTTCTCTTTACCATCTGATACGGTTCCATTATCCATGAATTAAACACACCTTTTGTGAACCCATGTATTTCATTATACTCCACCTCTTCCAGGTACTTATTTAGGCCCATCAGTTTATGAAATCCGAAAGGCCATGTGAATGAATACTTCTGTGTCCTGGTCCCCCAAATTTTGCTTCTAAACATTTACAGATGTCCCTCATTGTCATATTTTGGGATTTGGTGAACAAGTTTATGTTTGCCCTTAAAACTCCTTTCATTTTAAAACCTGAGGGCAATTAGATCTTTAGCCCTGCTGCTTGCATTCTCCACCCCGGGTTTATTAGCCTGTGGAATGATCTTTTCCGGGAAATCACAGGGCAAGTGATTATGGGATGGAGTGACTCCTTGTCTTCCTTAAATGGGAGGGTTTCCTCCCACTGATCAGAACACCACGTAGTTAGAACGAAACTTGGGTGAAAGGAAAGATGCTGAGAATAGGAGACAAAAGGAGAAAGGGACCAATATGGGATTCCCACCCCATGCTGGGCACCCTGCTAGGTACTTGTGTAGCCAGGATTCTTAGGATAAGCACAGAAAATCACCGAAGCAGATTAAAGCAGAAAAAATCCCTACAATTTGGAGGCTATTGGGTAGTCCCCAGAATTCTCAGAAATACTAGATAACCAGCCAGAGCAAATGGGCAGGAACCAAGGGGAATTTGCAGTCAGAGAACAGCAGACCCATGGCACAGAACTGGTTCAGTACAAAAACAATGCGGCTGCCAGCACCATTGAGTTCCGGAGGCCAGGGCTCGCCCTGCTGACCCCTCTGGGCCAGAGAGTGGAACCACTGTCACTTGCCCATCACTGTCATCCCTTATCCCAACCCATCCCTCCTACAAAGCTTCAGTTCCCCTCCTCACCTCGCAATGCCCAGGAGAGCTGACGGCGCCCGGTCTCCGGCTGTGCCTGAGCTGTAAGGGAGGCTGGGAGAGGAGGAGCCAGGATTTTCTACTTCATTAGTTACAGCAGGACTCTGCTTCTCATTTGGGCAGCCAAAAACCTCCAAAATTCCACATTAACACTTGACATATTTTCTAATCCAGTCCCCTTAGCAACCACAGGAGCAGGTCTTTCCTCCACCTTTCAGATGACAAATTGAAGTTCGAGTACATGGCAGTAACTGAACTGAGGTCATACAGGGAGTGGGCAACCTAAGGAGGGCTAGAACTCTGTCCCCCTTCCTTATCTGGCTTACCGTGATGTCCCTTCTATGTTGGACACTCTAGTTAGCTCTTGACACAACAACCCTATGAGCTAGGCATTCTTACATCTGCTTCACAAGTAGGGAAACACAAGTTCCCTTGAGGTTCTCAGTTCATAAGTAATGGGCAGCAAGGGGCATGGCATCAGAGTCAGCCCTTCAACCACTACACTGCACCAATTCTTGGAGAAGGAAAGAGAGTGAATCCTCTTTTTTTCATGATTTCAACCTTTGTTAGGCAGGCCTTGGGAGGCCATGCCAGGTGACCACCCAGGCACGCATCTCAGGCAATAGGACGCTAACCACTCTGTAACCTAAGATCGGAAGCTTGGAACATTCTCAACTCCTGGCTTCTCACTCCACTTAAATGACAAATTGCCAAGTTCTTTTTCACATGCAAGATGTGTCTTCAATTGCTCTTTCTCCTTCATGCCCGAAACCACATCACTGGTCCAGGATGACTTTATTCCAGTTACGTTGCACCGTCCTCTCAATTGGTCTTCCTGCTGTCAGTCTCCTGCTTGAGCCCATCTGCATGCTGGTGGGCAGGGTCTTCATGGTGGACATCACGGATGACTCTCCGATATAATTTCACTTCAGAGGATTGGTCTAAGCTAGCCATGGCAAATGCCTCTGTCTTCCCACAGGGCCATGTGACCCAATGAAACCTGGGAAGAGGTATCTGCTAGAGAGGATGGTTCAAGATTTGGTTGTGCCTGAACATGTTACTGAAACTGCCATTTTGCAACCCGCCTCTTTAATAAAGCGATAACCAGGGTTTGCAGAGTGGAGACACAGAAAGATCAGGGGTCCTTGAGGGGTTGATTATCCTGTGCCTATGGCCTGCCTACTCCTGTTAGGTGAGATAATAAATGTCCTTACTGTTTAAGCCAGTTTTAATTGGGTTTCTGTTTTTTGCAGCAGAAAGTGTTGTCACTGGTAGTCATTTCGCTGAAATACAAATCTAATAATTCCCCTCCTCTGTGGTTTTGCATAGCTCTTGGAATCAAGCCTATGTTCCTTTGCATGGCTCACAAAACCCCTGCTGGGCTCGTGGTCCAGGCATGAGCCCCTGGTTCCCAGAATCTGTCTTCCAACCCTGTTGCCTAGTGCCTTAGCCCGTGACCAGACAATCCTGTTTCCTTTTCCCCAAACATACACTTCACCTCTATGCTGTTTCTTCTCTGTTCTTTTCCTCTTTCTCCATCTACTGGACTTCTATTCATCTTTCAGGGTTAGCTCAAGTGCCAACTTCTCTTTGAAGTTTTTTCTAATCCCCCAGGCAGAATTAAGGGATTCCTTAAGTGTCTCTGAGCACTTTGTGTCTGTGTTTTGGTACTTTCTGCAGCTTTACCCATAATCACTATCTGCTCCTTTGGTAAAACTTGAGCTCCTTAAAGACAAGGACTATGTTCCATCCACCTTGTAGCTCTGGTACTTTGCACAGGACCTAATTATTCTGTAAGTGTTAGTGAAATGTTTATTGGATGTCTTTTTGTTTATTCAAATTGTAGATAACCCAGTACATGGATATTAATTAATACTTTTTAAAATTGGAATGACCAAATATTATCATCAGTAATAATGTCTTTAAGGACTTTGCAGTTTAAGAAGCTCTTTAATATACATTGCCTTTAATATACAGTGAATCCTCATAGTATTCCTATAACACCAGTATTATCCCCACTTCACATAATATCTTCAGTTCTTCAGGTGAGAAAACTATATCCCATCAAAATATATTTGTTGAGTACATACAATTTGCATAAAGTACATACAATTTGCAAAAAGCAAGCTGTGGAGGTAGGTTGCAAAGAAGTAAAAACCGTAGTCTCTTCCCTCACAGAGTTTACAATTTACTTGGGGAGATAAGAAACAACATAAAATATTTCAATTTCAAGGACAAGGGCAGTGCAATACAACAGTGAAGAGATATTGAAGGCAGTAATTTACTATAGAATAAAACTGGGAAACAAAACATAAATACCATAAGAATTAAGATGCAAGGTAACACCATGGGCTTACAGTAGAGGTCCATGAAGGATCTTCCCAAAAAGAATCAAACATGAATTTTATTAAAGATCAGTGGGATTTCACAAAATGGACAAAAAGGAAGGCATTTCCTGTGGAAAGTGAAGGCTTAATGGGGTGAAAGTGCATTTCTGTTAGGCAAGGAAGAAGAAAGGATGTGAAAGTCTTAAGGAAATGAATGAGTGTTTGTTGAATGGGTGGATGGATGGTTGGGTGGGTGGCTGGATGGGAGGATGGATATGTGGGTGGATGGATGGATGGATGAACAGGTGGGTGGGTGGCTGGGTGCCTAGACATATAGATGGATTGGAAAGACAGTGGATACAGGATGGATGGAAAGATAAATAGATGAATAGATGGATAAATCCACAGGTTGTAGAGGGTGGGGCTCATTTTACTGAGATTGTCTTTAAACACAACAGCATCGTGATGCATTGTTTTCTCTTTATAGAGCAACTTGGTTTAACTTGTCCTGATAAAACAAAGACATTGTGGATATCGCAAATCACTTGCTGAATTAGGACATTTTACTGTGGTCAGAGCTACAAGGACAGGCCTGGGCTGAGGATGTAATCAGGCCAGTGTGGCCTTTTAATAACATTCTGTGTGGGTGTGTTTTCTCACAAACACAGATGCAGAGACACACACACAACTTTGGGGTTTTTCTTTCCCTTTTTACTGTGTCATGCCAAACTTCTGTTTTGACTGAATTGTCACTTGCCAACTTCCCATGTGTGGGTACCCAAAGCCCCATGAGTCGATGTAAATGAGACACTTGGATCCATAATAATGGTGGTAGCAAGTGCTTACATAACATGGATAAAGGATACAATTTAGCTGGTTGGGGAGAAGGATATTCTTTTTTTTTTATTTCTTATTTTGGTATCATTAATCTACAATTACATGAGGAACATTATGTTTACTAGGCTCCCCCCATCACCACATACTCCCCCCCACATACTCCCTTACAGCCACTGTCCATCAGCATAGTAAGATGCTGTAGAATCACTACTTGTCTTCTCTGTGTTGCACAGCCCTCCCCGTGCCCACCCCCCCCTACATTATACATACATGCTAATCATAATAGAAGGATATTCTTGATGGGAAAGTAGATTTGGCTCCAGAGTCCCACCCTTATGCCAGAAGAAACTGTGTCCTAGGTCGAAGCACTTATGTGATCCACATGAGGTAGGAGGTGCCCCCTCCACTAGCTTTCAATTCCTAACAGCTGATGAGGCCACAGTATTCACATAATATCTTCAGTTCATGCCTTCTCCGCAAGACACCCCCTCGTCTGTGTTCCCGGCACTGACTCCCTGCATGGGCTGCATCTGAACCCAGGGGCTTTTCTGCCAGCACAGGGGCTTTCCAGCCTAGAGCGTTTTCTGAGATGGACTTAGCTCTGATCTACTTCATAATATTTGGACTCAGCCTGAAATGTGCCCGTTTATCCTCCGTTTCAAAAAATTACCCAGCCTAAAATGGTTTGAGCAACCTTCAGTCTGCTGTCTTGTGGTTTCTCTGTGAAGGCTTTTCTGGCAGATGCTGTTGTTTGCCTCCACAATCTGGCCCTCTTCTGTTTCTTGCTGCCTTCAATTATGGAAGCTGCAAATCCAAATACAGAATTTCCCAATCTCCCTTGGGTTAGATGAGGCCATGTGACTTGGCTTGGGCTAATGATAAGAATAGGAAGTCTCTTTAGGGCTTTCTGTTTATATAAGACACATAATGAGAGCTCACTGATATTGCCTTTCCCTCCTTTCTCCATCTTGAATGCAGAGGTGATTCTGGAGCTGGGGCAGCCATCCTAGGATCATGATGCTAGAAGCATGTGGAAGAGAAGCCAATGCACTAAGAATGGAAGAACAGAAAGATAACAAGAGCTAGAACGACACAGTTGGCCTGCCAGATAAACAGTGAGACCACTTCCAATAAATGTCTGCATCATTTAAACCTTTGTTGTTGAGTTATCTGGTACTTGCTGCCTAACACATCCCTAACTGTTATGGTCTTCCAGTGCTTGGCTGAAGGATGGTGGTGAAGGACAAGAATGTGGGATCTTAGAGACTAACCTTGGCAGGAACAATGGGTGTGGGAAGCCAGAAACCTGGGGAGTGGGTTGATGAAAGGATTCCTCTGGCCATCTTTCTACTTGAGTTTTCCTAATTTCCCCTACTGCAAATACCTCTTGACTTGAGTTTTAATGCATTAAATCCCTATGGGAAATCCAAGGTATTGTGGTGAGCTCCACATATACTTATATCAGTAGCAAGTTAAAATTTATCCTCTCCTAAAATCAAGCTCCATAAAGGTATGGATTTTTTTGGCTGTGGCTCAGTGTTTTATCCCCAAGGTCCAGAACAGTGCCTAGCACATAGTATGTGCTCATTAAATGTTTATTGAATGAGTGAATTATTGAGACTTTGCCTTAAGAGGTTGTTGTTAGTTTGAAAGGCAGAAGGTTTAGCAAATTAAAAATTATAAAGATTATGATCTTATCACATGGTGTGTTTGTAGATTTCACTCTGCTTCCTCTAAGTTCTTTCTCATAATCGTCTTAAGATCTATTCTGTCATTCTATACCTTAAAAATAGTTGAAAAGTCACCAGTTTTGGAGAATAGGCTCAGAAAAAGTGACTATTCCCTTGTGACCTTCCAGCCATGTTTTTTGAAAAGAAAAAATTATCTTAGTCCAAGAAAGGGAAAGGCATAGTTTAGGGATATTTTGAGGACAGAGTTTTGAATAGCTCAAGTGGATAGCTTCTTTTATTTTACTTTTATTATAAACTAAGTATGATGTATAATGTTTTACATTGTGGTCTGAAACTTCCCTTCCAGCCTTACCTCCACCTTCCTCCCGACACCTCAGTCATATGCCTGAAGTGCCCTTTCCCATCTAGCATCAGACTACCAACTAGTCAACCTTCAAGACCCTGCTTGGCCTTTCCCAGTCCCCCAAGTACAGATAATTGTTCTGACCCCAGGGGTCCTACCATCTCTCATTCCTGTCTCCCTGACAGCAGCTTGTCTGGCTGCCTCACATGCTGGGATTATGTCCCTCCTCCTTTTGCCCCCAGTACATGCCAGGTTTGTAGAGTAAATAATGATGGCCATACCTAATGCTTACTGAAACTCATTTTGTGCCAGACACAGTTCTAAGTGTTTTATGTGTATTGACTCATTTACTCTTTCCAATAGCTGTGAGGTAGGTACTACTGATAACCCCATTTCACAGGTGAGGGAATTAAGGCAGAGGGGGGCTAAGTGTCCCCCTAGGGTCATCCAGCTAGCAGACGGGCCAGCATTTGCATCCTCTGTTCACCACTCAGTTATACTTTCCCTCAGGCATGCATTTATGTTGGGATGTGATTTGAATAGGATGTTCTGTTGGTAGGTTTAACAAATTCGGCAGGTATTTACTGAGGATCACCATGTGCTTGGCGCTGTCCTAGGTACCAGAGATGTAGCATCAAACGTGACAGGAAGGGTAACTGTCCTCTGAGAGCTGAGGTC
This sequence comes from Manis pentadactyla, assembly GCF_030020395.1. Lineage (NCBI taxonomy): Eukaryota > Metazoa > Chordata > Mammalia > Pholidota > Manidae > Manis > Manis pentadactyla. The sequence goes on along the minus strand of NC_080022.1, from coordinate 131,260,190 downwards.
CCAGAGAGGATGAAGTCAATAAAGAAGTAAATAAATTGATGGGCGAACATTTATAAAACGTGGACAGACCCAGTGCAACAGAAAGGAACTTTTCAGGTCTGAGAGGTGGGAAGGGGATGGATCCTACCATACGGTGCTACCATTAAAATACCTCTGAGGAGGCAGGCTGAAGATGAAAGAGATAGCAGGAAACTTCACAAAGCTTACTGGGCAGAGATCAATCTTACCCATGAAAGGAAGGACAAAAAGAGGAGGGCAAAGCAGAAAAGAGAGGCAGGGGCCTGGGGAGCATGCATCCAAGCTGCAGGTAGAGAAAAGGATGGTTAAAGAAAAGCCTTAAACATTGTCAGAGCAGAAGAGCAGCCAGTTGTAATGGAAGGGATTCTTACAAGTGCCTGGAAATAGGCTGGCAATAATTGTACAGGCTAAGGCTTAAAAAGGCTTTGTTCTTCTGTCGAATAAGGAAACCTATTGTGGTCCACAGGAAATAAGTAGCTGTTGGGTGTGTGTGTGTGGCCGGGTTGAGGGGGCATTCCCTATCCCAAATGCAGAATGATTGTCAGTGTCAATTCTGTACCTTGCACCTGCCTGCACGAAGGCCAACGAAGAGCCAAGCCTGGGGGTAGAGGCTGGGATGTCACTGTGTGCCTGAACCACAGCGTATTACTTCCTGTGAGCCAGCCCAACCCTGCACGCTCAGCAACAGGGCATTGAGCCCCTGCTTTGGGGTCTCAGAGCCCACAGGGTGGGGTGTGGATGGAAGAGGGAATCAGGGACTGGCTGCAGCCCTGAGAACCTGCCCCAAGAGCCTCTGGATGAGACAGAGAACCATGACATGGGCCACAGCTGTCCTGAGGGAGCCTGTGGTGACCCCAAAGTCCGTGTGGGTCCTTGGGTCTGGCCCAAGCAGTGTGAAGAATGACTCAAGGGCTGAAGAGAGCACGGCTGGGACAGCTGCCTTCCTTGCTGCCCCTGGCTACTAGAGGACAGTGTGATGAGAAGCTGAAGAGGGTGGGCCCCCAAGTCACCCCACAGTCAAGTCCAGGCTCCCTCCCTCCCTGTCAAGGCTGGCTTTGGGTGAATTTTAACCGCTCTGTCTGCATCTATGTATTGGGCCCAGGAGGGTCTCCCTATGGGGCCCTAGGGGCTGTGAAAAGCCTAAAAGGTATGTCGGACATAGTAAGCTTTCAATAAATATAAATAATAGTTGTTATTATTGTTAGCGTTGCCCTTGGGGGTTGTTTGGCAAGGGAAGGTCACACGCTGTTTGGCACAGGCCATTTCCCCTTGCTCCTTAGTTCCAAGGACAGCCAAAGTTTGTTAGTACACGACGACATCTAAGGCCTGAGGTCCCAGACCTCTCAGTTGACACTTCCTTCCTCCCCTGAGCCAGGGAGTAGTAAGAGAGTCTCCCACGGTGGTGTAACCCTGAGTTAGTAACTACCAGCAGAAAGGAGCAAGACCGATTTGACACTCCTCTCCCAAAATTCAAAGAGCTGAGTGATCTTGGTTGGGTGATCTGGGCATCAGCTGTTTCCCACCCTGCCCAGGACTGTACTTGATTGTGGGGAGACATGGTCGCAGTCCCCAGGCCCCTGCAGCCACGACATGCAGCCTTCTGAGCCCTCCTCTTTCTCTGTTCCCTGCTCAGTGTCTCCCCAGCGACAGGCGAGGCAGGGGTTAATTTGTATAACAATTGGAAAACAGAATTTTGGCAGTTTTGTTAGATGCCAGGGGTCTTGTGAAGGGCACGGTTGCTAAAGAGGAAAAAACAAAAGGAAATATTCTGGGAATTCCCAGTTTGTTCTTGGCACTAGTAAGAATCCTAAGGCACTGGGAAGTTTCTCTCTGCATCCCCATTCCCTCCACGCCCCCAGTGCCCACCCGCTTCCTCCTAACATTTTCTGAGCTTTGTGAAGGCTGGGGCTAATCTGAGCCTAGAACAAGCCCCTAGAGGTCCCCGTGGTTCCCTGGGGCCCACCTCAGGAGATGACATCTGTAGAGCAGGTGAGCACAGACGGGGAGCTCAGGGTGTGTGTGAATCCCTCTAGACTGTGTTGGCAGCCAGAGCCCTTTGGGGACCAGGGAATCCCCTGTGGATCTTGGCCTAGCCTTGTTCTCACTGGTATTCCTGGCTTTGCCTGCTGCTTCCTAAAGATGTTAAATAGGGAAATAATGGTAGTTACCTCTTTGAAAGTTGTGAGGATTGAATGAGTATATACACAAAAAAGGCTCAGAGCAGTGCCTGACACATAAGGACTCAACATTACCTATTTTCTGGATTTTCTGTAGCCTACTGTTTGTTAAAAGTAAACTGTTTCTTTTTTAAAAACACATTCTTCTCAGTGCCCCATGGGTTCCTTGGTATGAACCCGTTTTCCTTCCAGGAAAGATCATATGGTAGGACAGATCTTTCCACCTCATTCTTAGTTATGCCTTAGTTATTCTTGATCTTTTGCATTTCTTTATTAAATTTAAACTAACTTGTTAACTTCTGCTGAGAGAGAGAGAGAGAGAGAGAGAGAGAGAGAGAGAGAGAGAGAGAGAGAGAGAGAGAGACAGGGAGAGAAGGGAGGGAGGGAGGGAGAGTTAGGAAGAAATTTAAAAGGCTATAGAAATTTTTAATTTGGTTTGTACTGAATCTATAAATCAGGTTGGGAGGAATTGATACCTTTATGCTATTGAATTTTCTAACCAATGAACATGCTATATCTTTCAGGTCTTTTTGAATACCTCTTAATAAATAATAAAGTTCTTTATTTTCTCTTAGAGGTCTTATACATGCTATATTTGCTGCCAGGAACTTGATTTTTAAAATATTCAATTATAAACAGTATAATTTAAAAAATCATTCACTACCTGTTTGGTATATGCAACTACAATTTACTTTTGAATTTTGATAAAGAAATCTTTTAATAAACTTTTCATTTTGGATTAATTTTAGATTTACAGAAGTTGCAAAGATAATACCTCATATTATTATATTGCATACCCTTCACCCAGCTTTCCCTGATGTTAACATCTTACGTTACTTACCTTAACACATCTATCAACACTAAGAAGTCAACATTAATACATTACTAATAAATAAACTCCAGATTTTATTTGGAGTTCACCAGTTTTTCCAATAGTGTCTTTTTTGTGTGTGTTTCAAGGATACAATCAAAGGTACTTCATTGCATTTAGTGTGTATTTTGATTTTTTAAAATAGCTACTTTGCTAAACCCTCTTAGTAATTCTAACATTTACATATTGTTTCCTAGGAAAATTTTATGCAACAATCAGCAAATAATGATGATTTTATTTCCTTCTTTCCAATCCTTTTATATTTTTTATTTCTTTTTTTCTGCTGAATTACATTAGATAGGACTCTGGCTTATAGAAATAAAGATAGTGGATATCCACATCTTATTCCTAATCTCAAAGGAAAAGCTTTCAGCATTTCACCATTAAGTCTGATGTTTTTGTAAGTCTTTTGGAGAGACTCTATCAGATCACGGAAATTCCATTTTATTCCTATTTTAACAGGAAGCATTATTTAAAATGGTGGATGGGTGTTGAGTTTTATCAAACATGTTGTTTTGCACCTATTGTAATGATCATATGATTTTCCACCTTTAATCTGTTTGTGTAGAGTATAAATACTAGTTGATTTTCTAATGTTAAATGAAATTTACAATCCTGGAATGAACCCAACCTCCTCTCCAGATATATCATCTTCCTTATATATTGCTGTGTTCAGTTTCCTAAAATATTTTTTAGACTTTTTTGCATTTACGTGCATGTTCATGACCTACAATTTTTGTTTTGATATCAAAGGTTACACTGGCTTCATGAAAGGAGCTAGGACATGTACTTTCTTTATTTTGTTCTCTGGAAGAGTTTGGCTAAGTTTGGAATTATTTCTTCCTGAAATGTTTCATTATCATGGTACCGACAGCCAAGAAATAGGGCAATCCTGGCTTGAGGGCCTCACAACCATCTTTACTACACTGTGTCTTTCCAGAGCCTCAGAGCACCCCAGTGGGTTAGCCTAGCCACTACAGTAATGAGTAGAGCACATGCATATCTTACCCCCGTTGGGGGCAGATGGCAGCTCCTCTACACCAGTCACTTTGGAAAACTAGTTTTTGTAAGCTTGTGGGGTATGTCATGGTTGAGGGAGGTGCCAACATAGCTTGTTTTTTGGGGTGGAGAGGAGATGGGGGATTATAGATAGCCAAGGCATAGGACCCCAAGCTCCCAGGGTGGCAGCTAAACTCACATTCACCCCCAAAGCTCTTCATTTGACTGTTGGTTAGAGGAAGCCGAATCATAAAAATGTGTGGACCAGAAGCCATTCCTTCTCTCTAGCTCCACGACCTCCCTCCTCTTCTCTCTTCCTGACTGGCCAAGACATTGTTAGCCTCTTGCAGGGTGGGGAAACTTTCACGGCCATTTGTTGGGAGGACAGGGTGAGATACTGGCAGGGCTGCTGGCCACGGCACATTCCAAGAAAAGAAGTGGAAAACAAGCGAGAGATTTCCCTTTCCCTTTTCCTATGCTGTGCTTTGGGGAGATTCACCTCGCCAGTAGCAGGCTGGGGCTGTGCTGGGAGAGGAGTGGAAGGTGGTGTCTACGTTCCTTTCCAAAGCTCTAGCTGCAGCAGGCCCCTTCAAGGCTTAGCTAAAGTCCAAAGTTAGTGGTTCTCAAAAGTTCTGCTCTCTGGACCCTTTTATACTTTAAAAAATGATTGTAGATCCCAAAGGACTTTTGTCTATGCGGAGCCCATCGATTGACATGTACTGTGCTAGAAAATAAAACTGAGAAATTTATTTTAAAATACTTAATTCATTTCAAATAACAATAACCAACCCATCACAATTAATATAAATGACATGCTTTTATGAAAATAACTGTATTTTCCAAAATAAAAAAATTAATGAGAAGAGAGGCATCGTTTTACAGTTTTGCAAGTCTCTTTTTATCTGGCTGAATAGAAGACAGCTGATACTCATGTAGGCTTCTGTTTTAAACCTATTACAATAAGTCTTTTTTTGTTTGTTTTACTTTGTTTTTTGCTGAAGTATGTGAAAAAATTCAGGCTCACATAGATATGTAGTTGGAAAGGGAGACATTTAAAACAGTTTTTCAGATAATTACGGCTATTCCTTTTCCATTGTTCTCCAACACTTGACAAGTGGCAGTTTCCTAAAAGTTAGCTGCAGGGTGACATCAAAAGCCATATCCTTAAACTTTTCACAGTCTGCTACATTAAAATTCACTGGTCTATTTTTTACTTTGAATTGGTCCTTTATCCACATGTGGTTTTTTAACACCATGTGTTGGTTATTGGGGAAATACTGATTCACTGAGTTATGCAGATAGTCCAAATGTCAACACATTTCATTGTATAATATCAGAAAACATCGCATTTGTTAACATCTCCTCCAGTCTCAAAAGAGCTGCCTTTACGTATTGGGGAACTATCAAGTTCAGAGCGGCAGTCACAAGTTTCTATAAATTCAGATTTTCCTTTGAAAGCTCAAATTTTATACCTGGCCACAAATGTTGCCATTTGTATTTTCTTAAGTGATAATAAGCCCATTTGATCTACTTTCAAGACATTGTCTGCTCAATACCTCACAGTTTGTAAAATCCAGCCTCATATAGGAAGTAAAAGTGGTGTTCTGTGAAAAAAGCGGTGGATTCAATTGTAACTAAATTACATGAGAACTTTACCTCAAGACAACCATAATACTTCAGTTTGACGAAAAAGTGCTTTTGTATTCTTTCCATTTGGCACGCAGAAAATTTAAAAAACGTGTTCAAGGGTCATGGTTTAATGAAATTAATAATTTGTACTGCTTCATTGAGGACATGCTTGAGTAAAACCAGATTTTGTGTTTTCTGAAGGCTCCTGGCAGAGAGGAAATACAATGATTCTAGCTCAGCTTGCCTTGAGTGGATCCAATTTACCACTGTTTTTGCACCATCAACACAGTGGAAAAAGGAAATGACATCTCAGAATTACAATGGAAATAGCTGTGATCTCGTAGAGCCCCTGAAAGGGATGTTAAGACTTCCAGAGGTGCATGGACAACATGTTGAGTACTGGTGCATGATGACCACTCACCACACCTGTTCTGTAACACTGAGGATGCGTGCCATTCAGTGGTATGGATGCACTGACCATAACCCTCGGTGTCGCATCAGCATCAGATAGCCTTACAAGCCTCCAAACACTCTCACTTTCTGTACTTATCCATGGGAGACCAGTAACAAACAGTTCCGAGATGGGCCGTGGTCCCTGGACTGCAACGTGAGAAAACTGCTCCAGGTCTGTGCTTCTTAAATTTCACATGCTGACAAAGCACCCGGAGACCTTGTTAAAGGTGCACATTTGAATTCCTGACATTTGGGAGGGTCCCGAGATTTGCATTTCTAGTGCCCAGAGGATGGTGCTGCTGGATCACACGTGAAGAGGAAGGCACTCCACCAGAACCTGCTCTCTTTTCTCATGAGCGTCTCCATAAGCGTTTGAAGATAGCAATTGTCCTGCCATCCCCAGGTTTCTTCTCTGGGCTAAATAGGACCAGTTCCCTCAACTGTTCTTCAGGCAGGCAGCAATGTTTCCACACACCAACCCCCCATGCTCCCCGTCCAGGCTGTTCCTATGGATGTTGCCCACTGCCCACCCCTGGCCTGTGCTTCCTCTTCTCTCTTCATCCTCTTTCCTCTCCTCCTGGCATTTGGAGCCATTTCCTTCAGTATTTCCTAGGTTGGCTCCAGCCACAGGGGGATTTTCACATCACTCCTGGTTCTGGGAAGCTCTTCAAGCCAGAGGAAGGAAATCTCACCAGAGCTGGACAGTGTGATGTGTATCTGCTCAGCCTGGACGCATGCCCTGGTGAATGATGTACGCTCCGGCGCTCGCCGCCCCTCTGTGAGGACTTCTGTCTGCCTTTTTTGGAGTCACTTCAGCTCAGCATCAGTCACTTGGGCTTTCCTAACTCCATTGCCCCTTGAAGCATCCTGGGGAACTTGAGAGTCTGGGAGGATAGCACAGAGCACAGGAGGGCCCTGCATTGCTTGGAAAAGGGGGCTTTTTGACCAGGCAAGACAAAGTCACTCTTGTGACCAAGCGGGCACTTTCATGACACTCTTCACAAAGATGCCTGCCGTCCCCAACATCCTGAAGTCTCCTCCTCTGTCTCTTAGGACTGCTGGGGGCTAAGCACACTCCCCCTCAGCCAGCCTTCAGCCGAGGCTTTGTTTCAGAAGATCTCTGCAAAAGGCATTTGCTGTGAAAAAGTGGAATTGAGCCAGTCTCATGCCTTAAAGTCTCAGCAAGGAATCATCTATCAAATTGGTGCATTGTTTGTCCAGCCCCCAGGACGTAAAACTCACAGGTGGATAATTTTTAAAAACAGTACACAGCTTACAAAGAAATGAAAACGCAAGGAGATCAGAGACTCCAACTCATTACCCTGATTGTGGGCTTGGCTGACATATCTGTATGTTTTCACTTGGTTAATTAATGTATGTATACACTAACTTAGGCTTCTTCACTTAGCTTTTTCAGTAAATACATGAATGTATAGATCTTGATGTAGCCAAATGCTGTTTGTGCCTTTGACTTATAAATTATATACAACTGTCCAAGTGATCCTAGAGTAGCAGGGTTGCAAGCTCAGGTCCCACCACTTACAAGCTGTGTGACACTAGGCAAATTTTTCATCTCTCTGAGCCACACCTATAGAATGAGGATAAAATAAGGGTCTGCAGCAGAGGAGTTTTGTGAGAATTAAATGAGATGATGCATGTAAAGTTCTTAAAGCACCACTTAGCACCTAACAAATATTCCATTAATATTAGCTACTATTATTATAGTGATTATTATAAGGCATTTAGGTTAGGCAGCCCTCTATTACTAAACATTTTAGGTTATTTGCAGTTATTTTATTATAAAAATGCTGTTCTGAATGTTCATCCTTTCCAGCAATCTGTATGGACTGCCTCATCTACACTAGAGGATTCTAACATGAGGGAGAGCATACTGGCCCTTGATGGACCTGGCTGGTTGGTGTTGGGGAGAAATCAGGAAATGCATGATGATGATGTTCAAAGGGCCTGGCCAGGAAGTGTGCATTTGCCGAGGGATGGGAGAAGGCAAGTGAGGCAGGTGAGATTCAGGATTCAGTCAGCGGAAGAGTTGACATTTGAGATGAATTGGGGATCTCTCTGAGAGGAAGGCACTTCCAACATTTGTTATTTATTTCACTGCCATGTTCCCAGGGCTTAGCACAGCTCCTGGCAGGCCGTGGGTCCTCAGTGAATTCTCCCTTGAATGGATGGGCTGTCTGCTTGCTCTCCAGGGGGGAACATGTCTCTGGCAGTGCCCCCAGCCTGCTATGGGGCTGGCCAGGGGTTCTGATCCCAGCCATGTCCTGATCGGGATCCAGATGTTTTGTCTGGCCCCACCCAGTCCTCTTCTTCCTGACTCATGGGACAGGAAGCTCTTCTGAGCAATGGTCTCTTCCTCCTCTTGTCAGCAGTGAGACACCCTGCATGGAATTCAGGCCAGTGGTGGGGAGGAAATGATGTTCTGTTCGGAGAAGTTAGACTCTCAGCAGGAGTGTTGAAGGATAAGGGGCGTCTGCTGGCTCTGAGTGCCAGCCAGTTCCGCAGCGAGTGAAGAAAGAAATCCTACATGGAGCCTGTATCTTGGAATCTTATATTGGCAGCGGTGTCTCCTGTGGAAAAGAGACATGTGAGGAAAAGGAAGGAAAGGAAATGCCCCCTGGCATTCCCACCTAGCCAACTTTGTGCTGGGGTGCATAGCCACTGAATGGATTCGTTGCCACAGGGACTCTGTGGGAAAGCAGCACCAGCCGGGTCTGCAAATGCAGGCGCAGCCGCATGCTAGGGAGCCTCCCAGTGAACAGCTGGTGCCTTTTCTCCGTGCTGTCCCCTGGGAATGGGAACTTGACCTAGGGAGAATGGGAAGCACCCCTCTTTACTCGTGGTTCATGGGCTTTGGGTGAGACAGCACCCCAGAGAGACTGACTCACACCTGGCCCATCGAAGCTCCACATCCTCTTCCCACTCCCTGGCCAGGGGCCACCCGTCCTGGGCCATCAGGGCCCATAGGAACTGGCCCTGGAGCTTTTGCATTAACCCCTGAGAAAGGGAAGCTCTTTCCTTTGGCTGCTAGCATCAGATTTTAAGATACAAGATAGAAGGCTGGCCATTTTGTAATCACAAAGGGGCAGGCTTCCTGAGAATAAAGTTAATTTAGAGGAAAGAACTGAGAGATGAAAAGAACGAGAAAAATAAGAAATCATCTGGCGATATAGATCCAGCCCCGAATCTGTGGGCCTGAATTCTGAAGTCTGACTACCCTTGGAATTTCCTTTTAGGGGAACCAATACATCTTTTTGCCTAGACCCTGGGCGCTGACTCTGTCACAGCTGAATGAGTTCTTATGACCAGTGGATATAGCAGTGGCACTGGGACTTGGGCGGCGGGGCCACCCTTTCCTTTCTGTCTTCCCTGCTGCCCCACATTCTGCAGGATGTAAATTCTCAGCTCTGAGAAGTCCTCCCAGTTTGCTGCCTTGAATAAGCTGAACTAGTAGGACTGGGGTGGGAGGTTGGTGTGTGGGCTTGGCCTGAATACTCTAATGTCTCAATAGACAGAATTGCAGATTGGATCTTAACTTGTATTTCATCAATTCCATTTAGTGGTGTGGTGGTTAAGTGTTTACCCAGCAACCAAATAGAAAAAAGCCCTGCGTTGCAGCATTTGCCGGTTTCTGTGGTATAAATATTTCCACCACGCCAACTGTGAGCTACCAATAGGACAACTCTGCATGCGGAGACACAAACTGATATAAGTAGCCCAGCATTAGACAGAATTTCCACGCACGAACTTAGTAGTTGTAAGTAACCTTAAGGTCATAGATAGTAATAAAATGTAGTAAATAATTAGTAAATTATACATGTTGAATTTTTGCTTTTCATATAATTTAGCTCATTGTAGGGTTATATAATTTGATTCTTTAAATGTCTGTGTAGAACAACTAATTGGCTCACTGTATCCCTAAAAATGTTGTGATTGGCCCGTGTGAGCTGGTACAAGCTGGTTCCAGTAAACCACTGATGACACTTAGCTCCCAGAGGACAGAACTACTGCTCAGGAAACTGGTGTGCATTCTGTTTCAAAGGCAAAAAAGAAGGGACCTGGAAGGTATCTGAAAAACGTGATTTTGGTGAAAGCCCGTGCCAAGTTGAAGTGTGCAATTGGATTAGATGTGTAATGAGTTCTCTGAATGGGATGTATGATCTGGAGCGGTTTGCACAGCACAACGAGGTGGTACTCTTACCCTGTGTGATCAGCTGGGCCTGCTCTGTAGGAGGGCCTCGGAACAGTGATGTGTAGGGCAAGGGCCCTGTAACCATCCGGGCTCCAGCAGGAAATAGATGGTACGTCCAGAGCAGCATAATGTGAGGAGTGTTTGAGGCAGAGAGTCTTGACAAAGGTGTGGGCAGGTACAGGGAAACCACAGGCCTATGCAGACTCCAGACCCAATGGCTTCATTACCTTCCCTAGGCCGGAAGGCGCAGTTACTGGAGGTGCTGATGGAGACGGCCTTGGCCTGAAGGGAGGGATGCCGGGAGTAAACACCCTTGACCTCTCTCTTCTCTTTCTTTCTGCTTTGATCATGATTCCCAGGGACACCTCTGACTCTCTGAATGTCTAACTTCATTTAGTAATGCTGTCTCTAAAGCCTAATATCTAGGTTATTTGCATAATAAAAGTGTGTCTTTCCACAGCCAGGAGGTGGCAGCAAAGCTCTGTTTTGAAGGGGCCTGTAGGCCAGGGTAGGCTGTGCTGTCCAAGGCCCAGAGCTCAAAGTCCAGGCTTGGTGGCTAGATTTTACTGCTGAGAACTAATAATAATAATAATAATTGTAATAGGAGTAGTACTAGTAACAATATTATTATCATTATTGTTGAAACAGTAACAATGCCACCTTCAACTTGGGCAGGACAGCGTAGTTGAAGAAACCTTTTGCACAGAATCACAGAGGCATCTCTCAACCACTCTATCCTGTGGGTAGTTAGTGCCAGGACTTTCAGTCCCACATTGAGGCTCAGAGGCATCACATGACATGCCCAAGGACGCCTGGGAAGTACGAAGTGCCAAGACTGGAATCCAAGCTTTGGTCCTGTGCCAACTCCATCTCACTATGTGGGAGACCAAGGCAAGGTCCCCTCTGCCTCCCTCTTCACTTTGCAAGAGTGGAGCCAGGGATACGCAGCCAAGGAGCCTGAGGGCTGCAGAGCCAAGCTGGGATTTGATGCGCAGATGCTGGGGAAGAAAACTCAACATGGCAGCTACATCTTTACTTTCTTCTCTCCTTCCACTCCTCAGAAAAAGTATTTTAAAAAATCACCCATATTTCATTCTCATCAGGGTGTACTTAGTATCCAGGTATGAAATATTCTCATTCATTCCTTTATTCATTAATCAGAATGCCACATAAGACACTGTTACACACTGTGAGGGATGTAGAAATGCTCTATCTCTTCTAAATTCAGAGATCTGGAGTCCAGGGTGGGGATGTCGGGGCCAGGTTAAGTGCAGAAGTATCTGGGGGTGGCTTCTTTCTAGGGAGCTCCAGGTGCACCAGGGAGTGTTAGAGCAGATGGAATTCAGTCTGCTTTTGTTAGGGTGTCAGAGAGGAGTGATTCCATATAAACTTTTTCTTGATGACACCCAAATGCATGATGTATTAACTCCTCCAACCAGAGAGAGCTCCTCAGTGACACAGCCAAAGCCCCAGACAGGTGTTCATCTGGACCCTGGTCTTACACTCCACCTATGTCCTGACACCATGTCTCATCCCTCCTCATCAAGATGACAGGTGACCAGGGTGCTAACTAAATTCTAGAGCAAGGGCACTTACATATTCTCAATTACTTCCCAAGGCAACCCTACAAAGTACATGGTTACATCCCATTTTACACATGAGAAACCTGAGGCTTAAAGTCGTGAAATCATGGACTTGCCCTAAATCACAAAGCTAGTGAGTGGTGGGGGGCAGTACCGGCACCCAGGGCCCTTACTGTCACAGCACACACCACTCAGCTGGAAAATCCACCACTGGGAGATGCTGTGCTCTATGGTGAGTCTGAAGAGTGGTGCTTTCATTCCCTTCTCAACCTTGGGCAAGCCACTGCCTGTCTGCACACCTTCAGAAAATGAGGGCACTAATACCTGCCTGATTTCCTGATGGGCCTTTTGTGTAGCCCAAATGGAAAAGAGAAAAACAGGCATGTGAAATCTCAGCATGATTCAAAATTGCTCTATGTGTTTGAAATGGTATTATCCTTCTTATTGAGTGGGCAATGTGAGGTGGCAGGAGGGCTGGCTGGACTAGGGGTTGGCATCTAGGGACTATGAGAATGACTTTAGTTTCATTGTCTGCAAAATTGGGTAGATGGAAGAGATCATTCTTAATAGGTTCTTTCAGTCCTAAAGTTGAGCAATGATGATGTTGTTGGTAGTGGTGACCATGGTGAAGATGGTGATGATGGTGGTAGGATGGTTGTGATGGTGAGGATGGTGATGGTGGTGAGGATGGTTGTGATGGTGAAGATGGTGATGATGGTGATGATGGTGATGATTGTGATGGTGGTGAGGGTGGTCATGATGGTGAAGATGGTGATGATGGTGATGATGGTTGTGATGGTGAAGATGTTGATGGTGTTGGTGGTGAGGATGGTTGTGATGGTGAAGATGGTGATGGTAGTGGTGAGGATGGTTGTGATAGTGAAGATGGTGTTGGTGGTGAGGATGGTTGTGATGGTGATGGTGTTGGTGGTGGTGAGGATGGCTGTGGTGGTGAAGATGGTGATGGTGGTGAGGATGGTGTTGGTAGTGAAGATGGTTGTAATAGTGAAGATGGTGATGATGGTGACGATGGTGTTGGTGGTGAGGATGGTTGTGATGGTGATGGTGTTGATGGTGGTAAGGATGGCTGTGGTGGTGAAGATGGTTGTGATGGTGATGATGGTAATGGTGGCAAGAATGGTTGTGATGGTGATGATGGTGAAGATGGGGGTGATGGTAATGTCAGATATCTGAGGTCGCCTGAACTCAGAATCATTTCCTGCTACCATCACTGCTTCAAGCCCCGCTGAGTCAAAGGCACATGGGGTGGGCTGTTGATGAGATGGAAAGGAGGCTATAGAAGATCAGGGAGAAGGGATGACGCAAGATGTTAGAGGATAGTATATTTATATCACTGCCTGGTACATAGAAAGCCAGTACTACTACCAGTTAATGGTTTTATTGAAATACAATTCACATACCACACAATTCAATGGCTTTAGTATATTCACAGAGTTATACACCTATCACCATGATTTTAGAATATTTTCATTTTCCTGAAAAAGAACCCTACACCACTTATTAACACCCCAACCCCTCCATCCATCCCAGCAAAGCTAGAATTTTAGTATATCTCTGCCTTACAGAATAAGGAAAAAGAGGCTCAGAGAGGAGACGGACTTACCCAAGACCACACAGTTGATGTGTGACAGGGTTGGGATTCCACCCAAGTTTCCCAAGAACCCGAAGCCCAGGCATGGATGAGTTCAAGTCCACTTTCTGCCCGCTCAGATGTTATGGGGAGCAGTGTGCACATGGGGGAGGTCTGAGAGGCATGTATACAGCCCCTTAGAGGGACAGGATGGAAAAGCAGAGTTTTTTAGTGGAAAGAGCACTGTCTGGGAGCCTAGGATCTTGGGGGTCTAGTCTCCACCCTGTCCTGGGCAATTATAGTAAGAGAGCTTAATCTATCTGGGCCCAGTTTCCCTATCTGTAAATTTAGGTAGAAAATGGAGAACTGAACTTTAAACATTTATGAGTTCCTAGGGAGAAAATGTGCTATCATTATCTGGAAGGGTCTCTTTTCTAAACGCTAAGGTAGCTGGTGAGTTACCGGGCTTGGGATGGATATACACTTTTGCTACTTGGGGCAAGGAGAGTCTACTTGCACACTCCATACTTTCTGTATATGTACAACAGGTCAGGCAAGACTATAAACACCACCCCATGGAAGAGGAGTTAACCATGCTAATAGATGCAACAGACCCAGCGTGGAGTTAGGAGGAATTATTTCTCACATTTTCCCTCCCCTCTCCCGAGGGGTCCCATGGCAACAGGCATCAGGAAAGCCTCATTCTTCCATCTTCTGTGGGAGAAAAAAATTGTACACAGGAATAAGTCAAACTGAAGGTGAGGCTGAGCATCGCCTTCAAGTGGAGCAGCTGGAAAGGGGGAACTTCAGAAAAACATTAAGAAATGGCATAGTTTCCCTTTGTGCATTGTAAAAACTAAGTAGTCAAGCCCCTGGAGATGGGATGAGTCCCCCAAAAAGCAGGGGCTTCTTGGGCAGTGCCCTTTGGAACAGGGAAGGGTGGGGATGACAAGGTGACTGGCCCCTTGGGGTACTCTGCATACAATAAAAGGGTTCCAAGGTCCATCAAAGGTGGGAAAGGGTGCATTCTAGAATGTCCTTCACTGCTGGAGCCTGGGCCATGGGGTCCCGGCTGGGGTGGTGGCCTCCTTGAGTGCCCACCCGGCAACAAGGAAGAGAAGCCAGCAGGCAGGCTCCAGGCTCCCCCGGTGCCACTTAGTCCCTGTCTCACCTGGGCTCCTGCATCTCGGCTCTTGGCCCTTAGCGTGTGGACCTGGGACTCAGCAACATCTGCGCTCTCCTCAGCCTCCTCCAGCCCATGCTGGAGCCTGCGGCACTTGGACAGTTGCGCGCTGGCCTGCTCCTCCTGAACAGAATGGAGGTGCTGAGCAAGCCCTCGCTCTGGCTCCGAGGCTCCCAGTCCCTGAAGGCCTCTGGGAACTGCGCAGCCCAGGCAGCTTGGGAGCAGAGGAGGGAGTGCTGAGCTCGCGGACGTGAGGACAGCGCTCCTGGCCCCTGGCCATCTGTCCTGTCCCATCACCTCACGGGAGCTGCTGCCACTCCTGGCACCCTCTCGCCTCCCCCGCCCCCCTGCTCTGTGCCATCTCTCCCATGGGACTCTTTGCAGGAAAACCAAGTCCAGAGTCCTCCCAAGGCACCTGGGGTGTCAGAGACCAAGGTCCTGTGCCGCCTCCCAGCACCATGCACCTGCAGCCAGGCCACTCTGTAGGTCTATTTGAGGGCGATCCAGGGGTTCCGGACAAAGGTGGCTTCCTAGGCACCCTCCAGCCTGGCCGTCCTGCTGAACTACTAATCTGCTGGGCCTGAATCCCTCCCCCACTTAACCTTCTGCTTCCCTGAGGTCACGGCGGAACCACCAGCCTCTCTGGCAGGGAGGAAAAAGGACCAGGAGATGAGTGATGTGCTCATTTATCTAGTGCAGGGCCCCCAATTTTGTTCCTCAGAACGCTGGTCCTGTGGGGTACTCTGCATACAATAAAAGGGTCCCAAGGCCACCAAAGGTGGGAAAGGCTGCGTTCTAGAATGACTCTCCACTTTGAAGAGTACATATTACCTACAAATCAGAGAAATCCTTGAAGTAAAGCAACCAGTTCAGTACTGTTTAACCTGGAGTTTCCCAAACTATTTATTTTCTATGGAAGTCAAAGCCCCCGCCCACAACATCCTACCGTACCTGCCCCCAACCACAGCTTCCAGTTATTAGCATCCCTCAGACGTGGTGTCTCCTGAAAATACTTTGGGAAACACTGGTGTCAGCCCCTCCCATCGTTGGTTTCACCGATTTGATTAAAGGCCGCTCAAAAAGGACAGATTAGAGTGGTGGGAGTTGGGGCGGGGAGCAAGCGGGACCATGTGGACCAGGTCACAGGGGTGGGGAGGGCTGGGGGTTGGCTGAGGGGCCTAGGGCATGGCAGGGGAGGGGCGGGGGAGGTCGTTCAACACAGACCGGGGGAGGGAGGAGGGCAGGCGGCCCTGGGTTTCTAGCCTGCAAATGAAAACTCAGGCCTCCGCCTCCGTGGACTCCAGGTAACAGGAACATGCTGCTGCTTGGGGTTGGGGGGGCACCCAGGCCAGTGCTGGCTCCCGGGACCCCCATACTCATGGCCTCCTCAGCCTGCCTCCTGTAAGCCTTCACTTTGGCCTGCAGCTCTTCCCCCAGGTCCTGGAGCCAGAGGATATTCTTGCGATCCTCGTCAGCCTGCGAAAACAGCAGCTGTGCCAGGGCCCCACACCCATGGCTGCTTCTAATGGGGTCTCATCAACGAAGCCTTCACTGAGGTTCCTGAGGCCACTACCTGGTAAGTCATTTCCTTGACTCTTCGCTCGTATTTGTGGGCCCCCTTCAGAGCCTCGGCTCCTCTCTTCTGCTCAGCATCTAGCTCATTTTCCAGCTCCCGCACCTGGGCATGGTGGAAACGCAGAATTCAAGTCAGATCTCCCAGGCTTCTCTCAAGGACTCATGTGTCAGTCCTCTTAGGGTGAACTTAACGTCCTCTAACTATATTTTGCAAAAGCATCTCCTCTCAAGGCTCAGGAACCGCACTTTATTTCCAAGGCCACCACTAGTCCATGCAGTGGCTTTGTGCAAATGAGAACAAAACTGTCTCCAGGCAGCAGCAGCCCTAGGTGCACACAGCTTGGCTACTGCGTTGGGCTTTACAAAGGATGCCACTCCCTCTGAGGCCACACAGTTTGGTGAAGGCTGTGCTTCGACCCAGGCTTGCCTCTGCAGGCAAAGCCTGTGTGACCATTTGTGATGGCCCTGATGTCTGACCAAGGAAGGCAGCAGAGGTCATGGACAAAACCTGGGCTAGGAAGAGTCAGAGCTGTGTTCAAGCCCAGGTCCAGCTGACTGATCCAGAGCAAGTCAGCTGCCATCACCAAGAATGAGTTTTTGTATATTTAAGATGCAGATGATCATTCCTGCCCCAACCTACCTCAAATGTGGGGATCAACTTAGGTAGGTATGTGCAAGTATACTTTTAAACGACAAAGTGCTACGCAGGTATTGTTAATTTCATAGCTGCGCCTGCCTTTCCTGGAGCCTTGAGAGGACAGGACCACCGAGAATGCAGGTCACCAACTGCTGCCCCGAGTTCACGGTCCAGAGAGAGCCAAGAAGTGGGGGTGGTGACCAGCCATTGGGAATCTCAGTGGCCACAGACAGGGGGCAGCTCTGGGCTTGCAGACCCACTAGATTAACCCTGCAATCTACCAGAGGACCAGGTTAACTCAGCCATGTTCCAAAACAGATCTCAGTTCCCAGCCCTCACCCTATGGGTCCTGGGAAGCTGTCTCCCCTCAGGTTCTACAAAATATCTGTGTTCCTGGGAATGCCCTCTAGGTCTCTGTGAGGGTTATGGAGTTAAGGTCACCAGGCAGCTGGGAGTTGGAGGACAACATGCCTCCCCGTGTGAGGGGGAGGCAGGCTGAGGGCTCCCTGCCAGGCCTGCATCACACCCTCATGGAGTGGGGCATGGGATTGAATCCCTCTATGGTGGAGGGATCCATGGGGATGACTGACCTAAGCTTGTTTTAATGGAATAGGGCTGGGAATAATTAAAAATAAACATTCAGAACATTTTTGTGGAAGCTTTAACTTCCCTGTGCTTACTTTTGTTACTCACATGTCTATAGTCTTATAGTTTTTAGCCAAAAAAATTCTTTAATATTTGAAGTGTACAATTGCTGGTGACCACATCCCGGGGAGGCTGGCCTAAGGAAGGACTGTCCTGGGGGCTTGTCCAGTGAGAGAAGGGGCTTCCTTCTCTTTGCCTACCCCTCATCCTCTGCCTCCCACTCTTTTTTTTTCTTTTTAAACAAACTGTAAGGTTTGTTCATTCCATTTTTTTTTATTATTGATATACATTTTTATGAAGGTTTCTCATGAAAGACAATGTGATTACTACATTCCTCCCTCCCCACCTGCCCTCCTCACCCCTTCCCTTTGGTAACTGCTAGTCCCTTCTTGGAGTCTGTGAGTCGGTTGCTGTTTTGCTCCTTCAGTTTGGTACATGTCTTTCTCCGCCTGGCTTATTTCACTGAGCATAATACCCTCCAGCTCCATCCATGTTGTTGCAAATGGTAGGATTTGTTTTCTTCTTATGGCTGAATAATATTCCATTGTGTATATGTACCACATCTTCTTTATCTATTCATCTACTAATGGACACTTAGGTTGCTTCCATTTCTTGGCTATTGTAAATAGTGCTGCAATAAACATAGGGGTGCATCTGTCTTTTTCAACCTGGGCTACCTTAGGGTAAATTCCTAGAAGTGGAATTCCTGGGTCAAATGGTATTTCTATTTTGAGCTTTTTGAGGAACCTCCATACTGCTTTCCACAGTGGTTGAACTAATTTACATTCCCACCAGCAGTGTAGGAGGGTTCCCCTTTCTCCACAACCTTGCCAACATTTGTTGTTGTTTCTTTTGGATGGTGTGATCTGCTGTATTCTTAAGGGTATTTTGATCTCAAAGTAATTTAAATCAGCTTGAGCCAAAAATAAAATTCCCTTTGGAAGGACTGTCATGAAAGTAAAAGGGATGTTGCAAATCCAAAACCCTACACTGTGACTTGATGCTTGGGAGGGCCTTCCAGAAAGTGCGTGCATCTCACACATCTAAGTGTGCAAGGCCATGGCTCTCATCCCCACTACCAAGTGTAAGACCTTATCGTGGCCCCTCTGCTTCTTGTCCAGGATGGCACAGGCTGTGCTGGTTCGCTGCAAATCCGGCATCAGGTCGTCCACCTCCTCCTGAAGCCTCTGCTTGGTTTTCTCCAAGGAAGTGCACTGGGAGCTCTGCCTCTGTGCTCTCCTCTGCTTCCTGGAGCCTCTGGGCCAGTTTTTTCCTAAGAGAAACAGATCTTCTTTTTCTTGGCAAAGGTGGACTATTTGAGAAGTAACTGTCAGATCAGAAGAGAAATAAACAGTCCGTAAGGGATCAGAAATTGATAGGACCAAGACTTAGAGTTTGATGAATGGACCAGTTCTGAGTCACCTGAAGAATGGCAAAGCAGGTCACCAAGGAGCCACCAAGGAAACCAGGTGGACTGTCCCAGGGGAATTGCAAGGAGACTATCCAAATGCTTAAGAAAACTCAAAGGCCTGGGGAGGAGGAAAGAGTATCTCAAGGTGGGAGGAATTCTCTGTCCCTTCGCTTGTGTCTTAGGGTCACCTCTCCCACCATAACCTGCGAGCCCGTACTTGGCCTCCTCCAGCTCCACTGTGTGCTGGGTGGCGTCCGTCTCGTATTTGGTCCTCCACTGGCCACCTCGCTGTTGGCCTTGGACAGCACCCTCTGTAGCTCGGCCTTGGCTTCCTGCTCCTCCTCGTACTGTTCCCGCAGCAGGTCACAGTCATGGCGGGAGGACTGCAGGGCGTGCGCCAGGGTGTTCTTGGCCTGTGGAGGTACAGTGGTGACAGATTGCAAAATCATATGGCCATTTCCCAAGGTAAGGTATTTTCACTTAAACCAGCCTTTCCCAAGGTGAAATGCTCCCACGCTGCCTTCATTAACTTTGCTGTATCAGTGTGTCATCTGTTTCATTTACTTCAGTTGACTCCTTTATTATATTTACAAATGCTTATTTAAAAAGTAAACTATTAATGCTACAGTATGGGAAAACTACTAACATTTGCCACAAACAGAGGGTAAACATAAGAATAAATGCAACAGAAATAAAGCAGTGCTATCACCTGCTAGCTAGGTACTTTTCTACCGTGTCTCTGTACCTGAGACCCACTTTCTATGATTTAATAAGGGAAATAAACATGTGCTAGAGAGATGTTACCCAAATTGAGACCTTTTCCTTACATAATCAGAAGAATCAAGGCAAAATTAGAAAGGGTATAAATTTTCACACCACTTGTTGCAATGTTACAGAATGCTATCACTGTGAAAAACCCAAAAGCATCTTTCGGTGTCACCAGGGGTTGTCCCCACACCAGGGAACTGATGCGATCTGCACTGTGTCCCCGGCTCCAGCACATCTTCCTGAGCCAGGGAGGGCATGCCCAGAGGCCCCCACCACTCACTCCCACCTGGTCAGGAGGGTGACTTGACTCTTGTCATGAGGTGCCACCACCAGAGAAAGAGTTTGGTCAACCCAGTGAGGTCATCTGTACATTTTCATCCTTTTAAGAACACAAAGAGACAAAAAAACTTTGCCCAGGAGGGAAAGCTTAGCTGCTACTGTACCCTGGCCAGAGGATGGCCTTGCTTACACAGTGTCTTTCGCTACTTTAGATTCTGGTTCTCACAATCTCCAGCCCACCAAAGACCCTTACCATATAATAGAAAAATGGGAGGCAAATATAGGGCTCATTCTTTTTTAGAAGTAAATGCAGCTTGGGGAAACCTAAAGATTGCCTTGTATGTCTTAGCCAGTGCATGGCAACCTCAGAATTACATTGATGCAGTTTTGTGGACTCCTGGATTCCTCTTCAAATGTTTGAACGCACATTGACAGCATTTCCTAGGCCCCTACTGTGTGCACTGTTTAACAGCGCACTGAACCTATGCTACTACAGTGGGGATAAATTATTCTTGCCTTCCACTAGTTTACAGATCAGTGAAGATAGGCATTACAAACATAAATATCTAGATATTGAAGTCAAGAGCAAGATGATGATGTTCATGTTTATGCACATGTTCCAAGGGTGCCCCTAAAACCAGGCAGTCTCTTTGGAGGAGGAGAGTTAAAATTGTAGCAGGTGACACCCACAGGGTCATGAAGAAGAAAGGGGAGGGCATTTCAGGAGGCCAGAATGAATTGCTGGGCAGAGTTGAAGAGATGGTCAAGCTGGTGCAGCAATGGGGAGGGGATGCCCTGGTTGGAGAGGGATGTTTATCAGGCCAGTAGGGGACAGAGGAGCCCAGAAGATGGAGCTCTGAGGAAGGACCAGTGCCAAGGTCCTCAAACTTCAAATAACAGGCTCCTACTGTACTACATGGCAGAGGGGAGGAGCATCAGACTTCTGACGGAGCACTGCCTCCAACCAGCTGCACGGCTTCTCAGGTTCTGTCTGACTCCGCCATTCACAAAGGGGGCATCCTTACCTTGGTTTCTCCTTCCAGTTGCCTCTTAAGCTCCTCCAGCTGCTGGGTGAGGGCCTGCTTGCCTTTAGTTAGCTGTGAAATCAGAGACGCCTTCTCTTCCACTTGGTGGCTCAGCTCCCTTACCAAACAGATGCGGCCCCACGTCAGTGTTGCTGACCGCCCTCTCCCACGGCCCAGCTGGGCCATGGTGCCCTGCCCATCCTTACCATTTTGGGTCTGCAGTCTCACCTTCTGCATGTTCAGATCATAGATTAACTGTGTCTGTTGCTCATCTTTGGCTTTGATTTCATTAAATTGATCTTCCACAGTCCAGCACATTCTTTCTATGCTACTCTTAAGAAAAAAAAAAGATATCACATGACTGGAGAAAATGGGTTCCTGGTGTCCAGTATTGAACTGGACAGTTTGATAGCTTCTTGCCAGTAAAATAAAAATAAAAGTACAGAACACATAAAGGTAAGTTTAAAAAAATCATGATCACTTCAGGTTTGCTTTATTTTTGTTTGTGATTGCTACTTAGTCACCAACAACTTAGAACATCACCTTTTAGTCGGTAAGTATTTACTTGTTTGTAAACAAACTTTTGAGAAGATGCCATCCAAAGGAACTGTGGGATTTTCTCATAATATAAGTAATTCTATTGCGATGTGAATAATATTACCTCCTAATTTGTCTGTTTGCAAGTAGTACATTAAGGTAGCAGTGTTGAGCATTTCATTTAATTATACCAAGAAAGATTCTCTATGGTGTAGGGGGCATGGAGGAGTTCACTCTCTCAGCCTCTAGTTTGCCTGCAATTTTGTGAAGATTGTTTAAAAATCATGCATATGTTGTAGACCTCTTTCCTCTTCCTCCCACCTCATATAACACAAAATAAACATATTGAGCATATGTCCTCCCTTAGACTGTGAAGTAGAAGATGGCAGCAAAAGAGGCAGGAATGTTAGATTCAAAAGATGTTCTCAAGGGGCTTAAGATTATCTTTGAGAAGATTACATATGAACAGAAATGCGTCTAATCTGGGGTAGTTGAAAAAGGGTTGGTGACTCACAAGGAGAAAAATCAAAGGATACAACAACTTCAAAAACATAAAGGAATAAAAAGTCTTTCTTCCACCAAATTTTAAGATTGAGAACAGACAGCATGAAGCAATGATGGAGAGAAAGAGGTTGTCAGGAGGGACTACATTTGGTTGATGTTGTAGTTTCTTCTAACCCAGCCAGACTTGCAGCCTGGCCTGACTTGCTACAAGGGGAGGTGGAGGAGAGAATATACATTGAGACCTCACTTCTTAGAGGGAGGGAAAAACCAAGAAGGGCAGAAAAATGGGAAAGCAGGAATGAGAGAGAAAGTAGTTGCAGTCAGGTAGTGAGGAAGAAATCAAGAGAAAGCACAGGCTGTATGATTCCAGATGCTACAAGGACAGTAAGAGGCAAATGCACCTAGGAGCACACAGCCACTCTCGGAGGAACCCTTGGCTTTGAATTCATACACAGGTGGGTTTACCACAAAATGGATAAAGTTTAAGCTTCAGGTCCCTCTTGTGCACAGGCCCTAGATCATGCAGGTTGCTGTAGAAGGTCCCAGGTGGGAAGGAAACCTGGTTGCAAGTAGAATATATTTCCAGGTAGGCATTTCTGAGGAGGCCTTAGAAGACAGGGGTCTAAGTCTCCAGAGTGCAAGTAATTTGTCACTTATTTTTTCTCATTCAAAATATTTATTTACTTTCGTGCATAACTTTGCATTCATATTTAATGTACATTTTGCTTCAAGTGCCCTGAAACCTGGATCCACCCCTGCTCTCATGCATAATTTCACATTGGCTATTTCACAATTGCGTATAAATATTGTGGACTAAGAAGGTGGTATGTAGAAAACCATACCCAGTAGGGCCTTTGGTGCAATCCATCCAGAGGTTTATTTCTAGAAACCCCCAGATGGATTGGAAGACACTGAACGCTTTCTGGAAGACTCTGGAAGGACAATGAGACAAAGAGTCATAGCAGGTCATTGTGTCAAGCTTGAATGCCTTGACTGGATTTGGGGAATTGGCAGCAGGCCGAATCTGGGTAGAGGCTTTCAGTTTAGAACATGCAGTGGGTTTGGAGGCATTGAATTATATCTGTCTGTTGGGCAGGTGGATGCAGCTACCTCAGATTTGCCAAGAGCAGGAGCCAGGTACCTTTGACTTGGAGACAGTCTCCATGTTGCTGGCCAGGTCGTCGATCTCCATCTTCATCTCGCTCTTCTCCTTCTCCAGCTTCTGCTTGACCCTCTGCAGGTTGTCAGTCTGCTCCCCGAGCTCGGCCACACTGTCCGCGTGCTTCTTCCTCAGCGTGGCCGCCGTGGCTTCATGCTGCAGGGTGGCCTCCTCCAGGTCCCTGCGCATTTTCTGGAACTCGGCCTCCCGCTTCTTGTTCATCTCAATCTGGGCTGTGGTCGCCCCACTGGCTTCTTCCAGCCACTCACTGATCTCCTCCAGTTCCTGGGCCAAGTCCCCACGCTGCTTCTCAATCTCGGCTCTGAGTGTATGCTCTGCTTCAGTCTCTTCCTCCAGCTCTTCTGTGTGGGCCTGAAGGAGTCAGAGTATCAGGAAGGTTGTGGAGGGCAGCAGCCCACTTTGGGAGGGGCAGGGTGGTGAGGGCCTGGGGGTAAGCTACATGAAGAATACATTGCAACATTAAGTTAGTGAAAAAGACTTGGGAACAACTTGCCTGTCCATCAATTGGGGAATGGTCAAACCAACTGTGATGGAGCCATGCTCCCGAGGTCCACGGAGTGGTTAGACACTGGCCTGTGTCTACCGTGAACAGCTCTGCAAATTGTATCCCTACATTAGAGGAGCAAGTTGCAGAATGATAGTCTCAGTATTATTATATTTAGGCTAAAAAATGTAAAATACATAAAAAATAAAAATATACATACATGTTTTATATGTACTGTTGACCCTTCAACAACATAGGTTTGAACTGCACATGTGCACTTATACATGGATTTTTTTCCAAAATATTTTGGAAAAATTTTTGGGTATTTACAACTATTTGAAAAACATTTTCTTTTCTCTAGCTTACTTTACTGTAAGAATACAGTATAGGATATACACAACATACAAAATGTGTGTTAGTTGACCATTTATGTTTTTGGTAAGGTTTCTAGTCAATAATAGGCTATTAGTAGTTAAGTTTTTGGGGAGTCAAAAGTTATATGAGGATTTTTGACTGTGTGTGTGTGTGGGGGGGGGTTTGTTTCCCTTAACCCCCATGTCATTCAAGGGTCAGTTGTATATTTATATTTATATACATATATAAATGTAAAATATATATTATGTGTATTTATACATATTTTATGTCTTTATTAATATATATATGAAATGTTTTTTCTTTGGATGTTAAATGTGTACATAAATCCATAGCAGAAGATACAGGAGATGCACATCCTGCTGAAAGTGGTGGTGGTGACTTCCTAGAACATGACAAAGGTGCAGGCTTGGCGGTGGAGGTCAGAGCACCCTTATCGGTAATAGTTAGCTTTACTGGTAATATTTTAATTATTCTTGAGGACAACTATTTATGTGCTACTTAGAAAATTAGAGTATAGAGGCCCCAGACAGCCAAAGCAATCCTGAGAAGGAAGAACAAAGCTGGCAGGTTTACCCTCCCTAACTTAAAGCTCTACTACAAAGCCACAGTAATCAAAACAAATTTGGTACCTGGCACAAGAACAAACCCATAGATCAAACAGAATAGAGAGCCCAGATATAAACCTACACATATATGGCCAATTAATATATGATAAAGGATTCATGGATATACAGTGGGGAAATGACAGCTTCTTCCACAACTGGTGTTGGCAAAATTGGACAGCTACATGCGAGAGAACGAAACTGGATTATTGTCAAACTCCATACACAAGAGTAAACTCAAAATGGATCAAACACCTGAATGTAAGTCATGAAACCATAAAACTCATAGGAGAAAACATAGGCAAAAATCTCTTGAATATAAACATGAGCAACTCCTCCCTGAACACATCTCCTTAGGCAAGAGAGACAAAAGCAAAAATGAATGAATGGGACTACGTCAAACTGAAAAGCTTCTGTACAGCAAATGATACCATTAGCAGAACAAAAAGGCATCCTACAGTATAGGAGAATATATTTGTAAATGACATATCCAATAAGGGGTTAACATCCAAAATATATAAAGAGCTCACACACCTCCACACCCAAAAAAACACATGACCCAATTAAAAAATGGGCAGAGGATCTGAACAGACACTTCTCCAAAGAAGAAATTCAACTGGCCAATAGGCACATGAAAAGATGATCCACATCACTAATTATCAGGGAAATGCAAATTAAAACCACAATGAGATATCACCTCATACCAGTTAGGATGGCCAACATCCAAAATACAAGAAACAACAAATGCTGGTGAGGACGTGGAGAAAGGGGAGCCCTCCTACACTGTTGGTGGGAATGTAAGCTAGTTCAACCACTGTGGAAAGCAATATGGAGATTCCTAACAAAACTAAAAATAGAAATACCATTGGACCCAGGAATTCCACTCCTAAAAATCTACCTGAAGAAAACAAGATCACAGATTCAAAAAGACATGTGCACCCCTATGTTTATCACAGCACTATTTACAGTAGCCAAGATATGGAAGCAACCTAAGTGTCCATCAGTGGATGAATGAATAAAGAAGATGTGGTACATATACACAATGGAGTATTATTTAGCCATAAGAAGAAAACAAATCCTACCATTTGCAACACATATGGATGGAGCCAGAGGGTATTATGCTCAGTGAAAAAAGCCAGGCAGAG
The DNA here is from genome assembly GCF_030020395.1 of Manis pentadactyla. NCBI lineage: Eukaryota > Metazoa > Chordata > Mammalia > Pholidota > Manidae > Manis > Manis pentadactyla. The sequence continues at coordinate 131,234,309 of NC_080022.1, read as the reverse complement.
AAAGACAAGTACCGAATGATTTCACTCATCTGTGGAGTATAACAAGAAAGCAAAACTGAAGGAACAAAACAGCAGCAGACTCACAGACTCCTAGCAGTTACTAAATGGAAGCGGTTGGGGGCGATGGTGGGTGGGGAGGGAGGGAGAAGGGGATTAAGCGGTATCATGATTAGCACACCTAATGTAGGGGGGGCACGGGGAAGGCAGCACAGCAGGGAGAAGACAAGTAGGGACTCTACAGCATCTCATTGCCCTGATGGACAGTAACTGCAATGGGGTGGGGGTGGGGACTTGATAATATGGGTAAATGTTGAAACCTTCATAAGATTGTATATCAATGATACCTTAATTAAAAAAGAATATATATATATATATTTCCTAAAAAAAAAGAAAATTAGAGTATTAATTTCAAAAAATAAAGAGAAAGGTAGGGCATTCTCTCCAGCAAGGAGAGGAAGAAGCAGCTAAGGAAACATAGGAAGAGCAGGGAGGGGCACCTGCCCAGGGATTTTTGGGAGTGGGAAGGTTTCGACCCTTTTACCTGCAGTTCTTTTATCTTCTTTTGCAACTGCAAACTGTGAACTTGTTCTTCGTCAATTTTGGTTTGTAATGGATTGATTTCAAACTCCTTCCTGCCAATAGGTATATTTTTTTAAGTAACACGAAATACAAGCCTTTTAAAGGGGTATTTGGGTTCCAGGCTCAAACACCAAGGCTGAGAGTGAAGTACCTGCTCCTTCAGTTTCTCCTCCACTTGCTGCTTGTCATTTTTCAGATCCATAATGGATTCCTGGGACATTTTCAGGTCTCCTTCCAGCTTCCTCTTCATTCTTTTGAGGTCAGCCCCCAGTTTCTTCTCCTGCTCCAAGCAGCCCTCAAGCTGGCAATACACAGGTGGAAAGGTTGAGACCCCGGTGGGAAGGTGAGCTTGGCCTCTGCATGGGTGCAGCCACACACATGCCTTTGGCTTCCTCAGGTACCCATGGTGTGCCGTCATGTCTTCGGCCCCAGGAGGGATCAAGGTGTAGTTCCCCCTGCACCCAGCTCTTCTCTCCTACAGCAAGGCTGCCCCAAGGGGCTGGAGCCCTCGGAGGTCCTCCGGTGCCTCTTTCAGCTGATCCCCACTTGGTCTGTCCCAGGCCGTGTTCCTGCAGGTGTACATGCTCTTGCCCAGACAGGAACAAATGGGGCATCCGTGAAGGTCTGGATCACACCCCATCACTCCTCCCTCACTTACACCATGCAACCGTGGGGAGGTTTAGGAAAGACTTTGGATGTGTGCATGTGCATGTGCATGCACATGCAGGTGTGGAGAAAAAGAGAGGTGGGGGTGGAGCACATCTGCTCTGGCCTCAGGAAGATTAAAGCCATCTGGGAAAGTTCTAGCCACAATTGTGAGCAAAACCTGAAAACGTCAAACTGGGCTCTCACATCAAGAGCAAAAAGTGTAACACGCTGGAGGAAACAGTGACAATTTTCACAGCCACAAAGGGAACTCATTTGTAACAATGTTAGAACAGGACTGGAGATTTTGGGACCCCAAAGACCTCCCTGTGGATGTTAATAATGATAAGGGTGATGGTATTAGCAGCTCACTGCTCATTTCTAGGGAAACCCTCTGAGGTGGAACTAGTTGTATCCCAGTGTCACAAGTGGGAAACTGAGGCTTCGTGGGTCTAAGAGGCTTACTCAGTGTTCCAGACTCATTTGGAGTAAGATTAGAGCTGAGATCTGAACTCATGGATTCTGATTCCAGAGTCTGAACCTTCAACCCCTGCATCCTACTTAGACCGTCTCTTGCCTGTGCTTCCACAAGTCATAGACTTCAGCGCATAGTAGTAAAACAGCCTCACGTCATCCAGTTGCTGCTCCAGCTTGACATTGAATTTGATTAGACCGTTGACTTCATCTTCTTCAGCCTGAAGATCGTCCAGTGTTTGCTGACGGGCTTCCTGCAGAGATTTCTTCTCTTTGGTCAATTTGGAAATGTTTCCTTCAAGTGCTGTCATTTCGTCAGAGAGATTCTTTACCTGGGAGAACATCAGCACCAATGAAATGCTTAATCAATCAAACCAGAAGCTTCCAGCAAAAGCTATCAGTTCTTTCTTTCTTTTATAGTTTTTGCTCCCCAGCAGGTGCTTATGGTGATGGCTGCTCTTCCTGAAACTGGAAGCCTCTCCAGTCTTTATCTTCCTCACCGGCCTATCACAGGGCCTCAAATCCTCCCATTACGGTTATTCCCTTAAAGAGGGCTTTATATTTCACAAGGAAGGACACCAACAAACGTGAATACATGTCTGAAGAGTAACACGCCAATGTGTTTATCATAACACAGCCACAGGAACTTGTTTATTAGGTTGGCTGATTGGGTTTAGAAGGAGGCAGGAAGCTGAAGAACATGAGGTGCTGTGCACCAAGATTCAGAGTGGGAGTCCTGTCTTGTCAGAAGCAGGACGAGGCACCAAACACGGGGAGCTTCAAGGTATTCAGCTCAACTTTGTTCCACATATGACATTCTCCAGATCAGTCAGTTAACTCCTGATGCATGAATCTGGTCACAGACACGTTTTCTTTACAACTTTTGAATAAGTTATCAACATTCAGAAAAATGAAATTTCACATAAAATCTAGAAACTGGGTTCCCATGGAAAATCAGGAGCTCTGGCAGGGCTGGATTCACATTCCCACCAGGCCACCGTTGGCTGGAGCTGAGTCATGGCTGCCACCTGTGGACAGGGCAAGTGCTCCCCAGTCTGCCACAGTCTCCACCCACCCCTGCTACCTCTTCCACGACCCTCAGTTGTCTAGCCACCTCTGACTCTGAGTCATCTCATACCAGGCCGACCTCATCCTTTGCCCTACCTCATCGGCAATGTTATGTGGATCACGTATTGTGTTATTTGTTTATGTTATGAGAGGTAGGAGGGGGGTTGAGCAGGGCCTCTGGGGTAGAGAACAAGGCAGAGGACACAACCTGTGAACTGACCACCTGGCTATTCATGCCTGCCTCTCATTTCCAGACAATGTGGAGTTGATGGGGTCCTGCCCTCACCTGGTTCCTTCTCATAGAGAGGGAGTAAGGATCATTCCAGAGACTGTGGGGATCCCTTGGGTTTGCCCACCTTGTTCTCTGTGACATGCTTCCCTTTTTCTGCTTTCGTTAGGGTCAGTTCCAGGTCGTCAATGTCTCTTCTGAGAGAAGAGCATTTATCTTCCAGATTCCTCTTCCTGGCAACCAGTTCAGAGTTTATTTCCTCCTCCTCTTCCAGTCTCTCATTCAGCTCCTTGACTTTGGCCTCCAGTTGAATCTTGCTTTTGATGAGCCCCTCACATTGCTCCTCTGCATCCATCAGGTTTTCTGTTTCCTGGAAGAACCAGATCATTACGTTCTGTTGAGCACCTTGACAAAACCCAGAAGGAGGGCTTTGCTCTCCAAATGTCCATTATCTGGACCCAAGTCAAAGGATGGGTCACACACTGCACACACGTGCACACATACACACACACACACACATCTCACCCATATGCTTTTATTTAACTACTGAGGACATTATCCACTTAATAGAAATTCACCTAAAATAATTCTAAACAAAGGAGTTCATGAAGTTCTTGAAGCCTCTGCAAATCTGCCAAATTTGGATGCCTGATCACCACATCTTCCTTCTACCACTGGTTGTTCCCTGTGTCTATGTTATCCCCAGCTAACTGATATTTTCAAAATGTTTCTACCTTTTAACTTTCAACAGAAAAGTGTTGCCTATGTCTTCTTAGTCCTGGCTCCTTGAGCCACAGAATAAAAAATTCAAAATAGACAAGAATAAGCGATTGAATAAATACACATCCCTGAAGACTCTGTAATGAGTCTCTTGGGCAGGCCAAGATTAGCGAATTACATTCTTAAACTGAATCAGGCTGTATCTTCTCATATAAGAGTGTGGTAAGAGCCAGGTGCACATTTCAAGGCTATGGATGAAAAGGGCCCAGCAAGAATATTAAAGGGTCTGCCTGTGTTTACTGAACATGCACTATGTCCAGACATTCCACATGCATGGATTCATCAAATCTCCCCGACAGCACTCCTGTGTGTGCTGTTACTATGACCATTTCACAGATGGGAAAACTGATGCCCAAAGAGGATAAGTAACTTGCCTGAGGTCGCATGGCTACCAAACGGGGGCACTGGGATGTAAACTCAACCAAAACATGTCCTCCTGCCTACTGTGCCTGGGGAAGTGTCTTTAATATCCACACTATGCTAACTGGGAGGTGAAAAGGGGAGAAGAAGCTCTGTTCGTAGGCAAAAGGTAAGGTTGGGAGTTTACTAAAACGGGCAAACATTGAATGTCTTAACTCTGTGAAATGATACAGTCACACCACCAGAGTGTTATGCACTGTACATATGGTTTCATTTCCCTGTTTCCTTGATTGAAAAAATGTGTATCCTTGGTGAGCATTTAGTAATGTATAAATCACTATGTTGTGTACCTGATACTAATACATTACGTGTCAACTATACTTCAATTTAAAATAAAAAATGCATATCTTTAAATAATTTTTTGAGTATAGTCATATTATTGAAAATCACGTACAGAAAATTACTTTTTCTACTTTGAATTAATTTTAGTGATTTACTTTTTATTTACATGATTTTAAAAATAACTGGTGGCTTCTTGACAGTTTTAAATTGTGATGACAGGTATATACCCATCATGCCCACATAAAAATATGCCTAACTGTGCTAGAGAAGACAGAGAGAAATCAGGGTGAGCAGAAATTCATTTTGCAGACACCTCCCAGCGCGCTAAGCCAGGACCAGGCCCTCCTTTCGTTGACGGGGTGGCACTGCAATACTCAATAGGCCTACTAGGTGGCACCACTGTCCCTTGAATAGACCCACTTAATGGGGTTTCAGTGTAGCTTCTCTTTGGTAGCCAAGAAGAAGGTACTTACAGACTGGACCTGCAACTGGAGGTCATTCTTTTCCTGCAACAGGAACACCATTTTCTCCTCCAACTCCTTCTGGCGAGCCTCAGATCTAACCAGTTCCTCCTTGACCCTCTCGAAGTCCTCCTTCACGGTGGCCATCTCCCTCTCAGCCTCTGCACTCTTTAGCAGGGGCTTGATTTTGAAGAACAGGTTCATCCAGGGCCAATGCTTGACGTTCATGAACGAGCGGATGTTGTACTGGATGCAGAAGATGGAGTCCCTGTACATCCATTAGGACCGGGATTAATGAACCATGGCAAAGTCTTGTCCCCACCCCAACTTGTGCCCCTGGCCCCGGCCCTTCAGCCTTCCTGGCTAGGTGGGAAGGAGGTACTGCCAAGCCATGGAGATCCTATAGACTTCAGAGTATGTCCTGTACATGGAGGGCAGAGGAAGCAGTACATGCAAAGGTTGGGAGTGAAAGGGCAGGGGGCCATTTGTGGATCTCCCCCTCATCTGGCTCCCCCTCCACCATCCTGTTGAAAACGCTGTGCCTAAGGTTGTCAGTGGCTTCCTAATTGCTAATGCGGTGAACATCTTTCATTCCTATTTTTTTAGTCTTTATCCTCCACTGAATTGTTACCTCTCACCTTTTTGAAACTCCTTTCTACTTTTGATTCCATCATAAAACAATTTTCCTGTTTCATGGCGTTTTGCCACGTGGGTTCCCTCCTCCTGCTGAAGGGTTGGTGTATACCCAGGACCCGCTAGTTGTCCCCTGGACTCTTGCCCTTGTAGAATTGATCTGTTTTCCTAATTTTCACTTTGCCTACATCCCAGTGACACACACACAACCTCCCACTATCACCCTCTATTCGCTTCCTGTCCCATGGCTCATGTGCACCTGAAAACTTGCTTCTCCTTCAGCTGGCCCTTCCTAGGGCTTTTTTCCTTTCTGAGCTAGTTTCCCTTCCCTTTAATGAGCAGATACTTGGGAGATGTTCTTGGCTGATACACAGTGGGGGTCCACTGTGGCAGTGAGAATGGTAGAGCTACATGGGGTACCAGGGAATCAGGGAGAACAGACACCCACCTAAATGCCCCTCTCCCTGAAGTTCCCACGCATGACCAGCCATCAGTGCTGCTATTCCTTCTGCTGAATTATTGGAGGAAGAAGACTCGGATGTGTTCTTTCAGTCCATCCCCTCCTCTCACTCGTGGACTGTTTCCTAATTCAGGTCCTGTCGTCTTTCATTTGGACTTCTGCCACAGTCCGCTATGGCCCTTCTGTCCCCCTCAGGCCTGCTCTCCTCGCAGCTGCTGGAGTAGCCTCTCTGAGCTGCAAACCCGATCTTCCCACTTGTCTTGTCACACCTTTCCTTGGCGTCCCACTGACCAGACGAGCCAATCTGGGCTTGTTAACCTGGCACCTGGGAACCTCCACTCCTGCCTCTCCCTCCTTGCTCCAGTTACGGGGACCTCCCAGGCCATCTTTTCTCAGGCCATGCAAAGCTTCCTCTAGGAAGTTCTCTCCTCTTGCCACCCCTTTAAATCAATCCCAACCCCAGCTTATTCTGGCCAGTCCCCCATTGCCCTGCATATAAGTGACATTGCACTTGGCACAGGCATTCACATCAGCCATGCTCGTGTCTGTGTCCCACTCATATGTGAGCTCCTGGAGGGCGGGGCTCATTTCTGCACACCCCATGCCAGAGACCGAACGAGTACATTAATACCCTAAGACCGCAGGCAGGAGGCAGTGATCAGCCCTTGGGAAGGGAGGGGAGGGGAAGGTAGAGGAGGGGTAGGGAGGGCAGGGGGGTCTGCATCACCTCCTCTTTATCATCTTCTTGAACTCCATGTGCATCAGGTACCCTCGGCCCACGGCCTGCGTGCGTGTCATCAGGGTCACCAGCTTCTTGTCTCTCATCTCCTCCAAAAGTCCCAGGAGCCCAGCTTTGAAAAACACCTGTGCTCGAGGAGAGTGGACCCTGCTCTGTTCTCTGCAGGGGTTGAGCCTGGGACCCTCGTGGGAACCTGTTTCTGCCCAGTCTCAGCAGCCCTCCACCTTCAGAGCCCTGGTGGGACCAGCAGACACCTGGCTCACAGGTCTCACTTCTTGGTGTCTCTGATCCCACACTGAGCCCTCCTTTGTCCTGTTCCAAATGACATTTCCAGGCCCCAGAAACTCCATGGACTGATGCGGAGAGCTCACAGATAGGAAGCAAAGATGAAGCCAGAAAGTACCCTTGGAGCTCAATTGTGCCCAGATTAGGAGAGACTCGCAGCCACTTCTGCCCCCCCATCCTCCTGGCTCTCTGCCCGTCTGAGAAGGCTCGTCCCCTCTGAGGCCCAGCTATGCACTGTCCACACTGGTGGAGATCCCTTGGCTCCATGACTTCCAAGGAAAGAGGGCACCACTGGCAGGGAGCAGGCAGCAGGCTCTTCCTCGGTGGGGATTGGTGGTCCCCAGTCCCGCCTGGCCCTCCCGGGAGGTAGAGCTTGAAGTCTGGCCAGGATTTGAAGTCAGCATTTACCACCCACTATCTGTGTAGACTTGAGCAAGTTTCTTCTCTGGGAGCCTCCATCCCTCCTGCCCTCCCAGTAACCCATGAAGTCAGGCCCGCCATTAGCACTATCAGGTTACTGGGAGGAGTCAGTGATGCAGGTATAGTGGGCATGCCGCACAACACGCTGTGTGCACACATGCTCCATGGTCCACTTTTCTCAGTTCCAGTCATTTTCCCAAGTCCTCATCATCCCTGGAGTTCTGTCTGTGCCCTCCTCTCTCTTTGGCTCCTTCCTCCCATTTAAGGATGCCTTTTCTCTGCTCCCTCCAGGATGCTAGAGCTCCCATTGCTTTTTCCTGTTGCTGGTGAGGTTTGGGCTTCCAATTAAGCCTCTAGACACTAAAACCAATGGGGAGACAGAGCCTTCGATACTTAGACCCGGGGCTCCCTCTACCTGGAATCCTGGGCAAGGGGTAGTCAGAGTGACTGGAGAGGGAGAGAGACAGCATTCCCTCCAGTCAGCAAAAGCCACCCTGGGCTGTGGGCTGCACAGGGCGGGGCTGTCCCAGCCCACCGGTCTCACCTTGGTGTGGCCAAACCTGTGCTGCTCCCGGTCCACATCGAAGGAGTTCAGAAGCTTCTCAGCAGCATTTTTGCTGTCGATAAACTGCCCTTCCGGGACGGCCCTGGCATTGAGGATCCAGTACATGAGGAGACAGCGCCGTTGGTCAGTTCTGGTGCCTGCTTGCCCCCAGGTGTGAGTGGGTCTCAGGGCAGAAGGGCCTCGGCTGTGCAGCCCTGTGCAGAGCCAGGAGGGAGCTCCCCCAGCTGTCTCCTGAGGGCCACACCCTGCTCCTCTCCACTCAGGCCCAACCCAGCCATTCTGGCCACCCAGGCCATGCCCTCTCCTTGCCCATGGGTAAGGCTCAGACAGCTGGAGGTGGTGTTGACTGTACCCGGGATGGGAGTCGGGAGGTTGAAGGAAGACAGACTCCTGGGAACCACTGGGGCTCAGGTGACAAGAGTCTGCCAGCAGCTGCTGAGCACCCAGGAAGCCAGAGAGACACCTGACCCTCACTCACGTCCCGCTCTGGGGGGCTGGTCGGGCCTATCATCTGCTTAGATGCGTCCCCCTCGGCGTGGCAGTGGGGGTGGTGGTTTCAGTTGAGGGACAAAATCACCTGAATGGATTCAAAACCCATACCTGAGAGCAGACCTTCTAGAACCTTCCCCTACTTCAGCCTTAGGAGGAAATGGAATATTGTACAGTCAGTTAGTTGGGCAGAGGGAGAATTTGGAGTTGATTCTAGAGAAGCAGGCAGTGGCAAGAGGGAGAGAAACCTTATAGAAAGAAGCCAAGCTGAGTGCCCGTCTGGGTGTTTGCTGTCAGAGGATACAGCTGTTATCTGACTTAACAGAGCCTTGAAATCAGCCATGACCTGCAAACATCTGCAGAAGTATCCTCTCCCTTCCTCTACTCTGGACAAGGCCTGGGCTTGTGGGCCCAGACGACAGCTGGAGGAGAGCGTTGGTCTGGAGAGGTGGGTCTGAACTGATGCAGTTTGTCCCCCCGAGGGGGTATGTGTAATGTTGAGACATGTTTTGATTGTCACAGCTTCTGGGTGTGTGTGTGTGTGGTATGCCACCAGCATCTAGTGGGTAGAGGCCAGGGATGCTGCTGAAATCCTACAGGGGATGGCTCCACAGCAAGGGATCATCTAGCTCCAAATGTCCGTAGTGCATAGGCTGAGGCACCCCGGTCTGGAGTGACAGGAGGGAAGGAGGGTCTGCACTCTCACCCTGGAACCTCTTTGGGGTGGCCTGGAGCTCACTTTGGCAATAGGATCGCCCCCCACCCCCAGCACCCAGCAAAAGACAAAGCCCATGGAAATACCCTGGGAGGCTTGTGAGCTCACCAAACTCCTAGCGCAAGGAGTGGCTTTGGGGAGTGCAGAAGGTGCCCTCAAAGGGAGAGAGATGCAGATGTGGGGCAGCCAACCGCTCTTTGAAGTCAGCATAGAGGATCCGGCTAGGGAAGCCGTTCCTGCAGATCCGGATGCCCTCCAGGACCCTGTTACAGCGCGGCTGGTGCAGGACCAAGTGGTGGTCCATCACGCCTGGGGAGACAGTGCCCAGGGCGCTTTATCATTGTGTGTCTTCGATGGCCTGGACACCGCGAGACACACTGAAACCCCCAGACTTGAATGGAAAGAGTTGGTGGAGGAACTTGGGAGTGGCTGCAGCCTGCTTACAGACTCAGGTAGAAATAATCCCAACCTTCTGGGGAGACTCTAGCCCCCTGTAACTGTGGGAATAAAAGCCAACATATTGGTCTTTGCTTTGTCCGTGGCTCTTGACTCTGTCACTAGGATCCAAGGGAGGGCAGAATGAGTGTAGAGCCCAAAACGTGGGCTTCCCATTAGAATAGTTGAGATGCCCTTCTGTGTCTATTGAAGGATGGGGTGTAAAATCCACAGGCTGTGCCTTTAGTGGGAGGAGAGGAACAGAAAGATGGCTGTGGTGGGGCGGGGGTGCCTGAACTCAGGGTGGTCCCCTGCTGACTGTTGAGTGCCTGCTCTGGGAAGGAAAGGGGGGCACCAGACCTGGGCTGGAAGAAGAGCAGCCATAGGGACATGCCCCAGGGGGGCAGCAACATGGTACTCTTGTTAACCTATCTGGATCAGGCACAAATCAAATGGGGATGGAGAAAATTCTGTATTGGGGCACTGTGAGGGGTTAGGAGAGGTATGTAACATCTTCTCATTGTGGGATCCCAGGTGCTGGGCAGGGATGGGGCTGAAGCTGGCTTTGACTTAAACTTAAGGAAACTTCTAGAAGCCTTCAAGTTTCCCTGTTGGCTGTGAGGAGAGATGGTTACAAGGTAGATGCAAGGTAGAGAGGAAGGGACAGAGATTTTACCAAAATTAACCTCCTGAAAGAAGCAGTGAGCCAGCAATTTCCCAAAGCCCTGAGGGCTTATATTTAGTCTTGATATTATTGCTTATTCAGGTTATGCAAAAAGTTACAGAGATACCCTAATTAAATTCAGAGAAGATGCTATTCATCACTTAAGTTTAAACTTGTGCCCATTTTTTTATATCCCACTGCCCAAAGTACACAAGGATAGTAATTTTTAAAGATTATCTAATATAGGGTGAATGATTATATAGCAGATATTTTCAAATTTAAAACATTAATTTGTTAAATTTATGCATTTATGATAGTTCATTATTTTAAAACCCAATTTTGACTATTACTTAAAATATGTATATGAGTAATCTCAATGACTGATACTGGCTTGTGTAGTTGTGAATAAAATGAGAGTTCCTGTGGCCAGGATTCTCACCTGGCTGTGGTTGACTAGCTCACTGCACACCTGTGGGCAATACATGGCTGTTGACTCTATATAAAGAGCTCTGCCCAGTGCTCTGGGCGCGACACGGTGGCAGGGCTGCAAGGCTGCAGGAGAGCAGAGCAGAGGCTGGAGTGGTGGCAGCGCCGAGGACAGAGGCCTGGAGGATGGCTGTGTGGGATGGCTGTGCAGAGAGGCCCGGAAGATAGCTGTGTGGGGCAGCTGTGGGGGCAGAGGGGCCCAGAGGCAGAGGCCGGCTTGCTGCATTCAGATTCGCTCTGAGTGAATCGGATTTTAGTGACTGACCTGCCACCGTGGAAATAAAGTTGGGTATAACCCTTTCACTCCAAGAACATTTTGCTGTCAATTTCTTTGGTCACATTGAATCCATAGCAAACTTGCCTGGGGCTGAAACCCATTGGCAAGACAGTAGCATTTTGGAAAACAGTCCATAAGTTCCTCAGGAAATTAAACTAGAGTTACCACATGACTGAGCAATTCCACTCCTCAGTCTATACCCAACAGAACTGACAACAGATGTCCACATAGAAGTTTGAACACAAATGTTCATAGCAGCGTTACTCACAATGACCAAAATGTGGAGACAACCCAAGCATCCACCAGCTGAGAGTGGGTAGACAAAATGTGTGATATCCATACAAGAGAATTTCATTCATAAAAAGAAGCAATGTACTGACGTGTGCACAACACAGACAAACCTTGAAAACATGAGACAATGTGAAAGAAGCCAGACACAAGACCATGTGGTATGATTTCATTGATATAAAATATCCAGAAGGGGCAAATCCATGGAGAGAGAATGTAGATCAGTTGCCAGGGGCTGGGGAGTGAGGGGCAGGGGGTTGGGAGTGGAAGTCCTGTTGACACTGAGTGACAGGGATGATGGAGATGGCCTCAAATTAGCAGTGATGCTTGCACAACTGTGTAAATACACTAAGAAACATTGCATATTTTTAAAGGGTGAATTTTATGGTACATGAATTACATCTCAATTTGAAAATGCTATTTAAAAATGTGGTTGTCTCATCCACTGAGAAGCCCCGTTTAGCTCCAGAGAGCTCAATCTCTTAAGGAAGAGGAAGAACAGGAGCAAGAAAAACTGTGATCAGAAACAGACAGATAAATCAGGCGTGTGACTGCTGGTTCGTCATGAGCAGCCTTGAGTCACGAGTAACCACACAGAGCTTTCCACAGGGGAAAACACAGAAAGAATTTCACCTGCTTCTGCACCAGCGTAGTTGGACAAAAGGAAGGACAGCAGCTTCAGCCAAGACTTCTGGTACAGCCCGACCATGGTCTCGTTCAGAGGGTCCTTGTTCTTGCCCAGCCAGCCCGTGATGTTGTAGTCCACAATGCCCGCGTAGTGGATCAGGGAGAAGTGGGCCTCAGCCCTGCCCTTGACCACCTTGGGCTTCTGGAAGTTGGCAGACTTGCCCAGGTGCTGGTCATACAGCTTGCTCTTGAAGGAGGTGTCTGTGGCCTTGGGGAACATGCACTCCTCTTCCAGAATGGAGAAGATGCCCATAGGCTGAAAGGATAACAGACTGTGCCTCCGCATTTAGTTGTACATCCCAGTGACTCCATTGTCTGCAGGTGCCAAAACCTTTGTTGTGCCACTCATGTCACCAGGAATGCTGGGCCTAAGTGTTGTGAGAGCAAGGCTCTTGGTTTCTTTGGTGCAATGACAGAACAGTGCGAGACATGCAGCACGTGCTTAATTAATATTTGTTGAATAAAAGAACATGGAATGAAGTTATGTGCACATAAATGTAGCTCACTTCTGGCCATAGGTTTATAAAAAAATAGTTTTTACCAAAAAATGTTATTGACATAGACATAAAGTAATGTTATATTTTAAACAGTAATGTCTGGATTTCTCAGGAGCCACCTTGAGAAGATAAACTCATTCCAACAGGATCAGTGCTCAAAACATTATGGGAATTTCTTTTTTAAACATTGAAGTTCCCTGCTGTTTTCATAGTAACAGTCCTCCAAGAATCCCACGGCCCGGGTTCTCCTTCCTGGGCTTTGGACATATGAGAAAGGTACGAAATGCCACTGTCCCCGCTGGGCTCCCATTCACGTTCTAGGGATAACTGAGCCTGTGGATCTTAACCACCCATGCACTTCTTTAGGTGTTTGAACAGATTCTGGGTGCTTTCTGCACAATAGGATTCAGCTCTCTGAAGGCCCACAACCTGGGAGAGTAGGGTTAGGGGCTCCAACCTATTAGCAGAGAAGAATTATAGCTAAGGGACGATGGTCCCAACCAAGGAGGAGCTGTCCCTGGGGAGCAGCATTCATTTCTCTACCTTCTCGATGAGCTCGATGCAGGCAGCCAGGTCCATCCTGAAGTCGGTGAATGTCCACTCAGTGCCTTTCTTCTTGTACTCCTCCTGCTCCAGCACGAACATGTGGTGGTTGAAAAACTGTTGCAGTTTCTCGTTGGTGAAGTTGATGCACAGCTGCTCCAGGCTGTTGAACTGGGTTTTTCAAATATTGAAGAATTTGAGTGAGTTTGGAAAATCCAGTGGGGATTCAGCAAAGCAGATACCATGTCAAAGGGCCTTTTTAGGCCAGTCATTTATTCAAACAACTCACATCGAAGATCTCAAAGCCAGCGATGTCCAAGACCCCGATGAAGTACTGCCTGGGCTGCTTGGTGTCCAGCTGCTGGTTGTTGTGGGCGACCATCCACAGGAACATCTTCTTGTAGACGGCTTTGGCCAGAGCGCCCACTGTGTTGGTCACCTTGAAGAAGGATCACCCACTCAACCCTCAGCTTAGTGTTTTTATGGTTGCGTTAAGTTGAAACATACAAAGTTGGCATCTTGAAGGTCAAAAGCAGTTGGAGATTGGCAATTTCACATAGTCCAATCTAATATTAAATATGTCTTGGGGTGTTTACCCAGCTCATGACATCTCCCTTTCTCTGAGAGCTAGCCCATTTGCAAAGATAGTTTTCTACAAACCACGGTTATAACACACTCCTCAAGCCACTAGACGCACTTAATTGATTTAAGTTTGGTTAAACAGAGCATTTCTTCTGAGAGGTGGAAACTGGGATCAAAAGACACTGGTCTCAGTCTCAGGGTGAGGGTGGGACCATGGAGATCTAGACTTGGGAGCTGTGGGGTGGCCATGGGCCGGAGAGTGGGGAAAGCTTGTATCTGCCTGATGGGAACACACAGGGGAGAGTGGTGCCAGCCCCCGGAGGCCCAGAGAAGGAGCTGGGGAGAGGCTGCCTGGCTCCAGGGGGCTCTTCAGTTCCTAGCTACAGGTCTTCAAGGCACTCAGTTGGTACATACTCCTGGATTTGCATTCCTTGAGTTACCCCTGAGGCCTAAGAATGAATCCCACCTGAGATTGAAAGTCAGTTTCGTATGTATTTCAGATACCTGCAACTCTAAAATGATGGTGAAAATAACAAAATACTTGAGTCAGCTGGAATCAGAACATTTTTACCTGTTGGACATTTTGTCCTTTAGTGACATATTCATTCCCCACCTTCACCCTCGGACAGCACAGGCCTTTCAGCATTTCTGCAGAGTTCAGACCCATTAAGTATCCAGCTTTGTCAGCCACTGAAAGAAGAGGAGAAATGGTGTGACACAAAACAGCAGCTGGTAAAGGGTTCAATCAGGTCCACCCAGAAATATTTTCTGTAATCCTTTTTGATGTTTTGATGTTCTCCTATGTACACCAGGCCTGGACTTGCCAATGATGCTTCAATCCCACAGTCCAGGATCCCAGATTTTCAAGAACTTCCAATTTGCCCCCTAGATACAACCCTTAATTATAGGTTATCTTGGTCTACTGATATTTGAATTTCATTTTTTAAAAAGATATAGTTACACAGTAATATTGGAGTCTCATAGCAACAAAATGGCATATAAATAAAGGAGGCACCAATTGGACAATTAACAATATATGTCAAGCACCTTCCTAATTTATGCAAGTGCTAATAGCTGAGAGAGAAGTACAAAACTTTAACCCAGCCTTCAAGTGTTTGGGAGATGTTCAAAAGCAGTTGGATTTTGTCAATTTCATATAGTTCATTGGGAGTTCAGTTGACTTTGGGATGGTCCTGGCTCTTGAGCTCATTGGGAAGGTAGAGAAATGCTCTGCTTCCCAGGGACAATCCTCACTGGTTGGGACCATCACCTTATTGCTGACTGGGGATGTGAGTTAATGAAAATACAGGGCAATATTTATTGAGTACTTAATAAGAGGCCAAATATGTGCTTTATTCTTTTTCCTGCTTTGCCATTTAGATGGATGCACCATTGTTCTTCTAGTTACTTAAACTTGAAAACTTGGGGTGACTGACATACCTGTGTTCAGACAGTCACCACATTCTGCTCACTTTACCTTCAAAATAGCTGGCATCTTCCTTGTTTCCAGGTGTTGTGGAATAGTATAGTGGCAGAGGGCCTGGGCTCCAGGGTCACACTGTCTGGGCTCCAGTCTTGGTTTTGTTTCTTTATGCCTCAGTTTTGTCATTTGTAAGCCGAGGGCTAGTGGCAGACCTATGCTGGCTGGGTTGTTGAGCAATGGGTCTGGTGCATAGAGAGCGCTCAGCAGACCTTAGCTTGGATTGGTAGCATCATCACAGGAGCTCAGGCCTCAATTACAACCCTCTTCTTACCCCTTTTCTAGGCTTCTTCTGCTCCTGAACATTGAACACATGGCTTCCAGAGCTGCAAGAGGGCTGGGGCCCCCACCAAGATATATATTAATATGGCGTCCTCTTGCTGAGGGGCTGGATACATTTTTATATTCTTGGTGAGCATGACTGCTCACAGATTAATCCCAGGCTGTCACTCATGCTTATGCTGCTACTTGGAGTGTCCGTGGCTTCTGGTGTTAACTGCACACATTCTAAACCGTTTATCCTGGCACTCAAGTCCTTTCCAAACTGATGCCAAGATAACCATATTTGATTCTCATCTCTTACAAGTCCATCACACGTCCCTCGTCTACAGCCAAAGTGGACCATTCTCTCCGCTCCTTAGTCCCCCCTGCTCATGAAGTTCCTTCTGCCTAGACTGCCCTCTCCCCCCACCTTTCAGAATCCTACCATCTTTCAAAGTCCATGTCAGTGTTCCCCTCACCCAGGAAGCCTTCCCTGATTATCCCAATCAGCGGTGCTTCCTGCTCTAATCATTCTGAGTTTCTCTCCTCAATTTAGCATGTACCTCTATGATAGGATTCCAAGATGGCCCCAAGATTGGTGCCCCTCAGTGCACCTTCTCTGTATAATTGCCTCCCCTTGCATGTGGGTTAAACTATGAATATAATGGGATATACTCCTGCATTGAGGTTACTAATCAGTTGATTTTGAGTTAATAAAAAGAGATTATCCTGGGTAAACCTAGCCTAATCAGGTGAGTCTTTATGGATGATAATGAAGTCATATATATTTTCCTGGCCTTTAAATCAAGGCTATTGGTTCCTTCTGTCATCTGGGATTCAAGACACACTGGTTCACACAGTAATACAAAAGGTAGAATTGTTAGGGATGAACCAGCCTTTTACTGATGGAGCTTGTAAATGCAGTGTGAGAGATATGAGGCCCAAAGAGGGCATATGGTGGGTGGGTCCGGCTGCTGTCAGCCCCTCCCACTGCTCCATTTCCCTGCCTTTTAGGGAGGAGGTGAGATCACCCAGGTGAGAGTCACGGAAGGAAGATGTGTACACCAGTGCTTGGGCAGGTCAAGTTCAACAGGTATCAGAGTGGAAAAGGCAGCACAGGAGGAAGAAACCTGGTTGCTGCCTTACCAAAGACCTTGTGTTAGGCCATAGCAATGAGGATGGTCTGGATATTAATAATGATATGCACAGAGGAAAGCGATGTTCCCTTAAATGTATCTTCTCATAAATGTCCACTTTAAAATAACATGTTAACTGTGATGGTGAGAGATCGACAAGTGGACTGTGATTACTCACATTTATGAAAATGATCCTTTTTGTTTTTCAAGTATTTGCAACTATAGGAGCCCTTGATCAAGGGAAAGGACTTCTCCGGCTCATGTACAATGAGCTTTGGATGGCCCAAATTCAGTGTGTACAATTTTCGAAGAGCATCTCTTGAGATGAACACAAAAGTTTATCTCCTGTGGCCCAGTCCACACACCAGCACAGGTGGAGAGTCAAATCCCAGGCCCCTCCCGGGTGCATTACCCTCAATGCCGTCCGGCCCTGCCTGCTCCTCACGCTGTTTCTGCTTGAACTTCTCATAATGCATCACAGCTCCAGTCAGTTTGTAGATCCCAACTTTCTCCTCTGAGCTGAAGCCAAGGATGTCAATGGCATTCTGGAATTAAAAAAAGGACAACCATCACGGTAGGACAGCTTCTTCCTGGCAAAAGAAAGTATAGCTTTTCCCTGGCAAAGATAGCACCTTTTTGTATAGCAGGTGAGACAGCATTTGCCCAAATAAGTGGATGACAGGTGGGATATGATAAGTTAGTGCTTAAAACACCATTTCTTTGATTTAATATGTTGGTGTGAGTGGGTGAAGATTATGGGAAGAAAATGTGAATAATCTATTTTCTCCCATCCAATAAGAACTGATTTTAATCCTTTCCCACTGTACATAGATTTGGGGGCTGTGTCTGGATAAAGTCACTGGGAACCATTGTGTGATATTGGGAGAAGGATGTCTATGGACAGCATCTGAAAAATAGTGTCCAACAGTTGGAGAGTTTGGCGTTGTGATCCAGGAATTCCAGTGCTGATCAGAGTTGAGGCAATATGCCATCCTAGAGTAGTAGAGCTGGAAGGGAAGACATTTGAAGCAAATACCATTGTTTTTCAAATAAGAAAGGAGCAAACTTTTGCAGACCCCTCTTCACATATGCAGGGGTTAGGCACCACACAGATGTTTTCTCATGAAGTCCCTATGATGAGAAACTTATATGTGAACAGATTTTCCAGACTCCCTGATGAAGAGCCGAGGTTCAAAGAGGGCAAATAACCTCTTTAATAAAAATAAAAACACTTATAAAAAAGATCAGTAACCTGCCCCAAGTCTTGCAGGCAGGGTGTGATAAGCATGGTGCTGGAGGCAGGGCTGGGTCACTTCAAAGCCCACAGCATTTGCCAATTTGGCTTTATAACCACTTGGCCCATCTTCAACCACCAAGGTTTAAACTAGAAAATCCTTCCCTGAGGAATACAGATTGATGGCGTGGCAGAGTTTGCTACTGGAGCCTAAGCAATGCTCATTGGTGGAGTTGAAATATGTGTGGACATGTCTGTGAGCTGGCAGGAGACCCAGCCAGTGTTGAAGAGAGGGGCACTCTTGGGGGTGGTGCCCCTTTTGGGGGAGGGAGAGCCCATGCCTAGAGTTGACGCTGGGAGGAGATTCAGAGGCCTCCCTTGAATCCATGCCTCATGCCAGCAGATCCATATCTGTGTTCAGGAAGAGGTCGCTGTGGGTTAGGAGAGAAAGGACTTCCACTAAACGCTGAAAGGAGCCGGTGAAAGCATTACTGCCTGGGAGCTTTTGGTATATGCAGTCCTTGCAGGGAGCAATCCCCCCTACCTGGCCACAAAACAGCCATCACCCAGGAGAAGCTCAGTGGGAGGGTGGAACAGCAGCCCATCAGCACGGGGTTTACAGTGAGGACCTGAGACATCTTTGGTGATGTGAAGAATGACTTAGGAGGGCCTTTCTCAGGGCTGGAGACCTTGCCTCAGTCATTGACCTGTCCTTTCTATACTCGTCAGTGGGTAGAGACTGGAAAACCTGGTAAAAATACGTAACGCTTGTCATCAGAGAAATGCAAATTAAAACCACAATGAGATATCACCTCACACCAGTAAGGATCACCACCATCCAAAAGACAAACAACAACAAATGTTGGTGAGGTTGTGGAGAAAGGGGAACCCTCCTACACTGCTGGTGGGAATGTAAATTAGTTCAACCATTGTGGAAAGCAGTATGGAGGTTCCTCAAAAAGCTTAAAATAGAAATACCATTTGACCCAGGAATTCCACTTCTAGGAATTTACCCTAAGAATACAGTAGCCCAGTTTGAAAAAGACAGATGTACCCCTTTGTTTATTGCAGCACTATTTTCAATAGCCAAGAAATGGAAGCAACCTAAGTGTCCATCAGTAGATGAATGGATAAAGAAGATGTGGTACATATACACAATGGAATATTATTCAGCCATAAGAAGAAAACAAATCCTACCATTTGCAACAACATGGATGGAGCTAGAGGGTATTATGCTCAGTGAAATAAGCCAGGCAGAGAAAGACAAGTACCAAGTGATTTCACTCATATGTGGAGTATAAGAACAAAGAAAAACTGAAGGAACAAAACAGCAGCAGACTCACAGAACCCAAGAATGGACTAACAGTTACCAAAGGGAAAGGGACTGGGGAGGATGGGTGGGAAGGGTGGGGAAAAAGAAAGGGGGCATTATGATTAGCATGTATAATGTGGGAGGGGTACAGGGTGGGCTCTACAACATAGAGAAGACAAGTAGTGATTTTACAGCATCTTACTGCGCTGATGGACAGTGACTGTGAAGGGGTATGTGGGGGGGGACTTGGTGAAAGGGGGAGCCTAGTAAACATAATGTTCTTCATGTAAAAAAAAAAACAACAAAAAAAACCCAAGGAGACCGTCTGAGTGAGGTGGTCCCAAACAGGGCGCTGGAGAGGCGACCCCAGAGCTTAGGAACAGGCCCAGGCGCCTTGGACAGGGCCTGCTGAGGCGTGGGAGACTCTGGGTGCCAGGGGACAGGAGGGAAGTCCTCCTGCTTCTCACATCTCTTTCTCCTGAGGCTACACTTGCCACCCATCTGTGCGAGCACCTAGCAGAGGCCAGCCATCATGCTCTACAAATAAAATAACTGTGGGTTCGTCAATCTGCCATTGGACAGGGGAAGTTCATCTGGATTCATTTTGGAGCCACGGGAAAGCTGGCATGGGCGGACATTGAAACCTGTGAGTCCAAACACTCTTATTTGGCACCTTGGTATTTGACCACAGAAGCATCTCCCGTGAACCTGAAATCACATTATTTTTTGTCACTTTAGATCTCTTAGAAAAATCCAGAGTGGCATTTCAGTTATCCAGTGAGAGAAGCTATCATGTTTTTTATCAAATCATGTCAAACAAGAAGCCAGAACTAATTGGTAAGTTCTTAGGATATTGTTCTCATTGCCCAGATCAATCACACCGGGAAAAAGCGCCGAGTAAGTCATGCATAAAAGGCTAAAGGGACCTTCGTGTTTCACAGACCTGCTTCTCATCTCAACCAATCCCTTCGACTTCCCCTTTGTGAGCCGAGGAGAGGTGACCGCGGCCAGCATTAATGACGGTGAAGAGCTGCTGGCCACTGACGTAGGCATTTTGTTTCTTTCTTTAAACATCAAATTGTCGAGTTTATGAACTGAGAGGCTGCTTGGGGGTCTAACGAGAAAACTGGGATCCAGGGAGGCTGAGTGATTAGGTCCGAGATCTCAGAGGGTCAGTACAGATCCCAGCCCTCCCCACTGAGCTCCGTCAGAACAGTCAAAAGGGGAACACAGATGGTTCTCCAAAACAGCCCTTCAGTTCTCTGCTCTAGCATTTTAGAGTAAATTTTCACACGTTTAAGTTTTTTAAAGGTTTCGTTGGAACCTATCACCTTAAGAAACTTTAGAAAATGCAGAGAAGAAAAAAGCAGGAGAAACACCCCCACTCTGTAGCCGCTGCTCCGCCCCTCAGATTCCTGCTAGGACCCAGCTCCTCAGCACGCCAGTCAGACCCTTTGATCGTTAGCTTTGAGCATATCTCCAGGACTAATAACTAAATGCATTGGACCCTCCCATGTGCTAGGAAATGAGGTGAGTGGCTTTGCCTGCATTATCTCATTTGAGCCTCAAAGAACCTTCTGGGATAGGACCCTCTATTGCCCCTGTTTCACAGGTAGAAGCCAAGCCTTAGGAAAAAATACACAATCTGCTTGAAAACAGACTTTGTAAATGACAGGCTGTTTGAACCCAGAGGCCCAACCCCAGGGTTTGTATTATTAACTAAAATACAATTACTCTCTACCTCGCACAGAAGCTGTGAGAGCTTGCAGAAAGGGGTCTTGTCCAGCATCCTAGGGGCATTGCCCAGTGCCCGGGTTCTTGAGCTTCATTTTGTGACCTCTCCAGGTGCCGCTAACTGCCTTAAGGCAAAAAGAAAATGTTCACGATCAAATAAACATCAGTTAACTTAGGCCTGGTCGTTATGTATTTTATTTATTTATTTATTTATTTATTTTGCCTATTTCCCCTCACAAGAAACCATTCCACTGGAATAGCAGTACATTTTGCAAGCATTTAATTGTTTTATCCACTTGAAATCTGCTGGAAAAGACTTCCTAGTGAGCCTGCTATCCATCACGCTGTAAAGGATTTTTACTACATTGTGTATTTTTTTTTCAATTTTGGTATCATTAATCTACAATTACATGAAGAACATTATGTTTACTAGGTTCCCCCATTCACCAAGTCCCCCCCACAACCCCCATTACAGTCACTGTCCATCAGCGTAGTAAGATGCTGTAGAATCACTATTTGTCTTCTCTGTGTTGCACAGCCCTCCCTGTGCCTCCCCCTACATTATACATGCTAATCATAATGCCCCTTTCTTCCCCTCACCCTTATGCCTCCCTTCCCACCCATCTTCCGCGGTCTCCTTGGTTTTTATCCTCCTCTCTTGTAACTGGCTTCTCAAGCTCTTCAGAACATCTCTGATAACCTGTAGGACCATCGGCCTGACTTCTTTTTTGCCTGGTAATAAAAGGAAAATAAAGGGCCCCCTGATAATAAAGATTTCTTGTCTCCATTTCCCTTACTGCTTCCTATTGGCAAGCTTAACTCCCAGGCTCAGGCCAGGCTCCCTGGCTGCCAAAAGACCCACTCAGGGTCTGAGTTGCCCCCTTCTGGGGAACAAGAAGTGAAATGTGTGTGTGTGTGTGTGTGTGTGTGTGTGTGGTGTGTTTACTTCCTTCTCTGCTTAATTGGTCTCTACCACACTGTGGGCAAGTCTGAGGGCAAAAACATTGCCCTGTTTGTTCACCCACAGTCTGGAATGTAGTCAGTGCTCAGGAATCTCATCATTTTCTGAATGAAGCATAAGGAGAGTCCCTGTCGGGGCAGTGGAGGGAGGTGTGAGTGTTAAGCGCTGGGTCTTCAGTGTTTTCAGCTGCTTAGTGGAGGGGGACAGGATGCTGGCCTACAGATGTTTGTCTGTAGGGTGTAAGGTGGACAGAATAACAAGAACGATTGTGACTTTAGTCAGGACCACAGAAGAGGCCTACAGACTAAATAAACGGAGTGCCTGAAGGCATGTCTTTACTTGACACCGATGCCAGGTTAATGCATCCAAGTATGGGTAATATATCTCTGCTGTGTAACACGCACCCAGATCCCCTACAAGGTAGAGTTTAGTTGTGCACTGGGAAGACAGATGTGCAGATGGGCAATGCACAGAGGACCAAGGGAAAGAAAGGAAGGTCAGGATTCTGAGCCATAGTCTTTGACGGACACATCTCCTTTCTCATCAATGACCCTTTTATCTTTGAGAGGTAACAACAAAATGTAAGCTTGAGATTACCCAGCTACTGAGAGGTGTGATTTTCTGATGTACTTTTGTTATTGCTGGCATAGAAGGGCTTTGTTCCTGCTCCACTGAGCAGTGAATTCAGTAGAGGGCTGGATGTTTCATCATTTGGGCATATATGCCTCTTTGGCTGAGCTAATTCTAAGTGAAATGCTGAAAGAAGGGGCATATCCTTCAATATTTACAAGATCAACTTATTCCCAATTTTTTAGCTCATCTGCCTTCGCCAGGTTTCCCTTTCTTAATGCCTCCTGACATGGGGGAGTTCAAATCTGCTAATTTAATTCACATTAAGGTTTCCATGGCTAATAAATCAATGGCTATTGTTTAATGGATTCCTGCATTTAAATTGTTTTTTTATCTAGAGAGACCAATTTTAGCATAAAGGAATTGCTCTCTACTTGTGGAATTTGACTTCCTGTGATGTGAGGATGATGTGTTGAGGTGATGTTGACTAGTTAGGGGAGGATGGCTAAATCCTCTCTCTGCAAGATCAAGCCAACACATTCTTCAAAGTATATCAGAATATCTCAGCTGGATAGATTGATCTGAATGGCTTGGGGGTAGAATAAGGCTGGGTGTATTCCAGTTTCTGCAGCGATTTTTCATATCCAGCATTTGAAGAGAGTGTTTGGTTTTGGGGGTAGCTATAAATTGGACTGGGTCTTACAAATCTTGGGGAGTTGTCATTCCTCATGGTCTTGGCGTTTCCAAAGGCCTCCAGCAGGGCTTGGATGATCTGATTCTCCAGGGTCCCCTGATCATTAACAAGAAGAGGAAAAGAGAGGACTTGGGACTGTTCTCCGAAGAAGTCCCTTGGTGACTTGGAAGTGTGGTTACTGCAGACAGGGTCCTGGGAGAGACGTCAACCAGCCCAGCCTGTTGGCCAGTGCATATGTGTGGAGTACCCCCAGCCCCACTCACACCCACCAGAGAAGTCTCTGAGGTCCCATCCTGGAGAGGGTCTAATCAGTACAGCATCAGAGTGACTGAATTCCAGGCTCCATCTTGGTTTCTCAGACTGTCTTCTTTGGTAACATTTCATTATAAATCATGGATTTTGAGAACATATACCTCTCTTATTGCAGGCATCTGATCTATTTAATATAGGCATTTGGCTTCCGAAATGTAAGTAGAATGTGAGCAAGAAAAGTGACCCAAAAAATTATATGATAGAAACAGTGGTTCTTAAAAAAAATTTTAAGTAGCAAAACACATTTCATGAGAATGATTGCTCAGAGTCCTCTTACAGAAATCAGAGTTTTCCCCTTATCCCCATGACTGTCTGTTCTTCTGGCTCCAGAGCAGTTTGGAACATATTATCCAGTCCGGTGTTTCCCAAAGTCCAGGGATTCCCTGGACCAGCAGCATGGACAGTGGGAACATGTTCGAAATGCAAAATATCAGGAGTGTGAGTGTGAGACAGGAATTTCAATCAGAAATTCGGGGTCTGGAGCCCAGTGGTGGGTTGTTAACAAGCCTTCCTGCTCATCCTGATATGCACTTCAGTTTGAGAGTCACTGGCCTAAACCATTCCTTTCCCTGAGAAGGACGTGGAGTGGGTCAGGGTCTCTAGGCTGTTGCTGATGGAGCTGGTCTAAGCCCGAGTCCACTAGGTGGAACTCATGCCTGCCTTGCCCCAGGGACACCCCGGGGCAAGACCTTGTGCCGTGCATCTCTTTTGAGTACAGAGCTGTGTATACACTCGGGGCTTGCCCAGTATTTTAAGTTACACTTATTCCAGCAAGCCTCTGGTTGCAGGGGCTGCTCACCTGCATTTTGCCTGGCTGTGGCTTTCTTCTTGTCTCCAGTAACTGTGATTGTCGCAAAGTACTGGATAATACGCTTGGCGTTCACCATCTTCCCAGCCCCCGATTCTCCACTGTTGGTTTAAAAGTAAATGAAATAAAGGAGAGTGGAAGAGATGGCACTGGCTTCCAAGTCATCACCATGCTGACACAGGTTACTCACGTGATAAGGATGGACTGGTTGTCTCGATCTAGAAATGCAGAGGGAAGCCAAACAAAATAAATAAATAAATAAACAGCAAACACACAGAATATAAAAACAGGGCTACATCGGGGGTGGTTAGAGTACATGAGTTCCAATTCTGGCTTTGCTATTAACCAGTGGGTGGGACGATTTGGACAAGTCTGCTCTTTGAGACTATTTGTGCAGATTTCCCAGATGTGGGGTGTGTAATATGGGCAGCACGGAAAACGAATGGTGAATCGCAGAGTGAAAGTTACTCTTGCTCAAAGACCCTTCCCGCCTTGCTTGCACTTCCTCATCTCCCTTTGTAGCAAAGAAGGCAAGTCTTGGACTCAGAGCTTGTGGAAAGCCACAGCTTCCTATTAGAATTTAGGGACGCTGATTGGTTGTCATTGCATTTTTCTTTTACCTTACTTTGTAGTTGTGCAAAGTGATAATGGTTTTGCATTAGCATCAGTTTATGGGGTGAACTGTGTCCACCAAGATTCATATTCCTTACCTCCAGCACCTCAGAATATGACTTCATTTGGAAATAAGGCCATTGCAGATGTTCCTAGTTAAGATGAGGTCATACTGAAATATGGGCCCCTAATCCAATATGACTGGTGTCTTTGTCAAAAAAGGGAAACTTGGAGGCAGATATGCACAGACAGAACACTAGGTGCAGATGAAGGTAGGGATCAGGCTGGTGCTTCTATGAGCCAAGGAACATCAAAAATTGCCAGCAAACCCCTGAAAGCCAAGATAGGCATGGAGCCAATACTCCCTCTCAGCTCAAAGAAGGAATCGCACTGCTAACACTTTGATCTTGAGCTTTTGGCCTCCAAAACTGTGAAACAATAAATTTCTGTTGTTGAAGCCATTCAGTTTGTGGTACTTTGTTATAGCAGCCCTAGGACACTAATATAAATGGTGATATGAATCTTCCTTTTTTTTGAGAGGGCATCTCTCGTATTTATTGATCAAATGGTTGTTAACAACAATAAAATTCTGTATAGGGGACTCAATGCACAATCATTAATCAACCCCAAGCCTAATTCTCAACAGTCCCAAATCTTCTGAAGCATAATGAACAAGTTCTTACATGGTGAACAAGTTCTTACATAGTGAATAAGTTCTTACATGGTGAACAGTGCAAGGGCAGTCATCACAGAAACTTTCAGTTTTGATCACGCATCATGAACTATAAACAATCAGGTCAAATATGATTATTTGTTTGTGAATCTTCCTTTTAAAACTGATGTAACGTCAGTCAATTTGAAAAAAGTACTAAGTACATGGAAATGGCTAGGATTATAAATGTGAGAGAGGAATGACTAATGTTTGGCCAACACTATAGTAGATTACTTAAAAAAAATGCACATTAATTTTTTAACATAAGTAGCCATGAATGAGATTTTCAAAGTGAAGAAAAATGCTTAAAGTTGGCGTTCCTTGCTTTAAGGTTAGCAAGGAAATAGGAGGTAGTAGATGACTTTTAAGTGTCTTCAGATCTCAGATGCTCGCTTCTACTTCTTATATCTGCACCAAGTAATGTGACAGCTGAACAGTAGAAAGTGACATTAGGCATGATGGTGTGACAGTATCACCACATCTCTATTTACTGTGCTGTTCTGGAAATTTAGGGAGGAGAATGAGGAGTCTGAGTCTGGGGAAGAAGGCAGGGGAAGGACATTGCTATGCCCATTTCTCCAACTTTGCATTCTCAGGTGGTTACTAATAGAGCCTCTCTTCCAAGTGTGCCCATACTGGGGTGGGGGTGGGGGTTTGGAGGTGGGAACAAGGCATCTTCTTGTATTCCACATTCCCCCCAAATAAGCACGTGCTTAGTTGTGGCTTCAGTCATGAGCACTGGCTTATGCACCATGAGTGGGAATGGAAGATATGACACCTGTGGTTTTCCATTGTGAAATCATTTCAGTCTCCTTAGGTCACTGATCACTGCACCATTCAGGTGACCAAGGCCTGTGAAGGGCTCGAATAATTAACAAAGAACCCATTCACTGTAAAGGACTTGAATTAACTAAAAACTATTTCTAAAAAATATGGGTTGAAGAAATCACTCACCAGTCAGCATGAATTGATAGGTGTTGTCGGAGACAGAGAAGATGTGGGGTGGGGCCTCCTGGCGCTTTTTGCCTCTGTAGGCAGCCACCACCTAGGGGTTGTACACTGGCAGCCACTTGTAGGGGTTGATGGTGACCCAGAAGAGGCCTGAGTAGGTCTGAGCGGCAAATCAGAAAATGCAAGATGTGGATTTTGTTTTTACTCGGAGAAACGGAGTGAAGAGATGCTGAAGGGCGCTCACGTAGATCATCCAGGCTGCGTAGCGCTCTTTGAGGTTGTACAGCACCGCCGGCTCGTGCAGGTGGGTCATCATGGCCATGTCCTCAATTTTGTCGAATTTGGGAGGGTTCATGGGGAACACCTGGTCACTGTTCAGAGTGAGTGTCTGGGTATTGAGAGGAAGAGCACGTAATGAAGGGGACAGCCTATGATCCCAACCCCATTCTACCAATGTGGTGGAAGTCGTACTATATTGTGGTACAATCCCCCCATTATCATGGATAACTTTATAGATCATTTCCATGCCCAGAGATGATCCACAAATAACTATACTGATTAATCTCATTCTGGTCAAACTGCATGACTGAATGAGGTCTGATGCCCCCCAGTCAGTGTGCCATCCTGTGTTCCAGGAGTCGGTTACAGGCGTGCGAGTGAGAGAGGACTTCAGCCCTCAGGGTGGCCAAGTGGGACTCAGGATGGCCAAGGCCAGGGCAGGTTGCCTCTGTTTACCCCATTTTCTATGAATGCTGCGATAAGACAAATGTTGGAAGGTTGGAAAGAGCTCCTACTCCAATGTATTGTTCACCTCTGCTCATGCTGGTTCCTTTGTCTGGAGTATCTTCATTGAAATTATGTCCAGAAACCCTCAAAGTTCCACTCCAGTGCCACCTCTTCCATGACCTATTTCTCTCTGTCCTGTCTTTTCAAGGCTTCCAGAATTCCTGACATGCTCTGATAGTTAAAACATTTGGATTTGCAGTATGGTCCATGACTGAACAATATTTTGAGACTATTACTTAATTTTCCTCCTCTGTGTTTTTCCCCTGTTTCCACCATTCAAGCATACAGCTGGCCCTTAACTCCATTACTCAGAAGAGATAGAAATAGGACAAAAAAGAAAAAGAGCATATAAGGCTCTCTGGCTTTTGTTTTCCTAAAAGCTTAAGTCCTTAGAAGAGCTTTGAGGGATTTACTGGAAAGATAAAAGGAAGGGGATTTGTTGGTATAGGACCAAATCACTTGAGGAAAGGAGACTTTTCCACCCTACTTCCCTATCCTAGAGGGAGAGACACCCAAGACAGCATAAGGGGAGATGGTAAAGTCTGTGTATCCTGGAGCTTCAGGCTCTGTGACTTGTTTCTTAGCAGATCCTTCAGGAAGACACTGAGATCCAGTGTGGTATTGTGTAAGGTTCTGAAACTGTGGCACAACCCTGGGGGAGACCCCAAGAATGACTGAAGAAAATTCATTTCCAGTCCAGAGGAAAGAGGCTGAAATCAAAGTTAAGTTCAATAGCAATGGCAACGAAAAGATCAGTCTCATATGCCTGAGTTTGGGAACTGAGATTCATACCTGCCACATATATCTCGATTCCTACACTGGAAGGTAAACTTTGGGAAAGCAGGTGGTGAGATTTGCTTGTATGTGCAAAGTGATGAACACAGTGAACTAGACGCGGTGGGTGTCCAGTAAATATTGAATTGGACAGTGTCCTGTAATTCTCTGCATTAAACTAGGCATCGCCCCACAGCTGCCTCTGTACGGCACTCTGAGGCCTAGAGAGCTGTATTTGGTCAGTCCACTCAGGAGCAGGCAGCATCAATCTCTCCCTTACATAGCCTGGCGCCTACCACCCACACCTTCCCCCTTCTCCAAAGCAAACACGGCAAAAACTCTCAAAGCCCAAGCCCTCAGAGAAAGAAAGGGGCAGGAGCCAAGGTATATGCAATGCTAGTTTCCACGAGCTACTTCACTACAGAGTAGACGAACGTGAGCTGTCTGTCTGTAGGTTCCGATGGGCCAGCATGCACAAAGGAAAATGAAGATGGCTTTATTATCAGGGACATCTGAGATCCACGCTTACCCAGTCATCGAGGGTCTTGACTGTGACTTGGTCATTTTCCCTACTCTGGATCATACCTTTCACATAAAATTCTTTATCATCCAGTGCAAAGCAGGCTTTCTTAGAATCCAAAGGGCGATTCTGAGCCTACATTCTCCCTTTCTCTGGCTTCCGCAGGTAGGGAGCTGCTTCTCCAAAAATGGCCATCTCTACGTCAAAGTTCATGGCTGCAGGGGGCTGGGAAGACCAGGGGACCGCTGAGTCTGGAGCCAGGGCGGCTCCTGAATCGGAAGGATGCCACTCTGTTATTTCCATTCAGGCAGGGGCCAGATTCAAAAGCTACTGGGATTAACCTTCATCCTGCGGAACCTAGGACCAAGCCTAAGGGCCTAGAGTGGGCAAGTGGGAATGGGCTGAAGGGGATGTTTGACTCCAAGAGAAATGGTTGAGGCATTGTTTCATCTCTGATTGTTGATTTTGAGAATCTCTCTTAGTTTGTGGTTCCCAAGGGTGAAAGTCTGAACCAATTAGAGGAAGCCAAGGTGGTGCCAATAAAGGGAGGCCTCAGGAAGTTAATTACCTGTCATGTTTGAGCCCTGTGAGCTCTGTGTCACCCCAAAATCTTAAGGGTATCTGAAAAGAAAATTGGAATGGTGATAATTCCTAGTAGAGATTTCAGACATGCCAATGAAAAGTAAAGACTTGAGCATGAAGTATTGCAACACTTGTTAGCAAATTATAGGTAACCAAGTGATGGCAGGCATTATGGCCTGAGGCAATGATTTCAATCTTTAATACACACCACAGTTACCTGGAGCGATTGTTAGAACATGGATTGCTGGGCTCCAACCCTGGAGTTCTTGATTCCTGAAGTCTGGGCTGGGCTCTGAGAACATGCATTTCCAGCAAGTCCCCAGGGGATGTTGACGCTGCTGGTCCAGGGATCACATCTAAGCACTGCTGGCATAGACCCCCCTACAAGTGTGTTCCTTGAACCTGTTGTCTCGGCATCCCCCAGGAATGTGGTGGAAATGCAGAACCTCAGACCCACCCCAGCACACAGAATCAGAATATGCATTTCAACAAGGCCACCCCACCCCCACCCCAGGGATTTCTGCGTTTAGCAGAGCTGAGCAGTATTGGGCCAGAACAGTGGTTTCCAAACTTCCGTTGTTATGTGGCAGTGTCAGGATGTGACAAACAGTGTTTAATTAGATTAACATGTGCTTCAGAAACTCACTGCCTGGTGTGCATGCCCTCGTGTGTGTGAAGGGTCTTTCTGCCTCTGCCTCTCTTGCCCCTGCTCCCCTCCCTCCTATCTCTCCCCAGACCAAAGCCCTTCTCTTTGCATATTTTTGCTGCTTAGAAGCTAGAAAATCTGGCTTAGAGTCCTAGCCATTCCTGAACTTGGTCAAACCACTCAACTTCTCTGGGCCCCTGTCTATTTCCCTTGAAATGAAGAAGCGCGCTTTGCTCATTTCTGAGGCTCCTGCCAGTGTGGGGCTTCAGGATTCCTCTTCCACATCTGCATTTGCTTTTCCCACTCCCTCTGGCTCAGGTTCCCCTGACTCCTCTCCTTCTTCTATCCACATCTCTTTCCCCTGTCCCTTTCTCTCCTTCAAACTTCCCACAAACCCTCCTGTGATTGACCATAACATGGAGTTAAATTGCATACACACGTGTCTCCCCATCTCTCTCTTAAGAAAAGTTCATGTTTTTTAAAAGCCTTTTTTGGTTCCCTATTAAAAGTGGGTGAGTTAAACATTTCGTGCTTCATACGTGGACGTCACGCAGCCCCAGTTTACCCTTTCTGAAACTGCTCGTCATTGGTAGCTGTTGTTCAGGGTCCCTTCCTGCAATTCTGCCATTCTGCTGTGGGGTTCCACTCCTACAGAAAGAGAAGCCTGTGCTTCCCTCTGGGCCTTATTCAGGTAAGTTAGCCTTCAGGTTTATTTTGGCCAGAGGCTCTGCTGAACGGAGGATAAGTTTGCATAGTGAGAGATGGGAATTCAGTACAGCACCCACAAAGAGGGCCCCTGGCCTGCAGCTACCGCCCTGGTTTAAATTTTCCCAGTTACTTTGTGGCAGATGAGGGAGAATTCATCCATTTTGCTTTTCCCATTTCTGAAGGGGGTCCCTAGTGCTGTGCTTTTAAGTGGGTTTTACTACAGCAGGGGTTCTCAAACGTTGAGCCTTACAGGACTCCTTTACTCTTAAAAATGATTGAGAATCCAACCGGCTTTGGTTTATGTAAGTCATATCTACTGATATGCACCACACTAGAAATTAAAATGGAGGACATTTAAAAATATTTATTAATTCATTTGAAATTACTATCAAATCCATGACATGTTAACGTGACTCACATATTTTTGTGAAAATGACTGTATTTTCCCAAATCAAAAAAATTTGACAAGAGTAGCATTGCTTTTCATGTTTGTAACTCTCTTTAATGTCTGCTGAATACAAGACAGCTGGATTTTCATGTCTGATTCTGTATTCAGTCTGTTGTTATTTTTGCTGTTGTTGTTGTTAAAGTAATACTGAATATCCAGCCTTATACAATTATGTAATTTGGAAAAGGAAAGAGCATTTTAGTCACCTTTTCAAATAATTGTGGGTATTCTTCTCAGATATTATAAGAAAACTTGACCAGTGGTAGTTTCTTGAAGGCTAGTTGAAATGTGAAATCTGAAACTATAGTCACAAATATTTTGTACTCTGTTAAATTATAATCCATTGGCCAGTATTTGAAGTTTGAATGGATCTTTTTCCCATGCATGAATACCATATGTGAGTCATTTGGAAAATATTGGCTCACTGGATTATACAGAACTTCTAAATTTCGACACATTTCATTATAAAATAGAAAACAATCACAATCATTAATTTTGCCACTGATCTCATTAGAAAATTCTTTCAGTATTAGGAAGTTGCCAAGCTAGTGGTGGCACACATAAGTTCTCCAAAATTCTAATTTATGCTGGAAAGCTCAAATAAGTCATTAGCAACAAATACTGTCAGTTGTTTTCCTTGAAATGATAAGCACACTTCATTCCTTTTTGAGGAAATGCCTGCCAAATATCCAAATCTCTAGTGTGTCCAAAAACCCTAGTTTTTCAAGTGAAAATGGTGCTTCATGAATGAAGTGGTTATTGTATCTTGCAACTCAAACAAGTGCACGCGTGTTTCCTCGAGACAACCATCAGGTTCTGGTGTGCAGTGGGGGTGCTTACGTGGACCTGCCATTTCATCACATAGACTATTATAAACATGTGAATACAAGAATTGAGGTATAAAAAAAACAATTTTTACTGTTGCAAACTTTAAGTCATTTTTAAGTAAATCTGTATTTGAATTAAAAAAATTCTTTTTCAGGGTCAGTGAATGGCAGTGAAGAATATAATGACTATTAATACAATTTGGTGCCATGCCTAGATTTGTAATAAGGCACCAGAAGTTTTATCCATCCTTGTTTTTGCATCATTAGGTGTGAAGAAGGCAAATAGCACCTGGGTATTATGAAAATTGTTTTGACCTCATGTACCTCCTGAAAAATTCTTAGGGATCTCCAAGGATCCATGGGCCACACTCTGAGTGTGGTTGCTTTATAGCACAGGGGAATCTTGTCAGGTTACAAGTTTATGACCTTATGTTTTTTAGCTCGACTTAAAGATGGTACCCAAAGTGCTGGAAGATCAAAACCATAACAGTATTTCTCTGGCTGGGACTGGGGAACGTGAATTTTTCCCAAGGGCTTCAAACACAGTGATGTTTGGGTAACACTGGTTCAAAGCATTATATTGCTTTCTAAAAGCCAGTCTTTCTGAAACCATGGCATCGTCCTGCTGGTCAGACACGAAATGACGTTAGGTAAATATTTCTTAATTTTAATAATTACATGCTTATTTTTAAGAATATTACTTTATCAAAATCCAAAATTCTGTCAGCTGTAAGAAAAACTACTCTGTGTTCCAGAAATAAAGGGAAAAAAATGCAGCTAATGATCATACTCTTTTCATTGATTGTAAGATGTATCTCAAGTTCAGAGATAATATTTTGTGAAAAATGTGAAAAAAATTAAAAGTGATAAACTAGAGTAATATGTGTTTCCCATTAAGTGATGGTGCTACCTCTGTTAACTAGTGACATTAGGCAGTGTTTTCCAAATGTTAGTGCGTATGAGTCCAGCTGGGAGTCCTGTTGAAATGTATATTCTGATTTAGCTGGTCTGGGGTAGGGTTTGAGATTCTGCATATCTACCAAGTGTCTCAGCTGATGCTGATGGCCACACCTTCATAGCAAGCATACAGGATAACTTTTTTTTTTTGCAGAGGTAATATTTTAATAAAGAGAGGCTGTCATCAGGGTTTATCTTTTACCAGTCCATGACTGAGGAATCCAGTCCTTAGAAATGGTACATTTTACATCTGGTTTGCAAACACATCAAGAAATGATTTGAAATTAAAAATAGTCTCTTCCTGAAGTGGCCAACAGACTATGTTAGGGGTATGAATAGCCTCAGTAGTCATGCAGGCCACGGGAGCCACCTATAGCCCTTGATGATGCTATTCCTGGTGTCCAGCACAAAGCAGGTGCAGAATAAACACACTCATTTATTAAGCCGAGGTTTGTTGAGCATCTCCTACGTGCCAGACATGAGTGGAGCCTTGGGAATAAACTGGTAAGGAGCATAGTCACTGTCCCTGCCCTCAGAGGGGCTCTGTCACTGTGGTGCTCCGAGTGAACAATGCACAGGGGAACACAGCTCTGTGCTCCTGGTGGCTAAACCTTTGGAGGTACAGAGCATCTTGTGCTCCTCTGTGTATTAGTTCTTGGCACGCCACCTGACTCACAGTAAGTGCTCTGTGTCTATTAAATGCTTGAGTCTTCCCTGCCTAACAATAACAATACACCTTTTCAGTGATTAGAATATTAAGTTGTACCTGATTCGGCTCATATTTATATGGCATACTTGCTCACAACTAATTATACTCTATTCCTCTATTTTTTTTTTATTTTATTTTTTGTAGATAATTATTTTTTATTGAAGGGTAGTTGACACACAGTATTACATTACATTGGTTTCAGGTGTACAACATAGTGATTCAACATTTATATACATGACAATTCTAGGTACCAGCGATCACCATACCAAGCTGTTACAATATCTTGACTATATTCCTTATGCTATACATTACATCCCGGTTACTTATTTATTTTACCATTGGAAGTGTGTACTTTTTTTTTGTGAGGGCATCTCTCATATTTATTGATCAAATGGTTGTTAACACCAATAAAATTCTGTATAGGGGAGTCAATGCTCAATGCACAATCATTAATCCACCCCAAGCCTAATTTTCGTCAGTCTCCAATCTTCTGAGGCATAACAAACAAGTTCTTACATGGAGAACAAATTCTTACATAGTGAATAAGTTCTTACATGGTGAACAGTACAAGGGCAGCCATCACAGAAACCTTCGGTTTTGCTCATGCATTATGAACTATAAACAGTCAGTTCAAACCAATACTCATTTGATTTTTATACTTGATTTATATGTGGATACCACATTTCTCTCTTTATTATTATTATTTTTAATAAAATGCTGAAGTGGTAGGTAGATAGAAGATAAAGGTAGAAAACATAGTTTAGTGTTGTAAGAGAGCAAATGTAGATGATCAGGTGTGTGCCTGTAGACTATGTGTTAATCCAAGCTAGACAAGGGCAATAAAACATCCACGTATGCAGAAGATTTCTCTCAGAATGGGGGGGTGAGGTTCTAAGCCTCACCTCTGTTGATCCCCAATTTCTCACCTGATGACCCCCCTGTGACTGCCTTTCTTAGGTTGTTCCTCCCTTGAGGAATCTTACCCGTCTCTGGCTAACCAGTCATCTTCCGGGGCCATACAGGGAAATGTAAAGTTGGTAAGTGAGAGAGAAGCCTTATTGTTTGAAATGGTTAGCTTTTTATTTCTTTGCATATTTATGCCCTGTAGCTTCTATGCCCAGCATTTGTCTTGAGGTATCTTTACCACTTGGAAGAGTTATGATACTCGGTAAATTTGATATGAGGCACGAATTCTGTTTAAGGGTTGTAATTAGGAAGGAAGAAGAAAAGCTATAGAAGTAGCAGGCAGCAGAAAACATGGGAAGATTGATTATTTCTTTGACATATCTTCTTGTAGAGTAACTTCAGCATGTATAGGTTTTAAGCTACTACTTAAATTGCGCACACACATTAACATAATAGGAGTACAGTTACATAACCAAAGCATACCATACAGGATAACTTTAAAAAATAAATCTAAGGAAAAAAAGAACCATCATAAGCAAGAATATCAAGACTACTGTAACGTAGCTTGGCATCTCTGCCTCCATACTGTATATGTCTCCTTTGCTGCCTTAACATTTAAGCCAAAGGAAAAAAAAAGTCAAAGGGGCATCTGCTTCAGCCCTACAGCCCTGCACATAGACTTGTTAATCATCAAAGGAAATAATGCTTACAGCTTGAGGTGTCTGCAAATAGCCCCTGGCCCAAGGATTGCCTCCCCAGAGGAGATAGGAAAATAGGTACAAAAATAATGATTGTTCTGTCAAGAATGTGTGGAAGCATCATAAGCATGCCTAAACCAGGGGCGTGGGGGGTCAACTGACCAAGCACTCTCCTCGGACCCTCGCTGGTGACTGGGTGTCAGCAGTTTATGTCCCTCAGGCTCCCCTGCTGCTCCCCTTTTCCAAACATAAAAGGAGCTTGAAATCAACCCTGAATTAAGATGGGTCTTTAGGACAATAGTCCTCCTATCTTCCACCCTGCTGGCTTATTAATAAAGCTTTTTCTCTGTTTGAATCTGTCTCTCAGTGTATTGGCCAAAATGGGTGGCCGATATTCAAGGTTACAGTACTTGTGTTAAATGGCTCTTACAAAATTTGTGATGTTAATATTGGAATAAAGTTGGAGGAAGATTCCAGTAGCTCATGGCCAGACTATATTTTTAAGTTTCCTAGAAAAAGACTTTCCATCTGTGTTTCAATTCACTACCAATTTTGAGGTAGATATTTCTGTCCTTTTCCCCACCTCTGTAACTGTACCTCAGAACCCAGTATCTCCTAATTTGGTGACCTACATGACTCATGAGTTGT
This sequence comes from Manis pentadactyla, assembly GCF_030020395.1. NCBI lineage: Eukaryota > Metazoa > Chordata > Mammalia > Pholidota > Manidae > Manis > Manis pentadactyla. The sequence continues at coordinate 131,198,620 of NC_080022.1, read as the reverse complement.
CTCAGCAATATTCTTGCCAAGTGTTGTCCAGCCTACTTGAGCAGCTTCAGTGACAACTCTTTTCCATTTGGGGCAGGTTTCACAAGCCAAAGATTCTCCTTGCTTTACACTACAACCTGGCTTTCCGTGACTTCAGGATGATCGACCCTCATTCCAGCTCTTGTAACCACAAAAAGAGTTCCAGCCTACTTCCCATAAGATGCCTCTTCACCCTCCTGAGGGCTGCTCTGGGTTCTCCTTAGCTTTATCTTCTTCATTCTAAATGGCTCCAGCTCCATCTTCCTCTGCTTCTTCCTTGATGTGCTTCTGAATCTCTACCATTGTGGTAAACCTACTCTGTTTATCTCTTCAAGTGTGCCATCCCAAACACATCTTGTTTTCTATCTGCAAGAGCCCTCACCTCTCCTGACCTACGTGTGATGCCTGGGTGGCATCCCTTTGGCTACCCTTTGGCAGCCTCATCACACTGCTGACTCACAGTTCACTGCAGAGCAAACCCATCGGTCCTCTGTGTGCATGCGGTTGCTAAGTCAAATCCTCTCCCCATATTTATGCACCTGTGTTCTGGGACCCAAGGGTAAAACCATCTGTTCTTGGCTCATAAACTCTGCCTTGTTAGGTCTGATCCAACCCTCTAGGTGTGACTCATGGTGCCTTGGACTCTGTCCCCAGAGGCCCCCTAATTAGCCTTTTTTGTTTCAAGAACTTGAACTGCTTCCAACCCTACATAGCTGTGTCCCTTCAACCATTAACTCTATTCCCATCTTTAGGGGTCTTCTAATCGAGATGCCCCTGCCCCCAAGTCCACCTAACCTCCATCACTACTTCCAGAACGCTCCCCCAGCCCCCTTCTGCTGTCAGTGGACCGTGACTTTGCTCTTGACTTTCACCCCTCTCCTGGGAATTTCTCAGCCACTGTATATTGTCAGCAGTGGTGTGGTCATGATTCAATGATTCTTTGGTTGCCTTGGTCCTAATTCATTTAGAATTACCACTAATAAACACAAACTTGCAGAGAGGGGGCGGGGGTGGAGAGGAGAGGGCTGTTATTACCACACTGGGCATGGCTTTGAATCCATCTCTATTCTCTCAGCATTACCTGTGAGTGAAGACAGGGCTGGGTGGATTCAAGGGTGCAGACTCTGCTCAAGGAACAGCAAAGTTAGCCTGTGTGTGAAGACTGAATCTTGACTCCATGACTATCATATTCTGGGCGAACTGACTGTATAGACCTGGATGTCCAAGTCCTGCACTGTATTTTATACTTATTAGTGTAATGAGCAAATTTGGGGATCTGTTCTTCCTTTGGTAAAACCAGCATATTTTGTAATCTGTCTTAAGGAATACTAAAGTAATTGGTTTCAATTTTATCAATTTCAGCTTCTTATGAGTGCAGTAAGAATGAGAATGTGAAATAATGTTTCCTAATTTCAGGGGTGTTCCCAATGAAGCTGCAAGTAACGCTTTATCTTCTTGGTAAAAGTGGTGGTCAGCATGCTTCAAGAACAAAGTGTCTTCTTGGGGGCTATTTCAGAAATCAAAACCAAACAAAAACCAAGAACAAATGAATTACAAAGAGTTTAAATAAACACAGGAATTGTGTTTGTTTCAAATTCAGCTATGTTTAAATGAAAATAAATTTGCCATTTTCCCCTTTGGTTAAATCATCATTCTTTAAATAATTGGTTAGTTACAACATTTGATTAACACTGCTTTTTAGTGTCTTCTGTGTGTGCAAAGTACCACATCAGCTCCTTAAGGGGGTACACAGAAGAATAAAGACTGTTTCTGATCTACAGTAATGAAGCATTTAGTAAGAGTTAAGAGAGATGTTCAAATAAGTCTTTGAACAAGGAAGAATATAACACGTTATTTAAGAGTCTAAATGAAGTGTTATGGATGTAGAGGATTTAGAGAGATAATGCTTCTGGCTGGAGAATAAAGGCTGGGAGGGGTTAGGAAAAAAAGAAAAGAGGGACAGTAATTGTCCTGGATGTTTAGAGCTGGTAGTTGAATTATTTTGGCAATAGGAGAAAAGTTGTAAGCCAGACTTTTTTGAGAGGTCTTAGGAAGAGCACTTTCTTAAGAATCCTATATTTTCCTGGAGAAGATGAAAGTAGGTAGGGCAGCTGAAAACTCACCTAGAACTCAGGAATCTCCGAACCAGGAGTAAATAACCTATGTGATGACCTCAAGGAGCCAAGAGTCTGAACATTTTTCGGTATCATTTAATTTAAACAAACTTCTCATGGACTATGCAATACTTTTTTGGAACCAGGGGAATGTGTCATGAGATACCATTTAGGGCATTCTCCAGCTATACCATAAAATGTTCACAAATTTCACAAGAATAAAATGAATGATTACATAGTATATTCTGAATTCTTAGTTCAAAAGACATAAGAGCTGGAGGCAGAACCTCAGTTTTCTAATACCAATTTTGTTAAGTAGCTGTTGTAATTTCTTTGGGCTTTGGTTTCCTTCTGTAAAATGAAACAGATGGACCAGAAAGATCTCCAAGATTCCTCTTAGGCTTGTGAATCTATGACAGAAAGTACTTGGGTGGAGATGGTGGCCCGAAATCAAAGTGTCACAAGTCTCCCCAAACTGGAGTCCCCTCCAAGGGGTGTTACTACAGTGTCAGATACGATCCAGCCCAATGTCTGCAACCAAGCTGTGCCAGGCCATCTGGAAAACAGTCAACAATAACAAGACTGTGATGCATTCTAGGGTGGATAAAATGCTTGGGAGAATTTCTTCCTGCATCACCTCCCAGAAATCCTGACGTGGGAGGAAAAATTAAAAAAAAAACGAACATTTCAAATAGTAGTTCAAGGCAAGTACAAAGTAGAGAAAATTAACATGTGTATTTGCTAACTGCATAGTACACCATCAGCCAAAACAATTACAGGGGGAATTATGTATCATAGTTTTATTCTGCAGGTTAATTTTTTTTGTCTCATAATTGCTTGTATTCTTGTCTTTTTACTCCTTGTGAAAGCTTCTTGAAAGGCAATGATCTGTCTTGCCATCTTGCATCCCATTATGCCCTTAACACAGGACCTTACACTTAGTAGGCCTGCAGTAAAGCCTACGGTGTTGCCTTCCCTCATTGACTGGTAACCTCATCAGGTTTAATCACAGTTACGTGGAGCAAGAAAGTGGGCACTCGTGAGTGCTTACCTTGAGATGCTGCGGGCAAAGCAGTTTCAAGAGCATGATCCCCCAGCTCTCTTTATACTCCTAAATCTGCCAGCCCAGAACTCTAACTGGGCTATATTTGGGGGATCACCACTTACTTGTGAGATGTAAATGCATTGTAGCCCTGATCTCTCACTCTTGTTAAATTACTTGGATAAATGAGCAGTGGAGGCTGCATAATGCCAAGTCAGCTGCGTAGGGATTTTGACGTTGGACACAGATCTTTGAGACTTAGAGAGTCCTAGGGGCTGAGTGGAACTGGGGCAGAGTGTGCTAAGAAGGTCAGTGAAGAGCAGAACCACAGGATAAATTGTCAAGCAATAGGCGATCAATAGCATGGACAGTGACTCCACCTCATCTACCTAGCATTGGTATGGGAAAGTGTGAGCCATTTCTCAGAAATTCCTGGGAAATTTAAGATTGGCCATTTAACACATACAGTGTTGTTTATTTATTTATTTACTTATTGCTTAAAAAATCTAATGATGAAGGAAAGCTTCCTAAAATGTATCACATATTATCTTGTTTTATTTAATTTAGTATTTTCAATAGAATTTAGCTTTTTCTTGATCACTCCAGGGTCTGGGAGGTGATCTCATGAAGTCATCCCAGGTGTTAGCTTTTGGGTGGGTTTTGCCCTGTGCTAATTGTTCCTAGACTGCTATGAATTTTTGTGTCTACTTTTCACTTTTTATATCTTCACCTTCATGGCCAGCCTCTCAGGTGTAAATTCTTTGTGTGGTTAATGTTTGCCTCCATTGGCCTAATTTTGCTTTTTCTAATCTGCTGTAGGCTGGTAAACAGATTACAAAGTTAAGATCAGGCTAAAGTAAGAGTTAATAAGGTCTGAGTGAAGTTCTAGAGGTTCTAATGAACATACGTGATCTTTGCGACAACTTTCATGGTAGCTTGTTTTTTTTGTTGTTGTTAAAACATAACTGAAGTTTGGATATATGAACAATGGTACATGTAGGAGTCAGAGCCATTTACAGTGAGTGATATAGTCTGACCTGTTTAAATCATTTATGATTATTGTTTGCTGAACCAAGTTTCTCTATCAGGTCTTAGAGTGGATAGTCTCACATAGGTGGGGCATTTCCAAAGGACAGTTGGCATTGGTCAAAATGAAACTGTCGGCCGAATAGGAATAGATAGGAATAGGAATTCCATGTGGCATTTTCAAAAGTAGATTTGACAGCATGCTGATTCTGAGAGAAACTGTCAAATAAATGGCCCTGTGGTTAAATGAGTTTATGAGATGTGGCAACTCTGCTCTCTGCTGTTAGAGATTCACCATAAATATTAACATACTAAGGGATCTGAGAAGACTCTCAGTAAAGAAATATGTACCTGGTGATTTGATATTGGAATACCATCTTATTCCCTGCTCCAGAGAACAAGAGGGGAAAACTGAAGACTATAATCCACATAGATGTTGTCTCTGTTTCCTAGCACCATTTGGTTCAGAAGAAAGCAACAGAGAGCTATCAGGCATAAATACAGCTGCTTTCATTCAAGGGATAGTCTTTTGTATGTAGCAGATGCTCAGTAAATGTTTGTTCTGGTGAATAAACGAATCATGCTGATTCACAGGGAATCTGTGTTGAAAGAGGACTGAAGTAATAAGGCAGAAAAGAATGGAAAGACTCAGTCTCACTCAGTAGTAATGGTTTATTTTACATTTATTAAGAACTCACCACATGCCCTGTGATCCACACTGACTTGAGCTTCATAATATTTCTGTGAGGCAAGCGTGAACATCATTTCCATTTTACAGTCAAGGAAATTGGACCTTTGGAGTTTAAGGAAACTGTTCCAGACCACATAACCAGTAAGTGGCAGAAATCCGATCAAACCCTCTCTGGCTCTAGAGCCTAAGTCTATACACTTTCACGTTTGTAAGCATACATACAATTTTTGAGAGCCTCTTGGGCACAGGGCTTTGTGCTGAGAATGGGGAATAAGGATATGAAATAGGGTCACTGCCCTAAAGCTCTGGTAATGGACATGGGAAGAGAGCACAGAGTCATGAAAAGGCTAAATCACTTTTCCAAGGCTAAACCAAGTGCCAAATGAGAGGGATGCAGGGACTCAATGATTACATGTGAATAACTAGATATATGTATAAGGTATTTGAAACCCATAAAGCATACTGTATATATAAAATGTTATCAGAATTGTTATTGATGATAATGACACTGCTTTGCAGGAGAGATCTGGAGGGGAGTGGCGACTGTGGAGACAATCTTTTTGCAGTATTTTCCAGTTTACATAGCATTTTTGTTTGTTTATTTTATTATGTATAATTTTCTCTACAAGCCTGAGGAGCTTCTACTATTTATATTATTATTATTCCCACTGTCCAAATGGGGAAACTGAGGGCCAAGGGAATTAAGTGATTGGCCAGAAAGACCCCATGGCTAGTATCAATGGAACCAAAGTTGAAATTTAGGGTTTCTGATTCCAAAGCCTCACTTTTAGCTCTATCCTCTACTCTCTCTTAAAGAAAACAGACTTTTATATGGAAGTGAGTAACAAGGAGGAGGTTCTAGCCTTAGAGGACTGAGGGATCTGGCTTTGAAACAAGACTTCCCAGGATGTGTTTCAGGAAGTTGTTGGTCAAGCCTGGAGTGGAGGGTTGGGGTGGGTTCTGGGGTAGGACAGATGTGAAGGCTGGAGAAGTGAGCTGCGCTTGTTTGCAACAGGCTTCCAAGGCCCAGTGAAGGAGCCGACACATTATTCTGAGACCACTGGGGAACCTTTTGAGGTTTTGAGCAGAAAAGTGAACACACACACAAACACACGCTAAAATCTCCCTGCATCCATTGTAAAAAGTAATCATGGTGTAAGAAGAGGTCCTTGATTAAGTAGGACAGAAATGAGATTTAAAAGGAAAAAGGAAACACAAGGGATACCCTGAGGCAGGATCCATAGGACTTTGAAGGACTCTAAAGTTTGAGGAGGGAGGAGGAATCAGAGAATCTAGCCTTTCCCCCAGCCCTCCATTCGGCCTGGGCATCTAGGGGCATGACACCAGCCAGAGGAAATACTGAAAGGGTAAAGAGAAGTTTAGATTTGAGAACTATTGAGGATGAAATGATGGTGATGTCCAGCTCGTAGGGAGAGAGATGGGTTCAAAGTTTAAAGAAGTCAAGGCTGAAGAGCAGGTGTGTGTGTGTGTGTGTGTGTGTGTGTGTGTATGTGGTGTTACCTGTATGGAGGTGACACTTGAATTCATTAAGGAGGTTGAGTTGTCAGAAGGCTGCATGTTTAGGAGATGGGAAAGGGGAATGAAGACAGTTCTACAAAGTCCATTTCCTTCACACTGATAGTGGTGGCTGACTTCCTTTCCTCCCCTGAAGAGTCCCCCCACCATCCCTTCTGGTACTCGGTTGTTCTATTGTGGGGAGCTGTTTAGCTCTGCCACAGACCTGCACTCCCATCCATCTGCTTACTCAACAAAACAAAAGTCCTCAAGTAAGCCAGACCACTTTCATCTTTAGAAAGTTCGGTGACTATATATGTTTGATTCACATCTGCCCTTTTGGGGGCCTAATTTTTATCCTACTACTATCTCCTATTCCATAGCTCACACCCAACTCTCTTGTCCCCTGTCTCCCAAAACTGACAGAGTTCTATGAATTGGGGTTTTCTTCACTCTTTTTACAAAATCAGTCTGTCAACTCAAAAGCAAAGGCAATGTTATTATGGTGCCAAAATAAGTCAAGGGAGGTGATATTTTCAGCAGACAGGATATAAGGAACAGCACTACAGAGAAACCAGAGAAATAGACCAAGCGCAGGAAAAGGACACCAGATTGGTCAAGGAGGTGACCCTGACATAGTGTCAGCAGGATGGTGGGGGTGGAAGCTTTGAAGGGGATTAGAAGGAAGAAAAAGTTCTCTTGATTTTCCTAGCAGCAAATCTCTCCACTAATCACTCTATAAGATGCATTCTGAGGAAATGAGTTCTGGAATGTGCAGGAAGGAGAAAGCAGTTGCAGGGCCACAGAGAGGACAAAAGTGTGATGAAGGCCACTCCATCGAGGGCTACTTGAGAAGGAAGGGCAGTTTATTGTGTTGATGGTGGGATCGTATATTTACCAACCACAACTGCCTAAGAGCTTTGTAACAGATGAAATTTCAAAAAGCAGCAGGAAGTTTCCCAGCCAGGCACAGAGATTTCTGGATGAAAGTCATAGGGCAGGTACATTAGTGAATGACAGTGATTCATATTTGAATTGCCTAGTGAAAGATTTGGGTGAGAATATTAGATGCCAGAACTAGAAGGGGGCTTGAATATTATCTAGTCTAACTTGGACCCTGTAGAATGATAAAGTGAAGTTCTCAACAGGTTACTAAATTAATATTAAAGGTAGACAAGGACCCCTTCCCATTCTACTCTCAAACCCAAGAGAGCTAGTTCAGAGCTTTTTCAAGTACAATACCTCACTGCTGTTGTTTATACACTGAAATTTTGTAAAGCAAAAAGTTGATAGGGGATTAGGAGAATTATTTAAATAGATTCTCCTTAAATCTCAATGAGGAGATAGATTCATCAGTATTTTTTTTAGTATTAAGAATCTGTACAAATGAATACTTATTCCAGCAGTCTATCAAAGAATACAGGTATCACTATGTTGTAAATTGGTGTATTATCTCAGCTGTTCTTCAATTTAAAAAAAGAATACAGATATTCATCACAATCAGAACCTATTACCTGAACTCAGAAATCTAATATGCAATACATAAAGGTTTTTGATAAAATCTAACATCACACTCTAGATCAGTAGTTTGCAAACTAATCCAGACTATTGCCTGTTTTTGTATGGCCTGTAAGCTAGGAATGGTTTTCACTTTTTTTTTTTGTTAACTAGGTTCATTTATATACAATCTTATGAAGGTTTCACATGAACAATATTGTGATTTGAACATTCACCCATATTATTGGGTCCCCCCCCCCACTATTTGCAGTCACTATCTATCAGTGTAGTAAGATGCTACAGTCATTACTTGTCTTCTCCGTGCTGTGCTGTACTGACTTCTCCATGATCTACCTGTACTGTGAGTGCTAATTTATAATGCCTCTTAATCCCCTTCTCCCTCCCTTCCCACCACCCTCCCTAACCCGTTCCCTTTGGTAACCACTAGTCCCTTCTTGGAGAGATTTATCAGTTTTATATGTGGGAAAACTGAGTCTTGGGAAGATTAAATGACTAGTCATACAGCTAGTAAGTGGCAGAGTGGGAACTAGAACAAACATATTTGACTCGGAGTCTGGTCTTTCACTATATGACAGCTGCTTCTGGATTTACAAGATCCTATAAGACACTTATGCTCTCAGAATTATGCACGCTTCTTCAAATTACACACAGACCTGGCATTCTTCTCTGAAACATGGAGTTATTGTGTGGACGGTCTGGGAACATTGTGGGCAAAGCAGAAATCCTACCAGCTAGGTCTGCTCAGTTAAACTTGAGACATCCCTGCCTGGGTTCAAAACCCTGGCTGATGTCTGCGAGAGTTAGGATCTCCATAGTTTGCTTTTATTTTTGTCTATTGTGTTTTGGGTACTTTAGTTGCTTAAAGCCTCATTTGAGTTAAGAAAAGCTATGACTATTTACTTTTAATTACTACTTTTGGGGTCTTAAATGATGTATCCTAAAAAAAAAAAGATATATTCTTTGTTGGACTTAGCCAAAAGATGTATTAATGTTGTTAAAATCTGCCTGTAATGTAGTAACAGAGTGAACCTTGAGAGTCAGGATCTGAGGTTCAAATCCCGACTTCACCATTTGAATTATTTGAATTTGGGCACATTATCTAATTTTTCTGAGCCTCAATTTCTTCATCAGCAAAATGAAAATAATAACGATACCTGACTCATGGGGTTCTTGTGACAAGTGAGTTAATGAATGCCTGGCAGGGTACTGTTTGGAAGTGACACGATAGTTTGGGAAAATGGAGAGTTGGTGGGGCTATGTCCACCTGATAGCCTGATATTTAGAAACCAGGAAGTTTCTCTAAAGAAGGCACTGACCCCAGCCAGAACCATGGGGCTCTGGAAGGTGGGGCAATGTCTTCTATGTTGCTGTTTGGTAAACTTTGCTTCCTGAACACAACCTGACCATTGTCCACCCAGTCCTTCTATCGTACTCTCTGCAAATAGCTAGCTTCCTGTTCACATGGCTCAGGACACTCTTAAGTCACCACCCCCAACCCCAACACACACACACACACACAAACCCCAATAAAACAAAGCAAGGAAGGTAGAGCTTAGATACCTGAAAGTAGGGTGACCAACCATCCTAGTTTGCCTGGGATTGAAGATGTTCCTGAGACTTTCGGTTTTAAAATCAGTACAGTCCTGGGCAAACCCACAAAAGTTTATCACTCTACCTGAAAGTTCCTTGGGGGTACAATGTCAGAATCTGCAAACCTAAGATGGGGTTCCACAGAAGCAGCTTGAGATCTCCCACCAAGCCAGAATCACAACGAGATTCACACCTAGAGTTGTTAATTTTGAAGCTATAATGCACAGCGCCAGCAACTTAATAAGCTTGAACTCATTCAATCATCTATTCATCAGACACTGATTGAGCACCTACAATACACTGGGGAGAATTTAAGTGCTGGGTAACAAAACAGGCAAAGTCTTTGACCTCAGGGAAATCCTATTCTACTGTGTGTGTATGTGGAAGAGACAACAAAGATATCTAATGTCAATTCGTGATAAATGCTCTGAAGGGAAGGAAATCAAGACAAGGAAATAGTGGCTGTGTGGTGTCTCACTGGATTGATCAGGGAAAGTTTCTCTGAAGAGGTGATATCTGAGCAGATGCCTGGTGACGTGAAGCAGCAAGCCATGAAAATATTGCGGCTGACACAAATGCAAAGACTCGGGAAGGTGAGCGTGCTGCACTGGAAGAGAGAGAAGGCCAGGAGGGCAGGGGTGAAGGGAGCAAGGGAAACTTTAGCAGGGAATCAAGTAGTAGCAGTGGCCAGGGCCAGATGGTTTAGGGCCTTGCGAAATAAGAACTTCTGCTTTTAAATGTCCCCTCTTATTATAAAGGCCGCTTTATTCTGCCTTATTGTGTGCTGAGTGTTGGCCCTTTTATCTGCTTGTTTTCTACTCAGCTTTGCTTCCCTCTGTCAAACAAAAAGTATTTTAGAGTCTGCTCTTCCTTCAACAAATGGCTTACGAAGTACCCTGTTCTAGGTATTGGTGATAAAAAGCAGGTTCCCTCAGTCTATGATGTAGTTGGGAGTGGGTGGGTGCATCACAGCACCGGCATGAAAAGACAGTAGCGGCGGGGGCCAAGGAGCACCTTACGACCACCGGAAACAAGCGAGGTTTTGGTTTCCCAGAGAGGAGAGGGGTCGCTTCCGGTGTGCCCAAGGCATCACGGGAGGAGTCGCATCAAAGGAAAGCGTGCTGCAAGTGACGCCAGCCGTTTCGGGACCGGCCGCCCGCTATGGTGGGACCTGGCCAGTAAGTGGGCATTCGCGAGTTTGCGAGTGCAGGGGAGGGGCTAGCTCCTCCTCATGATTTATTCACCCTCTGTGATTGCAGAGAAAAAAGTGCAAGAGGCTGTTGTGGGAAGGGTGTGACCTTGGACATGGAAGGGGAATTTGAAGGGAGGACCCTTGATGTGATTGAGCGAGAATTTTTTGGGAAAATTCTTAAGTCACCAAATTCCATTTGAAGTTTTTCAATGTTTATGTTATTATGTTGCCTATATGTATATTATAACATGCATGTTATTATATTGCTAGACATATACCTCTATCTTATGCTAAATCCAGTTTGGGTTCTAATCTGTGGAGTCATTTGGATTATTTTTCAAAATACTGAAGAAATTATGATGCGGTTGCTCAAAAGTTCCCATTGTTCCCATCCGTGCTCATAACAAAGTTTTTTCTCACAATTTGAGCCCTTGTACTGCTTAGTACCTCCGTTTCCCCAACAGAGAGCCACAAGTCAGTTTCTGTGAGGAGCTGAGAAAAATAGCCTGCCTTCTTGTGAAGGTCAGACTCCTGTAATGTAAGAAAAGCCGTGCTCAGGGTGCGTTCCCCTAGGGGAATGTTTTTCTCCTTCATCACCCGAGATGCTTTGTGTTTCCTTGTGGGCTCCGGAAGGAGCATTTTGGTGGCTCTCGCAGCCAGGAGGGAGGAATCAGGCTGGTAAATTCCAGCCTTAAGTAAGGTTCTTTCCATCTGCCCACAGCTGATTCTTCTGCTTCTCACTTAGGAGTATGTGGCTGATGAAGTCTGCAGTGAAGGTGCCTGGGGACACTGGTATGTGTAACATGTGCCCAAACCTCTACCCCAGCCAGGAGGCTGAATTTAAGTTTGCTCACTGACAGCTGCGATGTTAGCCCTGGAATGTTAATCCTCGCTGAAAGGCTGGATGAAAGGCAACAGCTTTTAGCAGCTGTGTTAATGGTCTCATCCATCAAATGACCCTCTCCCCTCTACCTTCCTGTTGTCACTTATAGCCATGTCTTTGATGAGAAGTGGATGTGAAATCATCTTTTACTTCTATTTATTTGAAAAATATCAACCTTTAAAAAATTCCAAAAGTAGTGTATACACTGTAGGAAGATTTAAAAAGTATAATCAAACATTCTGAAGGAAAATTTTAAATCACCCCTGTAACTTTACATAGCATTAATCTGTACCAAAATTTTGGGTTAAGTCCTTTCACACTTTTTTTTCCCCATTTTTTTTCCCATTTCCCCCCACCTCCCATATTTGCCTTACCCAAGTTTTAAAAAACCCATGTCAAAACATATACATAACTGGGGCATTGGCCTGTAAGCATGGTTTTATGTCCTTCCTTTAAAACTTAACAGATCATGAAAATTTTCTCATGACCTTAACTTTTCTTCTGCACTGTGATTTTGAATATTTACGTAGTGTTCCATCCTATGAAAGTACCATAATTTATTTAACCAGTTCTCTATTGTTGGGCATTTAGGCTACTCTTAAGTTTTTGTCCTCAATAGTCCAATAAGCATATGCACTTAGATATTCATACATATCTAATGAGTGAAATAGCATTTCTGGGTAAGGGTTCTGGACGTTTTAAAGTTTGCAGTAGTCGAGTCTCTAAAGAAAACAAAAAATATTCGGTAATGACCGTGTGATTGTCAGAAGTTGTAAATACCAGTGCAGGCTGATTGCAAAATAAATGACACATGTTGCAAAAGTTACAGAATTTAATGAAGTTGATGAAAGTAGTGTTAGGCATCTGCTTGAATTTTGCAAAGCCTTGTTCGGTGTGGGCGCAGCAGCACTGAACTAGTTAGCCACTGAAGAACATAAGATAAACAGAGATGATGATCCAATAAGTACTTCAAGAGAATGAATCCAGGGTCAAAGGATTAGGAAGGCCCTTAAAAATATCAATGAAGTCATCACCCATTGTTTGCAGAAAAGGACACTTTTTATGACGGAAATGCAGAAATTAAACAGAAACAATGCCATGCCATGTAAGATTTGGGAATTGTGTCCTTTCCTCCCAGCTCCAACACTGATTCAATATTTGTTTTAAGAATCAGCAGAGAGTTGCAATTACAATCTAAATCTTATAAAATATAATAGAAAATAGGCTTATTTCAATATTTTTGGCCTTATTTTTAGATAAAATCCCAGACTTTTCCCCCCAAAATTCATTATGTAATTTTGGACTTCATTTTAATTTAGCTTCACTTTAAATGGCTATTTTCCCAAATTACATGCATGTCTATGTAGAAAATCCCAAGGAATTTATCAAAAATAAATCAGAGCTATTAAGTGAGTTCAGTAGAGTTTCAGTATATAACATAAACAGGCAAAAGTCAGTTGTATTTCTAAATGCTATTTGCTAGCAATGGACATGTGGACACCAAAATTAGAAATACAGTACCATTTTCAATTGCTTAAAAACGAGAAGAAAGAAAAAGAAGAAAATCTAATGAGACATGTACAGGACTTGTATGCTACAAAACACTGATGAAAGCAATCAAAGATCTAAATAAATGGAGAAACATAACATATTCATGAATTGGAAGAATCAACATAGTAAAGATGTTAATTCTCCCCAAACTGATAAGTAGATTTAATATAATTCCTATCAAAAATTAAAACTGATTTAAAGTTTGAGATATATGGTACATTGTTTTCCCCAAACACTGTAATTAATATTTCCCTCAATGAAAAAATTTAAAACAGCTTTATGGAGGTGTAATGGACAATAATAAGCTGCTCATATTTAAAGTGTACTCATATATATGTATGCTGTGACACCACCATGTGAATCAATATAATGAATATGTCTATCATTCCCCCAAATTTCCTTCTACTCCTTTGTAATTCCCCCTACTGTCCCTCCATGTCTCTGATAAATCTTACCTGCCCATCCCTAGGTAAACACTGGTCAGCTTTCCATCACTATAGATATGTTTTTATTTTCTAGAATTTTATATAAATGGAATAGTTGAGTTTACAGTGTTTTGGGGGGCTGACTGGTTTCACTTAGCATAATTATTTTGAGATTCATTCTTTTTGTGTGTGTGTTAATAGTTTATTGCTGAGTATTCCATTGTATGGATTTATCGTAATTTGTTAATCCATTCACCTGTTGATGGGCATTTGGGTTGTTTCCAGTTTTTTGCTGTTTTAAATAAATAAGCTGTGAATGTTTATGTACACACCTTTGTGTGGAAATGTTTTCATTTCTCTTGTGTAAATACCTAGGAGTGGAATGACTGAAACAAATGGATAATTTGTTAACTTTTTAAGAAACTGCCAAACTGTTTTTCAAAGTGGTTGTGCCATTTTTGACATTATCACTAGCAGATAGGAGGGGTTCAGTTTCTCCATCTCTTAGCCTGCACTTGGATTTTGCCATTGTAGTAGGTGTGTAGTGGTATCTCATTATGTTATTTTCCTAATGACTCCATATGTTTAGTGTTTTTCATGTACCTGTTTGTCATCTGTATATCTTCTTTGATGAAATGTTTAAATCTTTTGCTTCTTTAGAAATTGGATGATCTGTTTTTTTTTTTATTTTTAGACTTCTTTATATATTCTAGACATAAATTCTTTGCAAATATACTTTAAGGGATATAATTTGCAAATACTTTAAGTCTGTGGCTTTTAAAAAAATCTTTAATTTTAAAATTGAAATATAGTTGATTTACAATATTAATTTCAGGTATACAAATAGTGATTTGACAATTATACACATTACTTAATGCTCACTGTGATAAGTATAGTTGCTATATGTCAACATATGAAGATATTAGAGTACTATTGACTGTATTTCCTATTCTTTCATCCCCATGGCTAATTTGTTTTATAATTAGATGTTTATATCTCTTTCTCCCCTTTTCTGTTTCACCCATTTCCCCTCCCCACACCACCATGGTGACCACCAGTTCTCTGTTTTTATGAATCTATTTGTGGTTAGTTTATTTGTTTTGTTTTTTAGATTCCACATACAAGTGAAATCATATGGTATTTGTCTTTCTCTGATTTATTTCACTTAGTGTTAATGCCCTCTAGATCCATCCATGTTGTCACAAATTACAAGACTGCATTCATTTTTATGGCTGAGTAATATTCCATTGTATACATATATCACATCTTCTTTATCCATCCTTCTATCAATGGACACTTAGGCTGCTTCCATATCTTGGCATTATTATAAATAATGCTGCAGTAAACATAGGAGTGAATATATCTTTTCAAATTAGTGATTTTGCTTTCTTCAAGTAAATTTCCAGAAGTGGAATTCCTTCATACGGTATTTCAATTTTAAGTTTTTTGAAAAATCCCTACTGCTTCCCATAGTGGCTGCACAGTTTATATTCCCACCAACACTGCACAATTGTTCCATTCTCCCCACATCCTTTCCAACACTTGTTATTTCTTGTCTTGTTGTTATTAGACTTTCTGACTGGTGTTAGGTGATACCGTGGTTTTGATTTGCATTTCCCTGATGATTAGTGATGTTAAGCATCTTTTCATATGTCTGTTGGCCATTTGTATGTCTTCTTTGGAAAAATGTCTATTCAGGTCTTTTGCCCATTTTTTTCACTGGATTATTATTTTTTTGGTGTTGAGTTGTATGAGTTCTTTATATAGTTTGGGTGTTAGTGTAGCTTGTCTTTTCACTCTCTTTAACATTGTTTTTCAAAAAGCAGAAACTTTAAACTTTGATGAAGTCCAGTTTATCAATTTGCTCTTTCATGGCTTGTGCATTTGGTGGTGTCTCTAAGAAATCTTTGCCTAAGCCAAAGTCACAAAGATTTACTCTTATGTTTACTTTGAGAAGTTTTTGTGATTATAGTTTGATTTCCTCTTTGGTCCAAAATTTTGTTTAGGACCATATTTTGAATTGTTTTTTGTTTTAAGCTTTTGTTGTTAATTTTAAACATATTTGAGATTGTGGCCTGTATAGTTGATGCTGTAAAATATTGAGGCCAGTAGAGGCTGGGAGCTGGGGAAGAGTGGATGCTAGAAGGTGGCAGAGAAACAGGAATGAGGAGCATACCATCTCTGTGTAGATCGCCTCCCCTCTTCCTGGAGACCAAACTCCTCATGTTTATACTCCACCACATCTCTCTTGTCTTATCCTTTGTCCCTCTTTTCTAAGTTCTCCCTCTCTTTCTCTCTCTCTGACTCAGTCGTCCAATCTATCAAAAAATCCTGCGTGTGCCACTTTGACAACACATCGAGAATACATCTACTCTCCTCATCTCCCCAATGCTGTTTCCCTGGTCTAAACCACTGTTGTTGTTTCATTTATTTATTTTACAGTAGACTTCAACTAGTCTCCCAGTTCCTACCTTTGCTCCCTTCAGTCTGTTCTCAACACAGCAGCCAGAGTGATTGTTTTAAAATGTGTGTCATTATTAGTCCTATTCTAAACCCTCAAAGCTTTCCATCTCACTGTGAGTAAAGACAGAAGTCCTTAGAGTGGTCCTTGGGCCTTCCATGATCTGACACCCTGGTTCCTCTTTTACATCATACCCCGATATCTTGCTGGTTCTCCTCCAGTCCCTTTAACATGCCAACCTGCCCCTGCCTCAGGACCTTTGCATTTTCTGTTTTTCCCACTGCCTGGAAATGCTCTGACTTCATATACTTACTCTCGCTTCCTGCAGGTCTCCACTCAAATGTCTTCACATTACAGAGGCCTTCCTTGACTACTCGCCACAAAATACTAACTGCCTAACCCTTGCTTTTTTATTTCCCAGCACCATTTATTATCTGACACATTACCTAGCTTCTTCTTTGTTGATTGCCTTTCTCTCCTTATAGGATGTGAGTTCCCAGAGAGCAGGAGCTCTGCTTTGTTTACTGCTACACCCGCAGAACTTAGAACAGATGCTCAATACCTGTCGGTGGAGTGGAGAAATGATAGGTCCTGTCTGGAGGCACAGCCTTGGAAAGTGTTTTCTGTCATAATTTCTAACAATGTGGGGAGATTTAATCAAGTCAAGTCCCGCAAAAGATACTTGTGTGGGAGGGTAGGGGCGAGAGAGGGGATTCTGGGTGGTGATGGAGGTGCAAAGTATTGAATGCTCTGCAGAACCATATATAATATTAAAAGAGATAATAGCTAGGTAAGAACTGTATTGGAGAGTAAATAATTTTGCAGATTAAAAAAATGACGCCCTGGCTTAATTTATAAGTGTACTGTAGTTTTTATTTACTCAACATTGGGAAAAATGAACATCATAAAGCAAGTGACCAAAAATGGCACATTTTGTGCGTCTCGTCAGCTCCTTGGCAGCATCAGGCCGATATGTTCACTGTGCACTGACTTTTGTGTGAACCTCCCGGCTCTTCACCTGCAGCTTGTTGACCTGGGACTCAGCAATGTCAGCCCGCTCCTCGGCCTCCTCCAGCTCGTGCTGGAGCTTGCGGAACTTAACAAGGTCAGCATTGGATTGTTCCTCCTGAGAGTAGAGATAAAACTGGGAGAATTAGACTTAGTGGTTCTTGTTGCACTCTTCACCAAACAGGATTTTTTTCCCTCAACTCAGATATTTCCTTCTTATGGCCTGTTTGCCATATCTGATTTCAAATCTGGACAGAAGTTATAACTTCAATTACATTTTTTACTCAAAAGAGTGAAGGAAGAAACCATTTTGAAATGGAAGGGACAGCCTTATTATGTCAAACCCATACATACGGGCCACCTATTTATGAGCTATGGATTGGGTGGAAAGGCAGAAGAGGCCCCCAAATGCCCTTATGCTTAGCAAGTACATGTAAGGTCAAACTAACTGCGGGAAAATCCACTCAAAATTTTTTGCTCTGTGTTTTGACTCTGATATATGGAAAAAGGGAAAAAGTGGGTTTAGGAAGAA
Organism: Manis pentadactyla; assembly: GCF_030020395.1. Classification (NCBI taxonomy): domain Eukaryota; kingdom Metazoa; phylum Chordata; class Mammalia; order Pholidota; family Manidae; genus Manis; species Manis pentadactyla. The sequence goes on along the minus strand of NC_080022.1, from coordinate 131,181,054 downwards.
AGTATGCCTGTGTTGGTTTGACTTATTATCATACTATTTGTGCCTCTTTTCTTCCCTTCCTTTCTTCCTACTTAACTTCCTCCCTATGTGTCTGAACAATGGAGAACAACCAGGAAAAGAAGCTGGAGAATCTTCCAACATGTCCTTATTTGCTACAGCAAATGTGGGGACATAATATTGCTGGAAGTGAGTGAATGAGTTAGTTGGGGTAAGAGACTTATGTCTGGTTTTTGAGAACACTTGATTTTGTGCATTTCTAAAGGGAGAGTAATATTTTGGTGTTAATTAGACTTTCTACTGTATATTCTCTACAGCTATCAAGTAAGGTAGGTTATTTGGAACCTTTTCCCCCAACCCTTACAAATTGCTTGATGAAAAAAGAAAAGTCTCTTCTTGAAGGCTTATTCTGTAATTAGGATTTAGGGGTAAATTCATATTTGTAATATCTTTCTTAAAATATGAATGTTATATTCCTATTTTGTTTCCTTCTTTCTCGTTAACATATCCTAATATACTTTCAGCCCCAAAAGAAATTTTCTTTTCCCTCAAGGGCTTAAAGATACTTACAGCTTCCTCAGCTTGTCTCTTGTATGATTTTACCTTTGCCTGTAATTTATCCACCAAGTCCTGTAGCCTGAGAACATTCTTGTGGTCTTCCTCAGTCTGAAGTTTGAAAAAAAATGGTCTGCATTCAATCCAATGAAATAAACCTACTATAGGTGGTGGTAAAAACAATACTTTGGTATGTGGGCAGGTGGGCCTGGGGTAAGCTTGGTCAGCTCTGGGGCTTCCTTCATAGTATTAACAGTAGCTGCTCTTGTTAACTATCCACTGTGTGCAGGCACTGTATTAGGGAATTGTACACATCTTCTCTAATCCTTCCCTCCCTACTCTGGAGAGTAGATGTTGTTAGTGTATTTTACAGGTGGTGAAAATAATGTTCAGAGGGTTAAGTAACCTACCCAAGTTCAAAAGTTAGAGAGGCCAAGCTAGGACCAATACCCAGTTTATCTGACTTTAAAACCTGTGTTCTTTCTTCTTTTACGCTATTTTCTAAAGGCCTTGCTGATTTTCCTATAGCTTCAGAAAGGGTCTGTTGTAAGCAGTTGTGTCACTCGGCCCTTGTGTATGTCACATTAGTCTGTATCCATTCATGAGTGCTACATAAGTGGTCATGGGGTTGACAGTTTTACTTTGGGCAGGAAGTCCAGACACTTCAGAAAGCTGCTCCCCTTACCTGGTAGGTGAGTTCCTTTATTCTTCTCTCATGTTTCCATGAACCTTTAACAGCCTCTGCATTGCGTTTCTGCTCATTTTCAACCTCTCCTTCAAGCTCTCGCACCTACAACCAAGAAAAATACTTACACAGTCAGTTTTGGGGAACATTAATTAGCTCAAGGCCTACTGAAGAAGGTGGGTGGGTGTCCCCAGCCCCAGGAAGGGGATGGGCATCCGTATGTAGGAAGAGCGGATGGATGGAGCCCTTTTTCCCTTCCCAAATTCAGAGAGATCGAGAGACCCACCCTGGCCCCCAGTTCCTGGATCTGCTTCTTCTCGCCCTTCAGGGCCAGCTGCTCAACCTCGTCCAGACGGAGCTGCAGGTCCTTCACCGTCTGCTCCAGGTTCTTCTTCATCTGCTCCAGGTGGGCGCTGGTGTCCTGCTCCTTCTTCAGCTCCTTGGCCATCATAGCCGCCTACTTAGTAAATAAGCCAAGAGAAGAGGGAACCTCGTGATGGCAGGTAACACACGTGTATCAGGAAAGCACATCTCGTCTTGCTCACATCAGTGGTGGCCTTCTTGGCCTTCTCTTCTGCATTGCGCAATTCTTGAATTACTTCTTCCACTTCACTCTGGAGTTGTGAAACATCATTTTCCAACTTCTTCTTAGTGTTGATCAGGCTGGTGTTCTGTTAAAAATAGTCAGTGAAAATTTATAAAACTTGCAGTTTGCCCATTTGGGATTTTATAAATGTCTTCTTTGTTGGCTTGTGCAGGGGACCTGATGGCAACATTTCACCAAAATTTAAATATTTTTTCAATGAAAATTACTAATCATTTGTAAGTTTGGAACCCACCCCCGCTGCACTGCCTGGGTCCATCTGAGTTTTGCATAATGACTCGAGGTTTAAGACTGCCTATATTAATTAATTGCTCTTTCAATTATATTTCAACCAGGCATCACTAGCATTCTATCTTTAAAAGGATGGAATTGTTAGAAAAGAATACATGTTTTTTTGAGTACCTGGCACTAGGAGTTTCTTAGTCAGAAGGAATCTATTCTCTGTTGACTTCTGTGATTTTCTCTTTTGGGGAATACTGCATTGTTTTATGAAAATGTTTTCTTAGAAGTTGAGCAGTATGGTTCTCAAAAGGAAACAATGCTGCCGCAGTGGGTATCTGGAAATGTTTGGAGTAGATGTTTTTGGTTGTCAAAATGACTAGGGGTGCTACTGTGTTTAATGCCTGGGCAAGCGATACTAAACTTCCTGTGAGGCATAAGGACTTACCACAGTAGTGCCAGATGCTGAGGTGCTCTTAATGAGAAACACTACCTGGAGCACTTTCAAATTTGGAGTGAGCTGTTATCTTTATTTGAGCTTATTCTACATGATGGTTTTCAAAATAATGTAAAATGTCAAACCTGACTTTTAAATAAAAGAGTATTGCCCTCTCTTTTTTTGGATAGAAACTCTAAAAATGACAAATTGGAACACACACCAAAAAATCACCTATAATCCCATCACTCATCTGAGAGCATATCCCCAATCCTTTTATACATAAAGAGAAATGGGGTGCCTCCACATTGCAATTGTGTTCATCACTTAACAGTACACCAGCATTTATTTGATATGAGGGGCTCACCTGGGTGTGGAGGAGCTGGACGCGCTCACTGGTGTCCAGGAGCTCCTGTTCTGCGATTTTCCTGCTCCTCTCTGTCTGCTCCAGAGTGGCCCTCAGTTCCTCCACCTCGGCCTGCAGCAGGTTGGCTCTGCGCTCCACCATGGCCAGCTGCTCCTTGAGGTCCTCCTGGCCCCGGAGGGCGTCATCCAGGTGCAGCTGGGTGTCCTGTTAAGTGAAAAAAAGGCCTTGGACACTGTGAAGAGGACATGAACATCCCAGGAGATGAATAGGAAGGAGGTGCTGGTGCCAGGATCAGGAAATGACAAGCCTGTCATTTGAATGAGTGTGAAAATGGAGATGTCACCAGCTTAGGTGAGAGACAATTATCAGGAGACAGACTCTTGTTCCTTGTATGCTATTATGTGGTTATGTTTTCATGTATAAGTCACTGATGTTTATCATCTGTGGAGCATTTTCCACATGCTCTACCCAGTACTGTACATATGTTACCTCATTTAATCCTCACAGTAACCCTATGAGGTGGGTAATTTTATTCTGTGGAAGAAGAAACAGAGGTTCTGATAAATTAAATAACTTGTTTAAAATCCGGCAGCTAGTATGTGACAAAACTAAGACTCAACTTCAGGCTTAGCAAAGCCGTGCACTTTCTCTCACATCATAGCGTACCTCTGGGCTTCTGTTTGTTCTTTTACATGACATTTATTTTTAAATGTTACATTTTATTTAAAAATGTTATATTCTGTGTATATTTAATTTAGCTACCTTTATACTATGAGCTGTGTAATTCGTTAAAAGAAAAGAGTGGATGGTTTTAACAAGACAGCGTTTTGATGAATGGAAGATGGTTAACTTCCCTGAATTATCTGGGCTGTTAACTGTGAACCCATTTACCTTCAGCACGCCTTGTGTGTTCCTGTAATTCCTCAAGCTCTCTGCAGCCAGGCAGTTGGCATGGTTCAGCTGGATTTCCATTTCATTCAGATCTCCTTCCATCTTCTTCTTGACCCTCAGGCTATCATTCCTGCTCCTGATCTCAGCATCCAGGGTGCTCTGCATCGTCTCCATGACTCTAATGTGGTTTCTCTTCAGCTGGTCAATCTCCTCATCCTTTTCAGCAATTTTCCTATCAATTTCAGACTTGACTTGGTTCATCTCCAGCTGGATGCACAGGATCTTTCCCTCTTCATGTTCGAGAGATGTCGTAACAAAACAGTAATCAATTAATAATGGAAAATAATTTGAATATATGGATCATATTCCCTTGTGAGCCAAACTCTTATTAACACCTTATTAGAATTAGTTTGTCTAATTTTACAAAAGTACAGTGTAACAGTTCCAGGAACCTGCTAGGTAAATCATTTTTTTGTTTATTTAGTCATGGATTATACAGGGCAGCTCTGTAATAAAGGTGGTATGTAAAGTATAAAGTGCTATATGAATATTATTCATATGAGTACTAACAGAAATTGTATGATTAAACTTATGTGTGGTAAATATAAACTCAATCTGTTTTATAAATTAAAATGTTCATGTGTGATACACCAATTTTTGCAGAAATTCTCAGTTTAAAACATATTTTTTTCTGTTTACAAAATACATGTTCATGTAGAACATGGGAACAATATGTAAAAACAAAGGAAAATTTCCTATTGTACTCCCACTCAGAAATAACTATTTTAATGTATATATTTTTCTAGTTTTTTTCCTATTTATATATATTTCTATATGATACAATTGTATTGTATATGCAAATGTATGTCTTGCTTTAAAAATTACTGTCTACCATAAATATTTTCCCATCTTAATTATATTTAATGGCTATATAAAATTGTATCATATGGATGTTCCATAATTTGGTTCATCTTGTTCTTGGATTGGACATCTTTGTACTTAAAGTTTTACCTCCATTTAAGGTAGTTTTCCTGGGGTAGAGTCTTAGAAATAGAATTCATGGGTCATAGCATTACATTTTTAAGGCTTCTAATACCTAGAGCCAAATTACCCTTCAAAAAGATTAAATGAGTTCAAATTCTCACCAGCTCTGTAATAATGGATCCATCTCAGTACCATTGCCCACTTTGAGTGTTTTCACGATGTTTATCTTTGATTCTGCCACCCTGCAACATAATAATATGTACCTCTGCATCCTCTAAGGCAGCCTGAATATCACATTTCTCTTGTTCCATTTGCTTCTTTATTTTCTCCAGTTCATGGATTTGCTTTCCTCCCTCAGCAATCTGCTCAGTGAGGTCTGAAATCTCCTCTGTGGGTGAACATACAAAGGAGAAGTGGGCAGGCTGATGCAATATGGAAAGGTCCTGCCAGGGCTATATCGGGTAGGGATGTTGAAGAACACTCACGCTGCAAGTTCTTATTTTCTCTCTTGAGCATTTCAAGCTGATCCAGGGATTCCTCGTAGGCATTCTTGACCTTGAACAGCTCAGTGCTAAGAGAACGGGTCTCCTTCTGGGAGGCCTCAAGTTCAGCCTGTGTTTCCTCACACTTCTGTTTCCATTCTGATAGGACCTGGAAGTACATCAGAACTAAGCCTCTGTAACCAAGAATCATGAGCATTTCTCCCTAGGAAGCCGGTCACTGTGGGCTACCTTGTCAAAGTTCCTTTGCTTCTTGTCCAGGGCTGCACAGGCCGCGTTTGTTCTCTCCACATCCAGCATGAGGTCCTCCACCTCATTCTGGAGCCGCTGCTTCGTCTTTTCTAGAGAAGCACATTTGGTGTTCACAGCTTCCACGTGTTCCTCTGCATCCTGCAGACGCTGGGCCAGCTTCTTCCTGGCAAGTTAGCCAGGCAGTTAAGGACAGTGGTCAAAAACAGGGGGAAGAAATAACCTCTTTGGCCCCTTTCACAGTCTGGTTTCTATAATGGCAGATAACATTTGGTTTTCAAAACAGTGGCAGCCAAAACTGCTTTCTAGATTGATAAACCCTATGAAAAGGTCCAAAGTGGTGAACAATCAGATTCAAGTCCTTAGTATGTCATGCAGTTCTTAGGAGGCTGCTGTTAGTGCTCCATCGTAACGTGTCTTTTAACAGAAATAATTGAGAATTTTCAATTCTAATGGAGTATGGTTGTGAATGGTTAGCTAAGTCAATTTTAGTGATTGATTTATATAATTCTACTCATTCCTCAAAAGATTTGAAACTAACTAATTGGGCAGAGGTATGCTAAGCACATTCACTTGCTTTCTCAGACTTTCTATTTCATTTTAGGTACTTTTTCCCTAGAGAAATATAGCCAGTTTCTTCTAATCATATACATTTGTCCTGGATGGATAAATCAGGACAGTTCATGGAGTTGAAGCAAAGCCAGGTTGTTTTCCTTTGGAATTGCCTACATTCTTTCTTTATTGCTCATTGCATGCCAGCGTTACCTCCTTATAGTTCAGAAAATCCTTTAGCCCTGCTGTCCAAGAAGACCTACTTGAAGGTCCCCTTTGGTCTGCACATGGACCAAGGCTTTACTTTGCTTAGACCAACCCTTGACATTATATATGGTTTGGTGGCCTCTGCCATGAGTCTTAAGAGATATATTTTTCTACTGCAGTACTTAAGAAGATTGGCTCTTCTCAATCATAATAAAAGTTGGTCACGGGGATGGCAGTACAGCATGGAGAATACAGCTAGTGATTCTTTAACATCATCTTCCTATGTTGACAGATAGTAATTGCACTAGTCAGGGTGAGGATTGAATAATGTGGATAACTGTTGAACCACTGTGTTGTATACTTGAAACCAATGTAAGGTTATGTATCAACAATACTTCAATAAAAAAAAAGAGGAAAGAAGATGGGGTCTGGAATCAGAATATCTGGTTCTAATCCAGGCTGTACCACTTACTAATCATATGTCCTTGGATTTGTTGGTTAACCTCTCACAGCCTCAGTTCCCTCATTTGTAAAATAGGGATAAGAATAATAATACCATCATGTTTGTATGAAAACTAAATGAACTAATGGCTGTCTACATAGTACCTGATACACAGTGTGCACTGAGTAAAGGTTTATGTCTGCTGTTATGCTGTCATCATCAACATTGTCACAGCTGCTTCTGGGAGTAGCTGAGTTGGGCAGCTTAGGAAACCCTATCATTTTCCTCCCCCAGATTTACAGCCCGTACTTGGCCTCCTCCAGCTCCTCTGTGTGCTGGGTGGCGTCCGTCTCGTACTTGGTCCTCCACTGGGCCACCTCGCTGTTGGCCTTGGACAGCGCCCTCTGCAGCTCGGCCTTGGCTTCCTGCTCCTCCTCATACTGTTCCCGCAGCAGGTCACAGTCGTGGCGGGAGGACTGCAGGGCGTGTGCCAGTGCGTTCTTGGCCTGAGGAAGTACCAGTTCCATGACTTACATCCACTTATTCAGTGGTATTTAATTTGCACACCAGAAGTAGAACCTAACTGGACATGTTTAGATCTTTGGTAAAACTCACTTTCATTTCCTCCTCTAGCTGATGTTTCAGCTCTTCGATCTGCTGAGTGGACAATTGTTTGCTCCTTGAAAGCTGAGAGACCAAAGCATCTTTCTCATCTAATTGTCGGGAATATTCACCTAAGAATAACAGAAATAAAGGAATTTCTTAATAGAATACAAAAATAAGCCTAAAGTTTTTATACTTTCATATCTGTATGTATATATACATCAAATATATACTTTTTATCTGCTTCTAAATATTACATAACTGATTAGAACTGGAGATTAAAAAGCAGAATTGCTGAAGGAGTATAATAAGCCACTAGCCTGCTGATTCTTGCTTTTTATTCTTTATGCCCTGCTCAGCGAATTCTGATAGTTTATTTATCCACCTCTAGAATGAGAGGGAGCATTGCTATTTATGCAGAACCTCTGGGGTTGCTTTTATCTAGTACATAGTTGCAGGACTCAGAGAAAGGTCTGCACCGGCTTCTGTCTGCAGCCGTGCCCTCTGGGCCAACAGGTCATTGATCAGACGCTGCTGCTCTTCTTCCTTGGTCTTCAGTTCACTTGCTTGATCTTCTAGAGTGTGGCACATCTTTTCAAGATTTCCCTATGGAACATGTGGCAATGAAAGATGAGACAGTGAATGCAGTTTAAAAAGTTAAAACTTCATTCTTTAAATATGTTTAGAGTGAATAAATTTCATGTCAAGTATAAGTAGAAAGTCTGGCACCAACTCTATGGAACATGCTAGGATTCAGCATGGTGAGTGCATAATGTCCCTAAAGTGGTCATGTGGAGGCTACTCAATTATTCCACTGGTATACCTGTTTAAAGTGGATTTTGAAATAATCCTCGTGGGTCATAACCATCATTAAAAAGAATAGAATCTCTTACAGGTTATTAATTACCCTTGCTTAGAGTTGGTATTGGGTACCTTGGCTTTGGAAATGGCCTCTGCATTACTGCTAAGGTCATCAATCTCTATCTTCATCTCACTCTTCTCCTTCTCCAGCTTCTGCTTGACCCTCTGCAGGTTGTCAATCTGCTCCCCGAGCTCGGCCATGCTGTCCGCGTGCTTCTTCCTCAGCGTGGCCGCCGTGGCTTCATGCTGCAGGGTGGCCTCCTCCAGGTCCCTGCGCATTTTCTGGAACTCGGCCTCCCGCTTCTTGTTCATCTCAATCTGGGCCGTGGTCGCCCCTCCGGCTTCTTCCAGCCGCTCGCTGATCTCCTCCAGTTCCCGGGAGAGGTCAGAGCGCTGTTTCTCTGCTTTGGCCCGGGAGGCCCGCTCCGCCTCGATCTCCTCCTCCAGCTCCTCGGTGCGGGCCTGGGAGAAACCCAAGCACATTAGCAGAAACTCATCTCACTTTCAAGTATTTTGGGGGTGCAGAGAAAAATGGAGGTGAGATGGCTCACCTGCAACTCTTTGATCTTCTTCTGTAGTTGAATTTCTACTGCCTGCTCATCTTCAATTTTGCTTAGCAGATTGCTGATTTCAAATTCTTTCCTTTAGACAGAAGAACAAGACACATTAATACTCATGAATTGAAAGGTGATACCATACAGAATTTTTTTTGGAGTCCCTACTTTTTGAGTTTCTCATCAAGTTGCTATTTGTCATTCTCTGTATCCATCATGGATTCTTGAGCCAATTTTAGGTCACCCTCCAGTTTCCTCTTTGCTCTCTCTAGATCCATTCGAAGTTTCTTTTCTTGCTCCAGAGACCCTTCAAGCTAAGGAGAAAGTCACTGTGTTACACATGAAAGTATATTTAAAACAAAAAAACTTTTCAAGTGGATATTAAAGACACACTTACATCATCCACTTGCTGCTCTAGCTTGATTTTAGCTTTGGTCAGGGTGTTGACCTTGTCTTCTTCCGCCTGCAGGTCATCCAGGGTCTGCTGGTGGGCCTCTTGGAGGGCCTTCTCCTTGGTCAGCTTAGCTATGGTTTCATCCAGGCCCGCCATCTCTTCTGTGAGGTTTTTCACCTAGAAGGTTAAGGAAGAGAGTATCTCTGCCACCAAGCAGCTTATTGGATGGCAGAACCTCCCCGTGGTAGTGCAGGGTGTGATTCGTACCTTATTTTCAGTAGCATGTTTCTCCTTCTCCACCTTGGTCAGTGTCAGCTCAAGGTCATCTATGTCCTTCTTGAGCTCTGAACATTCGTCCTCCAGCTTCCGCTTCTTGGCCGTCAGCTCGGCGTTGATCTCCTCCTCATCCTCAGCCCTCTCAGTCAGCTCCTTGATTTTGGCCTCCAGCTGGATTTTGTTTTTAATCAGCTGGTCACACCTTTCCTCTGCATCAGCCAGAGCATCTGCTTCCTGTGGAGATATTCATTAAGATATTTAGAGAATTTATACTTATTTATTTTTACTTGTTCTTTGCACAAAATAGTAGTGTTTACTGAATTCTGCTGTAGTTTTCGGTATGAATAGAAATTGAACTTTATTGAACATTATTACATGGCCTGGAGAAATGCAGCTATTTAGAAGTGAGAGTATAGATTTAGGAGCAAATTAATCTGAAAAATGATTAGATTGAGCCAATTGACTTTTTAAAAAAATAGTGCCTAGAAGAGTGTTGGGACCTAAGGAAGCCTGAGTTTTGGTCCCATTATCTTTCCTCCGTATGGATGAACTTGGGTAGACACTTTATTCCTCTAATTCTCAATTTTCTCATATGTAATTAAGGGTGTTGGAATAAATGATTGCTAAGAACATTTCAACTGTAATATTCAAAGACTGTGACTTACTCAAGTTGTTAGTTTGTAGTTTGGTCTTTTCCCACTCAGACAACTAGTTACTAGATGATTAAATTTAAAAAAGAAAAGAAAAGGAGCTTAAATAATTTTACACCTATGAATACATTTCCATGTAGCATTTTTAATTTACTCAAAACCTTCCTGATAGTCCATAACAGTCCTATAATTGTCCAAAATTTCCATTTCCATTTTCATGACCACCTATTAGTCTCAAAATGAATTTTGGAATATATAAGACCACTTAATTTTGAGAAACTGTATAGCTCAATACAGTTTTTATAAGTCACTAAGGACTCAAATAAAAGTCAGTTTAGCTACTTACTTACTTATTAGAATATTCAGGCTTGGGAATTTCTTTAACTTCTCAGTGTTTGTTTTGCTCATATCTTCAGTTTTTTAAATGTCTAAGTGGATGATAATGGGGACTTTCCAGGACTTCTTTGCTTTGATTTTTAATAGGGATATGCTCAATAAATATTATTCACTGATGGATGATAATACTTATGAAAAGAGTTTAAGATGAAAAGGCTCTTGATCCTATCTATGCTTGATCCTATCTATGCTCCATATAAACGAAGATATCAGGACAAAAAGTTGAAAACAGCTTAAAAATTTTAGGAAAACTATCCTTTCCAAATGTGTCTTTGTGACACTTTTGGGCATGTTGGACCCATGACATGGGACATTATGTTTGGCCAGAGCCCTGGTGCCAAACCCACTCATCACACTGGTTGCAGCTCCCTCCTGAGCCAGTAAACAGAGGCCCTAAGAACTTGGGATCTGTATCAATGGAAGAATCACAGGGGCCACTCAGCTCTACCTTACATCCTGGTAGTTGAGTTCAAATAACTGAAAACAAATTCACTGAGCTAACTCTCAGGGGTGGGATGGAGACTGGGATTTGGGTGCTTGCCTGTAAACTGCTTCCTTCGTGGCTATTACATTTGTGATATTGAATAAATTCTGTAATCCTCCCTTTCCCATTTGTAATTTGGAAATATTTGTGCTTTACCTTCCTCATAGGAATATTGAAAGATAAGACAAATACTTCAAAAAGCAACTTGAGATTTTCTTTTTTTGAGAAAAGGCCATCTGTAAATCCAGAGAATATGTGCCTTCCAGGAAAGCTTTAGTAACCTGTTGCATTCAGAACACAGAACACTCACGGATTGAACCTGGAGCTGCAGGTCATTCTTCTCTTTCAAGAGAGTGACCATTTTTTCCTCCAGTTCCTTCCTTCTTGCCTCTGACTTGGCCAGTTCATCTTTGGTTTTCTGAAACTCTTCCTTCATGGTGGCCATCTCCTTCTCAGTCTCCGCGCTCTTGAGGAGGGGCTTGATCCTGAAGAACAGCTTCATCCAGGGCCAGTGCTTGACATTCATGAATGCACGTACATTGTACTGGATGCAGAAAATGGCTTCTCTGAAGTGACACAAAAATACCAGTGCAGATCGATCCATTAGTGGCAATGTTAATGTTATTGTTTTTTATAGACAAGTTCTTCCTTTAATGACCCCCCCACATATAAACGATATATCAGATTCTGTATATGTTATATGCAGGCTTTACACACACATACACACACACACACACACACACACACATTCTCTCATACTCTCACTCATAGCAGTCTTCAGTATAACCACTTTGTTAATGTATATTGCTCATACTGAACAACTGTGTTCTCAAACTAGCAAAGAAACTAAATTTACAGGGGGAATACTTTGCATATATGAGGAACACTTACCAATTTAAGATCATTTGAGACATTACAACATCAGTGATTTGGGAGTGGATGTGGCAATTGTAAGCTGACTGTACTGTTTGGCTGTCAACATGTAGATATGAACTGTGAGATGGCATAGGCTGCTTTCTCAATTGCTCACTTAATGAATTTATTATTTATCATGTCTTTCTTGAAGCCTTTCCTCCTATTTTGATCACTACTGAATTAGCTACTCTCTGAACTACTTTTGTTAGCTTCCTCAGATAATATACTGGCTCTTTTCAGATTCTTTCAAATGCCTCATTCTTATCTGCTCAATAAAATTGTTAATGTATGCAGGGGATTTAGCATGGATTGAGCTCCAAATTTGTTTTATTTAAATGAAACATTTAAATATTAATAAAAGATACCCTTTCAGCAAACTGTAGCAATAGACCAGGTTTGACCACCCTGTAGCAGTGTAAATCCATTCGTAAATCCAGAGTATTAGTATGTCTCATCAAGCTTATTAAAAAGGAAATTCTTTTTCTATATAGGTCCAATTTTTAAGAACTTTAACTCTGAGGTTAACTCTGAGGTACCACGGCACAAACCATAATGTAGACCCATGGAAAAGACTTGGGAATAGTAATAATGCAAACCTAAATCAGTACAAATGAGCAAAGTGAATGCAGAATGTATGTGTAAGGATGCACACATTAGTGCTATACTAGTGTTGGGTAGATAGAGCTGGATGAAATGAATTAGAGAAAGGAGAAATGGAAGTTTTGAACTGGTGAATAGATAAACTAAGCTGAGGGGAAAGGGCTTGTGTAAACATGAAAGTAGGAGATATACAAAATGTTTAGCCTGTCTGGAAAAGGCTCTGTGGTTGGGAATGATGGAAGAGGTGGGGAATAAAGAGGGCCTTGACAGCCATGCAAGGCCACTTGGATTTGATGTGGGAGACCATGGGAAACCACAAACAGATATGGCATGATGAAAATAGTGCTTATTGCAAATTATTCTGGCAGCTATATGTGAGATAGATGTAAAGGGAGAAATTGAAGGGAGGGTTTTGGAGGGAATCCAAATGTGAGGGGTAAAGCAAAGGCTAATGTGTTGTAGGAGTGAGTGAGTTCTGAACGGTATGAGAAGCATGTAATAGCCCCACATGAAAGTTAATGGATGAAGGAGGCTGATCAACACAGTCCCTAAGGGACCTTACAATCTGATATTCTGCATGGTTGTTACCTCCTTTGCAATATCTTCTGATATTCTACTCTCATTAGGAATCCCCTGCAGACTGCTTGAGTTCTTGTTATAATCTGGGCCAATTTATCGTCTCTTATTTCTTCCAGAAGACCCAACAGGCCAGCTTTGAAGAAAACCTGGAGAAAGGGAGAATCACAGATCATCTGCGTTATGACAGGAGACACAGAAATGGCAGGAGGTACTTGGATCAGGTGTAAATAAATAACAGCTGTATCTTGGTACGTCCGAATTTACATTGGGTGTGATCAATATCAATAGAGGCAAGAAGGTTCTCAGAAGCCTTCTTGCTGTCAATGAACTGTCCTTCTGGAATAGCACTCGCGTTTAAAACTTTGTATCTGTCAGTCAAAGAAAGAATGATGAGGAAGGTGTGATCATATATGAAACCAAATGACATAAAATGAAACATGCATTAAAATCTGAAAGAAAAAGTAAAAGTAGAAATCCAAAAGTCCTTTAAGTGCAGATAGTAGAACAGTATGATATTTCTGTGGTCCAGCCCATGTCTCCCTCCAATATTTAAGAAGCATTATCTCTTCTAACCTGTTATTCTATCCTACTGCACAAGACTATATTATTTGAATATTTTATTATATTTACTAAGCAGGATACATGAAATTCAAGGGACAAGGGATAACAGTTTTAAGAGAATAAACTATTCATGGCATTCAGTGAAATACAGCAAAGAGAGACTGGCCTTTGCTTAAAATCCCCATAGAGGATCCTGCTGGGGAAGCCCTTCCTGCAGATGCGGATGCCCTCCAGCACGCCATTACACCGCAGCTGGTGCAGGACGAGCTCGTGCTCCATGGCCCCTAAAACACAGCAGAGTGCGCCTTCCTGGGCACTGACTTTTCACCCTGTGCCTGTTGGAGTATCTCATGCTCTTGTTTCTTACCAGGAGTTTTGGTCTCATTGGGGATGATGCACCGCACAAAGTGGGGGTGGGTGCTCCTCAGGTTGGTCATCAGCTTATTTAAGTTTTCCTAGAAAGCCAGATAGAAGGGACTTGATGAGAAAGTTTTATTTCCGATTGCTTTTTTGTAATTAATGGAACGAACCTAGGCACTCTCTTAACTGGTAGGTGTAAGTCTATGAGGCTTCAATTGCCCCGTATTTTAAAGGTCTCAAGAATTCTAGCTGCCAAATAGCCACAAGGTCAAAATGTTGGAAAGAAACGCAGCTCTCCAAGGTGTTCGTTTGTAACACCTAGGATCCATCCTGTAAACAAACTGTAAATTCAGTAGCTTTAATGCACAGAAATTGTTCTCGACTGGGAATCAGAAGACAAAAGACCACAGCCTCGCTTTGCCACTCATGAGCTGCTTGACTCTGTCAGATCTTTCAGTCTGTCTGGGCCTCATCTGAAAATAGTTGAGATGACCTCTGAGGCCTCTTTCCTCTCTCTCAGTGCTAGTAATTTTCATCGTAGTAGTTTACAGTGGTAACCTAGGTTAGCAATTGTCCCCACTTTTGCTGTTCATTTCTCGAGTTTATTATGCCCTGAGAACTACAGGCTTTTGTTATGTATTGTGTTTTGGAAGGGTCTGCAATCAATGGACTGTTGTGTGAGTGAATCTTGAGTCCCTGAGAATGATCCTCATCTGAAGCATAAGGGGGAAATTATTCCAGACGTAGAGTAATTGTTTATGACAGATGATGATTTTTACTCAGTCATAGAAGACTCATGTATTCTCAAGACACATAGAAGACTGTGTACTCTTTGAGAACACAGAGTTGTTTTTTTTCCACATCTCAGTTAACCAATAGGAAATAAACACAGTAAGTGATGTGAGTTTCTAATCTTGAAAATATGTACAAGGATAAGTTGATGAAACAAGTCTGTTTGGTCTAATAATGTAAATTGATAGTGAGAAAGAAAAAGAATGGAGTAGTTTCCTGTCTCAGTCATAGATTTTATCCATATTTTAGTTTTAAAAGGAATGAGCCTTAGCCACACAAATTCTGACAAGGCAGCCATTAGTCCAGACATTTTGCACACTCCCCTTTGGAAGAGCCAGCCTAAGAAAATTACATTATTTGTGGTCAAATTATTGTTATTTTAATCTGAAGAGATCTTTTCTTGCTTATTCACCCATCTAAATCACTAAGCTTGACTTTTGCTGATTTGCAGCTATTTAAAAAAATTAAATCCACCTCAGAGGGCAAAGATGTGTTTTGGTAGAAGAATGTCCTAAAGAGTGTATCTTAGGCACATTCTCAAAGAGAACTCAGGAACATTCTCAAAGGGCAACATTAGTGGAATAAAGCCATGGTCTCCCATAGGGACAGCCTTGAAGTTCAGCTATGCTTCTTTAAAAATCAGCCTGGTTACGTAAGAAGAAAGCTTCTAAGAACATCCTGGCATTCCTCAATTACATCAGATGATCATAATAAGGAGTAGTGGATAGAGCATCTGACCATAAGAAGAGAAGGATGGCTTTGGCTGTACCCTGACAAGAGTGACTATTTGAAGTGATTCCTATTAACATTCCATTCCCTCCTAATTTGTTCTAAATCCTATAATTATGATAATTCATAGAAACTGAATAGGCTTTTCAAATTAAATTTGTACTTTACCCTGAAAAGGGCTGACACAGTCTGGAAAGAAGAGCCTTTCTTCTTTGCACTTTTCTTTGCACCACTGTCTGAGGTAAAAAGGAAACCCATCAGTTAAAAGTAGAATCCCAGAGGCTGGAATGTATGCGGACATTCTGTGGGAGTCAGTTTAATTTAGATGAAGAGCACAGAAAGTACCTGCTTCAGCACTAAGCATACGTAGAAAAGAGGCTGGCCAGAGTCTTCATTGCAGACTTCTGGTACAGTCCAACCACAGTATCATTCAGGGGGTCCTTGTTCTTGTCCAGCCAGCCTGTGATGTTGTAGTCCACGGTGCCCGCATAGTGGATCAGGGAGAAGTGGGCCTCGGCCCTGCCCTTGACCACCTTGGGCTTCTGGAAGTTGGCAGACTTGCCCAGGTGCTGGTCATAAAGCTTGTTCTTGAAGGAGGTGTCCATGGCCTTGGGGAACATGCACTCCTCTTCCAGGGTGGAGAAGATGCCTAGTGGCTGAATTAAGAAAAGTAGTTATTAGTGTTAACCTATCTTCTCTCAAAAGCTATAGACATGGTGGCTATAGTGGAATTATGAGCACCTCCAGTTAAACACATTTGTAAAGTAAACCAGGACCACAGCTCAAAGAAGTCCTTTGGTTTTCACTAGAATGACTTTTCAACAGTTCCTTATCACATTCAATCCATAGCATCATTTTCAATGAAAAGAATAGCTGGATACAAACTCCAAATGTCAGCACAGCATCTGTTAAAATGTTCTGTATTTACCACACTTCTTTGCTATTAAGTGGGTTAATCTACTGTCATTGTTTTGTTTTACTGTGGCAAGGACTTACTGACTTAGAATGACGTTTATTTTATATGCAATAATTAAATAGTCTGAATAACCCAAGCCTTATTTAAGACATTTTGTGTATTTAATCTCTGTAAAGATAGATGGTAAAGAAGACTAAGCAATCTGACATCTTGACTCCCCAGCAGATTACCTTTCATATCCGCCCTTGCTGTGTTACCTGTGCATTAAGTTTCATTGAGAAAAAATACTTATTTTTATTATTGACATCTTGGGTCATAATGGAGACAGATTTTTTCACAGAGGCAGTTCTAGTGAAGCAGATCATCTCAATAGAGTTTTCAGTTCCACTTTACACTTTGCTTTGAGTCAGTGTTAGAATAAACTGGTTAGAACAAAGTGAAACTAAAAACACTCTCTGATCCTTCTTATATAAAAGTTGAAAAGAGGAAGTTATTTCTAAACAATAGCTTTTTAATTTGTTCTTGCATTAATGATTTACAGTTTATGTAATACTTTCTGGAATTGCTTAAGGCACTTGGGAAAGTTATCCTTACAGTTCAGCCTTACTTCAGAAGCCAAACAGACCTTCTCGATGAGCTCGATGCAGGCAGCCAGGTCCATCCCGAAGTCGATGAACTCCCACTTGATGCCTTCCTTCTTGTACTCCTCCTGCTCCAGCACGAACATGTGGTGGTTGAAAAACTGCTGCAGTTTCTCATTGGTGAAGTTGATGCACAGCTGCTCCAGGCTGTTAAACTGAACAAAACAAAATTTTCAGTATTAAAGGAATTTTTTTTGGCAGTAGAATTTATTACTGAAAAATCTTTTATTGAAAAATCTGGAATAGGTAATGAAATGAAATTTAAACTAATTGCTGTTCCTTCAAAAATCCCAGGAAAAAAATGATCATTTTTGACTTGAATATTTTTCATTAATTCTGGGCCTTATTTAAGGGCATAGGTGTCAATCACACAGCAAGAGTTCTTTCTGGTAGGATTTACCTCCTTCCATGTCTAAGATTGCATGGGCAATGATATACATTAAAATAACAACTATGACCCCATAAGTTATGGTTCGTATTAAATGGTAAAAGTGATTTATCAGAAAGCCTCACTTCTTTTACCATCCCTCCTCTCCAATTCTTCAAGATCAAGTTCATGAAAACATGAACTTATAAGACCTTAGTTTGATATACAAAGTGAAATGAATAGGCTAATTTCTCTTCATTTCTCTTCTTTCCATTTGGCAAATCCCCCTTGCCAGGTCTGGGGACCTGATGTGGTATAGTAAAATTGGAGATCTGAAAGAGTCTCTGTAATACTTTATATTCTTAGTTTATAGATGATGAAACTGATGCCTCAGAGGTGAACTAGTATGTGGCCAATGAACCCTGAAGAGGAGAGACTAGGAACTGTCTCTACCCTTCTACCTTTAGCCCTTTCTTCTCTATGGGAGACACTTTGTGTACAGATCTGGGCTCCTGTCCTGGATTTGCCTTATATGGCCATGGGATCTTTAGCAAATATTTTGACTTTCCCACATCCCAGTTTCTCCATATGTAATTAGTAGTACTATTAGTTACTCCTTTGTGGGCTGTTTTGAAGATTAAGTGAGGTAACATTTTGAAGTGCCAGAAATATACTGACGGCTCAACAAATGTGAGCCATTATTATCACTATATTCTGTTTCTCCTTGAAATTTTGGAGGTAAGTCCTGTTCTGGGTGGTGTTGGAGAAAGCAATGGGGATACTACTAATGTGCAGGAATAATGATAATACCTAGTGTAACAAACCCCAGATTACCTTACTTCCATTCTTTGTTAATATGAAGATAACTCACATCAAAGATCTCGAAGCCAGCGATGTCCAAGACCCCGATGAAGTACTGCCTGGGCTGCTTGGTGTCCAGCTGCTGGTTGATGCGGGCGACCATCCACAGGAACATCTTCTCGTAGACAGCTTTGGCCAGAGCGCCCACCGCGTTGTACACCTTCAGGGTCAGAGTAATGATTGTTGGTGTTATTAAAGACAGGCCGCAAAGGCCTGGTATGTGTGTGATTCATTGAGGTCACGCATTCACCTGCTGCACAGTCTGGCCTTTGGTGACATATTCATTGCCGACCTTGACCCTGGGGTAGCAGAGGGCTTTGAGCAAGTCAGCAGAGTTCAGATTCTGGAGATAGACCGCCTTGTCAGCAACTGCAGAGACACAATTCAAGCAGTGTTGTCTAATGATGGATATCCTCTTTAACTGGTTCTTTCTATTTTCCTCCAATCCATTTTTTAAATTATTTAGGTAAAAAGCTTTAATCAACTCTATAGAAGAGCAAATGAGACTCCCTGTACATTAGAGCATGTACTTGCTAATAATGGTCAGTCAGTTATACTGGCCTTTGGTGATTTATTTCAAGTAGCTTTTAAGAAATTCATCAACTGTACACATATGCCCAGTATTTGGCAAAAGCCATAGTCCCTAGTCTTAAACCACTTTAGGTGTAGTTGGAAGGGCAGGATATATACATCTTAATATATGCTGTTAGGGAGTGTAGTAAATAAAAGCTGAATATTCGATCTTTAGCTCAGTTTTGCTCCTCTCAATTTAACTCCACTGGATCCATTTCTTCATCTGAAAATGGGATTAAATGTCACTGTGTGATCCCTATAGAGTACCTTTCTAAAATTCTGGCAGTGACTGTAATGTAAATGCCACATGTCAGGTAAGTAAGTAACTGCTAAAGAGTTCAGACAATGGAGAGAGAATGTCAAGCTGGGTGGTCAAGAAAAACTTAAGGGAGCAGGTAACGTTAGCAACCATGGCAGGTTTTATACGTTCCATACACAGAGTGGATGATTTTTTTCTTAGCTTCTTTTTTATCTTACTTGCTGCCTAGACTGTCTACAGGCTTATACATAGATCACACACACATGCACACAAGTATCTAGGGACTCCTTCATTCCTAGCTCTGTGTTTGGGCTATTGCCAGCCACTAGGTTTACCTAGCTAGTGCTGAAGTAGACTAATAGGCCGAGTTATCTTGCATACCTACCTGCAATAGGCAAGGCAAAGCAGGAGAATTGTTCCTTCTGTTCTCTAATGATCTGGCCCCAGATTGTGCTTTTTAGGTATCTCCTTAAAAATGGTATTTTAACTTTTAAGTTACATGAGCTTATAAAAGTTCATTTTAACTTACTTGGGCTGCACAGAAATGATGGAGATACAGAGATGTGAGGAAGGAAAGGGGGCGGGGAAAGAGTGCAATGTGTGTAAATGTGTATACGCTCTTCAAAAGTCAAGCTATAAAGGAGATGTGAATTTAGAATAGGCTTTTTTCCTTGCCATATTCTTCAGTTCAAATCCAGATGGAGGCTCATTTCATACCTTCCGTGCCATCTGGCTCAGCCTGTTCCTCACGCTGCTTTTGTTTGAATTTCATGTTCCCATAATGCATCACTGCCCCTGTGAGCTTATAGATGGACACTTTCTCTTCAGAAGTAAAGCCCAGGATGTCAATGGCACTCTGCCAAGAGAAATGACAGGACAAAAGTTAAGGCAGAAGAGACTAAATTACTTAGGAGAATTTATCCCAAGGTAGCCACATCTACAGTGGGTCATTGTTGTTAATCCCATACACAATGGATTTTTAAAAAGTGTGTGTGTGTGTGTGTGTTTGTGAGACTTACATCTGTGGCCATCAGCTCTTCTTGGTCATCTATGCTGGGGACTGTGATCTCTCCGTGACTTATGAAGGCATAGTCATATGGATTGGTGGTAATCAAGAGCATTTCTGGGTACACAAATTCAGGATATATTTTTTTACATTAGAAGTTGTTAATAAAAATGTTAATGTTCATCTGTGAATTTAAGTTCTTTCTTACCAATCAGATCTGGCTTCTTATTGGAAGTGATTTGATAAAAAATATGGTAACTTCTTTCTGCCTTTAGCTGGAAAGTAACTCTAGATTTTTCTAGAAGATCTGAGAAGAGAGGAAAATAGATATTAAGTTAGAAAAAAATGCTGTTAAGATATTAATGAGCCTCAGGGTCTTTGGTAAGATTGGGGGCATTACATTAGGCTTCGTTGAGATTTCAACTTGATGAATGATCTTCTTGGTGCTGCATGTAAGAATTCAGAATACATATGGCAATTTCCCAAGCTTCTCGCCATCTAAGAGCAGAGACTGGAGCATACTTGCTCCAGTAAAAAAAAGAACTTTTCATGTGGTGGACTGTGACCTCTGTCAGAGTTGATCCTTAATAGCTGCTCCTTTGTCAGACTACCCCGGACTCTGTGGTGAGAGGCTACCTTGGAAACACCTTCTGAAGCTCAGATAAAGAACAAATTACAGAGGTGTATTGTAAACCTATAGATAACTCACAGGAACTCACAAGTATCCCTAGTATTTGTCCTGGAAAAAAATGTCATATTTGCTGCTGTGGCAGGAATTCCAGAGCGTGCTACAGAACCATCAAGTTGAGGTTGAAATAAATGGATCACGAAGTGGATTATGGATAAATCCAGCATTAGCTCATGGGCAACACTGGCAGCAGGTTCAAGGCATATCAAGTTTTGCAAAATATCTCAGCAAATGAAATCACTTGTCTCTGTTTTGATTTTCACTGGTCCCTTTACTCACATGTTTCAATATCAGCAGAAGCCAGCTTCCCTGTAGTACCAAAGTGGATTCTAATGAATTTGCCCTTGAAAGGGGAAAGATTATTTAGTATTAAAAAGTTGAAGCACACAGAGCAATGTAATCAAAATGCTAATTCAGACAAGGCTACTCTGGCACGTAAGGGCAGAGAAGACCCCTCTGTGACCAAGAGACTTACAAAGCGAGAGGAGTTGTCGTTCCTCACGGTCTTGGCATTGCCAAAGGCCTCCAGTAGGGGGTTGGCACTGATGATTTGATCTTCCAGAGTCCCCTGCAAAGTCAAAAGCAGTCTTCACATGTGGAGCTCCAGATATCCTGAGTGCCCTGACAATCTGGATTCATACCTCCGTGATCAGACCCACCTGCATTTTGCTACTTTCCTCTTTCTTCTCTCCAGTGACTGCAATTGTTGCAAAGTACTGGATGACACGCTTGGTGTTCACGGTCTTCCCTGCACCAGATTCTCCACTGCCAAACAGAAACCAGAGAAGAGATTAGAACTACAGCTCATATTGTCAATATCTAAGACAATCACCACAAACCACAGGAAAAAAAAATTACATACATGATCAGGATGGACTGGTTCTCATGATCTGTGAAATAGAAATCAAGACCATCAGTTAAAAAAAATGCACATTCAGTGTGAAATTACTGAATCAGTTCAGATCAAGCATAGTTGTTCTTTTGAATATTTTGGAGATGACACTTATGATTTTGGTTTTGTGTTTAGCCCCCTGAAAGCACTTGCCTCCTGGAGTAAAATATGTGAAACAGAGGCAAAGAATCATCTATTTCTTTTTGTATAATTTATTAATTTTTAAAACTTTGTTATGGGAAATTTCAAACATGTACCAAAGTGGAGACAATAATATTTAAGAGTCCCCATGTACTCACCATAGAGCTTCAACAGTTGTTATCATTTGGCCAGTTTTATATAATCCGTACTCCCATCCCAATCTCACTGTATTATTTTAAAGAATATCCTAGGCATCATGTAATTTCATTTGTAAATACTTCAGTAAGAATCACAGAAATTTGAAATCATAAGCAATCTTAGAAGCTGCCAAGGCTAACCCTCTCATTTAACTGATAAAGATGCTGAGAACCAGAGAAGAACAAGTGACTTTTCTAATAATTACACAGCTTGTTAAGGTCAAAGATAAGGTCTTTTGATTTCCAGTTTATATGTTTTCCTACCATCTAGCCTCCTCCCAGCTCTTGATTCCACTAATTTGTCTGGCAGGAACACTAAATAAGGAAAGGATCTGGAATTATAAATGTTTGTGTTCAGTTATTTACCTGAATTTTCTTTTTAATTTTATATATGTTTCTAAATAATAAAAACAAAAATTGTCACTAGTTCTATGACTTATATGTTAGATTTATACCAATTTTCTGATTTGTCAAATATTTAATTCTGTACTGATAGATTATAGGTTCTAGTGAATTCTCAAATCTAAAAATCTGTTCAAAGAAATAGAAAAAATCTGGATGTTATTTCAATGTAAATATATACTTTAAAGAACTTTCAAGTTCTATTCAGGAAAGAAGATACAGGTTTTAGACAATATTCATCTTGATTTCTTTTTCCAGTGGAAGAAAAATCATAAAAATCATATCACATCTTGTGGTAGCATAGATAAGAAAACAATTTCTTGTCTCTTTTGGCAATGCTAAAATAACATTAGCCTGGTCAAATGCCACAGTTTTGCATGGTTTTGTATGAAAATCATGTTTGGGAGCCATAGGTTATCTTGAATTTGGAGCAGCCCCAAAGTCTGGGGAGTGCGAACCTTGGTAGGAGTGGCTGTGCACACAGCAGTGTAAGTGCAGCTGCTGAGTATTCAAACCTCTGAAATGAGCCAGCATTTGGATAATTTCTGGAAGGTAGCTAGCTTCTGTTCACAACTAGACAAGAGTTTACTGGCATGAAATCCTTGTAGAATCCTTTCCGCATGGCCAATTTGTAATGAAAGATTCCTATTTTATTCTTTTCTCTTCTTTAAAAGACAATTTAAGAAACAAGTGCAACAAAACAACCAATAGAAAACAAAAAAGAACAAAACCGACCATCTCAGTTTCCAAAATTCCATGGAATAACAGGAAATTCAGGACATAGACTATTTCCAAAGGGAATACATTTGGTGTATAAAATAAGGTTTTAAGGCTGTGTTTGGGTCTATAATGCATATTAAAGCTGTTTGTTTACACTTTGATAAGGCAGAAATAACAGACTTTGATATAATTTCAAAAATGTTTTCAAAGAAAGGGATTTTAATTTTCTTCCATTTTAGTAGGAAAATGCTTTAAAATCACTGGGAGGAAAACCATAGTTTTCTCTTTACTCATGTTCCACCCCAAAGGCTGGCAATATTAGCCGTGCCATTTAAAGATAAAGATAATTCACAGAGATTTCCAGCTATAGCTGGTAACTTTTCTTTGATTGCTGTGGATGTGGATATTTAAAAAGAATCTATTTGAACTTTTTTTCTATCTAAATAAGAAAGTAAAAAATATGGGAATGCAATATATATGTTTACAGAGGTCTGCTAATTGTTTCAACTAAGGTTCCAGTTACTAGCTGGGTTAGCTTGGGCAGGTCAGGGAACTCACTGAGCTTTACTTCACTCATCTATAAAATGGAGATGGCTGCTGGGAAGAATATATGATATTATAGTTCTGAGAGTTGTTTGAAAACAGTGAAAACCTATTGGTTACAGTATTATTATAATCAGGGCCCAAAGACTGTTGTTCATTAAAGATTATATTTCCACATTTCTGTAAATAGATGCCTCACTCACTCACCAGTCAGCATGAACTGATAGGCGTTGTCGGAGATGGAGAAGATGTGGGGTGGGGCCTCCTGGCGCTTTTTGCCTCTGTAGGCAGCCACCACCTCGGGGTTGTACACTGGCAGCCACTTGTAGGGGTTAATGGTGACGCAGAAGAGGCCCGAGTAGGTCTGAGAAAATCAGAAAATGCAACATGTGGATTTTGTTTTTACTCAGAGAAACGGAGTGAAGAGATGCTGAAGGGCGCTCACGTAGATCATCCAGGCTGCGTAGCGCTCTTTGAGGTTGTACAGCACCGCGGGCTCGTGCAGGTGGGTCATCATGGCCATGTCCTCGATCTTGTCGAATTTGGGAGGGTTCATGGGGAAGACTTGGTCTTCCTTCACTGTCAGCACCTGGCAAGTAAAGAGACCAGTATGTATTGATGGTTGGAGATGGGGTTATAAAACTGCAGTGGGTGACACTTTCCATTCTGTTATTCAGATTCTTGACGTAAAGGCATAAAATTATAGTTACAGAGTTTGATGCTAATAAAATCAGTTTTGGGTAATGAACTAGGATACTACCATTTTTAAAAGATTTTTCGTCCCACATTCCCCTGTCCCAGGTTTTTGATCAGTTTATATCCTTTTACTGGGATAAGAAAAAATTTTTTTCCTTGCCATTCATAACAAGAAACTTCAAGTCAGGGGGAAATAATGAGGACATGAATACCGTAATTAACTAAGTGAGTGACTTACTAATTCAGGTAGGAGAAGCTAATTTCTATTTCTCCCACGTTTGGGGATTTAGACTGGGAAGTGGGGAATCGAAGGAGGATTGTGGCAGCTGATACCAGTGTGTTACAGTCCCGTGAGCAGTTGGGAAGGGGAGAAAGGAGGTTCCTGCGGAGAATTTCTTTTGCCTTCCAAATCCGACGCCTGTAAGCGGATCAGATGGGTGTTTGTATTGGCAATCGCTTAGAGACTCCAAGCAGTAAGGCTTCAGCTGGAAGTGAAATGGAGAAACGAGAGGGAATATTTTTCTCCGTTTTTACTTACTGCTCCACCCTCCATCTTCACAGTTACTGTCCCTCCTTCCTTGCTTTGTATGATGCTTTTCACATAGGATTCCTTGGGCTCTGCGACAAAGACCGATGTTTTCGCATCGAAGGGCTTGTTTTGGGCCTCAATCCGCTCCTTTTCTGATTTCCAAAGGTAGGAAGCAGCTTCGCCAAACACAGCCATCTCAGCGTCCGAACTCTCACTCATGGCTGTGGTTTTACTAGGCAGAGGATTCTGCCTTGTGGGCAGACACGGGGGTGGGGGAGAAAAGGAAACCAGAAGTTGTATACGTGAGCTCAGAATTGAAATGAAAGACTGGTTGGGCCTCCACCCCTGGATGTATCAGTGCCGCCATGCAGTCGTTTACCAGGGATCTACCCGAAGCGACAGGACTGGTTTGGAATGAGAGTGTAATTTGAGGCTTCACTTTTAGGACTTTGCAGATTTCCTTCGCAGATCACCTTGTTTTGAGTCTCAGGGCTAGGATGTCTACAGCTGAATCCTTGCACATCCTTATTTCTAAACTGTAACAGTATCTATAGGGGGAATTGTTGGCAGATTGTTTTATAACAACTGTCACTCTTTAATCACCCGCTTTTTCTTCGGCATGATGTTCGCATCTGCTACAAGCTGGGGCGATCATAGGAAGGAAGGTTTGCTCTGTGTGGATGAGGTTGTTAATGGCAGAGCTTTCAAAACCTTCTTTGCCTTTTAGATGGCCATTTTTTTCCTCCTTAGTCAAATAATTACTTTATGCATCTAATTTGCGTTAATATTTGCTGTTATGTCTCTTGGGTTTTTTTTTTAAAGAACAGTGTAATAAATTCTTAGTACTCTGTATTTTTTGTCATTGGTCTTGTTACTAAGAGACTTAGCATTGCCTTAACTCCCAAATCTCTTTTGACACTCTCCTTTTGGATGGAGAGATTTCAGCAAACAGACCTCACCAGGGAGAAATGGGAGCTTCAGTCCAAAGATGACCCCTTTTCCCACATAAATTCCACAGGCTTCTTTTCTTTCCACACAGAAGAAGAGACAAAGATAAAAATTTAAGGGTTCATCACATGTAAGCCATTGTCCTCTTACTGAAATATTTGCCTGTGCAATTTGGCATGTGAGATTGTTTGAGTCTTTCCTGTACTTTCAGCAGTAAATTACTTGGGGAAGGACCAGGTTCTCTCCTAAATTAAGTCTGATATTTGTAATATTTGTAACTTTTTTTTTTTTTAGATAATTATTTTTTATTGAAGGATAGTTGACGCACAGTATTACATTACATTAGTTTCAAGTGTACAACACAGTGATAAAACATTTATATACATAATTCTAGGTTCCAGCTATCACCCTACCAAGCTGTTACAATATCTTGACTATATTCCTTATGCTATACATTACATCCCGGTTACTTATTTATTTTACCATTGGAAGTCTGTCCTTTTTTTTTTTTTTTTTGTGAGGGCATCTCTCATATTTATTGATCAAATGGTTGTTAACAACAATAAAATTCTGTATAGGGGAGTCAATGCTCAATGCACAATCATTAATCCACCCCAAGCCTAATTTTCGTCAGTCTCCAATCTTCTGAGGCATAACAAACAAGTTCTTACATGGAGAACAAATTCTTATATAATGAATAAGTTACATAGTGAACAGTACAAGGGCAGTCATCACAGAAACTTTCGGTTTTGCTCATGCATTATGAACTATAAACAGTCAGTTCAAATATGAATACTCATTTGGTTTTTATACGTGATTTATATGTGGATACCACATTTCTCTCTTTATTATTATTATTTTTAATAAAATGCTGAAGTGGTAGGTAGATAGAAGATAAAGGTAGAAAACATAGTTTAGTGTTGTAAGAGAGCAAATCTAGATGATCAGGTGTGTGCCTGTAGACTATGTGTTAATCCAAGCTAGACAAGGGCAATAAAACATCCACGTATGCAGAAGATTTCTCTCAGAACAGGGGGGGTGAGGTTCTAAGCCTCACCTCTGTTGATCCCCAATTTCTCACCTGATGACCCCCCTGTGACTGTGCCTGTCTTAGGTTGTTCCTCCCTTGAGGAATCTTACCCGTCTCTGGCTAACCAGTCATCTTCCAGGGCCATACAGGGAAATGTAAAGTTGGTAAGTGAGAGAGAAGCCTTATTGTTTGAAATGGTTAGCTTTTTATTTCTTTGCATATTTATGCCCTGTAGCTTCTATGCCCAGCATTTGTCTTGAGGTATCTTTACCACTTGGAAGAATTATGATACTCGGTAAATTTGATATGAAGCACGAATTCTATTTAAGGGTTGTAATTAGGAAGGAAGAAGAAAAGCTATAGAAGTAGCAGGCGGCAGAAAACATGGGAAGATTGATTATTTCTTTGACATATCTTCTTGTAGAGTAACTTCAGCATGTATAGGTTTTAAGCTACTACTTAAATTGCGCACACACATTAACATAATAGGAGTATAGTTACATAACCAAAGCATACCTGTAATTACCAGCCATCTCCAGTGAAACCAAGAAAACCAGTTAGGCACCTTAGGCATTTGTGAAAACTTATCTATGATATGGTGGATATTGTCCAACTGAACTTGAACAGTCTGAGAGAAATCAGACAAATTAAAACAACCCATTCCTGGGGAATGTTCACATCCCTTATGTTCTTTTAACAGTAAATAGTCTGTAGTTGTAAGATTTTGGAGTGCTACAATTTGCACTTCTCCTAATTCTTGATTGAGTTCCAACAGTATAGATCCAGTCAAATTTGTTGTTTTACTGTATGCACAGGCCAGCTTAGATATCTCCTTCCTCATTCCCATGGCAAGTCCAGGAACTGGTGGGATGAGTGCGTCTACAGCTGTAGCAGTGCGTGGATCTTTGTTGGGGTTTTTTGATGATCATCTTCTGGCATGAGTCTTCCAGAGAGTGCTGATGTTGGAAGTTCTCTTTCATATCGTATCTTAGTTCATTTTCGGGGTAGCCCAATTAGGCTTTGATCTTCTGTATAAACGCAAACAGACCCTTTGCCTACACTTTTATATGCCCTTTATACCCTTGTGTAGAACTCATTGGAGGTTACCACACAGGAACTGCCCTTTTTTTTGTTTGTTTGTTTTGTTTCGTTTTGTTTTGTTTTTGGTATCACTAATCTACACTTACATGATGAATATTATGTTTACTAGGCTCTCCCCTATACCAGGTCTCCCCTATAAACCCCTTTACAGTCACTGTCCATCAGCATAGCAAAATGTTGTAGAATCACTACTTGCCTTCTCTGTGTTGTACAGCCCTCCCTTTTCTCCTACCCCCCCATGCATGTTAATCTTAATACCCCCCTACTTCTCCCAGCCTTATCCCTCCCTACCCACCCATCCTCCCCAGTCCCTTTCCCTTTGGTACCTGTTAGTCCATTCTTGAGTTCTGTGATTCTGCTGCTGTTTTGTTCCTTCAGTTTTTCCTTTGTTCTTATATTCCACAGATAAGTGAAATCATTTGGTATTTCTCTTTCTTCGCTTGGCTTGTTTCACTGAGCATAATACCCTCCAGCTCCATCCATGTTGCTGCAAATGGTAGGATTTGCCCTTTTCTTATGGCTGAGTAGTATTCCATTGTGTATATGTACCACATCTTCTTTATCCATTCATCTATCGATGGACATTTAGGTTGCTTCCAATTCTTGGCTATTGTAAATAGTGCTGCGATAAACATAGGGGTGCACTGATCTTTCTCATACTTGATTGCTGCATTCTTAGGGTAAATTCCTAGGAGTGCAATTCCTGGGTCAAATGGTAAGTCTGTTTTGAGCATTTTGATGTACCTCCATACTGTTTTCCACAATGGTTGAACTAACTTACATTCCCACCAGCAGTGTAGGAGGGTTCCCCTTTCTCCACGCCTCGCCAACATTTGTTGTTGTTTGTCTTTTGGATGGCAGCCATCCTTACTGGTGTGAGGTGATACCTCATTGTAGTTTTAATTTGCATTTCTCTGATAATTAGCGATGTGGAGCATCTTTTCATGTGTCTGTTGGCCATCTGTATTTCTTTTTTGGAGAACTGTCTGTTCAATTCCTCTGCCCATTTTTTAATTGGGTTATTTGTTTTTTGTTTGTTGAGGCGTGTGAGCTCTTTATATATTCTGGACGTCAAGCCTTTATCGGATGTGTCATTTTCAAATATATTCTCCCATACTGTAGGGATCCTTTTTGTTCTATTGATGGTGTCTTTTGCTGTACAGAAGCTTTTCAGCTTAATATAGTCCCACTTACTCATTTTTGCTGTTGTTTTCCTTGCCCAGGGAGATATGTTCAAGAAGAGGTCACTCATGTTTATGTCTAAGAGGTTTTTGCCTATGTTTTCTTCCAAGAGTTTAATGGTTTAATGACTTACATTCAGGTCTTTGATCCATTTTGAGTTTACTTTTGTATATGGGGTTAGACAATGGTCCAGTTTCATTCTCCTACATGTAGCTGTCCAGTTTTGCCAGCACCGCCTGTTGAAGAGACTGTCATTTCGCCATTGTATGTCCATGGCTCCTTTATCAAATATTAATTGACCATATATGTCTGGGTTAATGTCTGGATTCTCTAGTCTGTTCCATTGGTCTGTGGCTCTGCTCTTGTGCCAGTACCAAATTGTCTTGATTACTATGGCTTTATAGTAGAGCTTGAAGTTGGGGAGTGAGATGCCCCTTACTTTATTCTTCTTTCTCAGGATTGCTTTGGCTATTCGGGGTCTTTGGTGTTTCCATATGAATTTTTGAATTATTCATTCCAGTTCATTGAAGAATGTTGCTGGTAGTTTCATAGGGATTGCATCAAATCTGTATATTGCTTTGGGCAGGATGGCCATTTTGACGATATTAATTCTTCCTAGCCACGAGCATGGGATGAGTTTCCATCTGTTAGTGTCCCCTTTAATTTCTCTTAAGAGTGACTTGTAGTTTTCAGAGTATAAGTCTTTCACTTCTTTGGTTAGGTTTATTCCTAGGTATTTTATTTTTTTTGATGCAATTGTGAATGGAGTTGTTTTCCTGATTTCTCTTTCTGTTGGTTCATTGTTAGTGTATAGGAAAGCCACAGATTTCTGTGTGTTGATTTTGTATCCTGCAACTTTGCTGTATTCCGATATCAGTTCTAGTAGTTTTGGGGTGGAGTCTTTAGGGTTTTTTATGTACAGTATCATGTCATCTGCAAATAGTGACAGTTTGACTTCTTCTTTACCAATCTGGATTCCTTGTATTTCTTTGTTTTGTCTGATTGCCGTGGCTAGGAACTCCAGTACTATGTTAAATAACAGTGGAGAGAGTGGGCATCCCTGTCTAGTTCCCGATCTCAGAGGAAATGCTTTCAGCTTCTCGCTGTTCAATATAATGTTGGCTGTGGGTTTATCATAGATGGCCTTTATTATGTTGAGGTACTTGCCCTCTATTCCCATTTTGCTGAGAGTTTTTATCATGAATGGATGTTGAACTTTGTCAAATGCTTTTTCAGCATCTATGGAGATGATCATACGGTTTTTGTCTTTCTTTTTGTTGATGTGGTGGATGATGTTGATGGACTTTCGAATGTTGTACCATCCTTGCATCCCTGGGATGAATCCCTCTTGGTCATGGTGTATGATCCTTTTGATGTATTTTTGAATTCGGTTTGCTAATATTTTGTTGAGTATTTTTGCATCTACGTTCATCAGGGATATTGGTCTGTAGTTTTCTTTTTTGGTGGTGTCTTTGCCTGGTTTTGGTATTAGGGTGATGTTAGCTTCATAGAATGAGTTTGGGAGTATCCCCTCCTCCTCTATTTTTTGGAAAACTTTAAGGAGAATGGGTATTATGTCTTCCCTGTATGTCTGATAAAATTCCGAGGTAAATCCATCTGGCCCGGGGGTTTTGTTCTTTGGTAGTTTTTTGATTACCACTTCAATTTCGTTGCTGGTAATTGGTCTGTTTAGATTTTCTGTTTCTTCCTGGGTCAATCTTGGAAGGTTGTATTTTTCTAGGAAGTTGTCCATTTCTCCTACGCTTCCCAGCTTGTTAGCATATAGGTTTTCATAGTATTCTTTAATAATTCTTTGTATTTCTGTGGGGTCCGTTGTAATTTTTCCTTTCTCGTTTCTGATACTGTTGATTTGTGTTGACTCTCTTTTCTTCTTAATAAGTCTGGCTAGAGGCTTATCTATTTTGTTTATTTTCTCAAAGAACCAGCTCTTGGTTTCATTGATTTTTGCTATTGTTTTATTCTTCTCAATTTTATTTATTTCTTCTCTGATCTTTATTATGTCCCTCCTTCTGCTGACCTTAGGCCTCATCTGTTCTTCTTTTTCCAATTTCGATAATTGTGACATTAGACCATTCATTTGGGATTGCTCTTCCTTTTTTAAATATGCTTGGATTGCTATATACTTTCCTCTTAAGACTGCTTTTGCTGTGTCCCACAGAAGTTGGGGCTTAGTGTTGTTGTTGTCATTTGTTTCCATATATTGCTGTATCTCCATTTTGATTTGGTCATTGATCCATTGATTATTTAGGAGCGTGTTGTTAAGCCTCCATGTGTTTGTGAGCCTCTTTGCTTTCTTTGTACAGTTTATTTCTAGTTTTATGCCTTTGTGGTCTGAAAAGTTGGTTGGTAGGATTTCAGTCTTTTGGAATTTTCTGAGGCTCTTTTTGTGGCTTAGTATGTGGTCTATTCTGGAGAACGTTCCATGTGCACTTGAGAAGAATGTATATCCTGTTGCTTTTGGATGTAGAGTTCTATAGATGTCTATTAGGTCCATCTGCTCTACTGTGTTGTTCAGTGCTTCCGTGTCCTTACTTATTTTCTGCCCAGTGGATCTATCTTTTGGGGTGAGTGGTGTGTTGAAGTCTCCTAGAATGAATGCATTGCAGTCTATATCCCCCTTTAGTTCTGTTAGTATTTGTTTCACATATGCTGGTGCTCCTGTGTTGGGTGCATATATATTTAGAATGGTTATATCCTCTTGTTTGACTGAGCCCTTTATCATTATGTAGTGTCCTTCTTTCTCTCTTGTTACTTTCTTTGTTTTGAAGTCTATTTTGTCTGATATTAGTACTGCAACCCCTGCTTTCTTCTCACTGTTGTTTGCTTGAAATATGTTTTTCCATCCCTTGACTTTTAATCTGTACATGTCTTTGGGTTTGAGGTGAGTTTCTTGTAAGCAGCATATAGATGGGTCTTGCTTTTTTATCCATTCTGTTACTCTGTGTCTTTTGATTGGTGCATTCATCCATTAACATTTAGGGTGACTGTTGAAAGATATGTACTTATTGCCATTGCAGGCTTTAAATTCGTGGTTACCAAAGGTTCAAGGTTAGCCTCTTTAGTATCTTACTGCCTAACTTAGCTCGCTTATTGAGCTGTTATATACACTGTCTGGAGATTCTTTTCTTCTCTCCCTTCTTGTTCCTCCTCCTCGATTCTTCATATGTTGGGTGTTTTGTGCTGTGCTCTTTCTAGGAGTGCTCCCATCTAGAGCAGTCCCTGTAAGATGTTCTGTAGAGGTGGTTTGTGGAAAGCAAATTCCCTCAGCTTTTGTTTGTCTGGGAATTGTTTAATCCCACCGTCATATTTGAATGATAGTCGTGCTGGATACAGTATCCTTGGTTCAAGGCCCTTCTGTTTCATTGTATTAAATATATCATGCCATTCTCTTCTGGCCTGTAGGGTTTCTGTTGAGAAATCTGACGTTAGCCTGATGGGTTTCCCTTTATAGGTGACCTTTTTCTCTCTAGCTGCCTTTAACACTCTTTCCTTGTCCTTGATCTTTGCCATTTTAATTATTATGTGTCTTGGTGTTGCCCTTCTTGGATCCTTTCTGTTGGGGGTTCTGTGTATTTCCGTGGTCTGTTCGATTACTTCCTCCCCCAGTGTGGGGAAGTTTTCAGCAATTATTTCTTCTAAGATACTTTCCATCTCTTTTCCTCTCTCTTCTTCTTCTGGGACCCCTATAATACAGATATTGTTCCTTTTGGATTGGTCACACAGTTCTCTTAATATTGTTTCATTCCTGGAGATCCTTTTGTCTCTCTCTATGTCAGCTTCTATGCGTTCCTGTTCTCTGATTTCAATTCCATCAATGGCCTCTTGCATTCTATCCATTCTGCTTATAAACCCTTCCAGAGTTTGTTTCATTTCTGCCATCTCCTCTCTAGCATCTGTGATCTCCTTCCGGACTTCATCCCATTTCTCTTGCGTATTTCTCTGCATCTCTGTCAGTATGTTTATGATCCTTATTTTGAATTCTTTTTCAGGAAGACTGGTTAGGTCTGTCTCCTCCTCTGGTGTCTCTGTGATCTTTGTCTGCCTGTAGCTTTGCCTTTTCATGGTGATAGGAATAGTCTGCAGAGCTGGGACGAGTGATGGCTGGAAGGACTTCCTTTCTTGTTGATTTGTGTCCCTCCTCTCCTGGGAGAACAGCGACCTCTAGTGGCTTGTGCTGCGCAGCTGTGCGCAGACAGGGTTTCTGCTTCCTGCCCGGCTGCTATGGAGTTAATCTCTGCTGTTGCTGTGGGCGTGGCCTGGCTCGGGCAGCTACTCCAAAGTGGTGGAGTCGCGTTGGAGCAGGAGCGTCTGGGAGGCTATTTATCTCCGTAAGGGGCCTGCCTGCTCCCTGCAGCCCAGGGGTTAGGGTGCCCAGAGATCCCCGGATTCCCTACCTCTGGATTAAGTGTCCCACCCTGCCCCTTTAAGACTTCCAAAAAGCACCCGCCAAAACAAAACAACGACCACCAAAAAAAAAAAAAAGAAAAAATATTTTTAAATTAAAAAAAAAAGGTGGTCGCTCGTTTTTCTTTATTCTCCGGTGCCAGCCTCAGGCCTCTGCTCACCGGTCTTGCTGCCCTGTTTCCCTAGTATTGGGGTCCCTATCCCTTTTAGACTTCCAAAAAGCGCTCGCCAAAACAAAACAGCAAAAAAGCAAAAAATAAAAAATAAAAAAAAATGGTCGCGTGCTTTTCTTATGTCCTCCGACACCCGGCCTCCAGTGCCCGCTCACTGTTCTTGCTGCCCTGTTTTCCTAGTATCGAGCGCCCTGCACTCTGGCCCGGATGGCTGGGGCTGGGTGTTCGGCAGTCCTGGGCTCCGTCTCCCTCCCGCTCTGCCTATTCTTCTCCCGCCGGGAGTTGGGGGGATGGGTGCTCGGCTCCCGCCGGGCCGGGGCTTGTATCTTACCCCCTTCGCGAGTTGCTGGGTTCTCTCAGGTGCGGATGTGGTCTGGATATTGTCCTGTGTCCTCTGGTCTTTATTCTAGGAAGGGTTGTCTTTGTTATATTTTCATAGATATATGTTGTTTTGGGAGGAGATTTCCGCTGCTCTACTCACGCCGCCATCTTCTGCCCCTCTCATATTTGTGACTTTTTAAACATACAGTGTTCAATCTTAAAACAAATAATCATCCAGAAGTAGTAAAATATTGTTTTAACAAGATGTTTGTTTGTGTTTACATTTTTTCATAAGACTCTTCCCAGAGTATTTTAAACATACCTGTAAAACGTTTAAATATTCAACACATTTGCAGTAGTAGAGGGAGTTTGGCATGGAATAGTCTATTGCCCCTGGACAGTTCTAAGTGCAGCTGAGAACTCACAGTCAAAATTCATTCTGCCCTAAATGGTCCTTTTAATCCTGGAACACAAATGTGGGTAGTCTCTGAGAATAAGACATTCTGAAAAAATGATTTCCCAGCATTTATAAATAGTCATTCAGAAGCACCCTCCATTTATGTAATTGTAAAAACATGGAAATGGTATACAATTAAGAACTGTTTCTGGCTTCATTAGGTTAAATCCCCTCTGTCCTCAATAAATGAATAAAGCCATGTCTTACCTCTGGAGTTCCAGTTGAAAATGCAGGTTCAGAAGCGTCCAACACTGTAAAAACAAAGTTTCTATTCAATGAAGCTCTGAAATTCCCATAAGGTAGTTACAGAATTAAAGTTTCCTTAATATAAAGCGTGGTTCCATGAAAATAAAAGGCAAAGTTGGAAGGACCATTTTCATGCTCAGAGATGGGCCACGGGGTCAGCTTTCTGTCCCCTAGTGTCCTTTCGGTCCCAAGGGCCCCATCACTTACCTCTGGGTTCTCAGTGGAGATAGGGCAGGAGGAATCACTGTGATTATATAGGGCCAGTGTGCTGATGCTGCAGTGACCTCCTCTTTGTTAGGGCAACACATTTGGCAACATGAACCCTCAGCATAATTTATATGGACATTTGGCATGTTTGGATATAATTAGAAGTAATCATATCATTTTGAGTATGTGAACCAATCTCCTATAAATAATTTGACAGGGACCGGTCTGCTGACAGAGAATGCTTTCTAGTACGCTGGGAAGGTAATCTTTGACAGTGCCTTGTAGGGCCTCAGAGTAAGTTTCTAGGAGCTACTATATTCAACTTGGCAAACTCTTTCATGCTTAACTGTGGTAACCCAATGATCAGATAGTTAGCCACACATTGCCTTCAGGGCCCTAAACACTTTCCTCATTTGTTGCCACAGGAACCCCCCACTTCATTCCCTTGGCCATGGCCAAGGCTCGCTCTTGGAGTCTGGGCTTGGGCAACAGCCAAGGCAAGAGGAGAATCTACACTGAGTCTCCGCTGTTGGGCCAGTGGCCACTCTCCCAACACTGAAAAATACCATTTCATTAGAAAATAATGTGTATTCATTGTAGGAAAAAATACAGAGAAGTAAAGAGAAAAAAATCTCTATAATCCCAGTATGCAGAGATAAAATAAGATATAGACATAAAAGTGGGATCATACTCTATATATGTAACTAGTATATCTATATCTTAAAATCTTTAACAATTATAGTACATTTAACAAATGTAGTACATCTATATCTTATAAACTTTAACAATTGTATCATAAGTAATTTTCATACCACTGATATAAGTTACACCCTTATTCTTTAAACAAATTATATTATGATCATTCTTCTTAAATCTTTCCTTTTTTAAATGTCAGGTATACTGAGGGATTGTTTGTATTCAATCTTTTTAGGTGACAGTTGTATGAGCTTTTTTTTTTTGCTGCTGCTATTTAAAAACTTCTTAAATTTGCAATAAGTTCATTTCTTTTGTTGTATAGTTCCATGAATTTTTACATGTGCCTTGGTTATTGTAACCGTCACCAAAGATGGGATACAGAATAATTCCATTTCTTTGAGTTTTGATAAATATGTGTGTACAGTTGTGTAACCTCTTACATTCTAATTACTTGAGAACTTAAAGTCTCATAGATGAGGCTAAAATTCCCCTTTGATGAACACTCACAATGGACTAGGTAGTTTACTTCTCTTTAGAGGTAACTGTCAGGTGTGTAATAGTCCAGATCTCTTCTGTGTGTACTTACTAACTTATAGTTAGAAAAATATATTTGTTTAAAATATAGATATGATCATAGTTTATGTATTTACCAACTTACTTTTTTTTCTATATACCTGCATCATCTTGCATGTTAGTACTTAAATTAAAATATGGAAAAATTTTCAAACACATACAAAGTAGAGAAAATGGGTATAATGAACCAATTGTATTCATCAACCAACATTAGTAATTATCAGTTCATGATCAATCTCATTTCATATATACCTCTACCCAGTCCCTTCATCCCTGGATTTTTTTTGATACTACTCACTTAAGCATTTTTTGTGTTGCATTCTCTGTCTTCTAGATTATGAGCATTTTATTTTTACACAAGTTGTAAAAGGTTTCTCCTGTTCTAATAATGATCTTTATTATGGTATCTTAGTCAGTTTTATAGAAGTTTTAAATTTTTATGTACTCAAAGTCACAAAAACTTTTCATTTGTATACCTTTCATTTATAGTTTTGCTTTTTTTGTGTGTACTGTAAAAGAAGGCCTTTTCTAACTCAGGGACACAGGGCTGTTAATATGTTCTGTATGTCAACATAATGCTTTAAAAAATACTGAGATTTGTAATCTAGCTGTATTAGTGTGGATGTGTGTGAGAGAAGGAGAATGTAATTGGTTTCTGGATTCCATATTTTGTACCATATTGCTGTGCCAATAGCACAAATGTTTTGATGTCTAGTAGGGCAAATTTTCCAATTATTCATTTATTTCAAAGCTGTCTTGACAATTCTTCTTGTGTATGTATAAATTTTAGAATCAGTTTTTCAGATTATATGGAAAATCATGTTGGGATTTTGATTTGAATTAAACTGAATTAATAGGTTAGTTTGATGAGATTTGATATCTTTGCAATAGCGAGCTTTTCAATCCATGCATTGATGTACTTTTCTGTTTATTCCAAGTGTATTTAAAAAATATTCTTCAGTCATTTTTTTCTGAGTTTATTTTTCCTCATAAAGGTCTTAACATATTTCTTACTAGGTTTATCCCTAGGAATTCTGTAGGTTTTTGTTGCTCTGGAGAATGGGATTATTTTTCCTATTATACTTTCTGCTTGGTTATTACTTTGCGTGTGGCAGGTGAGTTTGCCTACTCAGTACTTCAGTTTTGTTAGTGGTAGCAGCGTGCCAACTCAGCTTCATTTCCCAGACTCCTCTGCAGCATAGGGTAACCATGAGACACTGTTTTGGCTAATGAAATTCAAGCAGGAGTTACTGGGTAGTGCTTGCAGAAAAGCTGTTTGATAAGAGAGAGCCAACTCCACTGGTACTACCTTTCCCTATCCCTTCCTACCCTTTTTCCTGTGTAGAACACAGAGGTAATGGCTGGAGCTATAGCCTTGAAAGAAAGAGCAAGAGAATTTCAGAGACAGCTGTGACATCTGTGAGCTGAATTTTATTATCTGAAGAAAACCATAGACCACTAGTATTAATAAGACACTGTTTACTCAGGTTTTCTGTTACATACAAACACAATCCCTAATAGATACACAGTGGCTCAGAAAGTTACTGTTTTTTGTTATCTTTTATCTGGCCTCTTGTTGAACTTCCTATCACTTGTGATAATTTATTTGATTCTCTTAGGTTTTCGATATAACATGCACAGATAATCACAATTTTGTGTCTTCTTTCTTTTGTAATTGATATGCTTTCCCCCCTTCTCTTACTGCATTATCTAAGACATTTAGGACAGTGTGGAATAATAATACAAGGATACTTGTATACTTATACAAGATAAGTTATGTTTATTTTGTTCCTGGCTTTAATTGGATTGCATCTAATGTTTTATCAAGTATAATATTTGTTGTATATTTTATATCTAGTTTGCCAAAAATTTTAATCATAACAATGAATTAAATTGTTCCATTCCTAAGTATATGACCAAGAGAATTAAAAACATGCTTATACAAAAACTTGTACATAAATGTTCATAACAACTTTGCTCATAATAGCCAGAAAGTGGAAACAACCCAGTGTTGATCAACAGAAAAATGGATAAAGAGTGGTATATCCATACAATGGGATATTATTGAGCCCTAAAAAGGAAGGAAGTGCTGATACGTGATACAATAGATGAACCTTGAAAACACTACACTGAGTGAAAGAAGCCAGACATAATGCACTCATACTTGATGATTCCATTTATCTAATGTCAAGAATAGGCAAATCCATAGAGACAGAAAATAAATTAGTGGTTGTCAGAGAATATTCTGGAAAAGGGAGATTAGGGAATGACTGCTAATGGGGTTCCTTTTTAAGGTGATGAAATGTTCTGGAATTAGATAACAGTTATGGTTGAATAACTGTGAATCTACTAAAACCACTGAATTGTACATTTAAATGGTGAATTTTATGGTGTTTGAATTATATCTAAAAAATGCATTGGATTTTATCAGTGTTTTTTCTGCATCTATTGAGATTTTTATTTATCTCCTTGAGTTTGTTAATATAGTAAATTATGTGGTAGATTTTCTTACTTTAAGCATTCTAGAATGCATGATATAAAATCTATTGTATAATATTGTTTAATTCCCTACTACTTTAAGCTTATTAATATTTTTTATGTTGGATTTCTGCATCTGAGTTCATTATGGGAGTAGGTCGTAGTTTTCTTTTCTTTCATGCTCTCCTTTTCTTTATTTTGGTATCAGGATCATGCTAGCCTTGTAAAATAAGTAGCTTTCCGTTTGTTTCTATTTTCTGCAACAGTTTGTTTAGGATATGAATAATCTGTTCCATGAACATTTAGTAGTGTTCTTTCATGGAACTCTTTTGGCCAGTAGCCTCTTTGGAGGAGAAATCTTTTACGCTTATTTAAGTTTTTTAATGACTATTGATTAGCCTTCTCAGAGTTTATTTTTATTTTTTTTGCCTATTGGAAATTTTATATTTTCCTAGAAAATTGCCCATTTCATGTGAGTTTTTAGACTTTTTTTGACATTTCTGAGCATTTCCTTTTATAATTAAAAATTCCTGTGTAGTCCATTTATTCTTAATTTTGTTCTTATTTTAAATAATATTTGCTGAAGTTTTTAATTCTGTATTGCTCTTTTAAATTTAGCTTTACCAAATAATTTTTTTCTATGTTATTGTATTCTTTTCTTATTCATTCCTTTCTTTTATTTCTTAAAGTTTATTTCATTGGTCTGTATCTAACATATTGAATTGAAAGTTTACTTAATTTATTTTCATTTTTTCCTATGATCTTACAAATTCCTTGTAGTTATACATTTTTCTTTGGCTGCTACTTTGGCTGAACTGCATAGGTTGGTATGTAGTACTGTGATTGTCCTTCAATTAGAATTGTTTAAAGATTTCTATTTGCATTTCAACCCCCTTATCTAAAGCATGTTTGTTCTTAAAATTTCCAGAATTTGAGCATTTGGGGGAGGGTTCTCTTTTAGCTGTTAATTCTTTTTATCTTGTTTATGTGTGTGTGTGTGTGTGTGTGTGCAGTTCATTTCCTAGTAGGCCCACAAGGAATGAGGGATGTGGTTCATGTGTCTGCGTTTGTGCCTGTAAGTAATAAAACAATTCAGATACCAACCAGTTAAGAATATTACCAACACCCCATAAGCCTCTCATCATTCTTGTTATTACAACTCTTATTTCCCTACCATAAATGTAACTATGATTTTTACTTTTATGATAATTATTTCTCTGTTTTTCTTTATAGTTTGTTATTATACAACTTTATTTAATCTTTAGTATCTTACTTCTTTTGCCCAACATTACTGTTGTGAGATTCTTTTCCATGAAGTTACATGTGATTGTATTTTACTTTTCATTATTACATTTTATATTAATATGACAATTTTATTTATTTTACTGTAGACAAAATTTGGGGCTGTCTCCAGTCTTTTTGCTGTAGGTTTTAAATTTTATTTATTTTTTGCAAGATGAATAGTGGCTGACACCTCTGCAATATCTTGTTCTAGAAATAGTTGATAAATCTGTGGCTTTGTACATGGGTCAATTGTTCCTCTTTCTCCTCCTCCCTCTCCTCTCTTTCCTCCTTGTCCTTTTCTTCTCTTAGTGGCTTTTATGAATTCATGTAGAATTTTATATGCCCTTAAGTCATCCATTTTAAGTATACAGTTCAGTGGGCTTTAGTAAATGCATGCAATTGTGCAACTATCACCACAATCCAGTTGCACACATTTGTTCACTCAAAAATTTCCCTTATTGTCCATTTGTAATCAATTCCTATTCCAACTCCAAACCCAGACAACCATTGATCTGCTTTCGGTCTATAGTTTTGCCTTTTCTAGAAATTTTATATAAATGGACTATAATGTGTAGTCTTTTGTGTATGGCTTCTTTACACAAATGTGTCATTTGCCTCTTTTAGGGTGAGCTCATCCGTGTTGTTGCATATGTCAGTAGTTCATTCTTTTTTTTTTTTACCCGCTGGCTGCTGCTTTAGCTGAGTGGCTGGGAGCTGACCAGTAGTATATTCTTTTTTATGGCTGAGTAGTGGTAGTAAGTATATCTTTGTATAGATGTGCCACATTTTGTTTATCCATTCACCAGTTGATGGACATTTGAATTGTTTCTAGTATTTGGCTCTTATGAATAATGCCATTAATAGTATTCATTCAAGTCATTATGTGGACATTTGTTTTCATTTCTTTTGGGTAGATAACTAGGAGTTGAACTGCTAAGGTTGTACATGTTTAACTTTTTAAGAAATTGCTAAATTATTTTCCTTACTGACTGTGCCATTTTACATTTCCACCAATAATATAAGGGTTCCAGCTTCTTTGCATTCTCACTTACACTTGTCCTTATTTTATTATAGTGTAATAATGAGTGTAAAGTGGTATCTCATTGTGATTTTAATTTGTTTCTTTAGTGAATAATGATTTTGATCACTTTTTGTGTTTATTTACCATTCATATATTTTCTTTAGATGAAGTATTTATCCAAATCAAATCTTCAGCTCATTGTAAAAAATTGGATCATTTTCTTATTAATTTATTATGTCTTTATGTGTATATGTTTTTGATACAAGTTCTTTATCAGATATATATGATTGATTAACAAATATTTTCTTCCATACTGTAGCTTGTCTTGTCATTTTCTTAATGTCTTTTTAAGGGGAAAGTTATAAATTTTGATGAAGCCCAATTTATCAATATTTTCTTCTATGGATTGTATTTTTGCTGTGATATCTTAGAAATATTTCCTAATGCAAAGTGGTAAATACTTTTCTTCTATATATTCGATATTTATAGCTCTTTAAGTCTATATACCATTTCAAGTTAATTTTGTGTATGGTGTGAAGGGTCTAGGTTCATTTGTTTTTACACGTAGATATCCAGTTGTTTCAGTGACAGTGCCATTTGTTGAAAAGATTATCCTTTCCCTAATGAATGACCTTGGTATCTTTGCTGAAGATCTTCAATGACTTTTCTTGTTTTAAAATAGAAATGATATCTTTTTATGTATTTTGTTCATTTACATGCTTCAAAATTTCAGAAGCACCAAAGACTATACAATGAAAATTATTTAGTTTTCCTCCCCAGAGTCAACAACAGTTATCAGATTCATGTATGCCTCTAAGAGGTATTTTATGCATGTGTTAGCCAATATACATATATTCTTTTTGACCCACTACATGGCTCGGCTCAATTTTTGTGAATGTTTTTGATCAGTGGTCTTTTTAAACC
This sequence comes from Manis pentadactyla, assembly GCF_030020395.1. Lineage (NCBI taxonomy): Eukaryota > Metazoa > Chordata > Mammalia > Pholidota > Manidae > Manis > Manis pentadactyla. The sequence continues at coordinate 131,139,115 of NC_080022.1, read as the reverse complement.
TTTTTTTTCATTACTGTCCACTGAAGAAAAAAATTAATTAAATGAAATTAAATTCATTAATAAGGTTTAATTTCTTTGTAAGAAATGAAATATTAAGCAATGAGATTTTGATTAAGTAAATTTAAATTTAAATTTAATTTCTTCCTAACAAGAGAAATTAAGCAATAAGATTTTCAGGTAGTGTTGAGTTTAGGGTAGAGGGAAGCACAAACTGTTATAATATCTAAGATAATGTTTGCTCCCCTGAGAACTAATTTTCATCCCCTAAGGAATGATATCACCTCCATTGAAACTGCATATATTAGGTGTTTTAAAAGCATTTATATTCCCTCTTTGTTGGCCACAAAATTTTATATTTATTTTTACTGTTGAACTTGTTATTTGTGTTATTGAGTTCATCCGTGTTTTTAGTTGTATCTACTTGATGTGTAATTTTTCTAGTAGATGCAAGTTAAAACCCTCCACTGTAATTGTTCTCAGATCTTTCAGGGTTATGTTTGTATAAGTCGAAGACAGTTGCTAACTCCATAGAAATTTGTGATCATTTCATCTTTCTGGTAGATGTAACTTTAAAAAATAAAATATGAACTATCCCTACTACTTTCAGTATTATTTTCCTTGAATTCTGTTTTTGCTAATATTGTGCTGTATTTGCTTTTACTTTTTGGTGGCATATATCTTTTCCCATACCTTTAATTTCAACCTTTCTGAGTTATTTTATTTTACATTAAACTTTTTAAAAACAAGTAGCTACTTTAAAAATCATTAGGAGAGCCTTTTTTAATAGGTAAGTTTAAGAAGCAACAAAATGGTTGGCATGCTTTTATGGTGAGCACAATGTTTTAAATATCAGTGCAACTAGCCAGATGTTACTTCATGTGATTTTAAGCAAGTCACCTAACCTCTGTCTCAATTTTTTCATCTGTTAAAGGAAAATAATGTAATTTTCCACCACTTTGCAGGACAAATAAGAATATTCAGTGAGAAATATATGTAAAGCATCTAGCATAGCATCTGGCAACACAGAAAGTATTTAAAAAATGCTGGCAATGTCATCCTATTTAAAATAATATAAAAGATCAGCCCTATCACTGAGCCGCAGGATATCACTGGAGTCTTTTAAACAAGGAGCTAACTTCATAATATTTGTGATTTAAACACAATTATGGTAGCAACATGGAAGATGGATTACAGGAGTGAAACAGAGATAAAAAACCCACTTAATGAAGTTGTACTATTTTAGAAGAGTTGAGAACCTGAACTAAGCCAATAACTCTCAGAAAAGAAAAGAAGGGTATGAAGTCAAGAGTATTGAGATTGTAGACTTGACTGGTGAAGTAGAAATAATCTTAGATGTTCAGGAATCATTTAAATTTATTCTACCCCAGGAGAACTAAAAATAAACAAAATTTTCCTGAGATTGGGGGCAATATTTCTCATGGAAAGGGAACAGACTTGGAAGTAATAGATAAAGGGTAGAGATTATAACTTGATGGAGAATTGAAATATTAAAAGTTTATAGTAAAAGAACGCAAGAGTCCAGGACTAATAACTTTTTACCAGATAACAGAGTAACAAGCCACCTCCTCTGATATCAAACATATTTTAGCAATATGGTGATTAAAACAGTTTAAAATTAGTGTAGGCAAAGACAAGTAGATCAAAAGAACATAATATAATCCCAAAATGGACTTCACATGTATGGAAATTTAATATATAATAAAGATGGCCTTTCTAATTACTGAAGGGAAAAAAGACAATTCAATGCAGGGAGTTGAGACTTAGTATTTAAAATAAAATAACATTAGGTCCTTGCCTGACACCATTTATAAAAAAGTTCTAGGTGAATTGAAGTCTTAAGCATTAAAACAAAGCAAAACTATAAAAGTAATAGAAGATTTCTTTATGAATTTCAAATAAAGAAGAAAGTAAACTGAAAAAATGGTCATAAGATATACATAGATGTTTCAAGGAAGAGGCAATAGAAATATCCATTAAACTTGAAAACATACTCAACCTTAGGGGGTATGAGATAACAGCTAGTGTAATTCACAGCTAGTATAGTTGACAAAAGTATAAAAAATTGATAGTAGCATATGGTGGTGTGGGGGACTGGATGGTATCATTTGCCATGGATAAGGATGTACAATTCCTAGGCAGCTTGTTACATCATTCGAAATTTAAAATTGCAGTTATTTCTCCTCATATTCTTTCCTACAGAAGCACAGGGGAAAAGGGAGATAAATAAAGGCTGTGCATTTAGCATTTCTTCTAATAGCAAAACTTTGGAAACAGCTTAGATATCTATTCAGTTACTTTGTTTGTAGTTTAACTAGGTGGCCACCTGTTAAGTGGTAGTGCTCTGATCATATGGCCAGTGGCTGGAACCTGACACTTTAATCTGAGATTTGGATCAACATAAGGCATTTTCCACTTGCTTTCTTTGAGATTCAACCCTGGAAGTGGAAAACCTTATTTAAAATAATAATAAATAATTAAGGAAAGAGTTTTAATGGTCAATATATATATAAGAAAACTAAACTGTGAGACATATTTTGCCAAAGCCTATTTATTGTATATTCCAGCCCTTCTCCAGTGTGCAGATATCTCTTACACAATTCTTGTGTGACAACTCATTTCTTTTAACTTAGGGTAAAACCTCTTCCAAGGTCTGGCTTATATCCCTTGTCCTTGCTCTTCTTGAGAGTATCTGCTTACAATTAAGTCCAGAGCTAGCATTAAGTTACAGTACCTAATGATCTTTTTGCTCCAAGAGTACTTGCCAGAAATTAGCTTACAATTCCTAAGATTCTCTTTGCCCTAAGAATTTCTCTTCCCTTTTCTCCAGCAAGAAAAAGCAGAATTACATTCACTTAAGGCATCTGTACCTTTTCTAATGTGAAACTCAGCAATTTTTCATCTTCAAAAGAAGCAGCTTATTTTTCATAAGACATGCCAAAGGTGGATGCCACTTAGATTCATCTAGATTCTGGATATAGTTCATTTCTTTTTATTGGTGAGTAGTATTTCATTGTGAGGATAAAGCATATTTTGTTCATATAGCCTTTTGCTGATGGATATTCTTCTTATCTTTTTGTGGACACATCTTTCATTTATTTTGGTTAAAACCCAAGGAATGGAATAGCTAGATCAAAAAGTGTATAGGTGTGTATATAACTTACAAGAAATGGCCAATTTTTGAAAAACAGTTGAACCATTTTACATCCCCACTAGCAATATATGAGTGATGTATTTGCTCAGCATCCTTGTTAACATTTGTCATTGTCAGTCTTTATAATTTTAGCCATTCTTATGGATATGGATATGTGTGGAATCTCCTTCTGGTTTTAATCTGTATCCTCTAGACCAGTGATACTGAGAATCTTTTAATCTTGTTATTGGGTCTTCACATATCTTCTCTTTGAAAGTGTCTGTCAAAGTCTTTTGCCTATTTTTGTTTTCTTTTTATTATTGTTTTGTTTGTGCTCTTTATATACAATAAGGTTGTTTGTTGCATATGTATATTGCAAATATTTTCTCCAATCCTGTGGTTTGCCTTTTTATGTTTTAAACAGTATCTTGGTGTACAGAACTTTTAATTTTGAAGAGGGTAAGTTTGTAGTTTCTTTCTTTTGTATGTAGCATTTCTTATGTTCTACTTAAAATTTTTGTACAAGATCACAAAGGTATTCTACATTTTCTTTTAGGCTTATTATTTTAGGATTTACATTTAGGTTTGTTATCCATATTGAGTTAATTATTGTGTATAGCATGAGTTTTTATTTTTTTCCATACAGATATCTAATTGATCCAGCATCATTTGTTGCAAAAGACTTCTCTTTCCACATTGAATTTCATTGACAGCCTAGTAAAAAGTAATTTGACTATATATGTAGTGGGTTTATTTACAGGTTCTCTATTCTGTTTCATTGATTTATATTTTTTCTACCCTTATGTTAATACCACACTGTTTCAATTACTATAGCTTTATAATAGGTTAAAAAATCCATTAAGTCCTCTGGCTTCCTTCTTCTTCTTTTTCAGGATTGTTTTGGCTATTCTAGGTCTTTTGTATTTCCTTATACATTTAATATTAGTTTGCCAATTTCTTAAAAACAAATACCTGGTAGAATATTGATGTGGATTACATTTAATATTTAGATCAATTTGGTGAGAAATGACAGATTTGTAATATTGAGTCTTCCAATACAAGAAAATCATCTCTGTCTTCCTCTCTCTCTCTTCATGTATATATATTATATTTTATATATGTATATAAAATATAATATATATGTGTGTGTGTGTGTATGTTATATACAAACATTTATATGCATAGATAGTATGTATATATGTGTGTAAAACTTATTTAGATATTCTTTACTTTTAGCAATGATTTATAGTTTTCAATATAGAGGTTATTTTTTACATTTTTTTGTTAAGTTTATTCCTAGAATATTTTGTGGTTTCTTTGATTGTAATTGTTTGCTCTCTATATAATTTATTTTTAAAATACAGTTTACTTTTATGTACTGACCTTCTAATTCTATACATGCTCAATTTACTTCTTAGATTTAGTTTTTTATGGACTTATTTAAATATTCTATATGTACAGTTTTGTCATCTGGAAATAAAGACAATTTCATTTATTTATTTATCTATTTATCAGCCTTTACACCTTTTATTTTTTTTTCTTTCCTTATTGCATTAGCTAGGACTGCCAGTGTAGTTAGACAGAAATGATAGAAGTGGATATCCTTTCCTTAGTCCCAATATTAAGCAGAAAGAGTTCACTATTTCATCATTAACTTTGGTTATGCTTTCTTTATAGTTGCCTCTTATTAAATTGAGAGAATCTTTTTTTATTGCCAGTTTGTTGAGAAGCTTTTTAAAAAAATGAATGGGTACAGGATATTGTTTGATACTTTTACTACATCTGTTGAGATGATCATATAATTTTCACTTTTATTCTGTGAATGTGATGAATTGCATTGAGTTTTGAATGTTAAACCAGCATTGCCTTCCTGTGATAAATCACAGTCATAATTTATTATTATTGTTGTTATTATTATCATCATCACCAAATGTTGTTAGCTATTGTTAAATTTGATTTATCAATATTTTGTTAAGGATTTTTGCATCCCTCAGGGATATTGGACTATAATTTTCTATATTATTTTTCTATTCTCCATTTCATTAATTTCCATTCTATCCTTCCTTCTGCTTGCTTTAGATTTAGTTTGCTATTCTTTTTCCAGTGACTTAGGGTGGAAAGTTACGTTGTTTTTTTGAAATATTTCTTAATATAGGCATTTACAGCTATAAAATTCTAAGCACTGCTTTGGCTGCATCCCTTAAGTTCTAGTGTGTTGTGTTTTCATTTTCATTTGTCTCAAAAGCTTCTGGTGTCTCTAGCTTTCTTTGATCCATTGCTTGCTTAGGAGTGTGTTATTTACTTTCCACGTATTTGTGAGTTTCCCAATTTTTTTCCTATTGCTCATTTCTAATTTCATTCCACTGTGACCAGAGAACATACTTTGGATCATTTCTGTCCTTTTAAATTTACTAAGGTTTGTTTTATCGCTTACTGTTTAGCCTGTATCTTGAATCTCTCCCAATTTCCTTTCACAACTTCTACTGTCCCTGAGAGTGAACTTAGGCTTTAATTTCTTTGCCCTCTGCTGCAAATGAAATCAGTTCCTTTGGCAAAGTTTAGGAGCTGTGTGTTTTATGGCCTATTTTTACCCACAAGCAAGATGTCTGAGCCAGAGCTCGGAGCTGAAGTTTACAATTGTAAACTTTTCTCTGAATAACACCATTGGTTATTCTAGAAACCAAACACTTGGTGGTAAGGGAGAGATGTGTAAGGTCCTCTTGGCTTGTTCCTCCTGGTGTGGAAACTACCACCTCACAATCCAAGTGAAGGTTTGATCAGGGCCCCAATATTCTAAGCACACTATACCAGGATGGAGCTCTATTCCATGAGTGGTGACTTGACCCTCTCTTGACCACACTTGCTGAGGACTTAGCCTCAGAAACAGGTAGCTGGGAGCAGAATTAGAAATACTTATTTGTTGCTCTTCTCTTGGCTTGAAGTAGGGGGAAGAAGAAGCCCTGTGTTCTTTGCTGTAGTAATCTGGAGTAGAGTCCCTGATTTTCTGAGTGGTGAGGGTATGAGAGAGGCAGTTACGTTGATTCAAATACCACAGACATTTTTCTTACAGAATTTTCATAGTTTTATTTATAGAGGCTTTAAATGTTTTTAAAATAATTTTTACCAGTTTCACTGGATGGAAGGGCAATGTAGTTCCTCAGGCTGTCTTGCTAGAAGTCATTCCTTCCTATAGTATTTGTGTGTGTGTGTGTGTGTGTGTGTATGTATTTATTTGTGTGTTGTTTTTTGTAATTGCTCTAGGTATGTATATATAAAACTTACTGTTGTATTCTTTTGTTGTCATATTACCAGTTTAAGTGAAGCATAGAAACTTTACCTCTTTTTAAGTTTCTTTACTCTCCCATGTTTATACTTGTCTAAAATATTTTCTCTATATACATTTAGAACCACATCAGACAGTGATATAATTTTTGCTTCAATCATCAGACATAATTTAGAAAATCCAAGAAGAGAAAGCCTGTTGTAACTGTTCATATTTTAGATTACTGTACTTTTACCTTTTTGATATTCTAAGATTCTTTCTTTTATTATTTTGGGTCTGTTTACAGAACTTCCTTTAGCCATTCTTTTAGGACAGGTCTGCTGATTATAATTTTCTTACTTTTCATTCATCTGAGAATGTTGTGATTTCCCTTTCATTCCCGAAGCATATCTTTCCTGGGTGTGAGATTCCAGGCTGACAGTTTCTTTCTGCACCTGAAAAACATCCCACCTCTTTTTGGCCTCCATGGTTTTTGGTGGGAAATCCTCTGTCATTAGAATAATTTTTCTCCTATATGCAAGATGTCATTTTTCTCTGGCTGCTTCAATATATTTTTCTTTGCCTTCAATATTCAGAAATTTAAGTTATGTTGTGTGGTGGATTTTTCAGGGTTTATCCTTTTAGAATGAACTCCTCGAATCTCTGGGTCATGTCTCGCCAAATTTAGAACTTTTCAGCCATTATATCTATGAGTACTTTTTAAGTCCCACTCTCTTCTCCCAGGATTCTGATAACATGAATGTTAGATTTTCTTTGTTAATAGAGCCACAGAGCCCTCAGCTCTCTACATTTCCCTCCATCCATTTTCTTTCAGTTGTTCAGATTGGGTTATTTCTGTTGTTACCTTCCAGTTCACTGATTCTTTTCTGTCTCCTTCATTTTTCCACTGAGGTCATCCACTGAGGTTTTTGTTTCAGTTATTGTATTTTTCATTTCTAAGATATCCATTTGTTATTTTTTTATATCTTCTGTTTCTTCGCTGAGATTTCATATTTTTTCTTGTCTGTTTCAAGCATGTTCATGTTTATTATGGGTGTTTTAAAATCTTTGTCAGATAATTCTAATATCTCTATTCATCTCTATTCATTTATCTCTTTTCATTCAATATGAGATCTTCTTGATATGATGATTGTCATTTGAAGGATGTACATTTTTGTATTATGTTCAAAGACTCTGGGTCTAATTTGAATTTTTAAGCTGACTTTCTGTGGCACTGCTCTGTCAAGGGGAGGGGTGGTAGTGCCACTTCATTACTGCCAGTTAGAAGTACAAGTCCAGGGTTCCTTCTTTTGGCACCTGAGAGGGAGGTCTCCTCATTCCTCCTGGTGGGGGGATGGAAGTTCTGGCTCCCTTGGGGTCTCCTCTGACACCACAGTTGGGGGAGGGTGGCCTTATTGCCACTGGACAATGATGGAAGTGTTGACTTTCCATTAGGCTTCTTTCGACAGTGAGAAGGACAAGAAGTGCCTTCTTCCTGCTAGGTGGTTGAGAGTCCAAGGTCACCATGTCATCTGCACTGACATGGTCGTTGGGTCCCCTTACGGTCCAGCAGGCATGGAAGGCTCATCCTTCTGCTTGGTCTCTCCTGTTACCACGCCAGTGGGAGAATTGAGGCACCTCATTACAACTTCACAAGGGTGCAAGTATAGACTTCCACTAGTCTTTTGGTGGTGATAGGGTGGGGCCATAGTTTTTTCTTTGTTATTTGAGTAGAGGAGAGCAGTTTTTATCTACAAGTTTCCTGTTTTCCTAGGCTTCTCTTTGGCTAGAGAGAACAGGCTTTTTGTTTACATGCACTGGTGTTTCTGGGTTGTCAGCTTCTTTAGCTCCAAGTCTGGGGCATATGAGGCAGAAAGAAAATGCAGGGAACTTACCTAGCTCATCCATATACCTCTCTTCACCTTTCAGAATCTCTTATGTTAGTTGTTTATGTAATGCCCAGGGGTTTTCATTGTACTTAGTGGGAAGAATAGGGAAAAGTGGGTCAGTACTGCCTTCTGGAAACAGAGGTCTCCTTATTGATCTTTTTTTTAGTTCTATCAATTATTGAGAAAAGGATATTAAAATATCCTACACTTCAGGATTTGGTTTTGAATAATGTATGTAAAGTATCTAGCACAATGCATGGCATGTTAGACTCTTATTAAATTATCATTCATCCCACAAATATTTCTCCAGCACTTGTTACATGCCAGGTAATGTTCAACTCATTGGGCATTCAACAGTGAACAAAACAAAGTCCTGCCCTTGTGGGGCTTGTATTTTAGCAGAGGGAGCCAGGTATTAAACAAATGAATTAGTAGTAAGGTGATGATTAGTTGCATAGTCAAATTTAAAGCAAGTCAAGGGGATAAGTATAATTGGCAGGATAAGGAGGAAGGGTTGCTTTTTGATACTGAGTAGTAAGGGAAGTCCATTCTATTAAGAGGTAATATGATATGACCAGAATCCTGCAGCTATGAAGGAGCAAACCATGTGAATATCCTGATGAAGAGCAGAGACCCTTTGTCTCCTCCAGTGAGATGATAAATTACTGACCATATTTCAAGCCTCAGAACCTTTCACTGGTCAGGCTAGGTTGAAAGTCTAGGACAGTGCATTACTTCCAGCATGAAGAGTTAGAAGATCTTGGTCTGCTTATAGCTCTGGCTCTATCATTTATTAGTTACACAACTGTAAACATTTAAACTACTATTCTCTTTGTACCTCAGTTTCCCAAAGGATTCTATTGCACATTGTTGTGAGTATCCGTAACTGACAAATTATATGTAGAAGTATTTTACAAATAAAACAAAGTGTTCTATAGATGGATGATATTACAACCTCTCCATTATTACTGGCAGTGCTGTACAGCATTTAGATCAGGTTTTAGTGATTGTTTAGCTCAACTTCCTCATTTCATAGATGAAGAAACTGAGGCCCAGAGAGGTTTAGCAGAATTTGTAGGTGTCAGTGTGGGGCTGTTAGAATGTTGTATGCAATTCCTTTGTGAAAGAGTTGGTGATAATGTAGGGCTGTGGTTTTGTAGTGTGGCCCTGGACTAGAAGCATCAGCGTCAACTGGAAACTTGTTAGAAATTCAAATTCTCAGGTCCCAACCTAGAGTTACTGAATCAGCAACTCTGGAAGGGGGCCCCACAATCTGTGTTTTAATAAGCCTTCCAGATGATTCTGTTGCATGCCAAATTTGAGAGCTGCTGATGTGGAGGTTCACATAATCCCTAGAGTCATGAGGAAAGACCCTGGAGGTCTTAATAACCAGAGTCAGCTTTCAACAAAATTGTGAGTAAGGACCTTTGTAGAGGCATTTTCTTTTCTCCTTTTCTTTCCTCAGGGTTGCCTTTCCTTCGGTGCACCTTAAGAGACCTTTCTTTAGATGCTTTCTTAGTTGGTTAGTCAATAATACTCTCAAGGTGTTAGTTGAAATCAGTATATTTTCAATTTAATAAGAGATTAAATAAAGTGAAATCTTCCAGAATGTCGATGATTCAGTCTCTAATAGTAGGAACTTCAGATGTAAGATAGATAGTAGATAGATAGGAGTGGGAGTAATGTTTTATAATAGAGGGATCTTGAGATTTCTTCTGTTCTTGATATCTGTTTAGTTATTTGAAGACTTATGAATTGAGGGGAAAAGATACAGGATATTTCCAAGTATCAATGTGCCAGTGCTCCCAGAATTTGTTTTCAGTAAGTATTGTCTTTAAGCCCTTAGATCATAAGGAAGTACAGAAACTTATTACAGATTCTTAGGAGCTTTTATTGGTATAATGCTGCCTGGTTGTATACCAGAAACACTAGGACATGGTCATCTCTGTTTAGTTCCTTACATATTTAATAAGTTTATTCTATAGGTTAGAGAAAAAGTCCTTTGTTCTTTGTAACAGTTCACAATCTTCCAGTCTCAGTTTCCCTCCATCACAGTAAGTCTTAATGCTAATGTCAGGGTGAAATCAGACTTAAACTACCTCCATGATTCCTAATTCAAAGTTGTACTTGGATACAGCCTCCCGCCTTCTCTTTGCACACATCCTGTTTGGGTTCTTATATCCAGCATCAGTAGGTCAAACACTGTTCCCAAATCTCAATGATCCCTCCCGTCAATTAAAGAAAAGAGAGTATTATAAACATTTCTAGATTATTGTGCGTGGTTTTGTTGTAAGAGATAAGGAAATAAGTCTATAAATCACCTAAGCTGTAAGGAGAATGAGGAAGGATAGTAACTGGAATAGCTGCAACTCTGAATCTTTGCTGCTTTAATCAGGGACCCCAGAATAATTGACCCATATGTAATGAAACCCACTCTCAACTCTCTGCATAAGCAATTATTTAAATAGTTAGGAGACAGAATAATAAAGCAATTGCCCTGTGCTTTTGAGGTCCATAGGTTAACTCTACAGAGTTCAATTAAAATTTGATAATAAGTGTCTACTCTAGGCAGGAAATTTCATTAATCTTCATCATGACCTATGCTGAATATCCCTTATAATTATCTTCTCCCCTTTTAAATCCTCTTCACATGAAGCAGCCTTTTCATTACCAATTAGGATTCCCACTCTGGGGAAGGAGATTCCCTATGCAGCCTCCTAAGTAGAAGGAGCTGTCCACACTGTACAAGAATACATTTGTATTCTACCAATTATCTTATTTTCTAAATAACTACATAATGAAGCCAAATTGTAAGCATGAAAAAAGATTCAAAGGAAAACTGCTCTGGCAATGGGTACGATATGATTTCAGTCCCACTCTATTTGATATGAAGAAATAAATTCCCTTTCTGTTTCCTCCTTAAAATATGTAGGGTATTGAGAAAATGCAGGTTCCTTGGGAGGCAGAATTGTATGTAGAAATTAGGTCAACAGGAAGCTTTATCAAAAAGTTCTGTCCTTTTCCTTGGAAATGTTCTGAGGAAGAGTTTTCCCCAGAAGGAAATAAAATCTCTAACTACAAAGGGACTGGTAGGTTTGAATGCTGTGAGACTAACTTCTTAAGCACTCTCCCAGTCCTTTCTTTACACCAGTATTAGAACTTTGTCTTCATCCTGCATACCTGTTTATGTTACCACTATCATCTCTACATCAGACCACTTTAATACCCTTAACAGGCTTTCCAGGCTCCGGTCTTCCTATTCAATCCCATCCTCCATAGTACTGCGGAATTGTGTCATCTCTCCTTGTGAAATGTTCTAACTCCTCAGCACTGCCTATGAGGCTGTTCCCTTCACCGTCGGAGCTTAACTTCCCTCTCTGGCTTCATCTGAGGCCCTTTGCTCATGGAGCCTATGCTTAAACTACTCTGAAGTCTCCTGCTTGTTTTCTCTTCTTAGAATGATCATCTCCTATTCTCTTTCCCTAGTAACTATCTGCTCATCTTTAAGCAGCTAGACCACAATCACCTTTGAGAAGCCTTTCTGGATTCCCCAGGTTAGCAGTTTACTCAGTGATCTTGCTGCACTGTTTACATTCTTCTATCAGAGTGTGCACGTTGTAGCATAATCTGAATCACTGTGTCTCCCACAGGCCCATGCTCCTCAAAGGCAGCGATGGTTGTCATACCTTTGGTGCTATTTCTGTATAGACACATACTTGGTGGTCAGTAAAACTGGTTGAATGGAATTAAGAGTATAGTCACCACCCTCACAGAGCACGGAATTTCGTTTGCCTTTCATTAAAGTTGATGGTTCATGGACCGCATTGGTTTTTGTCATAGTCTCCAGTTGCATACAGCTTAACAAATGTCAAATAAATGAATTAGTTTTAATAATACTATAGAGCTTGTAATTAAGAGACACATGTTTTCAGACTGCAAAATTGTCTGCAGATTTTATTGCCTTGATGTTATAGAGATGTGTGACAGTGAAAAAGAGCTTCACATTTTGTGCATTTCTTTGGTCACTTAGCAACTGGCTGGAATCATTCTTCACTTATGATTTTCGTGTGAACCTCCCGGCTCTTCACCCGCAGCTTGTTGACCTGGGACTCGGCAATGTCAGCCCGCTCCTCGGCCTCCTCCAGCTCGTGCTGGAGCTTGCGGAACTTAGCAAGGTTGACGTTGGATTGTTCCTCCTGAGGAAAGAGATGCATTTGAGAGAACAAGCAAACTTGACATTGACATTTGCTGATTCTTACTGCCTTTGTTAATAGAAGCAGGACAAGATGTGCTTCATAAATGAGATTCAAAAGTTTCTGTTAGTTGGTGACATACTTATGTGGGGGCAGGACATCCCACATACTTGCCTCTATGAATGAATGTGCTTACAACCCTCCTGCTCAGTCTCTCTCACTTGACTTTTCCTGGCAAACTAAAGACACTACAGTGACAACAGGGAGATCAAAGTAGCAGGAATCTGAATCAATCTTGTTTCTGTGAAATAAACTTTAAAAAATAGGCACAGTGGGAATATTGGATGCCGAGAACCTTAAAGAAGCTTTCAGAGTTAACAGGATGAGAAAGATAACTGCAGCCACATGAAAAAGAAATGTTCTGAGATGGATTTATCATGAAGTTAAATAAGGCTTGGACTTCAGAGCCCTCATGTGCACGTCCCCAGTGAGTGCTGGGAATAGCTGGGAGCTGTGGAATGTTTTGGATAGGGAAGGAAGTAGGTTGAAACTAGAAGCATATCTACACTAACATGTCTGGAAATTGCTTAATGAGGTCTCAGAAGAAATGAACCTGAATGGCTCCAGTAATTAGTGGTAAAAATGTTTATTCTAAATAAATACTCATTTTCCTACCTACTTATATATTCCCAGTTTTATGTTCTTCACCTTAAACAAAGCCTCTTAAGTTCTGTGAACTTCAGGCTCCACCAAAGCCGGCTCCTGAACCTTTCTGTCTCAGTGTGAAGATACTCACAGCCTCTTCAGCTTGTCTCTTGTAAGCTTTAACTTTGGTTTGTAATTTGTCCACCAAATCCTGCAGCCTCAGAACATTCTTGCGGTCCTCCTCAGTCTGAAATGAAAGGGGTAGCAAATGATGTCATTACTTGAAAACAACTCAGTTTCATTTTCTTGAAAGCTATTGGCCTGGAAAATATGGAAAGCCTGGTCACCTGGTAAGTGAGTTCCTTCACTCTTCTCTCATGTTTGCGAAGACCCTTGACAGTCTCAACATTGCGCTTCTGTTCATTTTCAACCTCATTTTCAAGCTCCCTCACCTGGAAGACAACAGAGGTGTTCAGTAATTTGGCTGTAACTAGCTCATGAACAGGCTGGGAATCAAATGAAGTGATGGGGACCCACCCTGGCCTCCAGTTTCTGGATCTGCTTCTTCCCGCCCTTCAGGGCCAGCTGCTCAGCCTCGTCCAGACGGAGCTGCAGGTCCTTCACTGTCTGCTCCAGGTTCTTCTTCATCCGCTCCAGGTGGGCGCTGGTGTCCTGCTCCTTCTTCAGCTCCTCGGCCATCATGGCCGCCTAAGCAGCAGTGAAACAAAGCCAGTTGAGGGAGCTGCGATAGCACGCCGAGATCCCCGCTGACCATGGCGTCGCCCTCTGCTCACATCAGTGATGGCCTTCTTGGCCTTCTCTTCTGCGTTGCGGGCTTCCTGGACGATGTCCTCCATCTCTCCCTGGATTTGAGAGATGTCTGTCTCCAGCTTCTTCTTGGTGTTGATCAGGCTGGTGTTCTGTTTTAAATAAATAAAAAAGAAGGGCAGCATATTTAATTATAACTATATACATTGTCATTTTTACTGCTGTACACAGGTATTAATTATTGATCTAAGAAATGTTCATAATAAAAACAAAAACAAAAGTTGATTCTAAGCTTATGCTTTTTCTTCTTTATACTCATATTTCTATTAATTAAAGTTCTCTTAAATTCTTTCAAGTAAAATTTAATTTTTGATGTCAAAGATAAATGACAATAGTCGTTGGCTACTGTAAGCATAAAGCACAACTCTAAGCCCAAGAAAAAATTTAAGGGCTGTACCACATAGCACTATACAGCTTATAATAAGTGGGTTATTAATTTTTAGCTGTTCATTCATGTTTGTTGGCTCTGTATTTTAAAGCACATAAATGGCATCATTATTCATACAAAAATGAACCAAGAATCCCTTATGTTTTGGAAAGTTGATGGTGTTTAAAATATTCAGTCAAGTCAAGGATACTGAGTAAGAAAAATTTGCATTTAATTTGAATTTAAAATTATTTGTAGTAGATGGTAACATTTCCATGATGACTATTGCCTTATATTGCAACTTTTAAAAGGTATATAATAACATATGTATATTGTACAAATTAATAGAACATACAAATTAACAAAAAAGACACAAAGAATAATTATTGGGTTCTCACTACCTGAGATAACTACTGATAACACTTTTGTTTATCCTTGTGGATATTTCCTGTATATTTTCAACAGAAAGATCATGCTTTATATATTCTTTTTAAGTTGCTTTCTTCACTAACTACATTGAGAACATCTTTCCATGGCAGTAAATGCATACATACTGCAAGGCTGTGTATTAGCTGTTGTGAGGAGGTACCACCAATTCTTTAACAAGTCCATTATAGACAACAGTGCTGACCACTGTAAGGATGGCCTCCATGAATTTGAACTTAGGGGCTTCTTTTTATATCCATGAAGTTAACTTTATGTGCATACATGCTATGTAAGTATTACTTGGTGGCTTATTCTTTCTCCTCTGTTTTATTTGCTTATCTATTTGCAGTTTAGAGTTGCAAAAGACAAGGTGACCACTAATGTATATATGGTTATTAGTAGGTGATCTTCTGTGCTTTTGTACAAAAGTTTCTAGAACACTAAATTGTTTCAAACCAACATGATTATGCCAGTCCATAAATGTACCTGCGGACAAGTTAGGACTGAATACATACTGACTGATGTACATTTTCCAGAACTTGAAAAAGGGACAAGATTGCCAAGATTACCTCTTTCTTTATAAATGAGCTTATCCTCTCAAATTGTCTTTAACTTCAGGGAATGCATCTGGTCAGCCATAGTCCTGAACCTCACCTGGGTGTGCAAGAGTTGCACACGCTCACTAGCATCCAGAAGCTCTTGCTCTGCCACCTTCCTGCTCCTCTCAGTCTGTTCCAGGCATGCCCTAAGCTCTTCAGTCTCAGCCTGCATCAGGTTTGCTCTGCGCTCCACCATGGCCAGCTGTTCTTTAAGGTCATCTTGGCCTCTGATGGCATCATCCAAGTGTAGCTGAGTGTCCTGCACAGGAGACAAAGACTCTTACTCATGTTTCAATTAAAAAAATATAAATTTAGGGTCAAAATATACACACTTTGATCTTAGTAACTTAGAGTACGATTAGATAGGAAAAATCTGCATGCCCCTTTAGTGACAAATTCTTTGTAACCTAGGGTAGTGGTTCTACTCAAAAGAACATGATGTTATATCATCTTAGATCCTGAATCATAAAAAAAAAATCCATGGCTAAAGCTACAAAATTTTGGCTCAAGAGAGGATCCTTAAAGATGAGCTAGTCTAATGATGCTATTTTATGTGTATTAAATATATATATAAATAAATATATGTATATCTATGTACATTAAACAAATGAAGTCTACATAAATGAAGTGATTTGTGTGGTGACATGTGGTAAAACGCTCATCCCTTCCTCTTTCTCCCTACCCCTCACCACTTAGCCTTCTCATCAGGTCAGCTCTGTCCTGGGCTTTCCTGATTTAAACTGTTTTCAGCGGTGAACATAAACTTGGCAGCTGGTTACCATATAATTTAGATTTATGCATATAGTCCTCCTAAAATGTTAAACTTTGAGTTCCACAACTAATGCCCAGACTGTGTGTTTATCCCAATATACCTTCAGGATGCCTTGTGTATTTCTAAGGTTCCTTATCGCCTCGGCAGCCTGGCGGTTAGCGTGGTTCAGCTGGATTTCCATTTCATTGAGGTCTCCCTCCATTTTCTTCTTGATCCTCAGGGCATCATTTCTGCTCCTGATCTCAGCATCTAGGGTGCTTTGCATAGAATCCACAACTCTGAGATGGTTCCTCTTTAGCTGATCGATTTCTTCATCTTTTTCAGCAATTTTCCGGTCAATCTCAGATTTAACCTGATTTAACTCAAGTTGGACGCGAAGGATTTTGCCTTCTTCATGCTCAAGAGATGCCTTTTCAAAATACAACGTTTAGGTTATCTAAAGAGTTATTTTTTTTTTCTTGGTACAGAAGGCATTAAAAAAACTCACAAACTTTCATACATCTTAATTTAGCATGTTAGTTCTGTATTCCCAAGGTACAATTCAATATTTCTCACTGAATTACATGAGTTATCCCCTAAAGGTTTGCTACATGATAGATCTCAGTTGCTATTAATTTTTCAATTTATCTATAATGCATAGGTGAGCAAATGAAACATGTACCTCTGCTTCCTCTAGGGCAGCCTGTAGTTCACTCTTCTCTTGATCTATTTGTTTCTTTATTTTCTCCAATTCATGGATATGCTTTCCTCCTTCTGCAATTTGCTCGGTGAGGTCAGAAATCTCCTCTGTAGTTTAATAACAAAATACCAAATTCAGTTAAGAAAAATAAAAAATTAAAAAGATATCTCCCTACCATTTTTTAACCAAAATGATTACAGAGACGCACGCTGTAAGTTCTTATTTTCTCTCTTGAGCGTTTCAAGCTGATCCAGGGATTCCTCATACGCATTCTTGACCTTGAACAGCTCAGTGCTGAGAGAACGGGTCTCCTTCTGGGAGGCCTCAAGTTCAGCCTGAGTTTCCTCACACTTCTGTTTCCATTCTGATAGGACCTGGAAGTACATCAGAACTAAGCCTCTGTAACCAAGAATCATGAGCATTTCTCCCTAGGAAGCCGGTCACTGTGGGCTACCTTGTCAAAGTTCCTTTGCTTCTTGTCCAGGGCTGCACAGGCCGCGTTTGTTCTCTCCACATCCAGCATGAGGTCCTCCACCTCATTCTGGAGCCGCTGCTTCGTCTTTTCTAGAGAAGCACATTTGGCGTTCACAGCTTCCACGTGTTCCTCTGCATCCTGCAGACGCTGGGCCAGCTTCTTCCTGGAAAGTTGGTCATTTGATTACATGGGAGCAGAAAGTTACCACAGTAAACTTTATAAAGCTGCTGACTAGGAAAGCATATTTTCCTGAAGAATTTTTGCTCCTCTGTCCACAGTTGTTAAGGTTTTCTAAAATATCTTCTCAGTACCCATTTTATCCCTGAATAATTCTGTTTTCCCTAGTGAATTCTTGTATCTTTATTTCAGGTGTTGTCAAACATATTTATGAGGCCATTTTTTTTTTGTATGTGTGTGAGAGAGAGAGAGAGAGATTATTAGTAAGTGCTTCAGTTGAGTGAGCCATGGCACGCGAGGGTGTGAGGGTGAGGAGGAAGGAACAGCCATGAACAGGAGGCGGACCTTCAAAGAATGTTAGCACTGAATAGAATCTTGAAACACTTTCTAATATGGTCTTCCTTACACATGAGGAAACTGGCCCAGAGTGACATGTCTAAGGTCTCACAATTACATTTTCTGGATTTGCAACTTACAAAGTTATAAACTAGCTGACTGGATTTGTCCATCCCAGACAGTAAATCTTACTCCATTTCCCAAATAAACTCTAAAGTCTTATAGCTTCCTTCCCCAGCTCACCTAATTCACCACCTCTCCCAGCCCACACTCTTACCTAGAATTCTCCTTCTGTAAATTCTTGCCAAACCCTCTCATTCTGTTTAATTCTAACTACTGCTGAGATCAATCAAAGTCAGGGGCACTTCCTTCACTGGGAATATAACAGTTATTTTCCTTCCGTGTGTAACTCCCATGAATTTTATTCTACAAAAAATGTGTGTCACTAGTGAATAAGTTCATTGATACTTGCTAGTTAAATGATGGCAGGGTATGATAGCCTTATTCTGAATTTATAATACTGCAGGCAGGGATAAACTGATTACTGTTAATTATAATATAATAATATGCCAGATAATCTCAGTGTCTCCTTACATTAAAAGACATTAATTCTACTTGATTCATAAAGGTATGCTGTTAATAATGAATTCATTTTGGGTGGAAGAAATTTAAGATCCATTTGTAATAGACCAGAATGGGAAGAGGGCTCTCATCTTGGTCCATTCTCCAGGGGACATACACTAGGTTGTAAGGAGAATATGGTGGAATCTACCACTCAGCAAATAGGCTGAAAGCCTTCACCTATCTCCATGCCTGGAATATTTTTTCTTTTACTTTACTTCTGCTGTTTTTTAACTTTTATTTCTACCCCCCACTCTGCACTAATTGTCTGTACTTGGCCTCCTCCAGCTCCTCTGTGCGCTGGATGGCATCTGTCTCGTATTTGGTCCTCCACTGGGCCACCTCGCTGTTGGCCTTGGACATTGCCCTCTGCAACTCGGCCTTGGCTTCCTGCTCCTCCTCGTACTGTTCCCGCAGCAGGTCACAGTCGTGGCGGGCTGACTGCAGGGCGTGCGCCAGGGCATTCTTGGCCTGGACCAACCAAAGCGTGTGCACTGTCAGCTTACGTTCTGATCATTGATATGCTCTATCTGAAGTTCCATAGCATGTCATGCTGCAAAGTTCACGTGACTGAAAGTATCAGCTGGGGAACTCTCACCTTAGACTCCTCTTCTAGCTGCCTCCTTAATTCCTCAATCTGTTGTGTAAAGGCTTGTTTGCCTCGGGATAGCTGAGACACCAGAGCTTCTTTCTCATCTAGCTGTCGTGAGAATTCACCTGCGAAGGACAAAACATGAGCAATTTAGTTCTGTTGTGTAGTGAAGAATAATTTAAAGAATGAAGTAACATTAGAACTTTCTTATTCCCTGATGAATAACTCAAGAGCTTTGATACTGTTGAGAAGGTTATTCATGCTTTTTCAAAAAGGGAGCTTAATTTTTTCTCAGTTACAGCTTATAATCATTCTTTTTACCTTCTCACACTAAGAAGATGCAAGAATAACAGGAATCACCAATCAATGATAAATGGGTACACATGACCTGAGAAATGGTTTGTGTTCCATTTCTTAGGTGGAGGTTTGCCTTTCATTCTTCATCTCTCCACAGGCTGGTCCTGTTCACGTACTGACCTGATTCTGTGTGTAAACGTGCCTTCTGGGCTGACAATTCATTTATTAAGCGTTGTTGCTGCTCTTCCTTTGTTTTTACTTCACTAAGCTGGTCCTCTAGTGTGCGGCACATTTTCTCGAGGCTTCCCTGTGGTGGTTAAGCAGAAAACAGGAAAAAATTTCTATTTGTAAGTCAGGGATATGGGAATCTGTAACTAGTTGTGCAAAGGGCTGAGTTTTAATTACTTTCATATCTGTTTCAAAGCCCTGTGTGGTGCCTTGGATAAAGAGGCATATTATTTTGGCTAAATGAATGAATAAATTTTTGTGAATAATAATTAGATTATTCTCTTTTGGAAAGCATCAACATCATTTAAATTCTGCATCATCTAGAGTATGGTTTTTAGGTAAGCATTTTTTTTCTGTAACTGTGTTCTTTCACTGTAATAGAGACAAAGTTTAAGTGATTTCTACAAATAAGTCATGAAGACTGAAATAATTCAATATAGTGATGCCTGTTAGGAATAATTTTAAAATTTGACGTAGCATCTAAAGTTTGTACAGTTAGAGTAGATAAAGTCATATATAAACTCTGTCATTTTGAATCACTGAAAATAAAGATGAAAAGGAGACAAGTTAATAAAGACCTTGGCTTTGGCGACAGTTTCCATGTTGCTGGCCAGGTCGTCGATCTCCATCTTCATCTCGCTCTTCTCCTTCTCCAGCTTCTGCTTGACCCTCTGCAGGTTGTCAATCTGCTCCCCGAGCTCGGCCACGCTGTCCGCGTGCTTCTTCCTCAGCGTGGCCGCCGTGGCTTCATGCTGCAGGGTGGCCTCCTCCAGGTCCCTGCGCATTTTCTGGAACTCGGCCTCCCGCTTCTTGTTCATCTCAATCTGGGCCGTGGTCGCCCCTCCGGCTTCTTCCAGCCGCTCGCTGATCTCCTCCAGTTCCCGGGAGAGGTCAGAGCGCTGCTTCTCTGCTTTGGCCCGGGAGGCCCGCTCCGCCTCGATCTCCTCCTCCAGCTCCTCGGTGCGGGCCTGGGAGAAACCCAAGCACATTAGCAGAAACTCATCTCACTTTCAAGTATTTTGGAGGTGCAGAAAAAAATGGAGGTGAGATGACTCACCAGCAACTCTTTGATCTTCTTCTGTAGTTGAATTTCTACTGCCTGCTCATCTTCAATTTTGCTTAGCAGATTGCTGATTTCAAATTCTTTCCTTTAGACAGAAGAAGGAACAAGACACATTAATACTCATGAATTGAAAGGTGACACCATACAGAATTTTTTTGGAGTCCCTACTTTTTGAGTTTCTCATCAAGTTGCTGTTTGTCATTCTCTGTATCCATCATGGATTCTTGAGCCAATTTTAGGTCACCCTCCAGTTTCCTCTTTGCTCTCTCTAGATCCATTCGAAGTTTCTTTTCTTGCTCCAGAGACCCTTCAAGCTAAGGAGAAAGTCACTGTGTTATACATGAAAGTATATTTAAAACAAAAAAACTTTTCAAGTGGATATTAAAGACACACTTACATCATCCACTTGCTGCTCTAGCTTGATTTTAGCTTTGGTCAGGGTGTTGACCTTGTCCTCTTCCGCCTGCAGGTCATCCAGGGTCTGCTGGTGGGCCTCTTGGAGCGCCTTCTTCTCCTTGGTCAGCTTAGCTATGGTTTCGTCCAGGCCCGCCATCTCTTCTGTGAGGTTTTTCACCTTTTGATTTGAACAAATTGTGGGAATGTTAATGACATCTTCTTGTCTTGATGAAAAATATGATTATATCTTAGGACAATGTCAGCCTGAGATGGAAAACTAGAAGCTAACCCAGGCTTATGTAGCTGAATAATATAGGAGACAAAGGTCAAGGCAAATAGAAATGGTAAAGACTGAAGGTATGACATAATTTTGACAGTATTTTCCTTTCATGTTCAATAATTTTAAGATTAAATTTTCAGTTAAAGTACTTTAGTAATGAGCTAGCACTTAAAAGTACTTTAAAATGGATCATGATTTGTACCTTGTTCTCTGTGGCATGTTTCTCCTTCTCAACCTTGGCCAGTGTCAGCTCAAGGTCATCTATGTCTTTCTTCAGTTCTGAACATTCGTCCTCTAGCTTCCGCTTCTTGGCTGTCAGCTCGGCGTTGATCTCCTCCTCATCCTCAGCCCTCTCAGTCAGCTCTTTGATTTTTGCCTCAAGTTGAATTTTGGTTTTAATCAACTGGTCACATCTTTCCTCTGCATCAGCCAAGCCATCTGCTTCCTAAAAGGGGAAATGAGACATTTTCATGTGTCTAAGCTTAATCTACAAACACATAATTTACTAAAGGGTGGAAACTCCCATGACTCACCCAGTTTGGTCAACACATGCCAGCTAACTTGCCAACTTTAAAATATGATAACAGATTTCTTCCAGATATCTATGCCTGGAAGGTCAATTAAGGAAAAATGGCCTTTTGGCAGAATCTGTACATTGGCTACTTTGGAAAATTCATTTATTCATTCGAGGACTCAGTCCTCTCACATTTGAGGGGTGATTAATCTAGCCCCCTTTTTTTGTGCCTTGGTAAAAACAACATAACTTCTATTTCATGCACAAAATGTTCACCAAGAATAATTTAAGAGAAGGTCCTATAAAGGGAGGAAAATGTCTATGGATATTTTTGTGATTTTGCTCACTGATGATCAAACTATGTATGAATGCACATATGAATATATGCAGCATAATTTATGACTGCATCTGTTGCTTCTTTCGGTCTGGGTCCTAGTGGTTTTGAAGGGCAAACAGCTACAACAAATGTTTCGGTAGAAATCATTTGTTTATAACCTTAAAAAGATTCTCATAGCCAGTCATATAGTAATTGGATGATAAGGTGAGGTTGAACTGTGCAATGTATAATACTCACAGATTGAACTTGGAGCTGTAAGTCATTTTTCTCTTGCATCAGAACTACCATTTTCTCTTCAAGTTCTTTCCTTTTTGCCTCTGACTTAGCCAGCTCTTCTTTGGTCTTCTCAAATTCTTCCTTCATGTTGGCCATCTCCTTTTCCGTCTCTGCACTCTTGAGGAGGGGCTTGATCTTGAAATACAGCTTCATCCAAGGCCAGTGCTTCACATTCATGAAGGCACGGACATTGTACTGGATGCAGAAGACAGACTCTCTGTAGGAAAGAAAAAAGATGCAAATGAAGAAGAATGTAGAAAGTGACCATCCCTCAACAAAGTACAGACCACACTGCATTCTACTATGACCATGTGGAGGAGGAGGACCTGTACTTGGTCCCTCACCTCCTCTCCATCATCTTCTTGAACTCCACTCTCATCAGGTACCCTCTGCACACGGCTTGAGTGCGTGTGATAAGTTGAGCCAGCTTTTCATCTCGCATCTCTTCTAGAGTTCCCAGTAGGCCAGCTTTAAAGAAAACCTTGCCAAAGAACAAGTTAAATGTTATTTCTACTAATGAGAAAGTCCGGTGGTGATGAAATTATGGCAGAAATTTCAGTTGTTTGTACCTTGGTGTGACCAAATTTGTACTGGGTGTGGTCAATGTCAATGGACCCTAGAAGTTTCTCAGAAGCCTTCTTGCTGTCAATGAACTGACCCTCTGGGATAGCACTTGCATTTAGAACCTTGTATCTGTCAGAATAAAAAGTATAACAATGTGGGTTTTCTTCATTGAAAAAAAAAGGTAGAACTCTTGATAGCTATCATTTGGAAAAAAAAATGATAGATTGAGTTTTGCAGAAAAAATTTCATCACAACAATCAAACCTACTTTATGTAAAACTTGGGAGGATATGATGAAAAACTTACGGTAACATAAACCAAGTTGCCTTTCTTTCATGATCACTTTTCAAATTACTGCATTTCAGTTTTCAAGGAAAAGTTTAAAATGAACTATGTCACAATTTTGATACAGACTAACACATTGAAAGGGAAAAATGATGAGACAAAAACCTCTGTTTGAAGTCTGCATAGAGGATCCTGCTGGGGAAGCCCTTCCTGCAGATGCGGATGCCCTCCAGCACGCCGTTACACCGCAGCTGGTGCAGGACGAGCTCGTGCTCCATGGCCCCTAAAACACAGCAGAGTGCGCCTTCCTGGGCACTGACTTTTCACCCTGTGCCTGTTGGAGTATCTCATGCTCATGTTTCTTACCAGGAGTTTTGGTCTCATTGGGGATGATGCACCGCACAAAGTGGGGGTGGGTGCTCCTCAGGTTGGTCATCAGCTTATTTAAATTCTCCTATAAAACATATAAAAAGCTTTAAAATAATTCCTAGTAACAAAACAGCAGCAGAATCACAGAACCCAAGAATGGACTAACAGTTACCAAAGGGAAAGGAACTGGGAAGGGATAAGGGTGGGGAAAAAGAAAGAGGACATTATGATTAGCATGCATAGTGCGTTGGGGGCACAGGGAGGGCTGTGCAACACAGAGAAGACAAGTAGTGATTTTACAGCATCTTACTACGCAGATGGACAGTGACTGAGAAGGGGTATGTGGGGGGGACTTAGTGAAGGGGGAGCCTAGTAAACATAATGTTCTTCATGTAATTGTAGATTAATGATACCCCCCAAAAATAATAATGAACAGTAAAAAAAAAAAAATTCCTAGTTGCATTTACATGAGAGTCCCTATCTATAATCTGTAGTTAATGTGCCCCATTTCATGAGTTTTAATCAGCTGTCTCAATGAAGAAAAAAATCACAGTGGTCAAGAGAAATCATCCATATGGAGTATAGATAGGAAATTACAGATTCCACAAAGTCAGTCAATTTCAGCTTATTTTTCTCAAGCTCTGCCCATCAGAGAAAATTTGCATTGAGACTTTGGTCATGTGAAGTAGATGTAACTGAATACAGTGAAGGTTTGATTTCATGTGAAATTTGTTTGTGTATCTTTTAAATTGGGGGCCTAAAGGGAAAATGTTCCCATTTATTATAGGGTTTGGTGTGAAGAGACAGACTGTGGGTCTTCTTTTTTAAATTTTTTCCTAAGGCATTTTCCTGATTTTTTTTAGTACATCACTACTTTTTTCAGTTTCATCATAGATCTTTAAAAACATTTTTTTTTAAGTTATGATAATTTTATTTTTCTTACAAAAATAATCTTTTAGAATTTAAGAAAATACTGCACCCTGAAAAGAGCTGACACCGTCTGGAAAGAGGAACCCTTTTTCTTGCCACCTTTCTTTCCACCACCACCTTCTGAAAAATAAAATAGAAAAATTAAAATTATTTGCAAAAGTCTTCTAAGTACTCTCCATGGACATCAGGACTGCTGAAATTCCCTTTGAAATTTAAATTTGCGGTCATTGACTTGTATCATATCTATTCTTCTTTCTGTATCTTTCCTCCTTCAATTGTAGATTAAGAAAAAATAAACATTGACTCACGTTATAGGCATTGGGAAAACAATAAAATCAATAGCAAAAAGCAAAGACTGTGGATGAAAAGGGTGGTCGTGGGGAAGGGATGGGACTCCTCTACTCCAAATCAGCGAAGTCTGTCCCCTGAAGGAAGGGCCTGGGAGACGGAGCAGTCTTGCCTCCATAGCACACACATCCCCCGGAGAACAGGCAAGGGTGCGTTCTTGGTCCCAGGTCTCAGGGAGTCTCTGCTAGCCTGCAGGGAAGTCTTCTTTCCTACTTGCCGGTGCTTCCATACCATTCCTTTTGCATCTGGTTCTTGGGGGACTTAAGGGAACAGAGCTCCAATTCCTCAAACATGAGTGCCCTGACAAAGGATTTCCTCCTTTTCTAACTTAGCTGGGTCCTTGAAGGCACCAATACTACTAAAATGGTAGAATTGAGCTGTCTGATCTGGAGCAAGTCTTCATCTCTCTGGGTCTCACTGGTGAAATGAGGCCGGTGACTAAATGATCTACAGAGTCAACTTTAGCTCTGAAGGGCTGTCAGTATGAGACTGTGCCACACTTACTAAGTATCACTTGCTTTCCTGAGACCCAGATTGGCTTGTCTTTGATAAACGGTATATTCCTGTCTTGTGCTTCTAGAAGTATAGTAACGATAATAAAAATGACCTGCTTCAGCAGTTTGAGCCCCAGAGAAGAGGTAAGCCAGAGTCTTCATTGCAGACTTCTGGTACAGCCCGACCACTGTCTCGTTCAGGGGGTCCTTGTTCTTGTCCAGCCAGCCGGCGATGTTGTAGTCCACGGTGCCCGCATAGTGGATCAGCGAGAAGTGGGCCTCGGCCCTGCCCTTGACCACCTTGGGCTTCTGGAAGTTGTTGGACTTTCCAAGGTGCTGCTCATACAGCTTGTTCTTGAAGGAGGTGTCCGTGGCCTTGGGGAACATGCACTCCTCTTCCAGGATGGAGAAGATGCCCATAGGCTGAAAGTAGGAAAAAAGGGATGATAATGATGAGTCCCTCAGAAAAATATGCTCCAGTAGTTTATGTACTTGGTAGAAGCCTGAAAATATAATGTTCTAAGGGAAACTTGGGATGATCAGAAATAAAATAAGTATGATCCTATGTTACTGCTTCTCTCTACTGCTGAAATGTGAAATAATCGTGTATCCAGGACATATGGGAAATATGTTTCTTAGAAAGACTGAGTTTAAAAAAGAAGCCCATCTGTGCCATTTGGCAAACTTTATGTTCACAATATAAAATAAAAATCCAAAGCTGAATTCTTCATCCTCAAAATGTATATATCTAAGTACTTTCTTCCCTGCCAACACTGTAACTTTACCTTAAGCTAGATGCTACCAAAGTATGAAGAGAAGAAAGATTTTGTATAACTAAAAATGATCCAGTCCCAGCAGAAAAGGGTTGTATTGTCAAAACTCTTTGTATGCTAAGCTGGGTTCTCCATCACTGTGGAGGCAAGTGATGATAATTTGGTTTAGCTTTGTAAGTAGACTGACTTTTCTCAGTGGCAAATTTGATCTGAAAGAGTGATAGAAGATCCAATACTGATAATTTTGCCTCAGTCACAAATTGTTTTCCCAAAGCTATTTTGATGTTCCAGAAACTGAAATATTAGGAAAAAACTATATAGTTTTTATGAATAGTAGAGATACTATATTACCAGATGAAAATACCTTTTCCCCAAATTGGGCAGGCCTAGTCTGCTTTTACACTCTCATCTTTCATATTTGTATGAATTTTGACATGAATATTTGAAATTTTCCTCCATGGCTGTTGCATTTGCTTTTCCCTTCCCACTGCTTAGGGTAGAGTTCACACATAACCATATACTTTATTGGAGTCAATAGGTATGTGATGAACTCCCAATATGCTTTTTTTAAACTGAAGTATAGTTGACATATTAGTTTCCAGTGTACAGAATAGTGCTTTGGCATTTATATATATTATGAAATGCTCACCATGATAAGTATAGTTACCATCTGTCACCATACAAAGTTATTGCAAAATCCATGACTATATTCCCTATGCTGTACTTTTCATCCCCATGACTTATTTATTTCATAACTGAAAGGTTTTACCTCTTTATCCTCTTCACCTATTTCACCCATCTCTGCACTCCCTTTCCTATGGCAACCAATAGTTTATTCTCTGTTTTTATGAGTCTGTTCCTCATAAAACAGACTCATAAGTCTCACTTGCTTTCCTGAGACCCAGATTGGCTGGTGTTTATGTTAGGCTTTGCTAAACTCTTGTCTTTGATAAACAGTATATTACTGCCTTGTGCTTCTAGGAGTATAGTAACTATATTAAAAATGACCTGCTTCATGTCATTTTTATTTTTTTCTTCATTTACATTTTTAGACTCCACATGTGAGTGAAAACATATGGCATTTGTCTTTCTTGTTCTGACTTGTTTAATTTAGCATAAGGCCTGCTAAGTCCAATCATATACTTTGTTCATACCAGTAGGTATATGATGAGTTCCCCAAACACTTTTGAAAGTGTTTAATGATTGCCTGATGAGTTTTAACATACTCAGAACTGATGTAACTATTATTCCACCCCATTGATAATGAGGAATTCAGGACTTGTTTTCCAGGTAAACCACAGAGAGGTTTGGTGTTTGTTCAGTAGTCATCATAGTTGCATGACTGCAACAGTGGATGAGCTAACCTTCCAACCTTTAACACATCTTGACACGTCCTGCCATGATGCACATGAAGGATGGATGATGTACACACAATGCACCATCATGGGTTCACTGCAGCTAATTACTACTCTGCATCACAATACTAGCTGTAATTTCATTCCTTTCTCCCATGCACATGAAATCATATGGGGATAAAAGTGAGGGAGAATGAGGCTATAAGAGGAAAAAACGGAATCCCTGTGTCTATGTTTGTGTGTGTGTGTTGCCACTATTTTTGTACAAAATACTTTATGCATTAACAACAGATCACTTGTGACACACCTCACAACTGATCAGAGTACAGAGGATGTGATAAAACACTGCTTGTTCTTGAGAATTGTGATTGCAGTTAAGCATAAGGAGGTGAATTTGTTTTTCAAGTTTGGAAGGCTTGAAAAGTCATACACACCTTCTCGATGAGCTCGATGCAGGCAGCCAGGTCCATCCCAAAGTCAATGAACTCCCACTCGATGCCTTCCTTCTTGTACTCCTCCTGCTCCAGCACAAACATGTGGTGGTTGAAAAACTGTTGCAGTTTCTCGTTGGTGAAGTTGATGCACAGCTGCTCCAGGCTGTTGAACTATGGGAAAAGATAAATATAGAAAGTTACTCCTGACTTAAGTATTTGGATCTATAGAGTAGCAACTGATATTTTCTTCTGTATTTAAGGCATTTTGGTTTATTACATTATAAACATCCAGAGTGTTTTCTTAATATATGACAGAATACTAAACAAAGGAGAACTGACTCTAAAATGCTTTGCTTTCCAAGTAACTGCATGAACTCATGCATATTAGGCAAAATGCTGTTAAATGAGGTTGTCTTTTAAATATTCCCTTAGAATAACTTAAGGAAGTATTTCTGTGTATATCTGCTTTGATCCCAGATAGATGTTGAATATTATAATCTTTCATGAACCATTCTTTCAGATTTCTAGACTTGAAAGAATAAAACTCCCTTTTCTTATTTATTCCTGCTTACTTGTTTCTGTAGACCCCTGTCAAAGACCCTTCTGTACCACAAATTCCATTTTGCACTTTTTGTAAAGATACCTTTACATGCTCTAACAAGATGGATCACCTGATTGGGGATTTCAGTTTGCTAATTTTCTGTCAGTTCACTACTTACATCGAAGATCTCGAAACCAGCAATGTCCAAGACCCCGATGAAGTACTGCCTGGGCTGCTTGGTGTCCAGCTGCTGGTTGATGCGGGTGACCATCCACAGGAACATCTTCTCGTAGATGGCTTTGGCCAGAGCGCCCACTGCATTGTACACCTTCAAGAACAGTGGTAATATAGTTTTTATAATTGAAAATGATGACCCTTGAGTCTGCTTGTGGTTCAAAGAGCAGGAGGTTTAAGTCATGCTTACCTGCTGCACAGTCTGGCCTTTGGTGACGTACTCATTGCCGACCTTGACCCTGGGATAGCAGAGGGCTTTGAGCAGGTCAGCAGAGTTCAAGCTTGTCAGATAGGCTGCCTTGTCAGCAACTGCACGAACAGGTGAGAATGGTGAAGCTGGCCGTGGCTTACACAGTTTAAGGTTTCAATGACAATGACATGGGAAAAAAGTTCTACTCAAAGAATAACATGTGCAAATGTGGTAAAACCTATTTCCTTGTTCATATTGCTTCAAATGCAGTGCCACCTTTCACGCCAGTTTTAGTCTTTTATATTTTGTGATGATCATTTGAAACTTGGGGAATTGATGCTTTCTCTGTGTGATATTTAAAACACAGCAAAAGTAGACCAGAGATAAAAAATGTGGGAGACTCTCTACAGGAGTAGCGACAGGAAAATTCAGATTTTTTTTCCTTCCAGTGCTGCACATGCACACACAAAGTAGTCACTGGAATAAAATGTTTAAATCAAATGGCAAATACTAGCTTACCATCAGTCAGTGAAGATTGGAATGGGCAGAAATCACATCACCACAAATGTGCTCAGTCATGAAAGACCTCAGGGAGTGTGTATTGTATTTCCCCTAATACTTTCCCCTCGGTCAAACAGGTTAAAGGAAGGAAAAACATGGTCCCTGCATCAGAGGAGCTGATGGCATCTGTTCTGGCAATTGGTAACAGGGAGTGGTACCTTCCGTGCCATCTGGCTCTGCCTGCTCTTCCCTTTGCTTTTGCTTGAATTTCATGTTCCCATAATGCATCACAGCCCCCGTGAGCTTGTAGATGGCCACTTTTTCATCACTGCTGAAACCCAGGATGTCCACGGCACTCTGTAGAAACAGTTGAATTTAACTCATCTCACAGTTATCACCGTGGCAGACTCCCTGGGACACGGGGGC
Organism: Manis pentadactyla; assembly: GCF_030020395.1. Taxonomy (NCBI): domain Eukaryota; kingdom Metazoa; phylum Chordata; class Mammalia; order Pholidota; family Manidae; genus Manis; species Manis pentadactyla. Next base: position 131,109,269 of record NC_080022.1, on the reverse strand, counting down.
CTCCTTCCCCACTTTTCCCTCCTCGTGCCTTGCCTATATTTGGCTAGCACTTTGCCATCTTCCAAAAGCACTCATACATATCCTTTACCACTTTGGTCCACATAGCAACACCAAGAGGTATGCATTAGTCTTCCCATTGCATTGAGCGGACAGTAAAGGTGTTGTGTGACTTGTTCACGCTCACTCAGCTAGGACTCAGAGCCACATCTTTGGATACCAAGACTGGAGGTTTTCCTATTTCTCCACATTAGCCTGGTCTTGTTCCACATGCTTCTCACTGTCTCATGGCTTTCCTTGCTGCTTTTCCCCAGTCTCACAAAACTCTGTTTTCTCCTTTTTCTCTTATGTCATGGGAGCCTAATACATAATCAGAATCTACCTTCCTACTATTGGGCATGAAGGATGCAGCTGGGAAGAGGATGTGAAAACAGCGATGGCCCGAGTTTTTTTCCACATGACTCTCTGATATCAGGTCATAGCTCAGCTGGCCATGAGATGTCTGGCAGCGAACTCTATCTGGTCATTATTCATGTATCGAAGAGACATTCATGAAAAGAACTTTTTTCTTTAATTGAAATATCTGTGTGTCTTTTTCTCTATCAGAATTTGATTACCTTCTCAGTTGCCCATGCTAAGCTTTGAAACAGCTTACACGATGGGGGCAGGCATCCGGAAGGTAGAGGAAAGTATGTTTACTTACTATTCTAGTCTCCTAAGACTCATTTCCCAGATTAGTGCCTTCCAGGTTTAGCTCATTGACTCAACCTGTTTACAGAACGTAGACATTTTTTACAGAAGTCCTGGAACAAGGCTGTTCATTTTCCTTTTAACCTCTGACACCAGAGGGTCTTTCTCAGCTCCATATGACTTTTGAAATCTGAATTACAGAATGAGTTACAGACAGTAAAAGCTAACTATTTGTAAGATAAAGGCACACAGTTTACAGACTTCTTGAAAATAATATTTTAAAAGAAATAATATTTTTGCAAGCAACTTTCAATCCTATTTTGGGAATGTTGAGATATTTCTGCTGGTATAAAGTGAAGAATAATCAAAGAAGTTTGCCTATTCAGAAATGCAAAAGAAAATATGAAATATATAAAGTATATGTATAAAGAAAATAAGCCAAAGAGCAATAATCCTTAAAAAAAAAAAGAGGGAGACAATCAATAGTTTCACAATGTAAACTCTTGCATGGAGTGTTTTTGATGTAGACTATCTATTTCTTCTGATGCTGCATAGGGAGGAGCCGGCTGTGCTGAGCCCAGAGAGGTACATTGCAAACAAAGTTTGTGTGTACATCTGACTATAGAGGAACTGTGGGAATTCCACGTTCTGTCATAAAAAGTGTAAAAATATTGTAGCTCTTCTCTGGATTCTTGGGGGTAGGGTCTGACATAAACCAGAAGAGAAACATTCACTACTGGAGTACAAAAATTGGCCTAGAATGACCAAAAAAAAAAAAAAAGCCAACTAGCCAAGGCATACAAGACCTTTAAGGCATTCTAATACATGGGGGTAGAGAACATTGAAATATCCCTTAACTCTATTCCAGGGAGTAAGAAAGCCTGAAAGTTAGTATGGCCTATTTATGGTCTTTCTGCTAACGCTGCCCACTCTCACGGAGGAGAGTACTGTATACTGGAAGAAGGATGTGCTTTTCCTGCCTCGCACCTGCTACTTACATCTGTGGCCATCAGCTCTTCTTGATCATCGATGCTGGGCACTGTGATTTCACCTTGACTTACAAAGGCAAAGTCATACGGGTTGGTGGTGATCAGAAGCATTTCTGTACACATGGGAAAGAACAAATACAGCCAGAAATACTTTGGTCATCAAAAACATTTCAGAGGGACTTCTTAGAAGGGCTGTTATTCTGCCTTGGTAGATATAAAGATACTTCTTACCAATAAGTTCTGGTTTTTTATTGGACATGATTTGATAGAATATGTGGTAGCTCCTTTCAGCCTTTAGCTGGAAAGTAACCCGGGACTTCTCCAGCAGATCTGGAAAGTCAGATTAAGCACATTTGAGAGAAAAGGCCACAGTAGAAAATTAAGCATTTGAAAAGTTCACACAACACAGGAAACAAGATGTTCAAGATATATCCCCAAAGACAATGATTCTCAATCACTAATATCTGTTAACTCACATGTTTCAATATCTGCTGAAGCCAGTTTGCCTGTGCCTCCAAAATGGATCCTGATGAATTTTCCCTTAAAAAAGGCAAAGGAGGACTTATTGTGCATATTAAACGGCAGGCATTATTTCTTTAGCTATGGACCAAATTGGTGGAAAAGGTACTGATACCCCACGTACAGAGGGCCGGTGCCAACCCCCACATGAGAAGGAAGAGCAGGTGACTCACAAAGCGGGAGGAGTTGTCGTTCCTCACGGTCTTGGCATTGCCGAAGGCCTCCAGCAGGGGGTTGGCGCTGATGATCTGATCTTCCAGGGTCCCCTTAAGAGAAGTGAATAAGATAGGTAAAGAAACCCTGGAAAAGATGAATTGCAGTCTGCTAAGATAACTTCCAGTTGGCCCCCTCCCCTCCCCAGGATTCTGTGACTTCTGGGTGAGGTTTTCTGATGCGAGGGAGAAGGAAGACAAATTGGTGGGTGAGGGGGAAGGATTTAGTCCCACTTAGTCACCTGGTTCATAGTTCAAAATCCTGTCATGTTATTAATGTCCAATCCAAAGTTTTATATAGTAATAATGATAACTTGTCATCATGAGTTTTCAAGTTTTTTAAGAGAAATGACATAAAATATAAATACATAAAATCCTTGGTATTGTAAGACTTAATTGAGAAATGTTCATGAATTCATGTTTCAGGCAGCAATGCTTGTGATGCCTCAAGTGTGTTCAGAATCTTATTTTTCTGCTTCCTTTCCCTTTTCTACTCTCCCCCCTTTTTGACATTGCAGTGACTCAAAGTAATGGAAAGTGGTGCACTCCAGTGACATGGCTTTGATTTTTATATCCCCCTTTTTCCTTCTGATAAAACTGTTGTGAGAACTTTTGCCTATTGAACCTAGCAGTACATCTCATCCTCAGAAGCCCTTCCAAGGGCTTATTTCCCAGACTCTGGCATAGCATGCAACTGGTAGCTATGATTCTGAAGTACCTTGGTCACATTTTTAAAAGTCTATTTAATCTCTTTCGTACTTGGATGAATTTCATCCCCACCTGTATTTTGCCTGGAGTAGGTTCCTCTTTTTTCTTCTCTCCAGTAACTGCAATTGTTGCAAAATACTGGATGACACGCTTGGTGTTCACAGTCTTCCCTGCACCAGATTCTCCACTGTCAAGTCCAAATGAAAGAAAAAGTCAGAATCTTAGGTCATAGTAACCACCACAATGATCAACACTCAACAGAAAGGTGTGAAATCTACATACGTGATCAGGATGGACTGGTTCTCACGATCTGTGAAAGAGAAACCAAAGAAATATTTTTAAAAAATAGCACATAGATTAACACAGTACCTGTGAACTCAAAGTTGTCTTTTAAACCTCCCGACTCATAAAATAAAGAACTGTATCAACTGGTGCTTTATTTGTTTCACAAGATTCTTTTTGAAATAAATGGGAAAAGATACGCTGATTAATCAGTGTGTTAAACTCCTGTTACCTTTAATGTGATAGATATGTAGCACATTATTTCACCATCCCATCTATGAGAATGATCTTTCAATACCTGATGAGTAGTAATACTTGCATGTCTCATTTAGTCATCTGGTTCAGTTCAGAATCCTGTCATGTTACTAATGTACAATCCAAAGTATTACATGGTAATTGTGACAAATTGTCACTATAAGATTTTTAAAGCTACCTTTTTTAGGAGGATGACATATTAGCTATAATTAAAGTGCAGAGTTGATGCCTAAATTTGGTTAGTTTTGAGTTGGAGTTAGCATTAATTAATTTGGAATTTAGCATGAAAACCTCAGCTAAATTCCCTAGATTTTTGGAACTGGTCTATTCTAAATGTATTCCCCCCATTGTTGTTATTACTATACTATTAATTATTGTACTAATTATGTTAGCATACTATTTTTTGCTATTATTATTACTGTTATTATATTTGTGCTGAACATTTTATTCTCAGTACTGTTCCTGTCTCTTCCTGTTACTAGTATATAAGTATTTCACAAATGGCTATAGAAAGTGTAGTTATGGAGTCACTCACCAGTCAGCATGAACTGATAGGCGTTGTCGGAGATGGAGAAGATGTGGGGAGGGGCCTCCTGGCGCTTCTTGCCTCGGTAGGCAGCCACCACCTCGGGGTTGTACACTGGAAGCCACTTGTAGGGGTTGACAGTGACGCAGAAGAGGCCCGAGTAGGTCTGTGGGAAATGACAAGGTTGCTAGTTGGCAGTCACCTCATTAATCTGCCTTGGAAATACTGCTCTGAGAGCAAGGCAGGAGGGATCTGAGAACTGCAGCAGTTCTCACAAGGCTACTCGATTCATTCATTTGCTGCCGCCCTCCAATACCCACAGCTGCACAAAATGCTTCCGTTTTCCAAAAAAAAATCAGCAGTAAGTAGATGGTTTTCCACATGCACATTTTCAAATACACCAGAATTTATAACACTAACCAATGATTAGTCTTAAGACAGTATTGTAGCAGCCAATCTGAACATAAAGTCTTTGTTTCAACCAACACAGTACATGGAGTTAGGGAGAAGGAACATGGAGGGGGTGCTCACGTAGATCATCCAGGCTGCGTAGCGCTCTTTGAGGTTGTACAGCACCGCAGGCTCATGCAGGTGGGTCATCATGGCCATGTCCTCGATCTTGTCGTATTTGGGAGGGTTCATGGGGAAGACTTGGTCTTCCTTCACGGTCAGAGTCTGGCAAGAGAAGACCAGCACGCATCAACCAAGCAGTAGAAAAGGAGCAAGTACGCATCCCATCCTTTGACGTTACTTACAGCCCCAGCATCCGTCTTCACTGTCACCTTCCCCCCTTCCCTGCTCTGAATTGTACTTTTCACGTAGGACTCCTTAGCTTCCACCACAAAGGCAGAAGTCTTGGCGTCAAAGGGCTTATTCTGGGCCTCAATACGCTCCTTTTCAGACTTTCGGAGGTAAGGAGCAGCCTCCCCAAAAGCGGCCATGTCGGCGTCTGAACTCATGGCTGTGGGTTGTTGACGGCAGCGCGGGCACCAGGCGTACCTAGAGGGAAGAAACAGCACAATGACCCGGGGTGGGCGTGGGCGGTGTCCTGTTGCTTTCTCCCTGATGTGCTTCACCCACCATGCTGATCTCACCGCTGCCTTTAGGGATCTTTCCTACGTGCTGCAGAAAGGTGCCCAGAGGTCAGATCTTTGATTTTTTTAAAAGCCTTATGTTGGTGGTTTAATTTTAATGATATTTTGAGCCTCCATTCCCTCCTCTGTATTGTAAGCCTTAGTTGAGAAATGTGGAAGAATTCACGTTCTCAATCAGCAACGTTTCTGGTGCCCCAACTGTGTTCAGAATCTTCTCTTTATATGTCTCCTTTTCTTTCTTTTCCTTTTTCCACTTCCCCTCTTCTGACATTGTGATGATACAAAGAAACAGAAAATAAATGTTGCCAGTGGCTTTATAATCTGAATGAACCTATTCAAAAACTCAAATATTTAGGCAAATTTCCTTCCTGCACCAAATTATTGAAACCGGATGTATAAATGGGATGTAAAAATTATTAAAGTTGAATGTATGAAAAGGTACGTCTGTTCTTTCAGGACATAGTCTGAATTGGAAACCTGTAAGCGCAATAAACTCCTAGGTAACTGGCATATAGTAGGAAAGTAAAGGGGAAGTGCACAGTGCCACAGATGGTTTTGTCCCAGGTCAAAATTAGGTTCTTCAACTGTGTGAGAGTCAGCAGTATTATCAAAACAGAAGATAACTTTAAAAGGTTCTTGAAGAAAAACAACACCCAAACTAAAAAAGTTTGTAGTGATTGTATAATTTTAGTCTATGTTTTGAGCTGAATTTCAGCATACCAGATGTTTTTATCTGAGTCTTATTATTTTAGGTCTCTCTCTTTTCCCCTCCTCTTTTTTTTAATACCAATTCTCTAAACATCTCTCATTTCAGAAGAAATTAAGTTTCAAGCCAAAACGAACTTAAAAAAATTTTCCCACTGACAAATTAATGACAAGAAAATATGTCCTCTTGCCCTGATGGCAAGGACAGGGTGAGTGAGCAGCTAACAAGAGTGACTTCTGTGGGGCAGAGGAGAGGCTGGTTCCTGGGAAGCCCTGTCTTGGTTGCCAACCAATGACAACAGCCTCAACCTTTTGGCAGTTTTCCAGAAGGCATTTTGGTCTTTTGTCATCACATTAGACTTCCTCTCGACTTAGAGTGCTATATATAGCATTTGCCACACACGCTCTCTCTAAAAGCAACCTAGTTCACACCTGTGAAAGTCTCTTGGTGAGACAGTGAAATTTAGACACATTTTCAGGGGACAATATTGAACGTTTAAAGTCAGGGTTTTTTTCTTTGAATGAGCAGTGTTACTCTGTTAGGTTATTTTTTTGTTTCTGTGTCTGTTTTTACACCAGGCAATTTTGAGTTAACAGCACACTACCATGGAGAGATTACTATAGTACAGTGTGTCCACAGACACAGAAAGGATGTTACCCTTCCCAACTCACGTCTGAGCTCAGTGGTTTCCCAGCTTGTGGCTCACAAGCCCCCCAGGGGTCCTCAGAGTTGTTGCAGGGAGTCTTGGATCTCCCTGCACAGTGATAATTGCCTCAAGTTCAAATAAGCAACATGACCAAGCAAACAATATGTTTTCTATAGTTTTCTAAATGAATATGCCTGCTGAATAAACTGTCACTAATTTAAAATAATTATTAAATGCATAGTAGGTTTTCATCATGATGCATATTCTTAATGTAATACTAAAAGGAAGGTCCCAACATGTGGGGTTGGAGGATGCTGTTAAAAGTTTGATTCTGTGGAGAACTACTTGGAAACCACTGACTTAGATCATAGCAAGAGCCTGAGAGACGCTAACAGGCAACTAAAACCCAGACTCCTCATTTTACTCCTGAGGAAAGTAAGGCCCAGAAAGATGAAGGGTCATTCAGTGTCACAGAGGTGTAAGTGGTGGTGCTGGGACATGAGCCCTGTTCTCCTTAAGCCCAGGTTCAGCACACACAATGTATTTCAAGGTACATAAAAGCCATCTGGCTTGACTCAGGCAACTAGAGTCAGTGAAAAGCTTCCATTGGCACCTAGAAATTTTGACTTCCAGATCAACATATTGCTGATTTTACCGTTCAATTTCTACAATACATTCTTATTGATTAAGTTGAAGTGGTAGTTCACATTAAATATTACATGTGATCATTACATCTTTTATAAACTTTTTGAATAACATGTGAAAGACATGGCATTAAGTTTTGTTTGGTTAAGTGGCCCAAAAAGTCAAAATTTCATGAGAAACCATTGTTGAAGAACAGTTGCTCCTTGTATCCTATTCCCAATACTAAACTAGAAAATAAAATGGTAGGTCTTAAAGGCATAGCAATAGAGACTCATCTGTTCTTAGAGCATAACAATAAAAAATTACTCTTACCTCCTGTGCTACCAGATGAAGAAGACGGCAGGCTCAAAGCAGATAACCCCTGTTGAAAGATAAACAGACGAGAATGCAGATTCTCTTTTTTTCTCATTTAATCACAAAATACAATAAAATCACAGTGTAGTAACTACATTGTGTACAATGTCATCCTTAGGCATGTTGGAAAGAAAAATTAAAATTTGGGAAACAGCAGCCATCTCCTGCAAGTGAATGATCATCATCATTATCATCAGGAATGTAAGACTGGCCAAGTGTTCTATCACATATACATACCTTTAAGAACTTTGAGGAAGGACGGGACAGAGGCATCTCAACTCCACTTTTATAGAGACCATTCTGCAAACACAGCATCCATCTCAGCTGTCCTAGTTGGGAACCTACTTGGCAAGACCTTTTTTGGCAATCTGCACAATATTCGCTGACTGTGGCTGTGAATGGATATAATTAGAAATATTCCTTGTCACCTATAAATAATTTGAGGGAGGATAATCTAGGGTTCTTTATAGGCATTTGATAGGGGATGGGGATCCAAGGCTTCTAAGGCTGTTTCTCCAGCTTTGCTGTTGCATCATTCATCACAGACTTCAAAGCCAGGTTCCTACTTACTCTCCTGCCTATAAAATTGGCCTGACAGAATGAGCCTGACACGAGGAGCTGAGGACTAATTGATTTGTTAGTGCTTAGAGCTGTTACAGAGCTTGGATGAATTTTAGATCTGACACTATGATTGGAAGCAGTGAGTGGTGGATATTAAGGCAGAAAATTCCTTGCCAGGGTCCAGATTTTAGAAACACTGGTGATAGATTCTTTTAAAGTCTAAAAGTCTGCACATGAAGAAGAAAGTGAATTATCAGCTTAGGCAGTGGTGATGGACTAGTGGTGAAGACATGAGGGATTTAGAGTAGATATAAACACTTCAGTTCCTTCTTTGGAGGCCTTGCCATGGATATCTCCAGCTCATATGTTTGCAGCAGGGGACGACAGGATGCTGTGTGATGTTCCATGCCATGTTTCCATCATATAATGGAAGGAGACTCAAACATGCATTCCTAGTTCACTGGCAAATCCTCATGCCTAGCTGTAGCTCTGAGGTGGGTATCACTGTTTTTATTTAAGGTGGGAGGAAAGACACGGTACCCACAAGACTCTCTGTGGACTGAGAAGATGAGCAGGCCATCCCATGTGCCCCTGATACGTGGAAATTGGGTTTAGGTGGTTTTGCCACATGCCCAGCTGTTGCTGAATATGACAGGAAATTTTTCTACTTTAAGTGTGTCCCTAAGATATGGTGTGATATTTTTGACTGTCATCTACTAGCTTAAATTGCTGATTATGTGATCACGGTTTTTATACATCCCATTGACTTAGAATTTCTCTGTAACACATTAACTATTGAATCTTACATACTTTTTACTTCTTCTGATACCATACAATGAAATAGATGGTCAGGATTCTTTTTTTTTCCATGGAAATGACTCACAGAATTCTAATGACTTACACAGAATGTTAGGCTGTAAGCCAGAAAGAAGAAACATCTTCTGATTTTTCTGTAATTTAAGATTTGTTTCTATTTCTTTTTAAACTTATTATCTAAATTATAAGCATAGTAAATATTATCAAGCACATGCACTACTTTTGGGACTGAGAGATAAAGGAAGAAACTCCGGATGAAACCAAGGCTCATGGGCTGAGTCATACAATGCTAGTGACGAGGACTCGTCACCTAAAAGTGAGAGCTTTGAGCAGCTGCAGATGGACCGATCACTCAGCCCTTGAGAGCTCTAAAACAAGACAGTGATATTCTGGTGGAGATGGGCATGGACCACCAGCAGGGGGTCCGAGAACTCTGCAGAGCTTGGGGAAGGAGAGAAGAGCAGCAGTGCTCAATGAGGGAGACGACGTTTCCCTTACACCCGCTTCTCTAAGGACTGAATAGGAAATACGGGACATTAATACCAACACTTCTTGTATTTGTGTGATTCTTAATGCCTACAGTTGGGTGGGAAGGATGGCTTCAATCCAAATTAGGACAGTGACTTTAGATGCGATATTTAAACAGTCTGGATAAAAGCTTCTCCCTAACATTTCTCCTGAAGATTCGGAAATAATATAGGCTTTTGTGATCTTGTACTTTTTTATTTACTGAAAACATAAATTCTGTGAATACCTAATAGTTGCTTCCCTTATTGAGTTGTATGAATTAAGTTAGATTATATAAGTAATCTATAATATATAATATTTATATAAATACTACATTATTATAGATAATGATATTATACCATTAAAGGAGATTATACATAATTTCATTTAATTCACATTAGTTAATTAATTCTCATTAATGGATACACACACATATGCACACGTATTTGTCAAATGCTTAAAACAGTGTCACCAGGGGCTGCTGAAGCAGACATTTCTTTTTTATTTTATTTTATTTTGGTATCATTAATGTACAATTACATGAGCAACATTATGGTTACTAGACTTCCCCCATTATCAATTCCCCCCCACATACCCCATTACAGTCACTGTTCATCAGCATCGTAAGATGCTATAGTGTCACTACTTGTCTTCTCTGTATATACTGCCTTCCCCGTGTCCCCCCTCCACTACATTATGTGTGCTAATCGTAATGCCCCTTTTCCCCCCTTATCCCTCCCTTCCCACCCATCTTCCCCAGTCCCCTTCCCTTTGGTAACTGTTAGTCCATTCTTGAGTTCTGTGATTCTGCTGCTGTTTTGTTCCTTCAGTTTTCCTTTGTTCTTATCCTCCACAGATGAGTGAAATCATTTGATACTTGTCTTTCTCCGCCTGTCTTATTTCACTGAGCATAATACCCTCTAGCTCCATCCATGTTGAAGCAGACATTTCTTAATACGAGGTAAAGGTCCCAATGACATGCTGACACTTCTCCCACATATACCCAGGGAATCAAAATGGTGGTAAAGGGCTAAAGATAGATAGTGGTTAGGAAATGTCAGTGAACATGATTATTTTTGTTGCTGCTGTGTTTTTATTAAATAAATTTTGTTCAAAAAATATGCAGCTGGGAACTAGGTTGGAGATTTTCATGTCTAGCATCTGTGTTGTCCAATCTGGCAACATGACTCAGGAAAACCCTTTAGATTGGCAAGTCAGATTGAGTTCAGTTTTCTTGTAAATTTCTGTGGGGTTCCAGCGGTTCACCACTACAAGCAGGAAGCTGTACATTCTTTTTTTTTTATTAAGGTATTATTGATATACACTCTTATGACTGTTTCACGTGAAAAATAATGTGGTAACTACATTCACCCATATTATCAAGTCCCCCCACACCCTATTGCAGTCACTGTCCATCAGTGTAGTAAGATGCCACAAATTCACTATTTGCCTTCTCTGTGCTACACTGTCTCCCCCGTGACTCCCCACACCATGTGTACTAAACATAATACCCCTCCATCCCCTTCTCATTCCCTCCCCACCCACCCTCCCACACCCCTCCCTTTTGGTAACCACTAGTCCCTTCTTGGAGTCCGTGAGTCTGTTGCTGTTTTGTTCTTCAGTTTTGCTTCGTTGTTATACTCCACAAGTGAGAGAAATCATTTGGCACTTGTCTTTATCTGCCTGGCTTATTTCACTGAGCATAATGTCCTCCAGCTCCATTTATGTTATTGCAAATGGTAGGATTTCTTTCTTTCTTATGGCTGAATAGTATTCACTATATACTCATTTTTAAGCCAATTTTTTGTAACAGTCTGCAGAATTCTCCTTCTAACATGTGGATATAGTAATTCACTCACTTGTCTATTCTATATATATTTATTGAATGTCTCTCCTATGTGTCAGTCACTGGTCTAGCACTGTTACTACCAAAACTGGCCATGCCCATGCCCTCGTAGCAATTTCAGTTAATGGGTGAAAAGCAAACAGATAAACAAGTCAGCATGTAGTAGGCTAGGTGGGATCAGTGCTAAAGAGAACAAAAAGGTGGGGTAAGAAGGAAAGGGAGTATCGCACCGAGCTGGTTGATCTGGGGGGGCTCTGCCTAACAAGGTGACGATCTGAGAAGTCTGAGCAAAATGAAGGAGCAAGTAATATGGGTGTCCAGGAGAAGAGTATTTCAGACAGAGGGAACAGAAAGTGCAAAGATCCTAAAGTGTTCAAGGAGCAGTAAGGAAGCCTGTAACAGGAGCAACATGGGCAAGGGGAGAAGGGGCATCAGTTAATGTAGGACCTCACAGGACAGTATAGGGGCTTTAGTTTTTAATCTGAATGGAACAGGAGTCAGAGGAGAATTTCAAGAAGAGGAAGAATGTAGTCTGATCAAAGATTTAAAAAAAACTACTTTGGTTGCTGTGTTGACTGTAGATCGTAGGCAGCAAAAGGAGGCCATGGGTAGGCAGCAGGCCATTGCAACAGTATAGATGGCAGAGGGTAGTGGCTTGGGCCATGCTCCAGTTACTGTAGCTGCAGAACAAGTTACCCCAAACACAATGGCTTCAAACAACCATTTTGTTATGCCCATGGACTTTGTGGGTCAGGAATTTGGAATCTAGGACACAGCAGTTTCTTCTACAATATCTGGGGCCTCTGAGAATCCAAAGCCTGGGAGTGATTAAACAGCTAGGGGCAAATATTATGTCTCATAAAAAAGTCTGGAGGAAGAAAGGACTGCTGGGAAGGATAGCTAATAAATGAAGTGGTACCTGGAGGCAGACAGGGGGTGAAGGGACGGTTTGTTAAAAGAGGGGAGAGACTAAGCACATTTGTGTTAATGAGAAGAATTCTGTAGAGTCAGTAAATTGGCGATGCAAGAGAGGGAGGGCATTATTGTGGGAAACAAGGTGAGAAGGGCCGAGTCCAGAGGCCAATCGGGAGGTTTGGACTCTGATGGGAGCAGGGATACCTCATATACTAGGAAAGAAGGCAGAGAGTGAGGGCAAGATGCTGGTTAGTTGGTAGATTTGATGGTGGGGGATGGAGTTCCTATGTGCTTGCTTCTGTTTTCTCATTGAAATATGAGGCAAGGTCATTGGCTGAGAGTGAGGCACTGGTGGAGGTATAGCGGGTCTGCAGAGAGAAGGGGCAAAATATTTATGTTAAAGAGTGGGAGGTGTCTTAGACTTGCCCGGAAGTATTCAGGTACAATCATGAAGTTCAAGTGAGACCAGTTTAGCAGCTCTGTATGTTTTTCCCCATCAACTTCAAGTGCTTGAATGTGGCCACAAAAAAGCTGAATTTAACCAAGGTGAGACTTTGTCAGGAAAATGAAATTTAGGGAGAGAAGGGCAAAGGAGTTAAGAATCTTTTCAAGTGATTATAATATTGGACCATGAAATTTAAGTTTGACTAGGAAGGAGGGGAGATGTGTGGGGACTTATCAAGACAGTGAAAAAGTGGTGGGAGTCAGTGGATATGGAATCTTGATAATGTCAAAGAATTACTGGGATGGAATAGCTGGGGTAGGTGAGATGAGGAAGAGGAGGTACTGGATAGACACTGAGTAGAATAAATGCTTTGTCGCCATGTATGATAATTTTTATATGCTGTTGGATTTATTTGCTGGTATTTTGTTTGGGGTTTTTGCATCTACGTGCATGAGAGATACTGGTCTGTGGTCTTCCTTTTCTGTAACATCTGTATCTGGTTTTGGTATTAAGGTCATGCTGGTCTCATAGAATGAGTTAGAAAACATTCCCTCTGCTTCTATTTTCTTAAAGACACTGTGGAGAATCAGTATCATTTCTCCCTGTGTGTTTGGGAGAACTCACTAATGAAATCATCTGGACCTGGTACTGTCTTTTTTGGAAGCTTATTAATTATTGATTCTATTTATTTAACAGAAACCTACTCAGATGATCCCTTTCTTCTTGTGTGCTTTGGTAATTTGTGCAGAGATTGAATGGGATGCTTGGAAATGAGACCTTTGTGAAGGTACAGATATTGATAATGAGAATGTCAATGATGATTCTATGTTGATCTACTTCAAACTACTCCCCAGGGGTAATTTTCTATACATACAAACATTTTTATGCACACACACACACACACACATATATATATATATAATGTATCTATACTTGTACAAATGGGAACATTCTGTACTGATGGTCTTGGACTTTTTTTCTCATCATTATGCATTTTGAGCTTCTTTTCATGCCAACATCCATTCATTTAATTGGTATTTATTGAGCAGACATACAGCAGCTTAAAAACAAAGCCCTTGCTCTCATGGAATTGATGTTTTGATGTGGGGGATGGTGGAGACAATAAATCCATTTTTAAAAGTTCAAAAGTATTTTCTTACTTTAAATGATATACTATGGAACCCATAAATTAGTGAGTAGAGACTGATGAGGGAGTGATGGACAGGGGGCCATATTTGGTATGGCAACTGGGTAGGCTTCCTTGAGCTGTGACTTGAATAATGTGCAAAAATGTGAATGAAGACCATTCTAAATGGGGAAAATTATGGGGAAATGAGAGAGTGAAAAATAGATCCATATTTAGAATGTCTACTACATGGTTTTTAGTAGACATTCTAAAAAGGTGTATATATATATATATATATATATATATATATATATATATTCTAAAAATTTGATATATATTGCTTCATTTTATCCTCATGCAAACCTAAAGAGTAAAAAGTGTAATTATTGCCACAGACTGAGAGGAATCAAGCCACAGTCTGGTTAAATAAATTGCCTAGTGCTGGTGTGGTGTGTGATAGAGTCAAGACTCAGCTCAGGCAGGGTTGCCCTGGAGACCATTGCTTCTAGCTGTGCAGCCTCTAGTGTCCCTTTCATCTTGAAGATTCTGAATTTATCTAATGATTTTACTGACACAATAAAAACTGTGGCAGAAGTAAAAGCTAACAGAATAGTAAGTGAGAGACCTTCTGCCAAAGTACTTACTCTTGATGAAAACCTACATTTATCTCACGTGGTGTTACAGTGCCCTGTTGTTGAACATGCCGTAATGCTGTCCTACCAGAAGCCAGCATAATAAACTACCCCGAGGTACACAGAACTATGGGAAGTACACGATACTGAAAAGACAGAGATATGAAGGGGCTTAACATTTTCTGTGCTACAGGATAGAAGTAGAGCCTTGAAAATGTTTTTCAGAAATTCTGTCTTGGTAACATAGCCATCATTTGTTGCTACATGTATGTATATTTTGCTCATTCACCACTTTCCCCTTATAGCTGTCTGCGCCTTTCCTCGTGCTTGAACAGAGTGAATAGAGAAGCATCTGCTAGATGTTATAATTAACTCAGAGGCACATTGATTCCTGTGAAAGTGAGTCTAAATGGGAAACAAATGGGGAGACAGAATCATTCAAGTCTCCCCAGTTGTTCTATTTCATTATTTGGGGCTTCTCTGATTCCTAGGCATTGGTATTTATTTGTATGCCTTACTCTTATTTTCCCCTCTAGTTGTTATCTGACATTTCTACTTTAAGTGGTAAAAAATCATGTGCCGCCCACACTGCTCAGGCAATATTAATTAGTTACTATTTGAGAATCTAATTTCCTGTGTGCTGATGAAGCATAATTAAAAATATCAGTGGACAAATTTAATTTTAACTTAAGTCTCCTTAAATTCTCGTTTCTTACTTTGAGTTAGACAGCAAGACACACTGGGCATCTTGCTCCAGAAGGAGGACTTTTATGTTTAATATCATGTTTACTTTTGGGATTTTTTTTTGTCGGTTCAAGTTTTAGGTATGCTACCAAAATACCTTTATCTTTATTAGAAAAGAAGTACCACGAAAATCACTGCTGTCCCTGTTGACAGCTGGAGTCTGCTATAGAATTGCAAGTAGAGGTGGGAGGAAAACACACTGCTCCAAAGTAGAGGGATATCAACGAGAGATAAGGGTAAAGGAGTAGGAGGCAGTTTGTAGGGAAACTGGAGTAAATGTTTCAGTTTGAGGATATTCTGGATTTCTATGAACTTTACCATGTAAAAGGTTACCTATTGATTTTGAATGTGCTGAAACTAAGAGAAAACATTTTAAAAACCAATTTTTTCTTAAGGATATGTTGTAGTTGGGGAAAAGTCAGAAGTAAAATGTGAGTAAGTGTAACTATTTTTCTTTAAATAAGCAAAGGAAATGAATCAATCCACAATCTGGACTTTCTTTGAATAACAGGAGAGATAAGACAGGATGCAATAATTGAAGAAGAACAATAAGATAGGAGGCATTAACTGAGCAGGAGACCCAAGACGGGATGCAATAACTGAGCGTAAAAGATAAGACAGGATAGAATAGCTGAACAGAAGAATAAGACGAGACGTAATAAGTGAAGGGGAGCTATAAAGGATGCAATAAATGAGAGCAGGAAAGAGAAAGAAGACAGGATGCAGTTACTGAACCAGAGAGTCAAGAGGATGGGATAACTGAATAGGGGGACAGGACAGGTGACAATAACTGAAGGGGAGAGATAAGGAAGCATGTAATAAATGAGAGGGAGAGAAAAGACAAGAGTACAACAAATGAGAGACAGGGAGAGGGAGAAAGAGAAGAAGAGAGAGAAAGATGAAAGGAAGGAGAGAGAAGACAGGATGTAATAAATGAGCAGGAGAAATAAGACAGAATAGAATAACTGAATGAAAAGATAAGACAGGGTGGAATAACTGGACAGAGGAGGTAAGACCGAATGCAGTAAATGCAACTGAGAAATAAGATAGGACGCAATGAATGTGCAGGAGAAGTGAGAAAGCATGAAATAACTGCAATAACTCTCTTAAAGAGAGTTAAGACAAGATACAGAAATTGAGCAGGAGACATAGACAGGTTGCAATAATGGACCGAAAGAGATAAGACAGGTTTGAATAACTCAATGAGAGAAATAAGACAGGAAGCAATAATTTAACAGTGGAAAGTATTAGGCAATTGCTCTAGAGAGATTCTCCCTTCTATTAGGGAAAGTTTCCTGGAGACAGAGCCCCTGAAAGAGGAAAGCATTAAGGTCAGAGGCAACAGGAGCAAGAAGAATATGACAGTGATATTAAAGTATGGGAAAGATATCATTATGTCTACTTGGGTGTCATAGAACATGTAAGAGTGAATGCTTTTGAGTTCTCAAGAAGGCAGTAAAGGGCATAATGTTTAAGCTGAGACTTAAACAATGGGTAACATTTGTCCAATGGACAAAAGTTGGAGGGCATGCAGGCAACAAATTCAAGGGTACAGAAACATTCATTCATTCATACTTTCAAAATATAATTACTGAGCATGTACTGTTTTCCAGGCACAATGCCAAATGAAGGGATACAGGAATGAACAAGTAAGACCCCAAACCTACATTCAGTGTGGCTTACATTTTAATGAGGGAGAAAGGCATGATTTATTTATAGTTTAGTAAGTGATAGGTGAAGAGAGCATATAACGCAGAACATCTGACCTCTTCAGGAGGTTCTAGGGAAGTTTTCCTAAAGAAATAAAATTTCGACTGATATTTAGAGGATAAGTAAGTCTTAGCTAAGCAAAGTACAATGAGAAGTGAGAAAGAGTCCTTGAAGCTGAAGGAACAACATGTGCTCACAGTATATTCATGGAATGGAAAGGAGGTCAGTGTAGCTAAAACATAAAGGGAGGAAGAGAGTATCACCAGGTGGAGCTTGCAAGGTGGACAAGGACCATCTTCAGGACTTTAGTCTTTATGATAAGGTAAAAGGAGGATTTTAAGCCAGAGAAAAACATGATCAGTCTATGATTTTTTTAAGAAAGATCTCTCTGGATGCAGTTTAGATTCTGCCAGAATGGTTTAGATTTGGGAAGGAAGAATAGATGTGTGAGAGACCAGGCAGTAGGTGATGAGAGTTTGGGTGGGGAATATGGCAGACAATACAGACAGAAGTTGATAGTCTTGAAAGATATTTAGGAGTAATAAAGAAAAAACATGATGATTGATTGGGTATATATCCAATCCATCATTTTCTGGTGCATTAAGGACAGGTAGATTTCAAGGCTTATTCCTAAATTGTGGGAGTCCAGCTCCAGCCTAGGGGTGGGATGCCCGAAGGTGCAGGATGGAGTAGGCGTACGGAGAGGCAGGACATGGAGTCAGCTGGAGGAGGTCTCTTGACAAAGTGCCGATGACAGCTTTATTTATACCATTTTGCACAAGGATATGATTTTTTTTATTTGTTCTTTTGATTAACAAGCATAGGCAAGCTTTTTTCTTTCTGTTTCTTTCTAATCTATACATGGTTAGCCAAGTGTTAGACAGGTGATCTTTCTTCTGTTCCTTGACCTAAACTTTTCCTAGCAACATGTACTCTATTGTGTCTCTTGCTTCTATGCAAAGTGGTTTCTGAGTAATGCATGTGACCACAGAAACGTGCAGCATGTAGCAGCAACTATGGAGTCTATCAGCTCAGGGTGAAATACAGGTCACTCACTACTACAGTTAGTTAGGCAGGTATCATCATCTATATTTCTAATGCAATGGGTACATTTTATCCCCTCATAATATTTATTCTATCATAGGTAGATGCAAAGTGAAGATAGAAAGCATGATTTAGTGCTGTTAGAAGGCAAGTATAGATGATCAGGTCTGTGCTTATAGACCAGGTATTGATCCAAGCTAGACAAGGGCAACAAAATATCCATGGGGGTAGACAATTTCTCTCAACACTCGGGGGGTGAGGTTCTAAGCCTCACCTCTGTTGGCCCCCATTTTCTCACCTGATGGCCCCCCCTGTGACTGTGCCTGTCTTAGGTTGTTCCTCCCATGAGGAATCTTACCCGTCTCTGGCTAACCAGCCATCTTCCAGGGCCATACAGGGAGATGTAAAGCTGGTAAGTGAGAGAGAAGCAATATTCTTTGAAAATGTTATCTTTTTACTTCTTTGCAAATTTATGCCCTGTGGCTTCCAGGCCCAGCACTTGTCTTGAGGTATCTTTACCTCTTGGAAAAATTATGGTACTCGGTAATTCCAAATACGAGGCACAGGTTCTAGTAAAAGGCTGTAATTAGGAAGAAAGAAGAAAAGTTATAGAAGTAGCAGATGGAAGGAAACATGAGAAGATGGATTAAGTGTCAGACAGGGATATTCCATTCAGTATTCCCCTATAACTCTATTTCTCTAATTTTCCTATATAACTCTTCATCACTAATTTCACTAGCATTGCAAACAAGGGGGGCATTCCCACTTAGGTGGAGATGGGGCAGTCAATGTTTGACTAGCTACCTGCAGGTTTTGGTATTCCATGCCAAGAATGCCATCTGGCCTCTGCATGTTCTATTCTTCAGGAGCACTGTCCTGAAAAGCTTCTGAGAAGTTTATGCTGTCCTCCTTTCCGTGCTGCTTAGCAAAGTTTAGCTTAGTCTTTGGCAAAAATGCAAGCAAAAGCAAAGCCAATAGTATAATGGAAAAAAACAAAATCAAGGTGGGTAATAGGGGGAGCCAGCTGCGAAGGCCCCTGCTTTGTGGGGGTCTTCCTCCAGCCTGAGCTTTGCTACACAGCTTGAGTAGCATGGCTCCCGGCACTAAATATTTAGCTTGAGCCACTGAGTGATTACTGTTGCCACCCACTATGATGAGAAACAGCATAGGAACACAGGGGAGGCTGAAGGGAGAGGAGGCCAGGGTAATGGATTGTCTTGACTTTGTTAAGTTGAAGTGCCTATTAGTAGAAATACCAAGTCTGGAGCTCAGAGTAGAGAACCAGAGTTGGGTTATAAATTTGGGATTCAGAGGTTATGGATAGTAATAGAAATTATAGGAGTGGATGAGATCATCCAAGAAGAAAATACAAAGTGAGACAAGAAGGCGCTAAGGTGGAAACTTGGGCCACATCACATAAAGTACACAAAAACACCTGATGGTTAGACAGAGAAAGATGAGCTACGAAGAAAAGCAGAACTGGGCAGAGTATTGGAACATTTTCAGTAAGAGAGAATGGTCAGATGTATAACAAGCAGTTAGAAGGTCGAGCTAATTATGAATTGAGAGGTGTCCATCTGATTTAGTAATGAAGATGTCACTGAGGGTCATGGGGAAGTCCATTTAGATCGAGTAGAGGGAGAAAATGCCAGATAAGAATGAGCTGAGTAAGGGGGAGGTGAGGAAATGGGGGCTGTGGAAATGCAACACTTCTGAGAAATTTTATCTTAAAGGAAATTAGAGAAATGAGACAATAACTGGAGAAAAGAAATAGGGTCAAGGGTGAGTTTGAGAAGGGATCCAGTAGAATGGGAGATATTAGGAAAAAAAATGAAAGATAAGGAGAGTCCACGGTATAAATATTCTAAGAAGGGAGGGGATAAGAGTCAGAGCCAAGCAGCAGCGGTGGCCCCGAACTGGAGGAGATGAGACTGCTTGACAGTAGAAAGGGGAGACCATTTAATCCGATGGCTCCTATTTTTTCTTTTAAGGAGGATTTGAGATCATTTTCTGGGCCAAATGGGAGAATGGGGATTTGAAGAGAGTGGAGATTTGCAACAGAGAGAACTAGAATGACTCAGTAAGTTGACTACATAATTCCAGCAGTGAAGGCCTAGTGAGATTAGTGATCGGGAATTTATTGTTGTATTGTTTTCTCCAGAGTGTGGAGTAGTGAATTTTTGGATTCATTCAGGTTTAGTGTTTTCCCACTCAAGTGCGATGATGGGTAAGTGATGACAAGGAGTGTACAGAAATATTATGAGCTGTTGCTTGGTTGGGAGAGAAATAAAGATAAAATAGGGGCTGATGAATATGGGAGAAGTAAAAGGTCAGAATACTGGAGGTGCCAGTGGGGCTGAAGAACTGTTATGTTGGAGAGTCCAACAAGAAGCTAGAAAATTAGAAAGGAGACGCTTGACTTGGTGACAGTGACGGTTGGGCATTTCCTAAGTGAGGCCGTGGAAGAGGTAGAGTGTAAGAGAAGGCAGTGGAGGTGGGGGTCAATGAATTTGGTGAATCATCCATGTGGACACTGAACTCTTCCAGAAATGTGGTATGAATCACGGGGAGAGAGAAGAGGTGCCCAAAGTTTTCATGAATGAAAAGTCAGTAGATGACCACAGTAGGTATGTGGAACAGCGGAATAGCATGAATCTCAAGGAAGAGCTTTCTGCAAGGAGATAAGCAACAGTGGGGATCAAGGCAGGATACTGTTTCTAGCTTAGGACTTAAGTTCTTAAAGCAAGAGAGAATAAGAGCACTTCCAAGGTTGGGACAGATTTCAGTTTAAGCCAAGAGGTGGGGACAATGTTCAAGGGGCACAAGGAGTCTCATGTTTTCCAGGAGTGTCAGTATTAAGTGAGGGTACAACTAAGATTGGCTAACATGATCAGACCCTACCTTCCTTTCCTGCCTCTTTGCTTAACATTTGTCTGCTTATCTATTCATTTTTATCATTTAGTCAATGACCAAATGAAATGGCAATGTGGACTTGGAATACTAGCTTGTAATCTTTGGCAGAAAATTGGATAATATATTAAGGATTGTTAAAAACTGCTTTCTAAATTATTTTAAAGTGCAGCTCAGAGTTTAGTGTTAGAATAAACAGTTTTCTCCAAGTATCAACAGGAAACCAGTGGAGGGGCAGAACAACCCAGTGGGAATCTTCTCCAGGAGATGAGGTGCAGACATGTGCAGCTGGATGATTTAACCTACTAGATAATATAATTTAAAATATTTAATTTTGTATTGTTCCTTTTAAGTAGGCTGTGTGCTCTTTTTGTAAGACCTTTATTATATTCCTAATAGGCAAGATACTTGCTATTTTAAGAAAATTGCTCCCTGTCTGTTAAACATGAGATAAGCAGAAGGCGCATGCTACCCTCCACACATGTAAATTTGTAGTAGTACCGATTCTAATCATGATGACACAGTGCTATGGTAGAAAGGCATGATGTGGCAATCTAAAGATACAATAGAGTGTGGGGAACTGACTTTAAAAGAAATATTAACTGGCCTTCTATTGCTATCAGAAGTACAGAGAGAGAGCCTTGTAAAAGATACAAAGTTTCCAGAGAGATAGATGAAAAATACTGAGAATACAGCCATTCTTAACTCCTGTTTATCATTCTAATGTGGTAACAAGGCAGGAGGCTCAGTAAAACAAACAAGTAAGCATATTGCAGATACCAAAAAACTAAAAATCTCTTACATTTAGAAAGCACCAGAAAAATCTATGGAACGTATTTCCTTCTCTAGGGATCCTAATCTCAATTTAATAGTTCATGGAGTTATAATGGAGAGTTTGCAGTTTGAATATCTTTGGGTGTCTAATCCAATTTTTTTTACATTTTCTTTTATTCTCTGCAGGTAATTAGTGTCTTTATTTTTACTTAGTCTTGGGACCAAGGATTTCTTACTCTTTTATGAAGAAAATCAGTGGCTCAATTAACAGAAATCTGCTTTTCTGATAACTAACTGATGCTTTGCCAAGTTTGGTTTACCGAATAGTCTTATGTTCTGTATGCCTGGGATCTGCCCCTGGCAGTCACCTGCTTCCCACAGAGACAGGCATGGTTTAGGGCGTTTACTACCTGCGATGGGCCTGGCTGCTCCTGTCAGGTTTTATTCTTGGTGGCTAAACCCTTCTCCATAAGATAAAAGCAAAATGTTTGTTTGTTTCTTTTCTTGGTGCATAAAAACCTAATGGACCATGGGGGAAAAAAAGAGACTCACACGTTCCCTGCAGATAAATTTTTTATCTGCAAAAATCATTAAGTACAAAACAGAGTGACAAAGATATTCACATTTTGTGCATTTCTTTGGTCACTTAGCAACTGGCTGGAATCATTCTTCACTTATGATTTTCGTGTGAACCTCCCGGCTCTTCACCCGCAGCTTGTTGACCTGGGATTCGGCAATGTCAGCCCGCTCCTCGGCCTCCTCCAGCTCGTGCTGGAGCTTGCGGAACCTGGAGAGGTTGACATTGGATTGTTCCTCCTGAGAATGAAGGAGAATGCATTTAGAAGGGAGAAAAGTTCAGAATTTCTAGCTTCTGAAGTCAATGGGTCTTGAATTTCTTTTTACTTAAAAATGATTCACTCTAGTAAACCTTTTTTAAGAACCTGGAGAAATACTCTTGAATAATTTTTTTTGGTATTAACTCCTCTCTTGCTTCTTGAACTCATGGATAACAAGGAGGGACCCATGACATTTGTCTTCAAGATGTTCTAAAAGGAAAACTTCTAAAAGTTCTAAAAAGTCCAAACATCTTGAAACTACTATTATGTATGCCAGTGTCCAACTTGTTTTTTTCAGAATCCTGAGAATGGAACCAGATCTTTAAAAAATGCAGGTATGCGGTCTGTATTATACCAAATTAATAGACTTGGATATGAGTTATTGCCACTTGAGTATAAATTATGGCCACTTAATGCAGTTTAGAAATTAACTGAGAAGTTGATTGTTTCCTAGAATAGTCTTAGTGGTCTCTGATTATGTTTGAATATGTAACAGTGACTTGAGGAGGACAATTCTGGTTTAGTGTCTGGTTATAGTTCTTTTTTAAAGTCTCATTAAGAACTGTCCAAAATATGGCATTCGATTTAGAACACTGATAAAATTTAGAATCACTATACAATAGAGTTTGAAAAAAACCTCAGGACTTCCTGGTACAAATGAGGTAAGTAGGATCTAGAGAGAGGTTAATTCCCTCTCTCCCTCAGACTTTAGAGGTCAGGAGAAATGTAAAAGCTGTAAATGAACAAAGGAACTAATAGGTGATATGTAAGTATGTCTATCCATATTTCCATATTTAGGAAATCCATATTATTTGATAATTATTTCAGATTAATCACAGATTGGGGAAATGAGGTGGAGGCTGAAAAATCCAGTGATATGAATTAATATTTAACTGCTTACTTCACATGCTCACTTATGTATATAATGGCATTTCACACAACATTTCCAAAACAGAATTCCTGTTTCCTTCTTGCCCTGTACATCTGGTCTTTCCTTAATTCTCCTTAGTACTTGTTACACCATCCACGAACTTGATGAGCTACCCTTGATTTCCTTTCTCTCACCTCTCAAGTGCGACCTGTTGGCACATCTTGTGGTTTCTGCCTCCAGAATATATCTTGACTCTCTCCACATCTTTCCATCTGCTCCACTACTGCCCTGATCCAAGCCACAGGATCACCCTAAAAGCCCCCAAATGTCTCCCTGAGCATGCCTGTGTTACCTAACCATCCATTATCCACATAGTAGCCAAAATACTCTTTTTAAGAAGTAGAAATCAGGGCATGACTGAACCAACTGAAAGCCCTCCTATGGCTCCCCAGTGTCCTAGGAGGCCCCAGTGCCATTGCACGTAGAAGACAATCCAGATTTCTTATCCTGGCCTGGATGATCCTGTGATCTGCCTCCTGCCTCACTCTCCAGCCCCATCCATACTGCTCTCTCTCTTGTTCTTTCTGGGTCTTGAACCAGACTCTCTTCCACTCAAAAGTTTGCAAGGCTGTTCCCCTTCCCTAGAACACTTTCCTCTGGCTCATCAAGTGGTTGTTTTTTTTCATTCTTCTGGACATGACTGGCTATTTTCCTTTGATCCTTCTTCATTTTACCCTTGTTTTCTTTCACCCCTTTAACAAAATTGGCCTGGACATGTCTGAGACTGGAGGCTGTCCAGTCACCCCAAGGGGTTCTGAACTTACCGCTTCCTCGGCTTGTCTCTTGTAAGATTTCACCTTTGCTTGCAGTTTATCCACCAGATCCTGGAGCCTGAGCACATTCTTACGGTCTTCCTCAGTCTGAAATAATAACATAAAGAGTGAATTTCTTAAAAGTACAAATACCGTCACGTATTGTTGTACATTTGGTTTTTGATCCCTTGCAGACTAGGGTGCAAACCTAGACAGGCCATTTTTCTTACCTGGTAAGTGAGTTCCTTTACTCTTCTCTCATGTTTACGTAGACTCTTGACAGTTTCAACATTGCGCTTCTGTTCACTTTCCACTTCTCCTTCAAGTTCACGTACCTGCAAGAAGATGGGCATTTAAAGACATTTGCTATGATTCATTCACTCAGTGGATTTCTGTTTCATCAAATGACCCATAATACTTCTTTTACTCTGCTTTATCTATAGTTTTGATCCCCAATTGTCCCTGTAAAAGCTATTGGGCAGCAAGGAATCATCTCTCATTCATCTCTGTATTCCCCACATCATCTGGCAGTGCTAGGTGTTCAAAACCATGCATTGGATTGGAGTAAAATGGGACATATGTTGATCAGAACACCCACCCTGGCCTCCAGTTTCTGGATCTGCTTCTTCCCGCCCTTCAGGGCCAGCTGCTCAGCCTCGTCCAGACGGAGCTGCAGGTCCTTCACCGTCTGCTCCAGGTTCTTCTTCATCCGCTCCAGGTGGGCGCTGGTGTCCTGCTCCTTCTTCAGCTCCTCGGCCATCATGGCCGCCTAAGCAGCAGTGAAACAAAGCCAGTTGAGGGAGCTGCGATAGCACGCCGAGATCCCCGCTGACCATGGCGTCGCCCTCTGCTCACATCAGTGATGGCCTTCTTGGCCTTCTCTTCTGCGTTGCGGGCTTCCTGGACGATGTCCTCCATCTCTCCCTGGATTTGAGAGATGTCTGTCTCCAGCTTCTTCTTGGTGTTGATCAGGCTGGTGTTCTGGTTAAAATATCAAATTTAGAAATATTAAGTACATGGATGTCCAATGTTCTAATGAACTCACAAACTTGTTAATTAAGTTAACCTAATATCCCTCCTTGTTTCATAGGTTATCAGAATTGACAATATTTTTAAAAGATAATCAACTCTGGATGTCACAGCTCAAATAAACAAAAATATTGTTAATCTAAAAATTGTTAGATGTAAACTTTATTCTCCATGGGATACCTTTTTAGATAGTGCTAAGATATGAGCAAGAATTTCACTTTCATTCCTTTGTGTTTTTCACTATTCTGTTTGACTCACCTGGGTGTGGAGGAGCTGGACGCGCTCACTGGCGTCCAGGAGCTCCTGTTCTGCGATTTTCCTGCTCCTCTCCGTCTGCTCCAGAGTGGCCCGCAGCTCCTCAATCTCGGCCTGCAGCAGGTTGGCTCTGCGCTCCACCATGGCCAGCTGCTCCTTGAGGTCCTCCTGGCCCCGGAGGGCGTCATCCAGGTGCAGCTGGGTGTCCTGTGGAATGAATGATCATTGAGACACCTTGTCCTCGGGGCTGCAGTCACTCCAGCCATCCTGGGACCATCTCTTGCGCCCATTTACCTTGAGGATGCCTTGCGTGTTCCTGTAGTTCCTCAGGGCCTCGGCAGCCATGCGGTTGGCATGGTTCAGCTGGATTTCCATTTCATTGAGGTCTCCCTCCATCTTCTTCTTGATCCTGATGGCATCATTCCTGCTCCTGATCTCAGCATCCAGGGTGCTCTGCATCGTCTCCACGACTCTAATGTGGTTTCTCTTCAGCTGGTCAATCTCCTCATCCTTTTCAGCAATTTTTCTATCAATTTCAGACTTGACTTGGTTCAGCTCCAGCTGGATGCGCAGGATCTTTCCCTCTTCATGTTCAAGTGATGCCTTAATGGACAGCAAGGGGTGATGTTAGCAGGATATGCAAGTGTATAATATTATAGAAGTAAGAATTATCTTCCTACCTTTGTGATGTCATAACATATTTTTGTGCCATTGGTATAGAAATTTCTACAAGGTGTTGTTTGTTTTACATACTTTATATCCTTAATTTACTCATCTTTGTTTTCTCAGTGTCTTGCACAGTTCCTGACATATAGTTGTGTCAGTTGTATACATGGTCAATTCATACTTAGTACACAGAGTCAAAATTACATTTTTCTCTTGATTCATCAGTTCTTGCATGCAGTACACCGTAACTGTTCTTGGAATTGTTTTAGAGTGTACAATAAAATGTCTACCTCTGCCTCCTCTAAAGCAGCCTGGAGTTCACACTTTTCTTGCTCAACTTGCTTCTTTATTTTTTCTAGTTCATGAATACGTTTCCCTCCTTCTGCAATCTGCTCAGTGAGATCAGATATCTCCTCTGTTGGTCAACAAAAATATGAAAATAAAAATTTGATCAGTGAGGGAAAACATTCTTCCAAATCTTTCGTTAATGAAAAGGTAAAATGTACTCACGTTGCAAATTCTTATTTTCCCGCTTCAGGGTCTCAAGTTGGTCTAAGGATTCCTCATAAGCATTCTTAATCTTGAACAGCTCTGTGCTAAGGGAGCGAGATTCCTTCTGGGAGGCCTCAAGTTCAGCATGAGTTTCTTCATACTTCTGTTTCCATTCTGAAAGGACCTGAGGGGCAAGGAATAGTCAAGACATTTAGTGGAGAATGTTTGATGGGATGGACCATTTATTCTGGAAACTCTCAGAGTTGAGATGATCTGGGACTGAAAAATAATTATGAGTGACCAGAGTAGGAACCACAGGAGTCTCCGCTGCTTCTTTTTCCACCCGCCATGGAGCAGGAGCTACTGAGAACAGCCCTCAGATGGTTGCAGTAAGGCACACTGACAGTGGCAGGCTATCTTCAATCACATGATCACATGTTGAATGCTGAGCCACAAACTGGTGCAGAAATTACCTTGTCAAAGTTCCTTTGCTTCTTGTCCAGGGCTGCACAGGCCGCATTTGTTCTCTCCACATCAATCATGAGGTCCTCCACCTCATTCTGGAGCCTCTGCTTCGTCTTCTCGAGGGAAGCACATTTGGCGTTCACGGCTTCCACATGTTCCTCGGCATCCTGCAGACGCTGGGCCAGCTTCTTTCTAGAAAGTGAAATAAGGACAAAAGAAGTGAATGACCACTAGCAGAACTGAGTGTTTCAAAGCGGGTACCAGAGAGGGATTTCTATAGTCAGATTCCTGATACTTTGCTTTTCAAGTTTATTTTGTAGATACAGTTATGTATTAACTCATTCCTGCTCTCCTACCAAGCAAATACTGAAAACAACCCAAATTTCAGTGTCACCATACTTTAAAGGCTGGTTTTAAGGACATCATGATCAGCCCAAGCTAATGTTTTACCCTTCAAGGTAATTGATATATTCATCTTTTACAGACTTTTAATATATACCTTGATACTGCTATTTACATCTTGTCTCCCCTGGAGTTTTAAAAAATGTATTTACATTTTTATTGAAATGTATTTCACATACCACATAATTCACCCTTTCAAAGTAGACAGATCACTGTTTTTTAGAATAGTCAGAGTTATTGAGCCATCAGCACAATCTGATTTTAGAACATTTGCAGCTTCCAAAAAGAAACTTTTTACACAATAACATTCACTTCCCATTCCTGCTACACATGCCTAGGCCCCAGCCCCTCTCTGCCACTCATCTACTTTGTTTCTAATTACTTGCTATTCTGGAAATTTGACATAAATGAAATCATACATGTGGTCTTTTGTGACTGGATGTTTTTACTCAGCATGATGTTCTCTTTTTTTCCCCTCCTTTTTATATTGAATTATAGTTGATATACAATATTACATTGGTTTCAAGTATACAACACAGTGATTCATCAGTTGCACCCATTATTAAATCCTCACCCCCAACTAGTGCAGTTACTATTTGTCAACATAGATGGAACCACTGACTGTATCCCCCACGCTGCACTTCCATCCCTGTGACCAACTTACATTGTGATTGAAATTTTGTGCCTTTTTATTCCCTTCACTCTCCCACCCACCCCAACCCCTACCACATGGTAACCACCAGTCACTTCTCAGTGTCTATGAATCTACTGCTGTTTGTTCAATTTGTTCTGTTTTGCTTTTAGATTCCAAATATAAGTGAAATTAATGGTATTTGTCTTTCTCTGGCTTATTTCACTTAGCATAATACCCTCTAGGTCCATCCACATTGTAACATCTGGCAGGATCTCTTTCTTTTTTATGGCTGAATAACATTTCACTGTGTATATGTACCACATCTTCTTTATCCATCCATCTATTGATGGACACTTTGGTTGTTTCCATATCTTGGCTATTGTAAATAACACAGTGATAAACATATGGGTGCATATATCTTTTGAATCAGAGATTTTGTTCTCTTTGGGTAAATTCCTAGAAGTGGAGTTATTGGGTGGTATAGTATTTCTATTTTTAGTGTTTTGAGGAACCTCCATACTGCTTTCTACTGTGGCTACATCAATTTACATTCTCACCAACAGTGTAGCAGTGTTCTCTTTTCTCTACATTCTCCCAACACTTGTTATTTCTTGTCTTTTAGATAGTGGCCATTCTGACTGACGTGAGGTGATAGCTCATTGTAATTTTGATTTTCATTTCCCTGATGATTTGTGATTCCACTGGATTTTGATCTCCAGATGGAAGAGTCTGTATCTTGCTAATCTTTGTATTCTTGTAGGCTGCCACATGTCAAATATTCAAATGTTGGATGAGTTGAATCCCAATGAAATACACTTGGTTTTGGCTAATTGTGTCTCTTACTTTTTTCTTCTTTTCATCAGTCATTTAATAAAAAGTAGGTTTCCCAAACCAATATAATTTTCTTTGAGAGCGCCACTCTGAATCTCTTCTAGGGCATCCACCAAAATGTTATAATTCCAACTATATGGCTGTACACTATTCACAGAATAAATGACTAAATCTTTCCTTAAACTTTCTGTTAAATAAGTAGGTCCCTTCTTGCCCACTTTGTCTTACAGTTCAGTCTTGGACTTTTGATTGCATTGAATATTTAATCCTTTATAAAAGAGTGTTTTTTATTTCTTATTAGAGAATTTTATGTTTGCTTTTTAGTCTTTAAGAATATATTTCTTTTTTCCCCCTATGTATAGCTAAGTTTTCCCTCACATAGCCACATCTCAAGAGGAAGAGCTATGCTCTACAGCCTGATTGTTTTTCTCTTACATAACTATCATGCCTCAATTTTGCCATTAGTGAATAAGGGGGAGGAGAGACACAAAAGAGTATGATTAACAAATTATTCTCTCTACACCTGTATACATAGAGTGATGTCAAAAGCTCCCGTTTTCAAAACTAATCATTCAACTTCTTCTTGCCTTTGTCTTTATACTCTCTAGCATGATTTCTTTCCCTAGACAACCTAGAATATTAATTTTTCTTGCTTAGGCTTATGTCCACACATGTTTTCTCCCTAGAGTTTTGTTTATTTTGGGAACAATGGACATTTGCCCATATAGGCTTATAGCACATGCACTTTGATTGGCAACAGAGATATTTCCATTTTAACTAAATCTAGAACATACTTGGCCTCCTCCAGCTCCTCTGTGCGCTGGATGGCATCCGTCTCATACTTGGTCCTCCACTGGGCCACCTCGCTGTTAGCCTTGGACATTGCCCTCTGCAGCTCAGCTTTGCCTTCCTGCTCCTCCTCGTACTGTTCCCGCAGCAGGTCACAGTCATGGCGGGCTGACTGCAGGGCGTGTGCCAGAGCACTCTTGGCCTGAGAACATAGAGATTGGTGACTTAATTTTATATTTTGAAGGTGATATT
Organism: Manis pentadactyla; assembly: GCF_030020395.1. Lineage (NCBI taxonomy): Eukaryota > Metazoa > Chordata > Mammalia > Pholidota > Manidae > Manis > Manis pentadactyla. Next base: position 131,079,282 of record NC_080022.1, on the reverse strand, counting down.
TAATCCTTAAGCTCCTGTACACCACCAAATGAAAAGCTATGGAAATAAGCAAAAACAACCTCAAAAACAAAATGAGAGCAACAATATATATATAGGGCTTACCTTGATCTCCTCTTCAAGCTGCCTTTTCAGTTCCTCTATCTGCTGGGTGAATGCTTGTTTGCCCCTGGAGAGCTGAGACACCAGTGCATCCTTTTCATCTAGCTGTCGTGAATATTCACCTACAAAGACCAAGATCCAGAAAACTCCACCTTACTTTGGAAATTAAAGCTCTAAATTAAACACTGGATCAGGGAAAGGGAGCTGAGTCTGAAATAGGATGGGGAGCACAGATCATAACAAACCACAACATCCACTGCAACCTATGTGATGAGCAAATCTGCATAACAATGAGAGGCATGGAGAACTTTCAGGCAGATTATGTGCTTAAGAGCAATACAGAATATTTTGGGAGATATTTATGATTATTTGATCACAATAGAAATTGATGAAGAAGTACATGAGAAGAAAAATAGATCAAACCAGCAAAACATTCCAGGGCTTTTTGTCTAGGGCAGTAGTGTTGTACTAGTGTACCTGCCATTCAAAATTGATTGAAATGATTTATTCTGTTGGAAAGAGAAGACTTTGAGCAATTCCCTCTGTAAGTGGAAGTGATGCTCAAAAGAAAACCCTGGAAGCATTTTTATATTAATGGATGGTCATGTATCCTTCCATCCTCAGAATGAGTTGGTTTATGGACAGCTAATCAGTTCCTAAACTAAATGGCGTTTAAATTTGTCTCCAAATCTTTAAGTACCATAATTCAGAAAATACAGTATGTTATATTTAAAGCAGGAAACCTTTCAGCATCATTTCTGAACTGCTTAACTGGAAATCTCATCTATTTAGTCTTTAATAAGAAGCACAACTTTCTTTTCCCCACACAACTAGGAGCAACAGCACTGATGAAGAGAGACTCAAGGAGCATATTGATTCTTTGAGAATACAGCCTAATGAAGTGAACTGAACCACTGTATATCAATAATAAAAATCTTAGATCTTTGTTCTAGAAAGAACTATTTGAATGAATATGAAACACTAAAGTGGTTCTCCAAACACTTTGAACTGCTTATTCCTTTAATAGTCCAAATGACCCATAAAACAATTTCTATCTTGTTATCTCTCACTTAGGGAGGTAGAACTTTGGTAGAAAGTTGGATGAGTTAATAGGGGAGGAGCAAATGCAGACTATGGACCTCACCTGGATGCTCCTGGCCTGGACTGTCCTACTGGATATTTCCCTGCTTAACTGGTGAGCTGCTAGCAATTGGCAAGACTTCAGGAAGGAAACTGTAGTCAGCACTCGTGGGGTAGTCATTTCAGCACTACCATAATCTCGTCTTTAAAATGGGGGTAATAATACAGACTATATGAGAATGAAAACTTAATGAATAACTTGTGCAAGCATTTTGAAAAGTGAAAGTAAATACTGGGAAAGGGACACTTTTAACTTGGTAACTTTTTGATTTAAGTCAAATCTGCTTTAAGATGTTAAAAAACAAAAGGTCCTGAATCTCTTTATTAAAAACAACAAAAAGAAATGTCCATGCCAGTCAGCGGCCAGGAATGTGCTTATATGAGTGGATGCCTCCCAGGGAGGTAATACGTGATCTCCAGTAAGTCAATGCAGAGCTTTGTGGCAAATTGAGCATCCAAGACAAACTTGTCATTCAAGGTCAGGGCTAGCCTGTGGCCCACCTGCTTCTGTCTGCAGCCGTGCCCTCTGGGCTGACAGGTCATTGATCAGCCGCTGCTGCTCTTCTTCCTTGGTCTTCAGTTCACTTAATTGATCTTCTAGAGTGCGGCACATCTTTTCAAGGTTTCCCTGCATTCAAAAAAAGTGGTAGAAGGCACATGAAGAAATATTTAAATCATAGACATTTTCAGTAGTCCAAGCATTCCACAGTAGCTGGGGTACTCATTTATTTTGAGACTAAACTATCTTTATAAACAAACTAAAACGACAGAGGCCTTAGATTGTGATGGAGAGAGTAATGGGATACATAGTCTGAACACGCTGCCACTAAATTATTTTTTTAATTTATGTCTTCACTCAAATGGCTTAACTGTGATATGAGTATAATGATGCTTGATTTAGCCCATGAGGTTTTTTTGAAAAGCGATTAATTTGTGCCTGAGGGAAAAACAAAAAGCCTAATCAAGGTAAGGTATTTTTAAAAATCTCAAAATGTACAGTTGAGTTATGTTTATTTGAAGGAGCCTAATTTTCACTATGCATATTCTTTGGGTCTGGCTATGTGGCTGTTTTCACCTAAAGAACAAGCACCCAAGCTACCCCCAACCCCACCCCACTGCCTAGTCTCCTGCCAGTTACTAATTATTCTGGGAAAACTCACTCACGCCTTTCTTGCAGAAACCTCTTTAAGACTTAAGCCGTGGTTGTACCTTGGCTTTGGCGACAGTCTCCATGTTGCTGGCCAGGTCGTCGATCTCCATCTTCATCTCGCTCTTCTCCTTCTCCAGCTTCTGCTTGACCCTCTGCAGGTTGTCAATCTGCTCCCCGAGCTCGGCCACGCTGTCCGCGTGCTTCTTCCTCAGCGTGGCCGCCGTGGCTTCATGCTGCAGGGTGGCCTCCTCCAGGTCCCTGCGCATTTTCTGGAACTCGGCCTCCCGCTTCTTGTTCATCTCAATCTGGGCCGTGGTCGCCCCTCCGGCTTCTTCCAGCCGCTCGCTGATCTCCTCCAGTTCCCGGGAGAGGTCAGAGCGCTGCTTCTCTGCTTTGGCCCGGGAGGCCCGCTCCGCCTCGATCTCCTCCTCCAGCTCTTCGATGCGGGCCTGGGAGAGACGTATCAATGTTAGTGTGAATTCATGGCAGTTTTGATATCTGTAAAGCCCAGAAAAGGTAGAGGTTATGACTTGCCTGTAACTCTTTGATCTTCTTCTGTAGCTGCATTGCAAGGGCCTGTTCATCTTCAATCTTGCTTTGCAGATTGTTCATTTCAAACTCTTTCCTTTTAGAAAAGCACTTTATGTCAGTCGCAGAAATATTAATGCAGTTTCCCCAAGAAACTTTGGTCTTATGTCTTACTTTTTAAGTTTCTCATCAAGTTGCTGTTTGTCATTTTCTATATCCATTGTGGATTCTTGAGCCAATTTTAGGTCTCCCTCCAGTTTCCTCTTTGCTCTCTCTAGATCCATTCGTATTTTCTTTTCTTGTTCCAAAGATCCTTCAAGCTAAAATTAATTATCCATGAATACAGTTCTTGGAATGTTACCACCTTTTGTCCCAGCTTGAATTTGTAAACGTTTAACTCATATAAGCAAATTATGCTGATTTTTCTATGAATTAGGCAAGTTTGCCCTATCTGTTCTGTTCTCATTACTATTTACCTAGTCTAAGCATTCATCATCATTGAAAAGGTGAAGTGTACCTCATCACCATATTATTAAAGTAAACTAGTAGGGAGATATCATGCCACCTATATACCTATATGTCCCCACTGGAATCCACTGTGACCACCTCACCACCCTGGATGGACACCATAGCAAGATTTCCCAACCATGACCTTTGTCAGCTTCTCCCTTACTGAGACATTTACAGTGAGTTCTCTGTTCACTATCAGATCATGTTTAAAGCCAAATTTATCCTCCACATTCCGTATTCAGAATCCCACGTGTTCCTGTAGGAAAAACTTTTACGGATGATGAGTACCTCTTGGCTCTTGCCACACTCCCCGCTTAGAGCACCTCCTCTCTGCTATAGCTTCCCACAGCCCCTGGTGTTTCAGGCCCAGCCCAAACCCATTTTGGTCGGACAGCTTTTCTTGGTGAACACACTAAACTACTCTTCCCCTAATTCTTTTTACCTGTATTGTTGGTTACTCACAGCTGACTTTATGGATGTTTTTGACTTCTTGGGTGTCCACCTCAGTCCTTGTAGCGGGGATGAGGCCCTATACTACATGTTCATTGGGAGCACGTGAAAGGTGCTCATTACATCCTAAGACTGCAAACCTATGCTTGCTTGGCTGGCTACAAAATAAAAAATTATTTTTGACAAGATGTTCAGCTTACATCATCCACTTGCTGCTCTAGCTTGATCTTAGCTTTGGTCAGGGTGTTGACCTTGTCCTCTTCTGCCTGCAGGTCATCCAGGGTCTGCTGGTGGGCCTCTTGGAGGGCTTTCTTCTCCTTGGTCAGCTTAGCTATGGTTTCGTCCAGGCCCGCCATCTCTTCTGTGAGGTTTTTCACCTAGAAGGTTAAGGAAGAGAGTATCTCTGCCACCAAGCAGCTTATTGGATGGCAGAACCTCCCCGTGGTAGTGCAGGGTGTGATTCATACCTTATTTTCTGTAGCATGTTTTTCTTTCTCAACCTTGGCCAGTGTCAGCTCAAGGTCATCTATGTCCTTCTTGAGCTCCGAACATTCGTCCTCCAGCTTCCGCTTCTTGGCCGTCAGCTCGGCGTTGATCTCCTCCTCATCCTCAGCCCTCTCAACTGCCTCTTTGATTTTAGCCTCCAGCTGGATTTTGGTTTTGATCAGCTGGTCACATCTTTCCTCTGCATCCGCCAAGCTATCCGCTTCCTGAGAAGGGACAATAGATTGTTTTAGATTTTAATCCTCTGGACACTTTCAGATTTTATTAATATCTTGAAATCAAACAAATAAATTATATTTTAAAGCTTTTTGTTAAATTTTCTTAGCTTTCCATCATTTAGGAGATATTTATTGGGCTCCTATTGTGGCAATGAAGGATTTTAAAAGGAGGAATTTATGTCATGGTTCTTGGTGAAATGATGATACAATTATATTTGGGGTTCAGGAAACACTATCCCAGAGTATGGCACCCTAGCAAAACGAATATCTTAAGCTGAGAAGTTTGAAAAATGGCAGATGTGGGAAGCCCATCCTGACCTTCTCCCCTTCCCCTTTTTCTCTGAAACAGGACATAAAACTCCTGAGTGAATGGTACCCTCTGTGTACTAGGAGGATAGAAGACTTTCATATCACCAGAGATGGGGAATTTAGGGCCAAGAAGACTGTATAAACAAACTTGTTAAACTCACCCTTATCTTCCTGGTTACTTCTTTATCATTTACTACTCTTATTCCAACCCCATTGTCCTGTTAATTCATCACAAATGTAATGTTTCTTTGTCTAACAGATATAAGTCGCTTCTTTGGTTCTTTATTCTTTTGTCAAGGCTCCCATGTCCATGAAAAAATTGAATAAAATGTGTGTGCTTTTCTCCCGTTAATCTGTCTTTGTCAGTTTAATTTTCAGACCCAGGCCAGGGGACTCTAAGAGGGTTGAGGAAAATTCTTCCATTCCTATACAATAACCTATATTTAATGGGTTGGTATATAACTTCAGATCAGTTTTTTTATTTAATATTATTTCTGGAAAAGTTTAGTATATGAAAAACAAACACAATGGTTGGGTGTCTTGCAAGTTGCTAGGAGAGCAGAGTAATATCAGAAAGGTGACTTACAGGGAAGATAAGTCCTGCAGTGACAGAGTAGCTGGGAATTAAGGGGAGCACGTGGAAAAACTATGGGGAGCTGAAGTGTTGAAAGGTAGTGTGTAGACAAGCAGCTGGTATGTTTCTCAGGAAACGAAATGAGAGTTGGAATATAAACTGTGATGGCAGGGACTGTGTCTCTTGCTCTGAGTCATATTCCTAGTGCTTGAACCTTCATTAAATATTTATTAAATGGACAGTTGATAGACAAACACTAAAAGGGAGTCATAGCATATTCAAAGGAGAGGAGCAGGAGTGGATCAAACTCTGACACCCTCTATGATTATCCCTTCATTTTTGAAGATGTGATGTACTTCTCTTCAGTTTGGAAAATGATGTTCTATATCAACTACAAGGAAAATCACAATGCATCTGTCTTTAAATTTTCTAGTTGCATGACCAAGACCTATATGCTCAAGGGGACCAATGCAGATTCCCTTCTGAATTCAGAGAAGTAGACGGTAATCTCCTATGTTTCTGTTGATTTTAGTAGCAGCAGCTGAAATTCTCTTGTCATTTGGGTCACAAAAGTAGGTTAGACAGTGTCATTTGATCAAATATTTCTCCCCAACCCTCTGATATTTCCTGGGACATCAGAACAAGAATATCAACCCTATTTCTCATGCCTGTGTAAAAATCAACACTACCTTTAAAAAGCATTACCATTATCCTCGCAATGGTCCTGTCCTTTCAGATATTAGAGATTCTAAAAATAGAGTTAGAAGTTACCAAAAGGCCATAGATGTAAAACTTCAGGATATTGATTCCAAGCTGATATATTTTTATCATAAAGTCTCTTTCCTTCCCTGTCAATATTGTTCTTTCTTCACTGCTCTTACTTGCATTTACAGAAGGGAGACTTTTAGAGAGCAAAGATCACCTTATTTCTTGCCAGCATTCTGCTAGGAAAAACAGCAGGGGGAAAATAAAAATGCTTTTGTTTTTCCCTCCAACAACAAGGAGTCCTACCCCAGTGCTATTTAGTAATATTGTATATGAAGTTTTATAGAACTTCTAAGGAGCTGTGAATGAGGAAAGGTTGATAATCATTCCCTCAGTAAGGTGGACTCTAGACGTCTCCCTAGCAAGTACTGAACTGTGATTTTAGCATCAGGTGCAAGAAATGGGCCTGATACTCACTGACTGAACCTGGAGCTGCAGGTCATTTTTCTCTTGCATCAGAGCCACCATTTTTTCTTCTAGCTCTTTTCTTTTGGCCTCCGATTTTGCAAGGCTTTCTTTGGTCTTCTCAAATTCTTCCTTCATGTTGGCCATCTCCTTCTCTGTCTCTGCACTCTTGAGGAGGGGCTTGATCTTGAAATACAGCTTCATCCAAGGCCAGTGCTTCACATTCATGAAGGCACGGACATTGTACTGGATGCAGAAGATGGACTCCCTGTGATAGAAACAGAAGTGTTCAAAGCCAGGAGGCAGAATTAAAAGGCCTAGGCTCATGGGATTCAGTAAAGTATCTATAATAATACCTTCTCTCCACCATCTTCTGGTACTCCACTCTTGCCAGGAACCCTCTGCACCTGGCCTGGGTTCGCGTGATCAGCTGGGCCAGCTTGTCATCTCGCATCTCCTCTAGGAGCCCCAGAAGACCAGCTTTGAAAAAGACCTGTATGGGGGCAGAACTGCTGCTCAGAAACTCTGCAAAAGCTTTGAGGGGACAGGAATAGCATCGGGTGGGCTTTAGAGACTATTACCTTGGTGTGACCGAATTTATACTGGGTGTGGTCAATATCGATGGACCCAAGGAGCTTCTCAGAAGCCTTCTTGCTATCAATGAATTGTCCTTCGGGGATAGCACTCGCGTTTAATACCTTGTATCTGTTTAAGCCAAACAAATAAATAATAGAGGCGTGTCGCCAACAAGAAACCTTCCCCCTACCACAGAAGCCACAAAGCTCTCGGGTAGTCTAACAAACATACACAAGCAATCACATCTACCTCAATATCTATTCTCTTTATATTCAAAGGGTGTCAAACTTTTGGTATGTCAGTGCAGAGTCTGTTACATTTCTCTTCTACTTAGTTTTAATAAAAGGGATAAAGGATTCTTTAAGTGAAAAATTAAAGTAAATAGCAAGAACCTCTTGAAATAATTCACACTGAGAAAGCCTGACCTCTGTTTGAAGTCTGCATAGAGGATCCTGCTGGGGAAGCCCTTCCTGCAGATGCGGATGCCCTCCAGCACGCCGTTACACCGCAGCTGGTGCAGGACGAGCTCGTGTTCCATGGCCCCTAACAGGAAGAACACACGTGCCTTCTTTTATGGCCTTTAGCAAACACACTGGAGCCCGTCTGGGTATCAGAAGTGTCTTACCAGGAGTTTTGGTCTCATTGGGGATGATGCACCTCACAAAGTGGGGGTGGGTGCTCCTTAAGTTGGTCATCAGCTTATTCAAATTCTCCTGTGGAATATATTGAATATTTGGTTTACAAATGTGCTGTTGTCATCCATTCATATTTATGGACATAATCCTCACAATCTATGACATTGGTTCGATTCTAATGAATAGTATCCAGATTTGAATTTGGACAGTTATCTCTGGAATTTCCACTTCCCAACATGTCCTTCTATTTCCTATTTTATGCATTGAAAACGTATTTTTGTCTAGCTATGGAAGAGGTTATTCACTGCCACTGGATTTCCTAGCATGTGTTGTGAATTTAGCATGACATTCCAAACACACTCCTACTCTTTTGCCTAGTTATGTGGTCTGGTTTTACAAATAATTCAGTGTCTTCTTCCAAATCTCCCATTTCTTTCTTTACCTGGCTTTCATTTGTATCTGCTTCTCTATCACATGCTTATTCCTTATCATAGTTACAAAACTGTGTGTTCTATAGAAGTGGTCTTTTAATGCCTCCTTCTGGAAACTGGCAGAAAACTGACAGCCATGTTACCAAGTGTAAGAGGTTTTCCAACTTATGGAAGTCCTAGTTTTTCAGAATAACTAGAACATCAGATATTACAGATGGAATTGTCAAAAGAAAAGTAAATTTCTTTAAAGAAAACTTTGTATCACTTCTGGTTTCCTATTTCCTCCTTAGAACTCAGGCTCCAGTTCCCACCACTGTTCTTCATCTTCCACTTTCAAAATCTACTCATTTCAGTTCTATGGCAATATACACCTGAGTACCTACATCATTTGGAAGCTTCCTCGGTTCATGCAGGTCTCATGTTTTACTGGTCCTATCCCAACAGAACCTCTTAGGTATCAAATGACCTCATTTTCCAGCCCCAGAGTAGAATTTTACCATCTGATACCGACATCTGCAATTCACTCTCATTTCTCCTGGTGTCTGAATCTCCTATACACTGAGACATCCTTTCCAAACTACCCAAACTACTACCCTTTAAGACTCAGTTATACCACTACCAGCTGACCTGTCTCCTTGAGTCACACCCAGTTCTAGAATACTTGCAAGCTTACTTACTTCCTCTTCCCCATAAATAAAGTCCAGCTTAATTTCCTGAATCTAATTAGACAGAGAAAATGAAGTTTGTACCCTGAAGAGAGCAGACACTGTCTGGAAAGAAGAGCCCTTCTTCTTACCACCTTTCTTTCCACCACCACCACCGGCTTCTACAGGGGGCAGAGAAAGCATAAACAATCAGAGTTTATGTTTTATATATTAAATAAAAGATTAATTCTGTTGAAAATTACCTGCTTCAGCAGCTGCTGCTGCCCCAGAGAAGAGGTAAGCCAGAGTCTTCATTGCAGACTTCTGGTACAGCCCGACCACTGTCTCGTTCAGGGGGTCCTTGTTCTTGTCCAGCCAGCCGGCGATGTTGTAGTCCACGGTGCCCGCATAGTGGATCAGCGAGAAGTGGGCCTCGGCCCTGCCCTTGACCACCTTGGGCTTCTGGAAGTTGTTGGACTTTCCAAGGTGCTGCTCATACAGCTTGTTCTTGAAGGAGGTGTCCGTGGCCTTGGGGAACATGCACTCCTCTTCCAGGATGGAGAAGATGCCCATAGGCTGAAAGAATGGAAAGAAAGAAATGCCATTTGAATTTTGTCTGCCTGTAGAAATATATGTAACATTATGATCCTATTTGAGTCGATTCATCCTTCAATTCCCATAGTTAATGAAAACTTACTTCTTTGGTCAGAGTTGATAATTTAGCAAATATTTATCAGGTGCCTATCAAGATCCAGGTGTTGTGTCAGGCTTTGGGATATGATGGACAGTGTGATAAATGAAAGGTGTGCTCTTGTGGAGTTTGTGTCTTTGCCCTAAAGGCTTTTGGGCAATATTTTGCCAAATGTGATTTGCAAACTAGTCAGAATCACTTGGGGAAAAAAATGCAGATACCAAGGCTCTATCTAAGGTGAGATTAGGGAAATCTGCAATTTTATGAAATACTTGTGGTGACTCTTTGGCACAACTGAAGTTTGACAGCTTGTGCTGTAAAGTACCTGAAATCCATATTTTAATTGCCAGTAATAGTGAATCTAACGATGACAAAGAAATAGTACATAAAAAATAATTCTCATCAGTGCTTTCTCTTAAGGAATAATGGCTTTAAGTATAAGACTCTGCATTGCAAATTGTGGGGAAATATATACTTCTGCTATCTACAGAGAATATCCAGTGCCCTTTTAACAGAACACTTGCCTCAAACTTGGCAAAAGAAGGACTTTTCCTGATTTTGTTTAAAATTAGAAACCTTGTACCATAGTATATATCAAGATTTTATGATTTTCATTTAAATACTATTCAGCATTATAATCTGTGGTATGAACAACGCAAGCGAACCTTCTCGATGAGCTCGATGCAGGCAGCCAGGTCCATCCCAAAGTCGATGAACTCCCACTCGATGCCTTCCTTCTTGTACTCCTCCTGCTCCAGCACGAACATGTGGTGGTTGAAAAACTGTTGCAGTTTCTCGTTGGTGAAGTTGATGCACAGCTGCTCCAGGCTGTTGAACTAAATAAGTAGAAAATACAAATTAACATTCATCTTATAATAAAAGCTTCTCTTTGAAAGGGCCCCTTCTTGGTTGGTTAGCCTAAGTGCCCTGTTAGGATGGTGTGGTTTTATCCTGCCTCTACCAGGCCCTTTCTCCTTTCTTTTCTGTGGCCGCCAGCCGGGAAGTGTCAGCACACTGTTGGAAGTCTCTCTTCAACAGGGGTAAACAGTTTCTGAGTGATGTTTTCCTGTGCAATAAAACAGTTGTTTGGTTTTGACAGTATCTATATTTGTTGATCAGAGGTTTCTTAGTAATTTATCTCTTTATGATTATATTATATAACTAGCTAAGTGTATATCTGAGCCATTGGGGTCTGTATGTTGTTATTAATAATGGTGGTAAAAATTCAACAGGTAACATTTGCTGAACATTTACCATATGCTAGACACTGTGCTAAGTGCTTTGCATAAGTTACTGAGTTTAATCCTCACAGCCACCTTGTATGGTGGTACTATTTGCCCACTTTATGGATGAGAAAACAGCTAGAGAGATTAAATACCCAGTGCAAGAGGAGCATGCAAGCATGTGAGCAGCGAGGTTTGGCTCTGACAGCAGAGCCAGTGTTTTAGCTATTCCTGAACTTGAGGAGAACCGCTTTGCTTCACTATTCAGGACACCTAGATGAAAACACACACTGGGAATGCTCTTGTGTCAGAGCAGCTTTACCATACACAGAAGTCAAAGAAGTTCTACAACATGGATGAGCTAAGTGAAGAAGCCAGTCATTCAAAGACTGTATATTGTATAGCTCCATGTATATGAGATGTCCAGGTATATGCATAGAGACAGAAATCAGACTAGTGGCTGCCAGGGACTGGGAGTGAGGGGGGAGGGGGAATGACAGCTTAATGGAGATGGGGCTTCTTATTGGGGTGATGAAAGTCTAAAATCTATTGCGGTGGTTGCACATGTCTGTAAATGTACTAAAAACTATTGCATTAAGTACTTTAAATAGGTGAATGTATGGTATGTGAATTATGTCTTAATAAAGCTGTTACTAAAAATATGCTAAGAGGTTGTAAATTGACACTGTCTTTGGTTTTCTAATTTGAGAAATGGTGGATTGCGTTTCCTGTTCTTGCATGGTGCTAGATTATAAGTCTCTTCTCATGTGGGCTTGGGAATTCCTGGAAATGCTCTTGTCTCTAAAACACAGAAAATTACCTCCAGCATCTATCAGTCACTCAGAAAAAGGTGCAGAAATGCAGCGTGTGGATCAGACACTGATTCTGCTGTCAGGTAGGCGACTTTGGTGACCTTGTTTCCTAAACCACCTGGGAGGTATTCTTGCTTAGGCAAATGAATTTGAGTTTCCTTATAATGCCATTTCCCTTCTTACACCTGGATATTGCAGGGCAGATAGGAATCTTAAAATCTTTCCTTGAATTTGTTACTGTCTTTCCCACTGGCATCTTGGCTGCCAGTGCTACCCTCACCACCTTCTTTATCATTTACCAAATGCCATCTACACACTTGAGGGTGGTGCTTAGGGCATTCAGAAATCTTGTAACTGGCAGAAAGGTCTCAGAAGTGAGTGTGTTATCTGGAGTGCTAGGTGCTTTGCATACATACAGGCTTAGTTCAGTTTGCCCAGTGACTGGTCGGATACCCTTTTCCCATTATGCAAGGTCACACAGGCAAGAACTGACAGGTGGAGTTTGAGTCCAGATCTGTCTCTTCCCAAGTTCATGCCCTTTCATGGACTTTTGGCTTCTTCACGTGTTAATTTAGCTTGTAATGCAGCTCTTTTTCATGGACCTTATCTAATATTAACTCACATCAAAGATCTCGAAGCCAGCGATGTCCAAGACCCCGATGAAGTACTGCCTGGGCTGCTTGGTGTCCAGCTGCTGGTTGATGCGGGTGACCATCCACAGGAACATCTTCTCGTAGACAGCTTTGGCCAGAGCGCCCACTGCGTTGTACACCTTCAGGGTTAGAGTAATGATTGTTGGTGTTATTAAAGACAGGCCGCAAAGGCCTGGTATGTGTGTGATTCACTGAGGTCATGCACTCACCTGCTGCACAGTCTGGCCTTTGGTGACATACTCATTGCCGACCTTGACCCTGGGGTAGCAGAGGGCTTTGAGCAGGTCAGCAGAGTTCAGATTCTGGAGATAGGCCGCCTTGTCAGCAACTGCAGAAACACAATTCAGGTACCCAGCATGACCTACTGAGAGTTCCACAATTCACAGGGGCAGAGTAATGAATCACTTTTTGGAAAGACTGTGTGGGAGGTAAACTTGCACATTTTCATCAGAAGCTCAGCTATAAAGGAGACATGAGTGTGGAATGGGATTTTTGGCCTATATTCTCTTATTAAAACCAGATGGAAGTTCATATGGTACCTTCCGTGCCATCTGGCTCAGCCTGCTCCTCACGCTGCTTTTGTTTGAATTTCATGTTCCCGTAATGCATCACGGCCCCTGTGAGCTTGTAGATGGAAACTCTCTCCTCAGGAGTGAAGCCCAGGATTTCAATGGCACTCTATCAGGAGGAATGAGAGGGCAAAAGTTAGGTCAGAAGACACTAACTTATTTAGGAGAATTTATGCTATACCTTAACCACACCTGCGGTAAGTTGTTACTGTCATTCCCACATATAATGGATTTTTTAAAGAAACTACATGTGTAACTTACATCTGTGGCCATCAACTCTTCTTGGTCATCAATGCTGGGGACTGTGATCTCCCCTTGACTGACAAAGGCATAGTCATATGGGTTGGTGGTAATCAGAAGCATTTCTGGGAAATAGAATTCAGGGTATATGTTTTATATTAGAAGATGTTAATATAATGATTAACTTCTGTCTTTTAAATGCAAGCTCTTTCTTACCAATTAGGTCTGGCTTCTTGTTAGACATGATCTGATAAAAAATATGGTAGCTTCTTTCTGCCTTTAGCTGGAAAGTAACTCTAGACTTCTCCAGGAGATCTGCAGTGGAAAGTAGACATTGAATTAGGCAGAAACATTATCAAGTTCCTGCAGTGATTTTGGAACTTGGGGTCATTAGCGAAATCTCACTGGCCCCTTGAGGTTTCAGCTGAATGTCCCCATGAGGTACCCCATACTACATCTCCACAAACACCATTCCAGTTGCTTTCACCACCTCTAGAAAGAAACTTAAGCATGCCTGCCCCAAGACATATATATTTCTTACACTGAAGATCCTTGACATTGGGAATATAATTGATTTTGAAACCCCTCCCTCCCCAGGGTCTCTTCTCACTGCATAATAGAGGGGCTACTAAGGGCAACATTTATTTATCAAGCCTCAGACTAGGAAGAAATCACAGATACTCAATCTGTAGGTAGCTCATTTACTCCTAGTGTTAGTTTTTTCTTAGAAAAATTGGAAATTCATTCTGAGGCTGGAATACTTCAGACAAGCCCAGCGGCTCCTGGCAGTTCCTACAGAATCACTAATTCATGACTGAAGTGGATAAAGCACACTGTGGGCTATGGATAAGACTGGCATTAACCATGGGCATGTTTGGCATCCACTAGTGTTTCACAGGCTCTGGGCTCGGCAGGAGCTTCAAAGTGTTCCTCCAAACCATCATTTGTCATTCTTGGACTCTGTTTGGAAGGTCCTGTTACTCACATGTTTCAATATCAGCAGAAGCCAGTTTCCCTGTGGTACCGAAGTGGATCCTGATGAATTTACCCTTGCAAGTGAAAAAAAGATGATGGTATATGCAAAACTTGAAGTACACAGAAATGATGAGATTGAAATAATAATTCAGACATGCTTTTTCTGGTGCTTAAAGGCTAAGAAAACCCTCCTGTGACCAAGAGACTTACAAAGCGGGAGGAGTTGTCGTTCCTCACAGTCTTGGCATTGCCAAAGGCCTCCAGCAGGGGGTTGGCACTGATGATTTGATCTTCAAGCGTCCCCTGCAAGAGCAAGAGCAGTCCTCACATGTGGGGCTCAGGAACTTCTTACCTGAGAGCCCAGATTCTGACCTTGGAGATTAGACCCACCTGCATTTTGCCAGATTCCTCCTTCTTCTTCTCTCCAGTAACTGCAATTGTTGCAAAGTACTGGATGACACGCTTGGTGTTCACAGTCTTCCCTGCACCAGATTCTCCGCTGCCAAACAGTGACCAGACATAAGTTAAGGTTTGTGACAAATGAAATTATTTCTACAATCAGCATTTACTGCCTTAGGCATTTATCTTTCTATGTCTTTGTCAGAGTCTCCTAGATCTTTCTCTTGGTATTGCTCATATTCTGTTGCTTTGCACTGGCAAGAAGTAGAGAAATTCATTCATTATTCACGTAGCACATATTTCTTAAGTGTTTAAAATGTGCCAGACTCTCTTCTAGGTGCTGAGGCCTGGGCTTGAGGGGTCCAAAGAGCAGCCCACTCAACAACTTTGTAGTAAATGAAACAAGTAACAAAAAAACAAAACAAAATAAAACTTCTACAAAGCAATGCATGTGTTCCTCAGCTTCCTTAGAATAAAGACATGGCCCAAGGTAGGTCTTTGAAGGAACAGACATTCTTCAAGTAGACATTAAAATAAAGCCACTGGTGACATTCCCAAACTGTTCAGCATTCAGAATGTTTTTCACTGCCCTGTACGGGGCTCTGACCTTGTGCAGAAAAGGGGTTTTACATCTCCTGTTCTCAAGAAAGTTCTGTGGAAACTCCAAGATTGAAGTAGGAAATGACATAATTTAGGACATTGTTATTTTATATTCTGGTGCATTGAAACCCTATAGTAAAGTGAAAGCAATATCTAGTTCCAGCCTGATCATGCCATTGCTTTAATATGGGGGAGTTAACTAATTTCTTGGTGTGGTTTGTCATTTTCCCAGGGAGAATACAATACTAGTAAGTCTCAGAATAGTAATACATACGTGATTAAGATAGACTGATTCTCCCGATCTAGAAGAAAAACAGTGGACAATCAGCATGTATGCTAGCTAAACAAACAGAACTTTCTATAGGGAAACACTTAGGGTATTGAGTATAAGCGTCATTTTCAAGGGAGTTTTTCAGTAGCTTATTGTAAAGTTATTTATGGTATTATTATTAAGTTGGGGAAGAGAAACATAAAATGTGTTTTTCTGGATTAAAAGCAGTACTTTCCAAAGGTAGATACGTTATTTAGTTGTCATCTGAAGATTTCAGTGACATACTGTCTGCTGGTTAGTGCATATAACGGGAAAATGCATAATATGCTAAGGGTTTGAAATGTAGTGTAATAGGTTAAAATAATGGTAATCAAACCAAGGTTGATTTAGTTTCTCAATGAATCAACTGACCTCACCTGACCTCACAAAGAAAAAAAATTTTTTGTCCCATGGCCACAGACTGGAGCCTTAGCTCTGATCAGCCTTCCCCAAAGGATGCCACTAGCTAAAGAAAGACCAGGTGAGGAGGATTCCTCAGTCAGAACAAAATCCTTTTAAGGGAAGCAAACAAACAACTTGTTTATATGCATGTAGCCTCCAAATATCACTTTCATTCAAAGAGAGGATATCGTCTCTGAGATGGTTGCTGATGACTGTAAAGGGATAACAATACTTCTAAAGTATCAAATGTATAATCAACAAGAAACTTAGGCACAAAAGGATTGAATACTTATTTTTTATTTCTCTTCAGGCAATACGATTCAGTTGTTAATCTCCTCTCCTTACCTAAATATATACAATAAGTGATTATTTACCAGAAGGAGACTATAAACAAATTAATAGGGATGGAGCAGTAGGATGGTCAGGTAAAATCCCAGAGGTGGAATCAGGAGAACTGGGTTTTAGTTCCAGCTTAGACAGCAAGTACCCCTCTGTGCTTCAATCACCTCTTTTGTCTAACCAGGGGGTTGCATTAGATTATTTCTAAATTTTTAGCTCTAACATTTTGTGATTGTAAGTGGTAAAATGATTTGCATGAAAAACTGTCGAGCCCTCACCAGTCAGCATGAACTGATAGGCGTTGTCAGAGATGGAGAAGATGTGGGGTGGGGCCTCCTGGCGCTTCTTGCCTCGGTAGGCCGTCACCACCTCGGGGTTGTACACCGGCAGCCACTTGTAGGGGTTGACGGTGACGCAGAACAGGCCTGAGTAGGTCTGCACCAGAAAGAAAAAAAAACAGGAATATGATTACTTTATGGGGACCTTCACAATCCACTACCTTTCAAAAAATATTGACTGCCTGCATGAACAAAAAGGCCATGAGAACGAACTCACGTAGATCATCCAGGCTGCGTAGCGCTCTTTGAGGTTGTACAGCACCGCGGGCTCATGCAGGTGGGTCATCATGGCCATGTCCTCGATCTTGTCATATTTGGGAGGGTTCATGGGGAACACCTGGTCATCCTTCACCGTCAGAGTCTGGTAAACAGTAAAGGTGACTGTTATGTCAACTGAGTGACCAAACCAAAAAAAAAAAAAAAAAGAATCAATCAAATGTTGCCGGGTCCTGGGACTTCACTCACTGCCCCCGCTTCAGTCTTGACGGTCACTTTCCCTGATTCTCTGCTCTGGACCGTCCCTTTGACGAAGGATTCCTTGGGCTCCACCACAAAGACAGATGTCTTGGCATCAAAGGGCCTGTTCTGGGCCTCAATGCGCTCCTTTTCAGATTTTCGGAGGTACGGAGCAGCCTCCCCAAATACGGCCATTTCCTGGTCCGAACTCATGGCTGCAGGTTATTTACTGATGGCAGCCTAGTTGAAAACCCTTCCTGGCAGAGGAAGAAAAGATATTACTGAAATTCAGAAACTGGATGATTAGATTCACATTTTAAGGAAACAAAACATTATTTTTCCACTGACCCAGTGAGCGCTCAGCATTGAATTGCACATGACCACCTCCGTGACTAGGCTAGAGGTGAAATGTCAAGTCTCTGGTTCTGAGCCGGTGGTGATAAGTATTTGATCTTGCATTTGGAAAGACACTGTTGTTCCTGGCCCAGCTGATGTATGATATTGTAGCCCCTTTCTCTGTCTCATTTGTTATGTATATTAGTCTTTATACGCTGCCAATCACAGGCTTATACAGAACACAAAGCTACGATGATGGCAGGGTGTTCTACACCTTTCTTGCTTTTAGTTCTTATCTTCCAGTTGGATTATAAGCACCTTGTAGGCAGGGACTATGTTTCCATTTGGGGCATCCTTCACACCTGTTGCAACACCTGATGGATACCAGGAAGAGCTCAAAGCTGGCTTTGGGAATTGAAAGAACAATAGAAAAATGTTGCTAAAATTCTAGGGACTATTCCTTACATGGTGAAAATCTTTTCATTATAGATTTGGTATTTACAAAGACTGTCTGATATAGGAAAGCAGAAATGTGAGGAGCTTTGTTTTGGATTGTTTTGTTAAAAAATATTCTATTGTATGTCAATTTCTCTGATTCCTATATCATAATTTTGATGAAGTCAGCTTCAATTTCGTATTTCTCAAACATTTATTATACCATGTTATTATCTTTGTTTTCTTGCCTTATTTATTAAGATTCTCATTAATATTTCATAAAACTTTTTTCAAGATCTGTCTCTTGCCACTTTAACTGACATTCATTAAACCTGTCCATAATGATCATAGGTTACCTATTTTATAATAATAATCTTATCTTTTCCAGGAAAACTCAAAGCACTTGGATAAACTTTTCTACATTTTCCCATTCACACTACAGTGATTCAGAGAACACAAAATGTTTGTCCTGATGAAAACACTCACAATTGCTTTCCATATCATGTTTTTCAAAGTTTCCATTTTACAGATTGTGAAACAACATGCAGATTTAAGCTACTTTTCCCAAGTAAGCATTCAGTCTATTCAGACAGCATCTCAAGGTTTTTCATATTATATGGTTCTGTAGTATAGGACATTTACATTTTCTTTATAAATGAATAATAAGACCCTGAAATGTATTGCATGTTATAATTCAATTATTTAAAGACAAACTGCAGTGAAAAATGAGAAAAACTGTGTATAAAACACATATAAAGCCTCTGAGAAAACATTTTCATATATTACAAAGGATACAAATGAATGAGAACAAGTTTTTAAAGTCCCCCTCAGCATTCTTCAAGGGAAGCATGATCAGCCATGAAATTGAAATGCTTTCATTTGATAACCCCCTGAGCACTCTCTAAACCACTGCAGAAGATTTTTTGTACCCTGCAAGGAATGAGGAAAAAAGTCAGAATCTTACCTTAGAGATGCAACCTTGAAGTGGGTCTGAACTGTAAGAAAAAAGAGCAGATTTCTTCTGATTAACTTCTAACAATTCCCAATAATAGCTTAATTCTTCATTAAGAACCAGGAAATACTTGAGAACACTAAAACATCTAATTAAGATTGCTACGGAGTTGGTCGGTGCCTCACTGGCAGGGCTGCCAGGGGCAGTGGGAGCCAGGATGTGTGGCATGTGTGTGGGCAGCCAGATATCCCTTACCACCTTCCAGACGGAGCCCTGTCCTTACACACACTTACCTTGAAACTTTATGAGAAAAGACAAGCCATCCTCATTCCAAGGGTACTTTTATAGGATCAAATATGGAAAACGCGTAGTCTCCTCCTCTTTCTTAAAAAACGCTTGGCAAAACATGTTTTTGGCAATGAAGGTCTCCAAGCATAATTCCCTTCATATTAAAGATGTTTGGATATAATTAGAAATATTTTCTCGCACATTGGGTTAAGTATATGAATCAATCTCCTATAAATAATTTGTGATGTTGGCAACTTGAAAGGGATCTGCCTTTGGAATAATGTAAGGTGTTGTTTCAGAGACAGCTATGTTCTGCAATCTCTGGACTTTGTTGCCTGCTGCCCTTCTGTTTCACTGACTCGCCCATGTGAAATCTTTTCAACTGCCCACACAATTGCAGAGACTCTGGTAGGGAGGGAAGTTTCTGCTTTTCACCAGAGTGTTATAAAAAGATTGTTAGTTCCTCCCAAGAAGGCATTACTTTTTTTCTCTTGCCATTTATTGTGCTTTTCCAAGGATGCTTAGAAATTCAACTTTAAAACTTGCCTTGTGAAAAACAACCAAAGATAGACAGGGTCTTTTGTTTCTCCCAGTGAGTTGTCTGCCTCATCGTCAGATCACACCACTCCCACTTCAGACCTGCTCCAACATTGTATTGCCTTCCTGGGCCGAGCTGTCCTCCTCTCTCTCTCTCTTTTTTTTTTGTTAATGCAAGTTGCTTGTGAAATCCTGTTTCCTCTATGAAATTCAACATAGGAAAATAGTAGAAAACAGGCCATTTCTCTGTCTAAATATGCAGTGTCTCTGACTTCTCCTTCATCAGCTACCCATGGTATATATTTTACATTTTGCTCATAAACAATACCTGAACATTATTTTCTATCTATTCTGATTTTTTTTTAATAAAAAAAATTTTCTGGTTTTATCTCTATGGCTTTGCATCTCTCTCTGTCAGCACTGTCTTTCTGGGACTGAGACCAAATTTGCTTCATATGCCCTGTTTTGCTACCACTCCTGTATTATTGTACTTGCACTTCAATTGATTTAATGAAATAAGTTGCCTTATGAAAGCAGATGTCTGGAGGTACTGTTTTAATGGTCATGATTTATTACTGTAAGGGACCATCTAATCCATATTCTTCATTTGACTAAGAAAACAAGTGAGATGCAAAGAATAGAAGAGTCTCCACAAATTACACAGCAGTCTAGACCCTGGTCACCTGATTTGCCGTCCAGCCTGATTGTTGATAACACTCTTCTGCCTGGAGTGGATTAAAGCCATCAGGAAGGGTCTTACGGGAGACGTGCATCTCAGAGGGGCTTTCCTCGCCAACTCTTAACCCACTTGGCTACCACAGGTACAGCATTTTACTTTCTTACATGTCTGTTTTATCACGCATCTCAAAAATGTGGGCAATGATTCTCAGGAAGAGAGAACGTTTTACTAATGCTCTCAATAGGATTTGATGGGAATTTTAAGGCAGCCTTTTGACCTACACTGGATAGATTTTTCAATATATAGAAATAAGTCGTTTTTGGTCATTGCTGCCAAGTTAGGAGGCACTGAAATATTTAAGGGTGATTCGGGAACAAAGTGGAAGAGGAGCCAACGCAGTGAGAAGGGCGGTCCCACAGCCTTCCTGGGGCCGGTGCGGCCGCGTGAGTCCGAGTTACCTGTAAGCCAGGGCCACGTGCCGCATGCTCTCACGGGGCCATTTAAACTAATCTGCTCTTGCTTTCTATTCAGAGGGTCAGTTACCATTTAGCTTCTCCTTTATGCTGTCCAGGAAGGTTATATTTTTGGATATGCATCTCAAAGAAATCCAGCTTAAAAAAATCTTGATCCTCTAGGGAAATTTCTCTAAGTAAATCAGATTGCTACTATATGTGGTTTTTGCAACAAATTCGTACTTATCATGTGTGTTGAATATACATTTAAATGATCTATTTTAGGGTTCATATTTTACTGACCCTTTTTTAACCTTTTATTTTGACTCTTCACATGATTATACAGGGGCCCATCAAGTCTGGAAACATAGGCTAATAAATACCTTATTGATATTAGATTATAATATCTAGAATAATATTCTTTTTGTCTCCAGACTTTATAGCTACCGTGTAGCTTTCATAGGGTGAGAAAGGTCACATCTCACTCTTTCATGTCATCCCCATTACCCAATGCACATAATGTGAATATACAGCATATTGGCATTAATGATGAAAATCTTCATATGCTAATAATAATACTGTGGATTTGTATCCTTGATAACAGTATTAAGCAAAGAGAATTACTGATGCAATTCAGCCTGAATCCCCTGTGTGAGAATGTCACTGGTGCCATTCTTTGCACAGACCTGAAAAATAAGGTTCTCATTAGGGGAATCAGGAGTTTTCTAAAATCCTATTATGTCCCAATATTAAGGAGAGGTTAAAAAGAAGGAAAAATGACTTCCAGATTTCTGTTCCTGAGAACAGGATTCTCTGATAAGCCACAACTTTATAGTCTTAAAATACTGTTATAGACCTCAAAGAAAAGGGAATATGTAATTACTTCTTAGTGGCAGGTTGAATGTAATTGTTTGATAGCATTGTGATTATTTCTAGCTTTTTGTTGTTGTTAATGCAAGTTAACTGTTTCAGGAGGAAAAAGAAAAGACCGGTCTAATGATACTGTTTACAAAGTCTCCTATGCTCTTTATTTCCTTCGCAATAGGGTAAAATAGACAATAATTACAGAGAGAAACGACTGAAGGCCCACATTGTGTGGGTCTCTTCAGCCATTCTGTAGCACCAGGATATGATCACTCTTCACTTATGATTTTCGTGTGAACCTCCCGGCTCTTCACCCGCAGCTTGTTGACCTGGGACTCAGCAATGTCGGCCCGCTCCTCGGCCTCCTCCAGCTCGTGCTGGAGCTTGCGGAACTTAGAAAGATTTGTGTTGGATTGTTCCTCCTGAGAATAAAAATGGAATCATCAGGAACCCATAATGTGCATCTAGCTAGGCCACATAGGCCTAAAGGAAGAAAAGACTTGGTATCTATGGAAAACTTAGGGTACTCCACAGGGAACACTGTTGTCTATCTTACCACCTCCTGGATTTTGCTTATCACTGAGATGAGCTTTATGATTCATTTGGGGCGCAGTGTCTCATAAATAATGGCATCCCTCTTTTTGTAACCAAACATGTTAAAAAAAAGTATGTACCACCAGTAGAGCAAGAACCAAATAGAAGAGCAGAGAAGAAGGCAAGAAACCAGAGCCTGCTTGTTAATGCTCGCTGTAAGATGGCTGTTGGTTCCAGTTAGAAATTCTTTATCATATTAAAGATGAATTCTCAAAAGTTGCCTTAAAGAAATGTTGAGTTTTATCGTATATCATTT
The DNA here is from genome assembly GCF_030020395.1 of Manis pentadactyla. Classification (NCBI taxonomy): domain Eukaryota; kingdom Metazoa; phylum Chordata; class Mammalia; order Pholidota; family Manidae; genus Manis; species Manis pentadactyla. The sequence continues at coordinate 131,056,944 of NC_080022.1, read as the reverse complement.
CGGTACATTTCAAAACAATCACTCTTTTTCTCCTGCTTTGGATATAATGATTCTATAGACAGATACCCTAATATTAAGTGATCCTTAGAATTAACCCTATTTAATCACCAATGGATTGTTGATGGACAATTCCCTCAATAAAGTAAGGTTTTCAGGGACTTAATATTTTTTTGCTATAACTATGCTTATGAGTAAACCTGCCTTTAGTCACCCTCCCCTCCCCATTCTCTTGGGGACAGGTTTCAGTACAAGATTATATGAGCTTCCTAAAATGATTTGGAAAGCTTTCCGTATCTTCCCATGCTCTGGGATGGCTTATGTAGCTTGGGGATTATCTGTTCCTTGAAATTTTGAAAGATCTACCTGGACCTGAATTCATTTCCAGAAGTAATTCTGAAGTAACTAACTCAGCCAACATAGTAATTTATATTCTCCCATAAAAAGCATCAATTTCTTCAAGGTTTCACCTTCATTGACAGATTTATATTTTACATTAAAAAGAAATCCTCTACTTACATGGTCTGTCCCCTTCCTCACCCCTAATGTTATGAGTTTGTATTTTCTTCCTTCCTTTTCTTGATTAAACTTGTTTTAAGTCTATTTATTTTATTAACTCCCCAGAAATTATCACATATTACTGAAATTATCAAGTTAGCAGACAGTATGCTCTGATTCATCCATTTCTATCTCTAACAGTACTTTTTACTTATATTAATTTATTATTTTAAAAATTTCTTCATTGGACTATCAGTTTATTCAATTATTTGTTTTTCGATTCATAATGAAACAAATAAAGCAGTGAATTGTCCTCCAAGGAGAACTTTGACTACATTAAATGGAGTTGTAAAAGTAGCAACTCCCTTGAAATTTTATTTATAATTAATAGTCAGTAATTATATTTTTTATTTCCAATTTAACCCAACACTTATTTAAGAAAGTTAGTTTTTTAACATTTAAGCATTTGGGAATTTGTTTATATTTTTTCATTGCCTTACAATTTTATCCTTCTGTGGCCAGAGAATGTGGCCTGTAATACTTTGAAATTTTTTGATGTCTCTTTCTGAATCAAAATTTAATTTGAAAGTCAAGCTATTACTATTACAACTAATAAGCAGTAAGCACAAAAATGCACAAATGTTTTTAAGAAGTAAACAGTGTTCTAAAAAGCAAACAGCTTATTTACTACAAGGATTAGTTAATCTAATTATTTATTTATTAGCTTTACTTAACAAAGGATTTCTCCCTTCTGTCTTAAGGATACTTACAGACTCCTCAGCTTGTCTCTTGTAGGATTTCACTTTAGCCTGAAGTTTATCTACCAAATCCTGAAGCCTGAGAATATTTTTCCGATCTTCTTCCGTCTGAAAGATTGTAAAAACCATAGACTTTACTTCAAAAGCACATGACTACTGTATTATTGCATATGGATGTTTCACATATATTTGGAGCTGCGCTTATCTGACAAAAACTATTGCTGTACCTGGTAAGTGAGTTCCTTCACTCTCCTCTCGTGTTTGCGTAGACCTTTGACAGCTTCAACATTACGCTTTTGCTCACTCTCAACCTCTCCTTCCAGCTCGCGCACCTATGAATAAATAGGCCCTTAAGAATTTTGATCCAATAAAGCATTGGGAACAAATGGAAAGAGTAGAGACTGAGACACCCACCCTGGCCTCCAGTTTCTGGATCTGCTTCTTCCCGCCCTTCAGGGCCAGCTGCTCAGCCTCGTCCAGACGGAGCTGCAGGTCCTTCACCGTCTGGTCCAGGTTCTTCTTCATCCGCTCCAGGTGGGCACTGGTGTCCTGCTCCTTCTTCAGCTCCTCGGCCATCATGGCCGCCTAAGCAGCAGTAAAACAAAGCCAGTTGAGGGAGCTGCGATAGCACGCCGAGATCCCCGCTGACCATGGCGTCGCCCTCTGCTCACATCAGTGATGGCCTTCTTGGCCTTCTCTTCTGCGTTGCGGGCTTCCTGGACGATGTCCTCCATCTCTCCTTGCATTTGGGAAATATCTGTTTCCAATTTCTTCTTGGTATTGATCAGGCTGGTGTTCTGATAAAAAATAAGTTATAAAATTTTTCATCATGTTACCAAAGTACTTAGTGGTAGCCATTTAAAAACATTTTCAGATAATAATTTGTAAGTCAAATGCCCTTCAATATTATTTTGTTAAGAATATGGACAACTTTAAAATATTTTAGGAAATGAATCAGCAGTAATTTATGCAAAATAAAACAACAAGTGATTTCTCCAAAATAGAGTTAAAATTTGGTAAAAATATAAAAACCTAGCTGTCATATAAAACATTTGTCTTATATTTTTTGGGACACATAAGCATTTACTAAAGGTGTGTTCTTTGTGCTGAATCTCACCTGGGTGTGGAGGAGCTGGACACGCTCACTGGCGTCCAGGAGCTCCTGTTCTGCGATTTTCCTGCTCCTCTCTGTCTGCTCCAGAGTGGCCCGCAGCTCCTCAATCTCGGCCTGCAGCAGGTTGGCTCTGCGCTCCACCATGGCCAGCTGCTCCTTGAGGTCCTCCTGGCTTCTGAGGGCGTCATCCAGGTGCAGCTGCGTGTCCTGTGGAATGAATGATCATTGAGACACCTTGTCCTCGGGGCTGCAGTCACTCCAGCCATCCTGGGACCATCTCTTGCGCCCATTTACCTTGAGGATACCTTGCGTGTTCCTGTAGTTCCTCAGGGCCTCGGCAGCCATGCGGTTGGCGTGGTTCAGCTGGATTTCCATTTCATTGAGGTCTCCCTCCATCTTCTTCTTGATCCTGATGGCATCATTCCTGCTCCTGATCTCAGCATCCAGCATGGTCTGCATCGACTCCACGACTCTAATGTGGTTTCTCTTCAGCTGGTCAATCTCCTCATCCTTTTCAGCAATTTTCCTATCAATTTCAGACTTGACTTGGTTCAGCTCCAGCTGGATGCGCAGGATCTTTCCCTCTTCATGTTCAAGTGATGCCTTAATGGACAGCAAGGGGTGATGTTAGCAGGGAATGGAAGCATTCACAAGTTTCTCTGCATACTCACCCTTTCATTGATTTTTGTGCCACTTATCTTTTTTTATTCAATCTCTGCAGGTGGACCTAATTCTTTTTTGGCCTTATTTGTTTATAGTGTACGATATGTCCTGTACCTCTGCCTCCTCTAAAGCAGCCTGAAGTTCAGATTTTTCTTGTTCCACTTGTTTCTTTATTTTCTCCAGTTCATGGATACGTTTCCCTCCTTCTGCAATCTGCTCAGTGAGGTCGGAGATCTCCTCTGTTGTTTGGGTAAAAGACAGGTAGAGACTTGGTCAGACAGAAGACATTAGAGAACTGGTCCTCCAAGGCAGGAATATTACTGAGAGTGAAAGGGACTCACGCTGCAAGTTCTTGTTCTCTCGTTTCAAAGTTTCTAGCTGATCGAGGGATTCCTCATAGGCATTCTTCATCTTGAACAGCTCAGTGCTGAGAGAGCGGGCCTCTTTCTGGGAGGCCTCGAGCTCAGCATGGGTTTCCTCATACTTCTGTTTCCATTCTGCCAGGATCTGAAACACTGAGAGTGGTCACCTTCTGTAAAGGATCGAGGGAGATAGGAGAGAGCAGAGGCTGGTGCAGAAATTACCTTATCGAAGTTCCTTTGCTTCTTGTCCAGGGCTGCACATGCTGCATTTGTTCTCTCCACATCCAGCATGAGGTCCTCCACCTCATTCTGGAGCCGCTGCTTAGTCTTTTCAAGGGAAGCACATTTGGCGTTCACAGCTTCCACATGTTCCTCAGCAGCCTGCAGCCGCTGGGCCAGCTTCTTCCTTGAAGGTTATATAGGTTTGTAGAGAGGGAAGCAAACCAAAACAAGAATTATGAATGATCACCACATTGAAAATATTGGGAACTTTGCATTAAAAATATCCATGAATTCATTCAACAGTTACTGATGAGCTCGAATCATGAGCCAGACCCTGGATACACAGCAGTGAAGAGGGCAAAAAATGTCTGAATGTGTGAGAGAAACAATAAGCAAATGAGAAAATGCAGAACACATCACAGATAAAACTGCAATGAAGAAACATAAAATAGAGTTAAGGGGTGGGCAACTGTGCTAGATACTTAAGAAAGGCCTCTGTCAGGAGGTAACACTTGGGTCAAGATCTAAATGACATCAGAGAGTGAGCCAGAGGAGGCCTGGGGGAGGATATGGCAGACAGGACCAGCAAGTGAATTCTTTATCTCGGCAGTGAGCTTGGTGTGCTTGACAAATGGCAGGAAGTCCTATTATCTGTATAATGTTTTGTTATTTTTTATTTCCTTGACTGGATTTTAGGCTAGGAGGGCAGGGATCGTGTTTGCTTTATTCCTGATAGTGCTTGGGGCCTGATAGTGCCTGAAATAGGAGATAATTAATGAACGTTTGCAGGCAAAGTCACTCATCAGAGGCTGTATCTTCCTAATTCAATGTGCAAAGCCTTTTGTGCATGCTCTCACATCTGCACACGTACTTGGCCTCCTCCAGCTCCTCAGTGCGCTGGATGGCATCCGTCTCATACTTGGTCCTCCACTGGGCCACCTCGCTGTTGGCCTTGGACAGCGCCCTCTGCAGCTCGGCCTTGGATTCCTGCTCCTCCTCATACTGTTCCCGCAGCAGGTCACAGTCGTGGCGGGCTGACTGCAGGGCGTGCGCCAGGGCGTTCTTGGCCTGAGGAGATAGTCACACCTTCATTTTTACAGGATGCTTAAATGTTGAATTCTTAAGTTTCAAAACCCTTTAAAAGCTGGTGTAATGGACTCCAATTAGGACCAGGACGTGGGGGAAAAGTGAGTCATAATAATAGTTACCTTTATCTCCTCTTCAAGTTGCCTCTTCAGTTCCTCAATCTGTTGAGTAAAAGCTTGTTTGCCCCTTGATAACTGAGACACCAGAGCTTCTTTCTCATCTAGCTGACGTGAAAATTCACCTGAGAGTCAAAAGAAATGGTACCATTTTTTTCAGTGGATAAAAAAATTTGCAAGCTCTTATAAGAAATAAATTTTAACTCTTAACACCCCACCCCTCAGTTGAGTTCTCAGAGAACTGGATTCTTTGTTGACATCTTCTTGGTTAAGGTCAAATTTCTGATTTTTATGGCAAAACGCAATCTGAATGAATAAATTGCAGCTTAAATTCTTCTTGTTCTCTCCATAACTAATGTTTCTGGGTGATATGATATTATGTAAAACCTTATGATCCTGTCAAGAAAGGGAACTAAAGTATTTAATTCTGTGTAGTCCCAGTTTCATAAGACTTTTGAGAGACTGGGTAATCCACTGCCCTATAGAGGAATTCGGTTCATTCTGATATAGATAAAAAGAAGCTTGGTCTAAAACAGAGACCCTGGACCCATGCTGGAGTGACTTCTAATCCCAAACACCCCTGCAACATGGCCAAATACTCAAGGCCTTTCAGGAACAGAGCTTCATCCAGTCCTATTGAATTCTTTATCTCAGTGTTGTCCCCAAGTGACCTTGCAAGCAGGTTGAGATGAGCTGTTCGGTAAATCACACATGCTCTCAGTTGCTTTTATTAGGCTCTCACATCACCAAATCAGTTCCTTTTAACGGCATCATCTCTACTTTTAGGCACCATCAGAGAGGAGGCAGTTACCAGATTCAGTTTGCAAGCGTCCCCTCTGGGTTGTCAGGTCATTGATGAGCCTCTGCTGCTCTTCTTCCTTTGATTTCAGTTCACTCAGTTGGTCCTCCAGAGTGCGGCACATTTTCTCCAGGTTTCCCTAGGTGAGAAAAAGTGTAAGAAGTAGGACATTTTAATATAATTTTGCTATAGCTACAGTTTCCTCTAAAACAAAAAAAATATTTATTTTGACATACAAAATAAACCAGATTCTCTTACATGTAATCTGATATATAGGAAATGTTTTTGTATTTTATGATTGCTGTCCTAAATTGGGAATTTAGGGATTTAAAAAAAAGTAAACCATGAAGTCCTATTCAATATTAATATAAAACATTTATGGATTATGTTCTCAATTTAAGATTTTGTAAGAATTCTAGGGCATATTTCCTAAAAACATGTTCACAAATACCTCATTGCCTTTAGCTAAATGGAACTTTGGATAACTGACATTATTGGAGACAGAGAGAGCACAGATGTCCTGTGTGCAAAACCTGGTGCTGTCATTTATTAATGGTGTGATGGGGCTGATGCATTTATTTGAATTTCAGCTTCTTCATGTGTTAAGTGGAAATAATACAAATGCCAATATCTTTCCTGCTTACCTCCTAGATTACTACTAAGAACAAATGGCATAATGTGTGTCAAGTGGCCTGTGCAAACTATGATGTGTATGTAAAGGGTTATCGTTGTTAATAACAATTTCCCAGAGTCTGTAGTACCTTGGCTTTAGAGACTGTTTCTACATTACTGGCCAGGTCGTCGATCTCCATCTTCATCTCGCTCTTCTCCTTCTCCAGCTTCTGCTTGACCCTCTGCAGGTTGTCAATCTGCTCCCCAAGCTCAGCCACGCTGTCCGCGTGCTTCTTCCTCAGCGTGGCCGCCGTGGCTTCATGCTGCAGGGTGGCCTCCTCCAGGTCCCTGCGCATTTTCTGGAACTCGGCCTCCCGCTTCTTGTTCATCTCAATCTGGGCCGTGGTCGCCCCTCCGGCTTCTTCCAGCCGCTCGCTGATCTCCTCCAGTTCCCGGGAGAGGTCAGAGCGCTGCTTCTCTGCTTTGGCCCGGGAGGCCCGCTCCGCCTCGATCTCCTCCTCCAGCTCCTCGATGCGGGCCTGGAAGTGGTGAAAAGCACAAACTTAGCTTATTTCTGGTAGTAATTTTGTCTTGTTGAATTAGTCTGATGGAAATCATGGAGTTACCTGTAGCTCCTTGATCTTCTTCTGCAGTTGAATGCCAAGAGCTTGTTCATCTTCAATCTTGCTCTGCAGATTGCTAATTTCAAACTCTTTCCTTTTTGAAAAGTAGAAAAGGAGATCAACTGAGTCCAAATCCATCATTAGGAGCAAGTTTACAAGCAATTATTCCTTACTTACTTTTTGAGCTTTTCATCAAGCTGTTGCTTTTCATTTTCAATGTCCATTATGGACTCTTGGGCCAACTTGAGGTCACCTTCAAGTTTCCTCTTAGCCCTTTCTAGGTCCATGCGAAGTTTCTTTTCTTGCTCCAAAGAGCCTTCAAGCTAAATATAAATACTGTTGAGTCAAAAAGAATGCTTAGCTTCCTTTTGAAGGAAATAATTTCCTTCTTAATTCTAGACTTACGTCATCCACTTGCTGCTCTAGCTTGATTTTAGCTTTGGTCAGGGTGTTGACCTTGTCCTCTTCCGCCTGCAGGTCATCCAGGGTCTGCTGGTGGGCCTCTTGGAGGGCCTTCTTCTCCTTGGTCAGCTTAGCTATGGTTTCGTCCAGGCCCGCCATCTCTTCTGTGAGGTTTTTCACCTTGGGAAGTAAAAATATTTTGCATTACATATATTTTGGTGGATTCAAATTTATGCTTGTCCTCCATAATAATAATGAAAACATACATGTTCTTCTATATTTTCACACCTTGTTCTCTGTGGCATGCTTTTCCTTTTCAACTTTGGCCAGTGTCAGCTCAAGGTCATCTATGTCCTTCTTGAGCTCCGAACATTCGTCCTCCAGCTTCCGCTTCTTGGCCGTCAGCTCGGCGTTGATCTCCTCCTCATCCTCAGCCCTCTCAACTGCCTCTTTGATTTTGGCCTCCAGCTGGATTTTGGTTTTGATCAGCTGGTCACATCTTTCTTCTGCATCCGCCAAACCTTCAGCTTCCTTGAGTTGGAATCAAAATCAAAATTGGGAAGAACGAATGAAATATTTCACAATGAAAACAGTGTAAATCTCTGCTGCTGGTTCTTTAGATTTAAACTTTTATGAGTCACCTGCTGTGTGCAGTGCAGGATTCTCCACAACATGGAAAGATGCAAATATATCAGATACTGTACCGTTTCTTTAGAGGAGTATATTCTGCGGTAGGTTAGAAAGCCTACCCCACCACACACACAGCTACAATCAATACAGAAAGCAACTAGTGACATAAGAGATCAGAAAAGTTGTATCAGAGATGGTTTCATGAATGAAGGGGCATTTGACTTGGGCCTTGAAAGATGGGTAGGATTTGGTTTTGCAGAAATCAATTTACTGGGGTATAGAGCTGGAGGAGAGAAAGCATTCCAGCAGGAGAAATTCAAAATGCTACTTCTACTAAGCTGTATCTCTTTGTAGTACAGGAGGATGGTCCTGGTGATGATGCTCTAAACTCAAGTTGAGGCTAAAGTAATCCAGAGAGTCCTGGCAACCTACTCTGTTCCCAATTAAGAAGGTTAGGGATGGACAGGAAATGAGAGAGATATTGATATATGCATTCACCATTGAGTCTTCATATCCTATCAGCCTTTGAATACACAAAAATAGTAAAATGTGTTGAATATAGCCATGTGGTGAATATAGTAGTGGAGAACAGATTCAAAGTATTTCTCTAGGGACAATAGAAGAGAATTCAGGATAGGTTTGAGGGGGGTGGGAGCAGTAAAACACCTTTTTTTCCATCTGTAGTTATTACTTCCTACTGTAGTTATTTCCTTCTGTAGAAGAAGTGATTACACCACCCAAACTTGAAAGAAAAGACTACTTAATCAACAGGAAAAAATATGATTTTGTGATGAGTAAATTATACCAGACCAATTCAGTTCACTTCAAATGAAAGACAGTCTTAAAAATTACATTTCAGAGTTGATGGAAGCAATTTTAAAATGATTGGTTCAGGAGCAGGGAGCAGGGTGGGTGGAAGAAGAGAGAGCTGGGGCCAGGCAGAGCAGTTAGGTGCTAAGGCAGCGATCGGGTGTGGCACTGTGGGGCTCTGACCACAGAGATGGATCCGAAAGAGCAAATCTGAGTTTTGGAGATCAATAACTAACAACCATTCAGTAAAATCTGATGTAGAAATACTGCCATTTGTCAGCTGTACATTTTGTGATTTAAGACCCACAGACATCTAGAAGTTCAAGGAAATTTCAGAGAAAAAAACCCACTTATTGCTATCCTCCCCTTAATTTTTATTTGGGATAGTTTCCCATTAAAATCACTTTTAAGAATCTGTCTTCAAAGAGAAAAAAGTCATAAGCCCTGTAATTTGATGAGATTATATAAAATGGAAGACAATGGTCAGTTGTACCTCACTGCC